>NC_035434.2:65449510-66098870 GCF_002127325.2 Helianthus annuus | reverse complement strand
TCAGAGAATTGATCCGGAAACTGGAGCTGTAGAAGTCATTCTGAATGTGAAACCTCCACGTACAATGAAGACAATTCCGATGCCAGAAATGGAACAGGATTTTTATAAAGGCTTTATTGACTGGGTGTACAGTTGCAGCACGACTGAAGCTATAATCACATAAAGAGCTGGTGGAGAGCTGAGGGATATTCATGTTTACGACCCGATGTGGTTAGTTAATTGTTCAGCAAAAGATATTGAATGTCTATTCATTCACAAGATTCGCTACTCTCCAGCAGATAAAGAGCAAGCTCTTCAGTTCCAACGTGTTGTATCACTTTGTATTCAGAAAGGAATCAACTCTGAAAACAAGTGGAAATCCTCGTGGTGGTCTTTAGAAGAGAAGATGAGGAAGAAATCAAAGCGTGAACGTGAACGTGAGAATCAAAAGATGGAAGAAAATAGAGGAAAGTTTATGAAGGAACAAGAAAAGGAGGAAAAGGCGAGGAAGATCAAGAATGAGAAGATTAGAGTTGCTCTGAGCAGAAAGCCAAAATCAAAGGAAGAGAAATTCAAAGCTATCTGAAGACCTACATTCAAGACAAAGACTGCGGCTTCATCCAAGGGGGAGTTTGTTGATGCACAATGTCTAAAGCCTGCGTCTTTGTAATGCTAGTTTAATGTATAGGGTCCAGATAGGTCATTTTGTGATAGTATAGGGGGTAAAAGTGTAAATTTATGACTTTAATGTTGTAGGTCCGCTTTGTGGCATGTGTCCACAAAAGCGAACCAGCTTAGTAGTCTGGACCGCTCTTGTGGACATGTCACATGAGCGGACCAAGAACTCTATATATACCCCCGTAGTAGTCTTCATTTGTAACGTCTTCGGGAACTCAACGTCGAACTGCTGTCCGTACGACAAGCGTTATAAAGTGAAGAAAAAGTATTATTAGTGTGAATTCTCTGTTTCTACTCCATTCTGTTACGTTTTTTTCTTTGTATCATGCTGAAAATGTGTTTCCGCCACATTTTCAGTAAGCACTAGCTCTGATTGACTCACTCGAGAGGTCAAAACTGATCCTACACTCCTAGACTATACCTAAGGAAAAATCCTTCTTCTCCAATCTTACCAAATTTAGTAGTATCTTTCGTTCGACGAATAATATATTTAATCCCAAAAGGTTGGAAGCCTTCTAAATTAGGTTTTTACTAATAAGAAATTCACAAAAAGTTTTGTTATGCTCTTGGCAGTTAAAAAATGGTTTAGCACATAGCATGTCATGTAAACTGCCTCTACATAAAATATAACTATCAACCAAACTTTAAACATCTAGGATTTATATCAAATGAGTAGTCAGGAATCGTTTGTTTGATTCAGGTATTCTATCATGTTGAAACACACGATAAGAGTCCAATCCAGTGGATTGTAGAGGGAAACATGCACATAAACAAACATGCACATTAATGTAACTCTGAAAGATGAAACTAGTCCGTTGACATATGTTACAGGAGTAAGGAAAGTTGTCGTTCTACCGTCCGTGTTAGAAGAGAGTTCGAGCATGCAATGGGTAAGGCGCTCTGACTTCATGGCCAATCCATCTTCCTAATAATATCAACCAAAGATGTGAACCACAGTTCAGAAAAGAAAATGATGACATTTCAGTGTCAATGGATTTATGCAATAATGTGTGCAATGGTCTGCCTCAATGCGGTGTGCCTCACGTGAGGCCCACGTGCTCCGGTTGAAGGAAATTAAAACTAGTGGGGTCGGGGTATTGTCGCTGGTAGGTGGAGAAGGGGCTCACTTTCGACGAATCGAACTCCAAAGAGATATGTGTCAATGTAGGATGTCGTCCCAAACATAGACCTGAGAAAGCTCACCGTACCCGATAGTGCCATAGGTAGGCTCAAGCCGGTGTTTTTTTTTTTCAGCTATGTGGTGTAGATAGAGGTTCAGATCATTGTGATGCGAGAAGCTCCTTCAGAGACTCCGTCTCAAAGGTCAAAGGTCGATATAACAATGAAAAGTATGGAATCTAATTCAAAGTATAAGAACACTTGAGTTTTCATAATATAGCCACTTTGTATTCATTTTGGCAGCATAATAGTAGGACATACAAAATTTTACAAAAGCTCTCCAAGTTAAAAATACAAGTTATGACGTCATGCGCCCCAACACACGCATATATTTAGGTCACACAAGACTCATTTAGCGCATGACTCCTTTGTCGGATGACTCCTATGCACTCAGGACTCATGCGTGTGTATGAGTATTTTACAATATCAAAGCTCACACATAAACTAACCTGTTACACTGCCCAATAATCTAAAAAGACTTAATGTTACACCCTGACTTTTGCGGAAGCGTGATTATTGGTGTGACTTTCTTAATACCATTGCATTCAATCATAACAACACTATATGATAAAACCATTAGGTGTTCATCCATAAATTAAGTTTGAAAATACCTTAACATGATTATTTAGAACGTAGACTTCAAATTTAAATTACAAACCATACAACATGTTTGAAAGAGTTCAAGAGGACTTGACAAAAGACCTTAAATAAAACCGAGCTTAGAGACATGTATCTCGTCCAGGATTAAGATACACATCCAAAACCCATTGACTCCGGATGACATCTCTTTATTCATAACGCAGCTTGGAACATGCAAACACCCGCCAGATCCACTTAATTCCCTGAAATACATGTAGTTTGAAAACATCAACAAACGTTGAGCGAGTTCATGTGTTGTGTATGTATATGAATAACCTTTAATGTATGTCTGTATGTATGTAAAACCCTGGTATGAAAGCAACAAGGAAAAAAACAGATCACCAACGGTTTCCAAGGCCAATGGTATGTGTGAAATGGTGCAGGAAAACTCAAACCTAGCAGATTTGTCTCCGGGAATAAGACATAGTCACCACATGGGCCACCCTGGTCCGCATGGGTGTGGGCTCGCTACACCCAAATAGATCTATCACTCATGTCCCTCGGTCCTACAACGAGGATTAATGGCCTTAAGTGTCATACCCACCACTCACATGATCAAGCAGTACCCTTCCTTACCTAACCATACCACATAAAATGTTTGTAAATAGTTTGTAACGTGTATTTCACCCCTGAAGTTATAAAACCAAAACAGTTAAGAGAAAAGGGGGACATGAACTCACGGTTTTGTGTCTTCAGTACTCGTAACCCAAATCTTCTCAGCAAACACGACTCCCTACAATGTACTATGTCTATCAGACGAGCGGGCCGTGCCTTGACTTAGAGTTAACGTTTTTGAGTTACGTTTCTTTTAATATAAACCCAAGTTATAACTTCTTGTTAAAATAATGATTATTTTAACTTTAAATTATATTTAATTTTGGAACAATTTGTTAAACAATATTTGTAATAATACTTCTCAAGTATTTATTTTCGTATTTCCTTCCTAAGGATGGGGGTATCTCATACATGTATATTTGCATTCTTGTATTCGTAGTTCCAAAATATATTTTCAAGTCTCACTTTAGAAAATATATATAAACTTATTTTGTCCAAAAATAATGTATTTCAAGAAAATATATATTTTTCCCAAAAATCATAGATTTTCCAAATATTCAAGAAAATATATTCTTACTTCCAAAAATAATACATTTTCTCCTTGTCGAAAATACAATATTACTTTTGTAATATTTACAAAATCATATTTTCATTTCTTGTATCCAAAATAATATTTACCAAAAATATATTTATAACGGTACCTTCCGAAATATTTTGTAAGTTATGTTCTTGCGTTCGGTTTCACAATGTTAAGTGTGTAACTTATGTATATATATTCCTTATGATTTTTGGTATTATTTTGGATTGTAAATTCTTGGTATTTTGTTAAGTTATGTTACTTTAAATCCTAAAATAATATAACTAATACACAAAGTATACAAATAATCGCACACAATGTGTCTTCTAAATATATATCTTTCAAATACATATTTAGTTATTTTTATTTACAAAAACCAACCTCCAATACTTGTATTTTTGTAACAAAATCTATGGCAAAGTTTATGTTGAAAACCATAGTTAAAACTCACTTGTAAATATTTGTTTAGAAAATATTTTTCTAAGTGTTTGTATTTTTTTGAAAATTTCGCCATAGTTTCCTCTAAAAATGGAGGTGTCCATGCTATTTAAGCATATTATTTTCAAAAATCATCATAAGCAATCAACAATCAATCTACACTTACCATGTGCTAAAACAAAGCTATCTACATAATGATCATGAACTTTAGTTTTCATAAAAACTTGTAGTAACTTGGTAGTGTGTTTAGTAGACTTAGTTACCCTTTAAAGTGTGTTTATTTCTTTAAAAATCTCATTCTTAAAGGATTTAGGTGTTTATAACTTACTAGATGATTTTTCCAAAAATCATTCTTTTGAATTCTTTTTCTTGTAAACAATGTGTTCATATACTTGTTTCACCACTAGAAACATGGTTAGTTTCTTTAAAAACAATGTTCTTGTAAATCTTGTGGTTTAATTTGGTTTCTTTGGAAAACTATCTTTGAAATCATTCAAGTTTATGTCTAGTAACATATTACATGTTCCATCATTCATAAAATCATGTTCATTTTTCAAGTACATGAAAACATAAAGCATGATGATCTTGGTCTTTCACAAGATCACCACCTTAACTTACTAGATCATGTGTTTAATCACAATCTAGTAGGTTCCTTATGATGTCTAACATCACTAACACAAATCATCAATCATCAAGAAGCAAATAAACACAAATCAACAAGTATTCATATGTTATTAAGCTTATGTTAGAGATTTATAATTAGGTTCCTTAGTGTTCATCATGATTATCAATGTATATCATCTTTTAATCATCAAAATATGAAGTAAGAAGAGATCACAAGGGCCTTACTACTAGCACAAGGCTAGGGATGATCAAGTGAAGAAATCAAGTGGATAAAAGCAATCGGTGAAGGTCCTTCAACTTCCAATGGCACCAAGCTTCCTAACGTGCTAGAGACACCTTGTGAACACCTTAGAATGGAACATGGAAGCTTGACAAGAGTGGTGTTGATGGTGGTGGTCCTGGCCGTGAGGGAGCAAGGGGAAGAGGGAGAGAGTGAAGTGTGAAGATGAATGAGCTAAGTTCTAACTTATAACCATATTAAGCTTTTATCCAAGGGTTAATGTGTTCCCTAAGTACACACAAAATCTATGATCACAATCTCATAAGATTCAAGTGAATCAAGAAGGATCTTGTAAGATTTTGGAGGTGGGGGCCACATGGTGACCGTCCACTACCATGGGGGGGGGGGCTAGTTGGTTTCCAATGGTAAGTTAGGTGATTAGTTAGAATTCTAAGTATAATGATTAGTGTTCATGCATATGATATGTTATATAGTGTGTTAGGGTGTTCGGGGATCATAATGCTTAGAAATAATAAAGCAATGCTTCTAGTATAATTTTGGTGTTTCGGGTAGTGTCTGGTTGTTTGGTTAGATACCAGTTCGTTAAAGTGTCAAACTATTTCGTTTAGTGTTCTTTAAGTACCCTTTTGTGACACTTTTAATTCCCGACACTTAGGATAGCATTCAGGACCATTTTGTCATATTTTTACATGTTATCAATTTGTTAAAATACTGAACTTTGCTGAAAAATGCGGAATTCGGCACTTTAAGTGGGTTTTAGGCACTTTCCGGCACTTAAACTATCACCTAGTGAAGCAGTTTTGTGATCCTTACTTTCCTACACACTACATTAGTGTAGTACCTTGTCTCTGGCCCTTACGGGGTCTCAAAACACTGTTTGTCTATGTACTGAACATCGTTAGCATTTTTCTGAGTTACCCGCTAACTGTGCTAGCTGTGCTTTTGTGCATCGTTTATGTCACTAAAGTTTGTATGCAACAATGATGTGAAAGTATGAAATGTGATGCACATGTAAGTATGATATAGAAATCAGAAAGCAGTTAATTGTAATTCAGCACAGTCATTAAGCACTAAACAAGATTAATTAATAGTACGGATACCTGGATTTTTTACAGTTGCCACACTCAATACTTATAAGTAGGCATTAGACATGTGCATCAATAGAATTAACAACTGATTGAATATACTAAACATATGTTTAAGCAATCGCCTGTTACATTAAAACATTTTTTTCAAACTGTTGTTGACTTGTTCCAAACATCTGTTTTGGTCTTCAATACAACTGTTTTATCTTCAATAGGGCTTTGGCCATTGAATAGAGGTTTCTTCTTCTCCAACAATGTTTCCATGCCTTGAACAAATCTTTGGCATCTTCAAATAGATTTTATGTTAGTGTTCAAGATTCAGTATCTTTGGGGAGAGTTGTAGATCATTACTTGTTTATTTCTTGATCAGATGAGCATGTTTTGCTTTTGATATCATATGTTCTTTTGTAGATCCAACATAGTCACTTTTAAAACATCCCATTCCATACCCTTACCTAGCCCCGTTACAACCCATTACAGACATATTGACTTGTGCCTCGTTTTTGTGTGAATTGGTAGAGAATGATTAAGTTACAAGATTATACGTATATGTGTTACTAGTGGGGAACCCGCGCGTTGCAGCGGAATAAATAATTTCCATTAGTTTTATGTTAGGTTATGATATGTCTTGAGGGTTAGTTATTCATCGGATGTGTATTTTATTGTTACGGGAATTTGATGGGTATCAATTCGTTATAGTATTGGCACGCTCTATAGCATTCGTAACCAAATACTCAAAAGTAAATGGTATCGGCTCGGTTTGAAAAAAAAGTAAACCCATATAATTCCATAATCATAACAAATATATAATAAATAATTGGTATTGGTTCTCACATAATTATTTGTTTTAAAAATTACTATAGCTTTTGTAAATATAATTTTACAATATGAACATAAAACAATAAAAGGGATATTATTTGATTTCAGTTTCATACTATTGACTTTAATGGTGTTTGACTTTAAAGAATGTCATGGATTACAACAGTAGGTTTACAAAACCCTCAACATAAAAAGCTGATTATACATAAGAATTTGGCCAACTATTAAGTGCTCATGTCCTAAACTTCTAAAGCGCTCATGTAATTCTGCTTATTCTCAATAATAGGACAAATAGGTAGCCCTTTAGAGAACAACTGCTGCCAATGTACCTATCAAGAAGTAAGTTGCATTCAAGTTTGCTCATCTATTTTTCAGCACCTCCACCGTATCTTTGTTGCCGCCAACCCTTGCCATATGGTCACAACCCCCGGCCCCTAATCATTTGGGAATGGGCGGCCGCGAACCAGTATCAGTGGTATCGGTGTTTATCAGTTTGGCATCGGAATTTACATTAGGACCATAGTTAGAAAATATTTTATCAGAGTAAAATATCACATTTTTATAATATTAAATACATGGGAAATTCCCAAGTTTCCATTACATACATGTTTATAGGGATAAACCCTATTTTATTGAAATAAAACATCTTCTTTATTTAGGTAACTTTTATAGCCACTTTTCCCAAGCCTTCAGTGCTGTTCAGCTGGCTTCTAATTGGCTTTCACATTTTGTTACCTAAAACGCGTTTAAAAACATTTTATCAGCAAGAAATACTGGCGAGTGAATCCCAATTAAATCAAGAAAAGTTTTATCATTTTACAGTATTGAGGGCAATCCAGGAATTACATTTGTTTACATCTACTTTAATTACTACCCATGGTACTGTCAATCCTGACTGGTGGTAATGTTACTACTCACAGTGTAGTAACAAATTTTGTATAAAAAACCCCAACATACCGACGATAATTTTAGAATTACAAATACTCAATCACTGTGAAATAGAAGTTAAACAATTGAGGTTTTGTAAAAACAGTTTGCAAAAAGAAGGATTACTCACATTGCTACTTTAGGTATTTTTCCTGTGACTTCCTGGTTATAATCTATTAATTAAACAATGCACACGCGTTAGTATAATAACCCAATTTACAGTAGTTATACCCTTCCCGATACAGAACTCCAACGACTGAGTCAGGCAGAGCCTCGACATGCGTTACGGAGCCTAGATCAATCAGGCAGCATATCTAATACGTAACCGGGGGTTAAAATACTTACAACGAGGCAGAGCTTTGCTACTTAGAGGGGTACTATGCCCGATATTATTTCTATGATTCAGAAATTGAGAGAGATCGAGAAAGTTTTGAATGATTTAGGACTGAAGCCGATCCCATCTATTTATAGGGTCTGATCGACCCTCTCTCGCGCCGCGCGAAAGATACACAAGGGGCTTTCGCGCCCCGCGAGCTAGGTGTAGTTGGGTTTAGGTTTGATCGGTCAAGGGGGTAGGTTCGACACGAGGCTACCACGTGGCAGCTCGGGGTTTCGTCTGGTGGCCAGGCTGTCGCGGCCCACGACAGTCTTACCTGACTTTGTCGCGCCCCGCGAGCAAGTAAGGGAATTTATTTTTATATAATTTTTATGAAATTAAATTTATTTAGGGTCGTTTTTCGTATACGGGGTGTATTTTAGGGCGTATAGGGGTGCTATAAGTGTTTTAGGAGGGTTGTTATATCCTCCCCACCTTGTTTTAGAACTCGTCCTCGAGGTATACTGGAACAGGTGTGGATATTTCCTCTGCATCTCTGATTCGAGCTCCCAAGTGTATTCTGGTCCTCTCTTGGAATCCCATTTCACTTTGACTAGAACTAATCTCTTGTGTTTAAGATTCTTGACTTTCCTGTCTTCAATATGTAGGGGTCTTTCTACAAACTTAAGTTTCTCATTTACCTCTATGTCCTTAAGAGGTACCACTAATGATTCATCAGCTAAACACTTTTTGATATTACATACATGAAATACATCATGTATTCCTGCTATTTCCTCTGGCAGTTGTAGGTGATATGCTACAGGTCCTATTCTTCTAATAATCTCAAAGGGTCCAACATACCTGGGGCTTAGCTTTCCTCTTTTGATGAATCTTACCACTCCTTTCTAAGGAGAAACTTTTAATAATACCTTATCTCCTACCTGAAATTCCAACGGCTTTCGTCTGTTATCAGCATAGCTCTTTTGTCGATCGCGTGCTGCTTTTAGTCTTCCCTTGACTTTAATAACCTTGTCCGTTGTTTCTTGTACTATCTCTGGTCCAGACAATTGCTTTTCTCCAAATTCTGCCAACAGACTGGAGTTTGGCACTTTTGTCCATAAAACACTTCGAATGGTGCAGCATTGATGCTGGTATGATAGCTGTTGTTATAGGAAAATTCTATCAATGGTAAATGATCATCCCAATTTCCTCCGAAATCAATTACACAAGCTCTAAGCATATCTTCCATTGTCTAAAATGTCCTTTCGCTTTGTCCATCCGTTTGAGGATGATAAGCTGTGCTTAGATTCAGTTTGGTTCCCATTGCTTTTTGGAAACTAGTCCAAAAATGAGAAGTAAAACGGCTATCTCTGTCAGAAACAATTATTAAAGGAATTCCATGTAATGAAACTATTTCATTTACATATAACTTGGCTAATTGTTCCATACTGAAAGTTTCCTTCAACGGTAAGAAATGAGCAGACTTGGTTAACCTATCTACAATCACACAGATTGTATCATTAACTTTTTGTGTCTTGGGTAACTTGGTAACAAAGTCCATTGTTATCAATTCTCATTTCCATATTGGCATATCTAATTGTTGCAACAAGCCTGAGGGTTTCTGATGGTCAGCTTTAACCTGTGAACAGGTTAGACACCTGGCAACATAAGCTGTTATATCCTTTTTCATTCCTATCCACCAGAAATTCTTTCTTAAGTCTTGATGCATCTTATCACTTCCAGGATGTATCGTATACTTAGACTTATGGGCTTCTTCTAATATTCGGTGGCGTAGGTTTCCTTGTTTGGGTATCCACATTCTTTCCTTATGGAATCTCCAAATTCCATCTGTTTCTTGTTCTAATTCCTTAATCATTCCTTTCAATTTTTCAGAATCGTCTTTGATTACTGATTCTTGTACTTCTCTAATCTGTTCATTTAAATCTATCTATAGATTTAATTTAAGGGAACGTACTCTTTTTGGCTTTTCGTGATACTTTCGACTTAAAGCATCGGCTACTACATTAGACTTTCCTGCATGGTACTGGATATTACAATCATAATCACTAAGAATTTCCATCCAGCGTCTCTGTCTCATATTTAACTCTTTTTGCCCAAAAACATACCTTAAACTCTTATGATCAGTGAAAATGGTAAACTTACTATCATAAAGGTAATGTCTCCAAATTTTCAGAGCAAAAATTATGGCTCCTAATTCCAGATCATGGGTTGAATAGTTTTCTTCATGATTCTTAAGTTGTCTAGATGCATAGGCTATAACCTTTTGACGCTGCATCAACACACATCCATAACCTAACTTAAAAGCATCACAATAGACTACAAAGTCTTCAGTTCCTTCTGGTAATGCTAGTGTGGGTGCGTTGGTTAATCGTTGCTTAAGAATTCTAAAGGCTTCTTCTTGTTTTGGTCCCCATTCAAACTTAACAGACTTACAGGTTAATTTTGTTAAGGGAATGGCTATTCTATAAAAATTTCGGATAAACCGTCTATAATAACCGGCTAGTCCTAGAAAACTTCTAACCTCTGTTGGTGATTCAGGGACTTTTCATTCAGTGATCGCCTCGATCTTTGTGGGATCCATATGAATTCCTTCATGATTAACTAAATGTCCAAGAAATTGCACTTCTTCTAACCAAAATTCACATTTCAAAAATTTAGCATAAAGCTTTTCTTTTCTCAGCAAATTTAGGAGTGTATGCAGATGCGTTGCATGTTCCTCTTTACTCTTGGAGTAAATGAGAATATCATCTATAAAGAAAATTATGAATTTATCCAGATATGGTTTACATATTCTGTTCATCATATCCATAAATGCGGCTGGGGCATTGGTTAAACCAAATGGCATGACTGTAAATTCATAATGGCCATACCTTGTCCTAAAAGCGGTCTTAGGAATGTCCTCTTCCTGTACCTTTAATTGATGATATCCTGAGCGTAAATCGATCTTAGAAAAGAATCGAGCTCCTTGCAATTGATCAAACAGATCATCGATTCTCGGTAATGGGTACCGATTTTTAATCATGATCTTGTTCAATTCTCGGTAATCAATGCGCATACGCATTGACCCGTCTTTCTTTTTGACAAACAAGATCGGTGCTCCACAGTGCGATGAACTTGGCTGTATGAATCCTTTCTCCAGAAGTTCGTCCAATTGTTTCTTTAACTCTTGCATTTCTGCTGGTGCCAAATGGTAAGGTGCCTTGGCAATGGGTGCTGTCCCTGGTAGCAGGTGAATTCTGAATTCGACTTCCCTGTCCGGCGGTAGTCCTGGTAGCTCTTCTGGGAAAATATCTAAGAATTGAGATACTACGGAAATATCTTTCAATTCCTTTCCTTTAGTGTTAATGATTATGGAAATCATATACACTAGTGATCATTTCCTTGCAGAACTTACTGTTTTCATCATACAGATGAATTTTGTGGATCTAGATGGCTTATCTCCTTTAATTGTGATCTTTTCATCCTTTGGTGATTTTACTTGTATTGACTTTTGATCACAGAGAACACTGCCTTTATTGGCTACTAACTAATCCATTCCTAATACAATATCAAATCCAGCCAGTTTCATTCGGTAAAGATTAGCAATAAAATTTTGGTTTAAAATTTCTATTCTTGCTCCCTGCAAGATTTCAGTGATCTTAATGGATTCTCCATCTGTTGTCTCTACTAGACATTCTTGTTGAAGTTTAGTTAATGGTTGATTGAGAAGTTTGCAAAATGAAGTATTAATAAAACTTTGGTTTGCACAAAAGTCTAATAATACTTTAGCAAAAACATCATTAACTAAAAACGTATCGACAATCACGTCCGGAATCATCTTTGCTTCTTCTGCTGTCAGAACAAATGCTCTAGCATTCTTAGTAGTCTTGTTGTTCATGGCTGGATCTAGTTTCGGACAGTTCGGCTTAATATGCCCTTTTTCTCCACAATTGAGGCATACTCCATTACTGGGTTTCTTCGTACAGTCTTCTTCCTTGTGTCCTGGTATCTTGCAGAAATTGCAGTAGGTGGAACATCTTCCTGAATGCTTCCTCTTGCAGGCCTTACAATAAGGTGCCCAAGTAGAACCTACATTCCTTCCACGGTTGGAATTATCGTAACGAAATTCCTGGGTAAGCTTCTGGACTAGGTGCTTCCTCTGGTTCTCTTCTTGTGTAAGGTATTTGCTAGTTCTACAGCTTCTTCTTGTAAGATTATGAAAGACTGAATTGTTTATTACTGAATAGTGGATTACAATATATAGAGAATGTAATGCAAACCCTAGATACCTTACGAGCCCGTGGGCTCATAATAATAACCCTAATATCCAATACTCCCCCGCAGTCATAGCGAGAGTAAACCGGACGCTAAGACTGAAAAAAACAATAAACATAATAAAAAACATAAACATGCTTTGATTGATTTAGCAATCCATATTTTTTTGCCTACAACTTCGTTATTTTGCTTGAGTTTGTCATCCATAGTATCCTTGAATTTTGCCATCCTTAACCTTCAATAATAGAACTCGTAATCGTACAAGAAGCATACCATGCAACGGTGGTTGGCTGAAAATCTTACTAATCTAGCGGTGCGGCAGGGGACCGTAGTCCATTAAGCGGCTGAATGAAAAGGCAACTAATATGGCGGTGCATCAGTGGATCGTAATCCAGCAGGCAACGCGGCAGAGGGTCGAAACCCAATAAGCGGCGGAACGTAGTCGACGTCAATAAGAAAAAAAAGAAAAAAAAAGGAGCTACTTGACGAAGTACGGCATTGACGGTTGAGATGGTGCTGCAGGATCATCAAAATATGTTTTATTTGTCTGGAGAAAACAAAACTCTTTCACAATTTGATTGAACAACGTGAATTTCCAAGTTGCGTTAGATGTCGGCTAAAATACTTTGCAATTCGGCAACAAGTCACTTGCAATTTCTTCAAGGGAAAAAGACATGGCAAGTCACTTTGTAATTTCTTAGGAACAAAGGCCGAAATCTTGAATAAAAAAACGAAGCTTTATTCAAAACGATAATCTGAAAAATAGATGAAAGAAAAACTAAAAGGAAAATGGAACCGGACAGGGCGGCGGCGAAGGCAGACACGCCTCCCTGTATAGGGTTTGAACAATGTGGCGAAGGCTAGGGTTCGTATTTGTATGTTGGCGGAGCGGAAAAGGTGACCAGAACCCTAAGGCTCTGATACCATGTAAGATTATGAAAGACTGAATTGTTTATTAATGAATAGTGGATTACAATATATAGAGAATGTAATGCAAACCCTAGATACCTTACGAGCCCGTGGGCTCATAATAATAACCCTAATATCCAATACCATTGCAGTCGACTTCGGTCTGCTGCTTATTGAACCACGGTTCCTTCCTATCACCGCTGACTTTGGTCCGCCGCACGTTGGACTTCGGTCCATCACAGCGCCGCCTGCAGGACTACGGTCCACTGCCACGTTGCTAGTGAAGTTAGATTTCTACTTCGCAGCCGTTGTGCCGCCACATTGAACGCCACTTGTAGGATTACGGGATTTGTCATTGAAGACTATGGATGGCAAAATCAAGCAAAATACGGATTTGTTGGCAAAAGTTTGGATTCTGGAATCGGTCAAGGCACATTTATCTTTTTTATGTTTTATGGTTTTGTTTTCCAAGTCTGAGCTTCTGGTTTCCTCCCGCTCCGACTGCGGGGGATTATTAGATAATATTATCAGACTAGGGTTACGAGCCCACGGGCTCATTAGGTTAGTTAGGGTTTTGTTACGGTGTCTATATATTGTAACTCAACCATTCAATAATATCATTCAGTTTCATAAACCTTTACTTCTATGGTTTGTGGTCTAGCTGCCTTGACTACATGTCTAATCTCACTGATTAATCCCCAGATGTAACGGGAGATTAATACCGGTTCTGGTGATGCTAGGGTTGGCACTATTCTAGCATATTCGAAGAATACAGTAGTGTAACCCTTACAGTCTACTCTAGTCATTCTATGGTTTAAGAACTTATTGGCTATCTGTTCCTTTTCATTGGGCGGACATAATTTCCTTTCAACCATATTCTTAAACTCAGCCCATTCCATACTATAGACTCTGTCACTTCAACTGGACTGGAGAATAGTGTTCCACCATTCTAGAGCGGCATTCTTAAAAAGATTGGAAGCAAACATGATTTTGTCTTCCTCTGCGCACTTGCTGATTTTAAGACTGCCTCAGTCTTTTCTATCCAGTGTAGAGCTACAATGGCTCCTTCATTGCCCGAGAATTCTATTGGTTTACAAGACCAGAATTCTTTGTAAGAACAGCCATAAGACATGGTTCTTCTTCTTTTTGGAATAGGCAACTGAAGTAATGGTCCATTGTTTACGCTGTGACTGGGTTCAATAGGTGGTCGTTTACTTCCACTATTACTTTTATTATTTTCCGCTTCCTTAACTGTTTTGATAATATATGGCATAGCATCTATAATCCCTTGTGCCACTATGTGTTGAACGACACTGCTATCTAATTGGTTTCCGTTATTATCGTTATTCAGGTTTTCTTGATTCACTTCGTTGTCCATCTGGATTATAAACATTTACCAAGTATTAATATCACAAAACAATATTTAATGCGAACAATCACTCAACACAAACAGGTTGGTCAAAATCGTCGTGCATTGCGACATTTACCCTATTTTATATATATTTATATCTATTACAAACACAACTGGAATTTAAAATACAATACTAATATGCATCAATAGGTATTGGATTTTAGTTGATGATGATTTTTTTTCAACTTACACACACACAGACACACACACACACACACACACATATATATATATATATATATATATATATTACTACTGATAGGGGTTCATCCAATATTGCATGTTACGCTCGTTGTATTTCCAAACAAGCCTCTCCCCTATTTGCCTTATCCTTTCGCTTTCATCTAGCAACTCATCACCAAAAGTGTGGAGTTCATGCACATTCTCGGTGCTCATGGGTGGTGCGGGTGCTGGTATCGGGTTAGGGTACTGTGGCATCGGTTCTTCGTATGGGTATGGGTTCTCTAGGATCTCTCGAACATATTGGTCATTATCCCAGTATGGGTCTAGAGGGTTAAGGTTTGGATAGGGTGCTACTGTGTTTTGTATGGGTTCCTCTTGTGGGTGGAGTTCTGGGTAATCCTTGTGGTCGTCAAACCATGGGTCATAATCTGGAGGGTGGGGTGCTGGGACTCTAGGGATTTCAGCTGGGTTGAAAGCAGGTACGAGAACTTGGTCTCCTGGGTTAGGTTCAATTTCCATGGGTTGTTTTGGGAATAAGGGTAGTGGCTGTGGTGCTATGATTTGTTCTAAGTTTGGGTCTGCGGCTGTGGTAGCTAGTATGTGGAAATTGGCCAATCGTCTATTGATTATATCCTGAGTCTGGGCATTCATCTCCCTATTTGCAGCTGCTAAAGCTCTCTGCTGCTGTAACTTCCTCATTCTTTTCCTACGCTCGTGAGCTCCCCGACTGAACCATCCTCTCTTTTTGGTAGGGAATGGCTCTTCGGTTTGCGCTTTGAATATGAAAATCCCCTTTTCTGTGTCAGTTGAATTGTCACACCCCAACCGATGGCGGAATCATCGGGGCGCGGCACTGAGCGAAACAGATTGTCCAGAAGTTTCCATAACAACTATTCATAAAATCCAGTTAAAGATACGTCCCATACCGTATCCCGAATAAACAAATATATTATTACAGATAACAACCAAACAAGTAGTTCTGTTCCGACAACTCAGATTCAAATATCCTTACAGCAATTGTCTATCTGCTTCTAGACCCCTATTCTGTTGACTTTCTGGCTGTATTGCCAGAGGACAAGATCTACAGACAACTATGCCCCAGACGCCTGTTCTTGGCAGACAACCATTTGTTGGGGGCTTCTAGAAACTTATTCTAGCCTCGCTTTCCTAGCAAATAAGCATCCTAAATACATGTCACATACGTTAAAATAAAGTTAATACATATAATGTAAAGGTGAGCATACAAGTTTGATAATAGCATATAGAGTTTGAATAGTTTACGCATAACCAGCACGTACACAGAGGAAAACGAAGCATGTTAATTATGGACATGGACCTATCGATACCAATGACTGCGGGTTGACCGTCCGAGACGGTTCGCAATACATGGTTACCACCGTAATCCATGCAAGTAAATTGTCCTTAACAACCCCCGTGTGAACGGGTGCTGAGTCCAAACTATAGTACTACGTCGTTAAGGCAGGTAGACAGCATTCCACGTGTAAACACAATCAACAAGCATTCATTAAGTCACGTAATACATGCATATTGGTTAGCGTTCAAATAGTTTGAGTAGTATGATCGTTGGTGTTCGATATAGGTAACGTATGTAACACCCAAAAATGCTAAAAGCAAAAAGGGATCGAGTATACTCACAGTGATTAATTATGGATTGAAGGGAGTGCTGAGAGTAGGGTTAGCCTGAATAGTTCGATAGCACAATAATGAGTAACGCGGAAATGCAAACAAGTGTGAATGGATCGAATAGGCCGGTCGACCGAACGGCAGGTTCGATCGAACGGGCTGTTCGATCGACTGGTATGTCCGTTGAACAGTCCTGTTCGATCAGCCGGTAGGCTCGATCGGCTGGGCCATTCAAGTGGATTGTTTCTTCCTCTGGTGTGTTTGTGTATGATGGTTTGAACTTTTGAAGTTTTCGTTGTAGTATATGAGAACACTAAAGTGTTCTAACCTTTCAGGTCGATCGATCGAACGGTCCGTTTGATCGGCCGGCTTAACCGATCGGCTGGGAACTTTAGAAGTGGTTCTCAACAGGATGTCGCTCGATCGAACAGCCTTTTCGATCGGCTGGCATTCCCTACTACGAACGAGTTGTAAAATCAATTGAGTGTTGAAGCATAGTACCTCATGATCCGAAGAGTAATGTTTACCAATCGAGTCGCATACTCGATCGAACATCACCTCGTCAATAGCATACTTCGTAAAGTTTGAAAAGTGTGAGACCATGTGCTAGCCGATCGGCTGGCCCGGTCGATCGGCTGGTATGTCCGATCGGCTGGGCTGTTTGAACAGCCTAGCCGTTCGGCCAGCATTTCTGACCTGGTCGGCTTTCCGTCTAACACTTGGCTGTTTGATTATTTGTCATGCTTTTAAGGTAACTTGATGGCGAGTTAAACCGTAGAACGTGGGTTCTTACTTGTTACACCGGTTCGGACAGGAATCACCCAAATCCGGCCGGTGAACTGCTCGAAACGGTAAGTTGACGTTTAACCCGAAATCGGTGAACCTTGTACATAGAACCCGAATCTTGAACCTCTTAGCTGTTAGAGTGATTAGTTAGCCGGTTCAAGCTCCGTTTCTATCGGTTTTAAGGTTTCGAGTGTAAAAGGTTGAAGAAAGTTGGAAACCATTCATAAAAATGTTTAGATTCTTACAAATCTTAGTTTGTTTATGTGGAAACCAGTCAGATCTAAGCTATTCATGGTTGAGTGAGGCCAAAGTTTGGTGTTCTTCAAGAACACCATGATGACATCACTCAAGAACACTTAGATCTTGGTGATTTCACGGTTAGAAATCGAGTTTTGAAAGATAGAAAGGTGTAGAATCAGGTAGGGATCAAAATCGTACAAGAATTAGAGTGAAAACTTACCGGAGTTGAGAGAGATCTGAGAAAAAGTGAAAAAGAAGGCTGGTTCGTTCAGAGCTTTCCAAAAATAGAAAGTGTGACAATAACAGCCCTATTTATAGGCTCTAAAAGAAGAAAGTGGCAGCCAATCGGCCAGGAGCTCCGATCGAATGGGCTGCTCGATCGGCTAGGAAGATGCTAGCCGATCGGCTAGCCTGTTTGATCAGGATGCCTCATGTTCGATCCGCGACCCACTTTGAGTATTTCGCGACGATTTTCGATGTTTTAATTTCGATGGACGATGATACGAATACGATAGAGTTCCTAGTCAAATTACTTTCAGTCCCAATCACTATATCTACATACAAGCATCTACATTTCACGTTTTGATGTCGGCTTCGATTGAGTTCGATTGCTTGTCGAGTTTCGATTCGATTTTCGATTGATTCGCTTGAGTACCACACCAAACATATAAGTAAACACGCACAAGCAACACATAAGGCACACACACACGTATAACAATACCAGAGTTCACATAATTCGAGTCTCGAGTTTGATTGATGAATCGGTTAACTTGATTATTGATTGATTAACTTTATCGCATTGTTACTTCCTACTATTCATAGTCGTAAATCGGTCGCATTGATTAAACATTCGATCATTTCATTTAGACAACACTTACTCCACATAATACAAAAAGTAAAAAAGAAACATTAACAGTCAAGAAGTCAAAGTTGACTTGGACTTTGACTTTGACTTTGACATTCGAAAACACTGGGTGTTACAGCCTCCCCTTGTTTAGGGAATTTCGTCCCGAAATTAGGCTCGAAGCTGTACATCACCATGAGTCATTTACCAATTTGACGTTTCAGATCTTTATTCAAACAGTTGTGGGTACTTGGCCTTCATGTCGCTTTCGAGTTCCCAAGTGAACTCCGCGCCTCGTTTCCCTTCCCACCGGACCTTCACGATAGGGATGCGTGAGCGCCTGAGTTGCTTGGTTTGGCGATCCATGATTTCGACAGGCTTTTCCACGAAGTGTAAGGTTTCGCTGACCTGAAGATCGTCGAGTGGTACAATATTTGATCATGATCAGCAAGGCATTTTCGGAGGTTTGAGACGTGGAAAGTCGGGTGGACGTTACTGAGTTCCTCCGGTAGTTCGAGTCTGTAGGCGACTTTTCCGATCCTTTCCAGAATCTTAAAAGGTCCAACATATCGAGGCGTCAGTTTCCCTTTCTTGCCGAATCTGACTACACCCTTCCAAGGGGATACCTTTAGGAGTACGTAGTCGCAAACGTCAAATTCAAGAGGCTTGCGTCTTCTATCGGCATAACTTTTCTGTCTGTCTCGAGCTTTCACCAAGTTGTCTCGAATCTGGTGGATTTTGTCAGTCGTTTCTTGTAGAATCTCGGGACCGGTTAGTTGCGAGTGACCGATCTCGTGCCACACAATAGGCGATCGACATCTTCTACCATACAAAGCCTCGAAAGGTGCCATTTGGATGCTGGCATGATAGCTGTTATTGTACGAGAATTCCACCAATGGCAGCTGTTTGTTCCAACTACCACCAAAATCTATGATACACGCTCGGAGCATGTCTTCAAGAGTACGGATCGTTCTTGTTGGACCGTTCTTTGACCCGAAAAGTCAGTCAGAGTAGCTCATCCTCACATATAAAGGCGGAATCAGAATATGCAAGGTTACAACAGCTTGTCCTATTAATTTCCTTTGCTTTTATTGCTTTTCTACTGAAAATTTGACAGAGTTTCGCTCCAGCATAAAAACATACGTCCTGAGGTCCGCTCGGATGACCACCCTATATATAGACATCCTGGTTCGCTTATATGACAGGCCATATAAGCGGACTTGTTACAACTTGACACATAGGCGGACCAGCTAAGACCCTATGAGCGGACCACTATGTAACTTGTGACAAATAAGCGAACCTATATGAAAATGTTACATATTTTACATTTTGACCCCCTGTTGACTAATCTTGACTTCAGACTTCTTGTAGACGCAGTCAACAGACATTTCATGCATCAACAGACTCCCCCTTGGATGTTGACGTAGTCTTTATCAGTCTTCAGTTCCATAGTCTTCAGTCTTAGTCTTTTCCTCAACTCTGTCTATTCTCATAAGTATTCTTCACAGGTTTCAGGATTAACACCTGGCTCTAACTTCAACTTCCCAATAGCTGTTGATCCAGACTCCCCCTTTCACAAACTCCTCCTCTCAGTATGCTGAGATCTTGAGATATCTGGCTCAAACTTTGACAATTTGCCTCCGTGGGAATAATAAAGTCTCCAAACCTGTTACTCAACCAATAGCATTACACTCTATCTTTTCAAAGAATAAAACACAAACTCAATCAGTTATAAATATCCACTCAAGTATTCAAGTTCAATTTAATGACCTTGATTACTCGATTAATCTACCAAGTTCAATTTAATGACCCTGGTTGAACTTTTGACGAACTCAACTGATTTAGTAAAATCATTTTTAACTTTTTCTGAAAATAACAAGTATCAAATTAATGAACTTGTTTTTGACACAGAAAACAATCAAACTTCCAACAATGTAAGCTCTCCTCATTCTTCAGCTCAGAATCTCCTGCATCTGCTTCATCTTTCTAGAATCCGACAATCAACTTTCCACTCTGGTTTGTCTAAAGTAAAGCAGAAATGTAAAATCTTTTTGATTTTTTAATGTGATCTAAACTAAGAAAAGAAAATACAGAAAACTTAAATTGCGGAAAATAAACTATTTACAAGTTCTATTTTTGGTGAGCGTGTCAGGGAATCATATCAGCTTTTCAGACAGATTACAAGTACCGTTAAGCTACATTTCATACTCAGACTTAAACAATTCACCTCGATTGTCGATATGCTGATCCATCTTAAATTCTCACACAAACTTCAATCTATTCAGGATACCATTTAAGTGTTTTAAGAACTTAGATCAATTCATGTGTCCCACCTCTTGAATATACTCCCGTATCCGGAATCTCAATATTCAGTCTTACAGGCAAGAATACTACAATGATGTCTATACATAAATTAGGGGTTAAATGCGAGAACTGAGGGATCTCAGGTCAGAACTTCTGTTCAGCAGAGAGATATCAGCTTCGACTTAGAAGTGTGTCCCCTTTAGAGGATCTTTTCAGCTACAACAGATGATTATCAATTTTATTATCTAATCAGCTGAGGGCTTCATGCTATATTTCAAGCATTTTGGATAAAATATTAGCCAAGGATTAGGTCAGAACTACCGTTCAGCAGAAGTCCCGGAATAATACCCCAGACATCATAGAGTACAAACACCTAGTATATCAGAATACGAGACCTTTCAAACGAGATTTCAGGGGTTACCTATATATCCAAGTAGTGTTCCCCACGAATTTCACAAGTTTGAAATTTTAGGTTTATATCCCGAATAAATCTACTAAATGTACGAAAACCTATCGACACGTCGTTAGTGAGACTGTTTAACTCATTTTGTTTTTCCAAATCTTTAGCATACTGTAATTGTCTAGCTGATGTACAATCATTTTCCCTATATACACAAGCTCTTTTTCAATTTTATCATGTTTTTGGATTTTTGCATTTTTTACTGTTTTTGTATTTTTCTGAAAATAAACTATGTACAATTATCTATCTCCCCCTAAATACCAAAACACGTAAAAAACCGACAAACCATCGCAGATTGTTTCTCATCTTCATCCGCAACAGTACTCTCATCAACGCTCACAACCCCATCCGACACCGAAAGCAATTTCATACCACTAAGTTTTAACAAATATTGAAACCGAATTTTATCAAAAGCTTTGGTATGCAAATCAGCTTTTTGTTCGTCAGTGTGGATTTTCTCAATTCGCATCAACTTTTTCTCGAAGCAATCGCGAATAAAGTGATGACGAATTTCGATATGTTTAGTTTTAGCGTGATGTACTGGATTTTTAGTTATATTAATTGCGGCCTCATTATCAACAAACAGAGGTGTGTTAAGAAACTGCAAACCGTAGTCGCGCATCTGTTGCTGTATCCACAGGATCTGAGAGCAGCAACTGCTAGTAGAAACATACTCCGCTTCACATGTAGATAGCGCCACAAATGTTTGTTTCTTACACTGCCAGGTAACCAATCTCGGACCAAAGAACTGGCATCCTGCAGTTGTTGATTTCGCGTTGACTTTGCAGCATCTGAAATCTGAATCGGAATACCCTTCGAGCGTAAAATCGCCTTTTCTAGGATACCATAACCCCAATGACAGAGTACCTTTCAGGTAACGTTATATCCTCTTGACAATAATCATGTGCGATGCTCTCGGGTTAGACTGAAATCTTGCTGCGAGGCACGTTGGGTACATGATGTCAGGACGTGAAGCAGTCAGATACATCAAAGAACCTATCATGGAACGATAAAATGTTTCATCAGCCCTGTCTCCGGTGAGATCTGGGTGAATCCCATGATTAGTCGCAAGTGGGGTAGCAGCTGGAGTAGAACTTGACATTCCAAATTTCTCTAGAATATCATGCACGTACTTCGTTTGATGAATGAAAATTCCCTCAGGAAGTTGTTCAACTTGTAAACCCAGAAAGAATTTCATCTCCCCCATTGATGACATTTCGAATTTCCGCTTCATCAATTGTTCGAAATCTTTGCATAATTTCTCATTCGTTGACCCAAAAATTATATCGTCCACATAAATTTGTACTATCAGAAGATGACCATCAATGACTTTAGTGAAGAGAGTGGCATCCACTTTTCCACGTATAAACTGGTTAGCGAGTAGGTGTTGAGACAAAGTCTCTTACCACGCTCTCGGCGCCTGATGTAAACCATACAATGCGTTGTCCAGCAGATAAACTTTGTTCTTGTGAATTGGGTCAGTAAAGCCCGGCGGCTGACCAACATAAACCTCCTCTTTGACCTTCCCATAAAGAAACGCTGATTTAACATCTAACTGATATACTTTGAAATTCTTCCAAGACGCAAATGCTAGGAAAATTCTGATAACCTCTAGTCGTGCGACAGGAGCATAGACTTCAGTAAAATCAATCCCCTCCTGTTGACTAAAGCCCTGAACAACGAGTCGAGCTTTGTTCCTTACAACCACTCCTCTATCATCCCTCTTACATTTGAAAACCCATTTTGTATTGATTTTCCTCTGACCATCCGGCAAATCAACTAACTTCCACACTCCCAACTTTTCAAACTGACTTAACTCTTCTTGCATCGCGATGACCCAAGAGTCTTCAGTAAGCGCCTCTTTGTAAGTTCTCGGTTTGACCTGCGAGATAAAACAACTTAATAAAAATTCAGTTTGTAAAGGTGCTACTGTAGAATAAAAACATGTTAAGCCCTGGTCAATTTGATGTCTCGTGCGAACGCCCAATTGCAATTCTCCTATTATCAACTCCTCTGGATGATAAGAAAGAGTTCGCGGCATCACTTCGCTTGGAACTTCTACATTTCCCTCCAGATTAGTAACATTCTGCTCTGCATCTTGTTCACCAAGTTGGTTTGTTTGACTTGACAACTGGATCTGCTCCCCCTCAAGGTCTGAATCACCATGGTCAAAAACTGGCATATTTTCAGCTTCTTAATCATCATTCACCTCCAACTGATTACTAGGAGCAACTTCATCATCATTTTCACCAGCATTACTAGGACCTGCTTCATCGTCATTTGAAGTTTCCCGAGGTCTTCTAAAATACTCCGCTGGAAACCTAAGCTGCGACTCGTACTCTCGCAAAATATCCAGCTCATCAAAGAAATCTTCTTCTTCCTCTGATTCTTCTCTCATGTCAAACGAATCCCAAAGTTTGTCATAATGATAACGCCATGAATCACCAGGATTCTATGGCGGCATAGTGTACCCCTGACATTCAACATTTGCTGCCTCAATAATCTGCTTTTCGCTTGGAATGAAAACGCGTCGCAAAGGACTTGAATAACCCACAAAGATTCCCTCAACGCTCTTCGGACCAAACTTTCCTTTAGGCTCTATCACCGTACAGGGTGATCCAAACGGTTCTAGATACTTCAAATTCGGTTTGCGTTTATTAAGTAGCTCAAAACACGTCTTGTTGAACTTCTTTACACTAAGAACTTTGTTGAGAGTATAACATGCAGCAGAAACAGCTTCAGCCCAGAAATTAATTGGTAACTTAGAGTCTGCAAGCATCGTTCTGGCTGTCTCGATTAGCGTCCGGTTTTTGCGTTCTGCAACTCTATTCTGCTGCGGAGTGTACGGAGCACTAAACTCGTGCAGTATACCTCGTTCGTCACAAAATTCTTCCATCTTACTGTTTTTGAACTCAGTACCATTATCACTGCGAATTCTACAGATCGGCCTCTGGTACAGATTCTCAATTCTTTTAAACAATGCCATCAAACTATCAAAAGTCTCATCTTTTGATTTCAAAAACATCACCCAAGAAAATCTGGAATAATCATCAGTCACGACCAAACAATAGGAATCTCCTGTTATACTCTTGACATTCACTGGACCAAACAAATCCATGTGAAGTCTTTCTAAAGGTCTTGAAACTGAATTGACTTGCTTTGAGGGATGTGACTTTTTCTTCTGTTTGCCTTTGACACAATTTATACACTCCCCTTCCAGATGAAAACCTTTAATATGCACTCATGTGACCAAGTCGTTATGCACTAAGTGATTCATTTTCCTTAGGTGAATATGCCCCATCTTTCGGTGCCATAACCTTGACTCTTTCTCCGTTGCTCTGGACACAAAACAATGAGCCTGACCCGTGGTTGTAGTAGCGACGCTCATGTCCAACACGTACAGATCATTGACTCTTGGTGCCCTCATGATGATCCACTCTTCAGGTATAACAAATCCCGGTTTCAAGATCAAACATTCTTTGTCGGTGAAATGAGTAGTATACATCCTGTCACAGATCTGGGAGATACTCAGCAGGTTGTTCTCCAGCTCAGCGATGTAGTTAACTCTCTCAAACTTTATAATGCCATTTGACAATGTTCCTTCACCTATGATCCTTCCTCCTTGATTACCCGCAAAACCTACATAACCACCGTTAATGTTATTCACATCATACAGCAATGCGGTCTTCCCTGTCATATGCCTTGACGCTCCACTATCCATTATCCACCTGGATACAAGTTTTGGAAGATCCTGCACATAACAAATCATCATTTAAACAACTTCAAGAAAGATTCCGATTCATGCTTCGCTTTAACCAGGAAGCTCCGGCAATTCAAACTGTTTAGTCAAACATTGAGTCCACCCAGGCCTCATCAGCCTTTGGTGCAACCCTGACTCTCGCAATTTGAATTTTGAAATTTTCAGCCTTGAGAGGCGGAAAATTTGCATCATAATCAACAATAATTGGCTCTTCAGCCTTTTTCTCATCAGAATTTGAAACTTTCTTCTCAACATTTGATTCAATTTTTGGTTTCCACACCTTTTGAGTTTCTGCAACCCTTTTATAAAATTTATCATTTTGAGTTACTAACTTCTTTACGGGTTCAGTTTTTGCTTTTACGTTGTCGATTTTAACGTTTTTCTTCTCAACCAATTTCTTCTCAACATACATCGGTGCTTTACCCTTCACATCAACCTTCTTTTGTTGAACCTTCACAGCTTCCGTCTTAGGCTTCACATATGTACACTTTCGTGCAATATGACCAACCTGTTCACATCTAAAACAAGTACGAGTATCAGCTACCCGACTCATGCCTTCACACTGAGCCTGTGAAGCTCTCTTCTCAAAAAATTCTTTGTTTGATTTTGAAAAAATTTCTTCTTCTACATCAGCAAGTGAACTTGAACTGTTCACAAATTTTTTCTTCTCTACAAACCTCTTGTGTGAAACATTCTTTTTCTGAAACGGTTTACCCCCCTGATAACCACCCGACCAGTTGTTTCTGTTATTATTATAAAAACACGGTGGATAACCAGTTTTCCTGTTGTAAACCCTTTCTTTCTTTCGACTCAGAGTATTCACTGCTGACAATTCGACTTCAACAAGTTTGAAAACATTTGTCAATTTGTTTATGTTAACATTCTCGATCGGAAACTCTGAATCCAAAAACAACTTATCCGATCCCGACATCTTGTACATGACAAGATCAGATTCATCATGTAAGTTGTTTTTGGACTTTTGCTTCAGAATGTGTTTGTCTAGAAAACACCCATCCTCCTCAGAAGTGTCACAATCCGATTTAAGCACTTTGTCTACCACACTTTTCACCACATCATTTTGGACACTTTCGTCATTGGAAGACGTGAACATTACATCAATATTCTCCGGAAGTTGCACTTCACTTCCTTCCTCAAGTTCAACCAACCCAGATTCCTTTTTAGTGTAATTGTGCAAAATCGGCGGTGGAACTTTGTGAAACCCTACACCGGTACCATCTGAAAACACATCCTCGCCAGCTTTGTTTTTTCCTATAGGTTTAGGAACAATATGCTGCAACACAAAGCTTGCAGAGTTATAACTGTTAAGTTTCAACTGAATTCGCTCATTCTCTATTTTAGCTTCTTGAACGTTAAGTTTCAATTTAGCGATCTCATCCAGTTGTTTATTAATTGATTCTTCTTTTATTCTCACCACAGCTCGTAGATGTTCATTTTCTTTAAACGTTTTACCATTTCGTTCATCACTTTCTTTAACTGTGGTTTTGAGTTTTTCAAAATTTTCAGAAAATTTACGGTTTTCAAGAATTAACTTTTCATTTTCAGTTTTAACCTTTTCATGATCAATTTTATCTTTTTCCATTTGAGAAGTTAACTCTTTGATCCGTTCAGTTGAAGCTCTCATAGTTTTGTCACGACCGAGTATTTGATCCTCAACACTGCTGACCTTAGCTGTCAGGTTTTTAATTTTCTCATTGTTGAGGTACGTGACAGTACTACAGAAATTACATTCTTTTGTGCAATTTTTGCAGTCAATGTTTCCATCAATCTTCTTACCTGACGCATTAGCTGACACATTTAGACTGACCTGATCCTTAGACTCAGAAATAGAATTAGGATCTACCTCAAGTGCTTTTGCAGCTAGCACTTTGTCAGCCATCTTTCCCAGATTTTCAGCTGTCAACTCCTGCGTAACATCGATCAAGCCCGTATCAATCTTTTTCACTTCATCAATCTCTTCTTTTTCTTTCTTTTCTTTCTCCTCTTTCTCCTTTCTCTCTTTCTCTTTCTCTTCTTCAATCATCTTTGACGTTGGTGTTCCCCACCACTTGTGCTGCCAATATTCATCTTCTTCTTTATACTCCTTGATGATGGCCTCGATATCAAGCGTTTTGTCATCAATTGCGATGTTGCCATACTTATCAAGGTAGCACTCTCTGTCTGGATCCCATCTATTCGCTCTTTTTGCCTCTAGATATATACCAGAAAGTCTGATAATCTTGTTTTCAGCAACCATCTTCCGATATCTATACTTCTGATCCTCTGTTCGATTATCTTTCCACGGAATAGGCTCATTCTTTGCCATGAAAGCATAACCAACAGCATCTTCTTCTGGCAAAACCTCTTTGCTCCAATCGTAACCCTCATCATCATAAATCACAGCTAAAGCCCTCGATTTGTCTCTGTTCTCTTCCTGCTGCTTCAATCTGGGCGGCTTGGATTTATTCTGATGGTAGATTGCCTTCTTGTAGTAGTCGTCTTGAAACGGATTCTCTGATTCATCTGCATACGCATTTCTGCATTCCCGCTTGAAATGACCCTTCTGTTTACACTTAGAACATGTCACCTTTGACTTATCAAACCCCAGCTTTGTAGACGGACCTCCGATTGTCTTCCTCCCGGTAATTTCCATGAAACGCTGAGCACGTCGAACAGCACTTGCCATCACCCAACGAATATCGATCAGTTCCATTTCCTCCGGGTCTATCTGATCCTAGTCTTCTTTTGTCAGATTTGTGTTCCCGATCTTTCCGGCCACCAAACCTTCATAGGACTCCAACACAGACGCCAGAAAAACCATTTGTTGCTTGGCCGACTCTTCATCAAAGTTATGTGCGTTCTTCAGATCTATCGCGATGTTGCACGAAAACTTCGCATCAGAACGATCTGCAGAAGACGTAGATCCACTGTGATAACCACTGTGGCTTCCACTGCTTGGACTGCTTTGATTTTCTTTACTTGCTGGAGATACATTCTCAGTTGAAAATGCAGTCTTTGGAGAAGTAGCTTTCGGTATCAAGCTTTTCGGATAGTAAAGATCCAAGTTTTGCTGATAGGATGAGTGATTGACTTTGTATGTTTTCTTCAATTCAAGCTCATGACTTTCAAGTCTCTCAATCACAACATCTGGAGTCAAATTTTCAGGAGCAATAGTGTTCTTCAACATCAGTGCGTAATATCTCCAATCCACTTCATCTGGTAATGAATCGAACAGTTTGTCAACAAGTTCTTCATCAGAATACGTAATCTTATGTCGTGCAAGTTCCAGCTTCAGATGACCGAACCTTTCAATCATTTTACAAACCGATTCATTTTTAAGACAACTAAACATGTCAAATTCTTTTCTAAGAAGTTTCGTTTTATTCTTTACAATCTCTTTGCTACCAAGACACTTCTTTTCAAGTTTTTCCCACAAATCTTTAGCATTGGAGTAATCTATCAGCGAAATGATATCTTCTCGCACCGATTGAAACAATAATGCCACACACTTTTGCTCTGCCACAAAGGATTAAATTTCGTCAGCTGATGATAAAGTTTCTCCACTTTTGTCTCCATGAACATATCCATTTTTCAAACTCTTCCAACTTGCAAACGCGAAAGCCATCAACCAATCCTCAAATTTTCTCGACCAACGGCTATATTCCTCGATTGCCATAAGCTTCGGAGGTTTGTTGAATGTACCGAATGCACTCTCAGACTCCCAAGCTTCCTTCTTTTTCTCCTTTGATTGATTCTCATTTGTATTGTTCGAAGATGTATCGTTGTTTCCCGAACTACCCGTGAATGCATACATGTCGCTGAAAGGATTCATGAAAATATCATCCATTTTGATCGTTCCTGCAAAATCAACCAACACTTAGAAAAATTTTCGAGATTTTTGAAAAACAGAACCACAAAAGCGGACCAATCTGTACACGTGACAGATAAGCGAACCAGCAATGTCCGTTCGAGCGGACCAGACAAATATCAGTTCAAGCAAACCAGAAACTGTACTAAAAAGCGAACCCAACTATGTCCGTTCGAGCGGACCAGTCAATGTCAGTATGAGCGAACCAGAATTGTACGTTCGAGCGGACCAGAAAGTGTCCGTTCGAGCGAACCTGTATGTAAAAGTGTCCGAAAAAGCGAACCAAACATGCACTTCGAGCGAACCTGATCACTAATGTACGAAAAAGCGGACCACTTTATTCGAAAACGTGAACCACTGTTTTTAGCCGGTTTTAACCATTTTTAGTCCGAATTTCACTCTAAAACTTTCTAGGGTTTGTTATTAGTGTGTTTTACACGTTATACTCAAATTTCAGACAATTTCAACCGTAGGAACCACTGAAAACCGAAAAAGTATGAGAGAAAGTGAGTAGAAAAGAGAGATTTCTGTAGATATAAGCTGTAGTAGTATGAACTCCTCGTCCTGAGCTCTGATACCACTTGTTGGACCGTTCTTTGACCCGAAAAGTCAGTCAGAGTAGCTCATCCTCACATATAAAGGCGGAATCAGAATATGCAAGGTTACAACAGCTTATCCTATTAATTTCCTTTGCTTTTATTGCTTTTCTACTGAAAATTTGACAGAGTTTCGCTCCAGCATAAAAACATACGTCCTAAGGTCCGCTCGGATGACCACCCTATATATAGACATCCTGGTTCGCTTATATGACAGGCCATATAAGCGGACCTGTTACAACTTGACACATAGGCGGACCAGCTACGACCCTATGAGCGGACCACTATGTAACTTGTGACAAATAAGCGAACCTATATGCAAATGTTACATATTTTACATTTTGACCCCCTGTTGACTAATCTTGACTTCAGACTTCTTGTAGACGCAGTCAACAACATTTCGTGCATCAACAGTTCTTTCAGTCTGTCCGTCGGTTTGAGGATGGAATGCAGTACTCAGATTAAGCGACGTACCAAGGGCCGCTTGAAACGTTTCCCACAATCGCGAAGTGAACCGAGCGTCACGATCTGAAATGATGTCACGAGGCGTACCATGATTACAAATGATCTTGTCGGTGTAGATTTGGGCTAGTCGTTCCACCTTATAGTCTTCTCATATCGGCAAAAAGTGGGCTGATTTCGTTAGACGATCGACTATAACCCAGATATTGTCGTGACCTGATGGCGTGGGTGGGAGTTTCGTTATGAAATCCATAGCTATACTCTCCCACTTCCATATAGGTATCGGCGGTTGTTCGAGTAAGCCAGAAGGTCTTTGATGTTCAGCCTTGACTCTTGCGCAAGTTAGACAACTTCCAACGTAGAGGGCGATATCTCGTTTCATGCCCGGCCACCAGTACTTATAACGAAGGTCCTGGTACATCTTATCTGCACCGGGATGAATAGAATACCGGGATTTGTGGGCTTCATTCATGATAATCTTTCGCAATTTGGTCCGCTTAGGGATCCAAATTCGGTCCAGATAATAGAATATCCCATCGGATTTGCTTACTAACTGGGCTCCATCGTGATAGATCCTCTCTTTCTTCAATGTACGCTCGTTAAAGCAAGCATGTTGGGCTTCGCGGATAAGGGTTTCGAGATTGTGTTGGGCTTGGATGTTTCGGGTACTGAGCACGTAATTCTTTCTGCTGAGTGCGTCGGCAACACATTCGCCTTGCCTGGGTGATAACGAATCTCACAGTCATAATCGTTGAGAAGTTCTACCCATCGGCGCTGACGCATATTAAGTTCCCTCTGATTAAAGATGTGTTGTAGACTCCTGTGATCAGTGTAGATTGTACACTTAGTGCCATACAGGTAGTGTCGCCAAATCTTCAATGCAAAGACAACCGCGCCTAGCTCGAGGTCATGGGTTGTATAGGTCTTCTCGTGGATCTTGAGTTGACGAGATGCGTAAGCTATAACCTTGTCTCGCTGCATGAGGACACAGCCGAGACCAAGGTTAGAAGCATCACAGTAGACAATGAAATTGTCGCTTCCGTCGGGCAGCGTAAGAATCGGAGTGTTGCACAGCATATGCTTGAGGGTTTGAAAAGCGGTCTCTTGTGCGTTTCCCCACACAAAAGGCTTGTCCTTATGAGTAAGAGCGGTAAGCGGCACAACGATTTTGGAGAATCCTTCAATGAATCATCGATAATAGCCCGCTAATCCGAGAAAAGGACGAACTTCTGACGGGTTCTTAGGCGTAATCCAGCTTTTGACAGCTTCAATCTTCGCAGGATTAACATGGATACCCTGACTATTCACGATGTGACCCAGAAACTGAACCTCCTCCAACCAGAATTCGCACTTGGAGAACTTGGCATAGAGTTGGTTCCCCTGGAGTAACTCGAGAACCAAACGTAGATGTTGCGCTGTTGGGCTTTAGTTTTGGAATAAATCAAGACATCGTCGATGAACACGATGACGAAACGGTCAAGATAAGGCTTACACACGCGATTCATCAGGTCCATAAAAACCGCGGGTGCGTTGGTTAGACCAAAGGGCATAACAACAAATTTGTAATGGCCATAACGGGTTCGAAAGGCGGTTTTGGGGATGTCTTCCTCTTGAATCCGCAATTGATGGTAGCCTGAGCGTAAGTCGATCTTCGAGAAACATGATGCGCCTTGTAGCTGATCAAACAAATCGTCGATTCGGAGCAAGGGGTATCGGTTCTTGATGGTTAGCTTATTCAATTCCCGATAGTCGATGCACATCCGGAACGATCCATCCTTCTTTTTGACGAAAAGGACTGGCGCGCCCCAAGGAGAGGTGTTTGGGCGAATAAAGCCTTTTTCGAGTAATTCCTGGAGTTGGTTCGAGAGTTCCCTCATTTCGGATGGTGCGAGTCGGTAAGGGGCTTTGGCAACGGGGTTAGCTCCAGGAATGAGGTCGATACGAAAATCGATATCACGACTTGGTGGTAGTCCGGGAAGATCATCAGGGAACACCTGAGGAAATTCACGAACCACTGGGACGTCTTTGACTTCAACTTTCTTTTTCTTTTCCTTCTCTGCTACTACAATGTTGGCCAAGAAGGCTCGGTATTCCTTGCGGAGATACTTGTTATCTTGAACACATGACATAAGCTTGAGACCTTTCGACGCTGTTTCACCGTACACACACAATAGATCACCATTCGCGAGCGAGAATCGAATCATCTTTTCAAAGCACACAACTTCAGCATGGTTTTCGCGAAGAAAGTCCATGCCTATTATGACATCAAAGCTTCCGAGTTGCATTGGAATAAGGTCGATTGGAAAGATGTGATTGTTGAGTTCGAGAGTACAATCACGGAGTACTGAATTAACGGCAATAGTTCTTCCCGTAGCGACTTCGACTTCGAATGACGAGGACAGATAAGAGCGCTTACGACTAAGGAGCTTCTCGAATTCAAACGACACAAAGCAGTTATCGGCTCTAGTATCAAACAAACATGATGCATAAATACCATTAACAAGGAACGTACCATTAACCACGTTGTTATCCGCCTGAGCTTGACGGGCATTGATGTTGAAGGTTCGGGCATGGGCTGCTTGCTGCTGTTGCTGAGGCTGCTATTGTTGCTGTTGCTGTTGTTGCTGCTGGGGCTCTTGCTTAACCACCCTATTCGGGCACCTGTTTGCAAAGTGGTTAGGGTCACCACATGCAAAGCAGACTCGAGCATTGGCTGCTGGTGCTTGAGCTGCTTGTTGGCCTTGAGGGGCAGGGAGTAGAGCTTGGTTGACAGTGGCTTGAACTGGGGCTTGACGGGGACCATAGCGACAGTTCGCAGTGAAATGACCGTAAAGGTTGCAGTGAGCGCAAAAACGATAGGCTAGACCCATCGGGTGATGATACGAGCACGTTGGGCAGAGTGGGTGAGGGCCTGTGTATGCACGCTACGCTGGCGGTGCATTGATCACTGGGGCTGAGTGGTGATGCTGTTGCTGCTGAGCTGGTACAGCTTGTAGGGGAGCAGCAGTGGTTGTCACAGCACAGTTCTTGTTGTCGGAGCTGTTGTTGTTGTGCTTCTTCTTTCTTCTTGATGACTTGGAGGATTGAGCAGATGAGTCGGTGGGTGCTGCGGTGGCTTGGTGCAGAGACTTGGTTTGCTTATCCCAAAAAACAGACTTTACCCGCTTGTCATTGATCTCAGCAGCAAGTAGGTAAGTCTCCTCGATTGATGTTGGTTTGGCGGCATGAACAAAGTCGGCTACGCAATCGGGCAGAGCTCGAATGTTCTTCTTGATGGCTTGGTCTGAGGTCTTGACTTGATCGGGACAAATGATGCTAAGCTACTTTAAGCGAGCAGTGAGAGCAGCGTTGTCTCCATCCTTCTGCTTGATTACCCAGAACTCGTCCTCCAGTTTTTGGCGTTCATGAGGAGGGCAGAATTCGTCGATCATAAATTGCCTTCAATTCCTCCAATGTTAGCTCATAAGCTGCATCATTTCCGCGCTTGTTTCGTTTGGCCGTCCACCAGTCTAGAGCACGGGACTGGAAGACGCCTGTAGCATTGAGAGTGCGGAGATGCTTAGGACATCCGCTCTGGCGCAGAGTGACTTCGACTTAGTCGAACCAGTGAAACATGGCTGTAGGACCATCCTCGCCTGTGAACTCTTTTGGTCCGCATGCTTTGAACTGCTTGAAGCTGAAAGCAGCCCTGCTTGAATCCTTAGGGTTTTCAGCTCGGGATTCTTCAGACGTTTTGCTGGCATTTTCATACACCTCACTCACGGCTTTCGCCACTTGCTTGGAGATGATAGCAGCGAGGCGTCGGTCTCTCTTTTCTTGGCGAGTCAGACGGTGTCGGGATCCAGACGACGACATGGTCTGCATTAGACATCGTCACGAGACTCAACACAACGAAATCGAATCTCACCTCACACGTCTACTACTATCTAAAGCTAAGAATCACGTCGAATTACGTACATATAAGCACAGGATCACAGATACACATAATCATGGAGCACAGAAGCACACAGAGCACATAGGTCACAAAAGCACACAAGCACGTAGAGCACAAAACACAGAAGCACATAAGTACCTAGGTATTTAATCACAGAAGCAGTCAGAAAACAGAAACCTATCCTTTAAAGCTCGCGTGTCGTTCGGATAGCATATCGAATAACATCGTATAGTATCGCCTAGCTTAATCGTATAGCATAACGTAGTGTGATATCGTCTAGATTTGCGATAACTGGATGTCGATTTGAGATAGAACAGCAAATGCGATTCATGTGTGTTGATCGAAATGACAGCAAAATCGAATAATGTCCAAAATATAAACACGTAAACAGACAAAGGACACAGAAACACATAAAATCAACGAGTCATCAGAGTACGCGACTGCGGTTCTCAGAATCGAAACACATAAAAATCGAGAGGTAGATTGTCTGCGGCTACTAGACATCGACTACCCAAAGCGATTCGACTATTCGCAACGGACTTGTTGTCACTTTCAACGTTCGGGCTTGTGTCCTTGCCTCGATTCTTGGGCATTGGACACGTATTCCCTAGGTCATACTTTGTGAGTTCAGGCCGTTGGAGTCTATCGAGGCCTTGGTGAGATGATATAATGTCCGGAATAAATTGCCGAGGTTAGGGTTTCACCCCTGGCTTAGCAATTTCTTCCTTGTTTTAAGAAAATTTAAGGAGAATTTTCATCAAAATGAGGGTTTCACTCCTGATTTGGTATAATTCTCCTTATATGTAATTGAAAATATTAGGATAAGCATGAGTGAATGGATAAAATCATCATAAGTCAGTCAATTTAGTCGGGAGTTTGCGGTCTTCACACCTATTCCTGACTGAATCGCCTGACTTTAATTGAAAATTCGAGTGCAGTGATAGCGAAGGATTGCAGAATAAGCACATAAACTTGGTCTGTTGGTTCCTAACTATAGTCTAGGTCTCTAAGACAGCGACCCGGACAAGGTCGTGTCTAACCTAATTCCCTATAGTTATGGCTCTGATACCAATCTGTCACACCCCAACCGATGGCGGAATCATCAGGGTGCGGCACTGAGCGAAACAGATTGTCCAGAAGTTTCCATAACAACTATTCATAAAATCCAGTTAAAGATACGTCCCATACCGTATCCCAAATAAACAAATATATTATTACAGATAACAACCAAACAAGTAGTTTTGTTCCGACAACTCAGATTCAAATATTCTTACAGCAATTGTCTATCTGTTTCTAGACCCCTATTCTGTTGACTTTCTGGCTGTATTGCCAGAGGACAAGATCTACAGACAACTATGCCCCAGACGCCTGTTCTTGGCAGACAACCATTTGTTGGGGGCTTCTAGAAACTTATTCTAGCCTCGCTTTCCTAGCAAATAAGCATCCTAAATACCTGTCACATACGTTAAAATAAAGTCAATACATATAATGTAAAGGTGAGCATACAAGTTTGATAATAGCATATAGAGTTTGAATAGTTTACGCATAACCAGCACGTACACAGAGGAAAACGAAGCATGTTAATTATCGACATGGACCTATCGATACCAATGACTACGGGTTGACCGTCCGAGACGGTTCGCAATACATGGTTACCACCGTAATCCATGCAAGTAAATTGTCCTTAACAACCCCCGTGTGAATGGGTGCTGAGTCCAAACTATAGTACTACGTCGTTAAGGCAGGTAGATAGCATTCCACGTGTAAACACAATCAACAAGCATTCATTAAGTCACGTAATACATGCATATTGGTTAGCGTTCAAATAGTTTGAGTAGTGTGATCGTTGGTGTTCGATATAGGTAACGTATGTAACACCCAAAAGTGCTAAAAGCAAAAAGGGATCGAGTATACTCACAGTGATTAAATATGGATTGAAGGGAGCGCTGAGAGTAGGGTTAGCCTGAATAGTTTGATAGCACAATAATGAGTAACGCGGAAATGCAAACAAGTGTGAATGGATCGAATAAGTTGGTCGACCGAACGGCAGGTTCGATCGAACGGGCTGTTCGATCGGCTGGTATGTCCGTTGAACAGTCCTGTTCGATCGGCCGGTAGGCTCGATCGGCTGGGCCATTCGAGTGGATTGTTTCTTCCTCTAGTGTGTTTGTGTATGATGGTTTGAACTTTTGAAGTTTTCGTTGTAGTATATGAGAACACTAAAGTGTTCTTACCTTTCAGGTCGATCGATCGAACGGTCCGTTTGATCAGCCGGCTTAACCGATCGGCTGGGAACTTTTGAAGTGGTTTTCAACAGGATGTCGCTCGATCGAACAGCCTGTTCGATCGGCTGGCATTCCCTACTACGAACGAGTTGTAAAATCAATTGAGTGTTGAAGCATAGTATCTCATGATCCGAAGAGTAATGTTTACCAATCGAGTCGCATACTCGATCGAACATCACCTCGTCAATAGCATACTTCGTAAAGTTTGAAAAGTCTGAGACCATGTGCTAGCCGATCGGCTGGCCCGGTCGATCGGCTGGTATGTCCGATCGGCTGGGCTGTTTGAACAGCCTAGCCGTTCGGCCAGCATTTCTGACCTGGTCGGCTTTCCGTCTAACACTTGGCTGTTTGATTATTTGTCATGCTTTTAAGGTAACTTGACGGCGAGTTAAACCGTAGAACATGGGTTCTTACTTGTTACACCGGTTCGGACAGGAATCACCCAAATCCGGCCGGTGAACTGCTCGAAACGGTAATTTGACGTTTAACCCGAAATCGGTGAACCTTGTACATAGAACCCGAATCTTGAACCTCTTAGCTATTAGAATGATTAGTTAGCCGGTTCATGCTCCGTTTCTATCGGTTTTAAGGTTTCGAGTGTAAAAGGTTGAAGAAAGTTGGAAACCATTCATAAAAATATTCAGATTCTTACAAATCTTAGTTTGTTTATGTGGAAACGGGTCAGGTCTAAGCTATTCATGGTTGAGTGAGGCCAAAGTTTGGTGTTCTTCAAGAACACCATGATGACATCACTCAAGAACACTTAGATCTTGGTGATTTCACGGTTAGAAATCGAGTTTTGAAAGATAGAAAGGTGTAGAATCAGGTAGGGATCAAAATCGTACAAGAATTAGAGTGAAAACTTACCAGAGTTGAGAGAGATCTGAGAAAAGGTGAAGAAGAAGGCTGGTTCGGTCAGAGCTTTCCAAAAATAGAAAGTGTGACAATGACAGCCCTATTTATAGGCTCCAAAAGAGGAAAGTGGCAGCCGATCGGCCAGGAGCTCCGATCGAATGGGCTACTCGATCGGCTAGGAAGATGCTAGCCGATTGGCTGGCCTGTTCGATCAGGATGCCTCCTGTTCGATCCGCGACCCATTTTGAGTATTTCGCGACGATTTTCGATGTTTCGATTTCGATGGACGATGATACGAATACGATAGAGTTCCTAGTCAAATTACTTTCAGTCCCAATCACTATATCTACATACAAGCATCTACATTTCACGTTTCGATGTCGGCTTCGATTGAGTTCGATTGCTTTTCGAGTTTCGATTCGATTTTCGATTGATTCGCTTGAGTAACACACCAAACATATAAGTAAACACGCACAAGCAACACATAAGGCACACACACACGTATAACAATACCCGAGTTCACATAATTCGAGTCTCGAGTTTGATTGGTGAATCGATTAACTTGATTATTGATTGATTAACTTTATCGCATTGTTACTTCTTGCTATTCACAGTCGTAAATCGGTCGCATTGATTAAACATTCGATCATTTCATTTAGACAACACTTACTCCACATAATACAAAAAGTAAAAAAGAAACATTAACACTCAAGAAGTCAAAGTTGACTTGGACTTTGACTTTGACATTCGAAAACACGGGGTGTTACATGAATACCCCGAAGGGGTAGGCTGGGAAGAGTTCCTTCATCCCTAGGAGAACTAGAAAATTGACGATAGGCGTCTGATGGTCCTTGATCACTCATACTGTAAACTAATAAATTGTCAAATAACACAAAACAATAATATACAGATATGCACGTAACCAAGTAGATTATTTCCTAACATAATGGATAAAATCTTGGTGTCAGCAGAACACTTCTGTGGCTGAAATCAGTGGCTGTAGCTCTGATACCACTCTCTGTCGCAATCCCCGACCCCTAATCATTTGGGAACGGGCAGCCGCGAACCAGTATCAGTGGTATCGGTGTTTATCAGTTTGGCAGCGGAATTTACATCAGGACCGTAGTTAGGAAATATTTTATTAGAGTAAAATACCACATTTTTATAATATTAAATACATGGGAAATTCCCAAGTTTCCATTACAAACATGTTTATAGGAATAAACCATATTTTATTGAAATAAAACATCTTCTTTATTTAAGTAACTTTTATAGCCACTTTTCCCAAGCCTTCAGTGCCGTCCAGCTGGCTTCTAATTGGCTTTCACATTTTGTTACCTGAAACGCGTTTAAAAACATTTTATCAACAAGAAATACTGGCGAGTGAATCCCAATTTAATCAAGAAAAGTTTTATCATTTTACAGTATTGAGGGCAATCCAACAATTACATTTTTTACATCTACTTTAATTACCACCCACGGTACTGTCAATCCTGATTGGTGGTAATGTTACTACTCACAGTGTAGTAACAAATTTTGTATACAAAACCCAAACATACCGACGATAATTGTAGAATTACAAACGCTCAATCACTGTGAAATAGAATTTAAACAATTGAGGTTTTGTAAAAACAGTTTGCAAAAAGAAGGATTACTCACATTGCTACTTTAGATATTTTTCCTGTGACTTCCTGGTTATAATCTATTAATTAAAAAATGCACACGCGTTAGTATAATAACCCAATTTACATTAGTTATACCCTTCCCGAAACAGAACTCCAACGACTTAGTTAGGCAGAGCCTCGCCATGCGTTACGATGCCTAGATCAATCGGGCAGCGTATCTAATACGTAACTGGGGGTTAAAATACTTACAACGAGGCATAGCTTCACTAATTAGGGGGGTACTATGCCTGATATTATTTCTATAATTCAGAAATTGAGAGAGATCGAGAAAGTTTTGAACGATTTGGGACTGAAGCCTCTAGACAGAGATAGAATTCTTGTCATGATTCGCGAACTAATGCAAATTGGATCGATCCCATCTATTTATAGGGTCTGATCGACCCTCTCTCGCGCCCCGTGAAAGATACACAAGGGGCTTTCGTGCCCCGCGAGCTAGGTGTAGTAGGGTTTAGGTTTGATCGGTCATTGGGGTAGGTTCGACACGAGGCTGCCACGTGGCAGCTTAGGGTTTCGTCTGCTGGCCAGGCTGTCGCGGCCCGCAACAGTCTTACCTGACTTTGTCGCGCCCCACGAGCAAGTAAGGGAATTTGTTTTTATTTAATTTTTATGAAATTAAAGGTATTTAGGGCCGTTTGTTGTATACGGGGTGTATTTTAGGGCGTATAGGGGCGCTATAAGTGTTTTAGGAGGGTTGTTATACATATGTAATAAAATCTGACTCTCAATCACTCGTGTGTTCCAGATCAGGAGCAAACTCAACCAGTAACATCACCACATCTTTGTGACATTTTTTGGCTGCCATGTGAACAGTTGTTAAACCACATGCATCTTGAAAATCCACACTTCGAATCCGATTATTTTAGTTTTAACTAATCAAAATCATATTTATGTTTAACACCTAAAACACAATATCGACAACTCCACCGTGATAGTCAAATTAGACATGCACCCAACCACTCCCCTAATACTTGAAACTCATATAAAGAGGATAAAGAAATTACCGGAGCATAAAAATGGGGTCACTTACAAAATCAATTGGGAATCCATAGTCTCAAACTGTACCAATTTTTTATTTATAATAAAAATGATTATCAAATGATTAAAGATACCTGGTAGTATTTTAGTAGCTGCTGCCTCTTCATTGAGATATCAAGTCTCTCTCAAAGTCGAATGGAATGGGCTCAAGATGAACAACTATTAGTTTCTCGAATCCACGAAGCTGCATTTGCTTTATCATTCGGGCAGACAGAAACTAATGATGATGAGACAAAAGGAATTTTAGAGTTAAACATACTCTGTGATTCTCAGCTTTAGAGTTAAGCTCATCAAGAACATATTTCCTAACAATTGAATTCTTCACAATGAAATATAGTCTCCTAATTCATTATTCTTTGATGCCCATCTTTCCATTGCCATTCTATCAGGGATCACAACTGCCACGAAAAAAAATCAAAACTAATACCATACACCCAAATCTATGAGATGACAACAAATATGTCAGAAAAGATTCAAAACCATTGCCATTGACAAGGACATTTTTAGTAAGATCCTCTCGTTTATGGTTCCCCAGAAATAATGTGTTTCCCATGAGATAAATTTCTCCACGTGGCATGTTGTTGGGTAAACCCAACCCGCTTCAAGCTACACTAAAACAACCCATAGGAAACGATATCAGCTGCTTACACCACCTCAGAGAAAACGGTTTGGCAAAAATCCAAAACCGAGAACCTTCCTCCTACGTATATCCATCAGCACGAGTGCAATAGATTCATCAAAAATAACATGACATACCATGAATATTAACATACCATCTATTTTTGAACAAACGATAAATATGACAATATACATAAAAACACACACAACCTCTCCCAATTTTTTATTTGCTCTTCAATCTCTCCCACTATTCTATTCTTAGATTAGGATGCAAAATGCAAGATATTGTTATTGAAAAAGTAATATACTATACCGAGTTACTAACATTCTAAATTCAAGATTTACACAAAATTAAAATTGAAAAACAATACAATACATCGTCTTAAAATACAACTTATAATATTGGAGATTTGATATGGAGGTGTTTGGATGTGCATTCAAAGGTGATTATGGTAATATAGTACTCAAGAATTAGATTATCAATGACTATAACTGGAAATAGTAAATTAAATAACTGCACTTGTATCAGTAAGACTTTACTGATTAAACTTTACCAGAAAGTGAGTGCAAATTCGACGAGAATCCAAAGAACGACAACAACTGCGGTGATGGCGGCATAGAGATGTTTTCTGGTGGTACCGCCGGTAACAAAATCGAGTCAACAGAAACAGAAGGGTCGCCGGAGCCCTAACACTGTCCGAAATCAACAAACTTAATCACAGAATACCAATTATTCATCTGCAACTCTTTTACTCCTAATGTTAAACCTAGATCTTTTTACAAATAAAGAAAACACATGGTATCAATTTAAATATAAGAAATATCATAATAAAAGGGGGTTTTACATATTACCTCCATTAACAGAACCCTGTGAACATCTTGATGAAGCAAACACTTACTGCAATATACTTGATAAACACATTTTAAACTTATAAATTGAGTAACTGGTAACTGATTTAACAAAACCAACACAAATATGAGCTCGTAAAAGAAACCCAAAATAAACAGATCATATGATGAAAAGACAAGGTATTAAAAAGCATACTCTATCCATTCATGAAAAATTAGGGTTTGAAACCAAGAGTGTTGATGAAAGACTACTTTCTCTGTCGCTGATGTTGTCATGGTGGTGGCAATGCCGCCGTAGACCGGTAGTCGGAACCACCGACCGGATCCCTCATATTCTCTCTTTCTCCATCTGTAGCTCCATCTCTCTCTCTCTCTCTCTCTCTCCAACTCTCTCTTTTTCTCTAATCTGTATATAGGTATTATAGAGTAGTAGGGGCGATGGAAACCGCCAGAATGCAAGACGCTTCATTTGTAATTGAAGACTGAAGGCATGTGATAGGGTTTTCATGGGGAAAAGAGGGAGGCCAGTGTGTTAGGGGAGAGGGGCAATAATGGAAGAAAATGGCAAAAGAAAATTACGGATTTTAACTGACTTTTCACATGCCATCTTAAAATTGTGCTAGAAATTACTATTATGTAGATGGAAGATGCTTTATATAGTACTATAGATAATCGGTTTGAGTGATCACTTCCAAAATGCTAGTACATCTTTGCTAGTTAAATGTTAAATCGAGTGGAGAGAACATTGTGAGGGATGTGTATTGTTTTGCTTGCTTAAAAAGTGGGTTAATTTTGAGTAACCTTATTGTTTTTTATAGCAAATGGTCTACTTTGATATGGTTTGTGTTTTGCAGGACTAACGAAGTTAGAGGAGCATTTCGGAAGCTTTACAGGACATTAGATCGAGGCTAGAAGCATTTGGGTGCGGAAAACGAGTTAAGCAGGCGAAAATGAGCTAACCAGCGTCGATTATTTGGCCTTTGGTCATCGCCGACGCCATCCATGTCAACTACTAGTTCGTAGGCAGACGGTTACTGCATAGATCAAACAGTTCATGTCGGCAACGCCGGTCAACCACGTCGTCGTCATTGATGTCACGACGTCCCTGTTGACCGAGTTTTTTAGGTATTATTATTGTTTTCACAGCTAAAAGTGGGGTTAAACTTTATCAAATGACACACTTTGGAAAAGAGACAATCATTAGGGAATCATTATCACATCACGATCCATCATCATCCAATCATCACTGTCGAAATGATCATCCTTCATCATATTTACATCATTTTTTTCAAGATTCACGGAGATATGATTATTTCTCTAATCATTAAAGCATCATTACCCAATCATCTACAAGATCAAGACTCCATGGCTCGTTCATCACAACTAAGATCCGGTGTTCAAGTCTCGCACAACATGAGCGGCTAATCTCTTAGAGTTTCACCCTCGTGTAGATTTTGTAAGATTTTTAGGGTTTGAACATTTGTTTTAGTTTTTGATTTGTGACTAATTACATTTGAACATTTGAAGTGTATATTAATTGTATTGTATCTGTTTTGAATATACGAATTGTCGAACATACTTGCAACTTTGACTTCATGAAAAAAATTTATATAATTATGCTTTGATGTAGACTAAGGTTTACATGTTCTTGTGTAACGAAATGCATATGTGTCCGTCTAGTGTGACGTTGATAGCTATCGGCACCTAAGCCTCGTAATACTAAACTCGTTAACAACCAATTTGTGATTAAATTAATTCTAAAACGTGTAGGAACCCTAGGTCTTGCCATTTCGATCCGGGTGTGAACCTTGTTACAAATTATTGCTTTTAATCAATTTTTTATGTTTTTTGAAACATAATCAATGAATCGTTTTGGTCGGTTCAATCCGATATCTTTTCAAACAACAAACAAACAATTAATTAAATAGCAAGCTTCAAAAATTTCTCAGCCAATAATCAATCGAATCCTGACACGGACCCTAAACTCTTCGTGGTTCGACACCCTGACAATCACTTATTGTTTGTTTGAGGTATTTAAGACTTTATAAATGTATCTTTGATCTGACCACGACAATCTGATTATTTAGTAATTAGTTGTCACTAGTGTCTCGTGGTTTCGATATTCGGACTTCCATTAGGCTTTACTACAGTCGATGGGTACACTTACATGTCATTGTGGTTTAGTATTAGCAGAGTCTAAAATACAACTAGGGTGTCTAGGTTAGGATTAGTTTAGTGTTTTTAATAGACCAGACCGAGCACATCATATGTTCATTCTAAAATAAAATCTTCATATTTACGAAGAATCCACCAAAATTAAATAAGTACTTGAAATACTTATCCGAATATAATTGATACAATTATCAAAAACATAATTAACACAAAAATTAAGAAGTTTGTCAAGCTTAACACAAACTGAAATTGAAATGGTCAAATGAGAAATATTGGCGGAGGTGTATAGTATAGGTATGGTTTCAAAATTTTGAAACTAAAACCAATAAAATAAAAATATAACATAAAAACTCTTTAAATGAATGAATACAAATGAACATAAATGAAAATATTACCGAACGTTCACGAACATGAATGAACGAACGCAACCTTTTTTCATGTTCGTTTTTTAACTTATCGAATGAAATTTTCTGTTCGTGTTTGTTTATTTACTAAACCAACAAATATAAAGGAACTTCTTGCCAAATGATTCAGGAAATGTTTGCTAAACGGTCAATTCATTTACAATCCTAAACCAAGATGATCAAACTCATGTGGTGCATGTATAAAAAATTAAAAAGAAACACCTCATTAAAATATTTAGTGTGCTATTTGATGTAACTTAGTGATATACATTGAAGACGAATCTGGACCAATTTATCTATGTAAAAAACAAAAAATCAAAGTGTGTTTCTGTTTGTATCGGTTTTGGTACCGTTAGTGCAAAAATACTAGAAAATATCGAATTCGGTTTGTACTGAAACCGAAAAGTGTAAAAATGAATAAAGATTCTAGCACATCGGTACTAGTGTTGTCCAGTCAATATCAGTTTTATTCGGTGTCATGCGGTACTTGGTAAATACTTTGATTGTATCTTAGAAGTAATATGAGAAAAAATGATTAAAATCAACTAAAGAAATAAAACAATAAAATAATGTAAACTTAGGAAAAAAAACAATACTAAACAATACTGAACCTGAAATATTGTTCATGGTAAGTTTATATTCATAATAAAAAATAATAATAATTAATATTTAGCCCCCCACATTGCGGGGAGGTAGTGTAAAACTGTGCTATCAACGTTGCGGAAAGGGGGCGTAAAACAATGCTAAGGAGCAACTGAACGACGTTCAACATAATATAAAAATACGAATTTCTAACACCGAATGAATCACGTGACGTGAAACATAGACGAAGTCATATTTATACCGACACATATTAAAAAGTCGAGAGGATAAAAAAAACCTGAAGGATCAAATGTAACCATCAAACACCATGCTAAGTAGCAGCCGAACGACAATCATATTAGGGAAAAAGACTAAAACAAAAGCTAATAAAAAGAAACTAAATTCATTTAACTTTTGCAAAAAAGTTATAAAAAAACAAAAGTTTTATTTTAAAAATAAAAATATATTGATGTCACACCCCGATTTTTCACACGTTTCACCGGTGGGCCCGGTGGGGGACTATCGTGACGTAGTTGGTAACATTACAGTCAAGCAACAAAATATTTAAATGCACAGCGGAAGCAAAAGATAGATATATTTCAACTTTAATAAATTGTAATATCAAGTATCACAACAGTCGAAATTAATCCACAGGGGATCCAAAATAAATAGGAAACATCTTCAACAGACTGACATCCAAGCTTGCGGGACTTATTGAGGATGCTAGGAGAAAGCCAGCCTAGTTCGCTTAATACCTGCACTTAACCTTTTTGGAAAAATACGTCAGTTTACACTGGTAAATACATTCAACCGACACTTTTGTAAAAAGGTTTAATAAAATTGATTTGAATGCACGTGGCACAAACTTTTATAACTTGGGATAATTATTTGAATATAATACTTGTAAACGAATTACATGTTCCTTATGCGTTCAGTAGCCCGTTCTATAGACCGGGTTAAAGATCAATAGACACACCACATTATTTATTCATTTATGCACCGACGGATTTACGCCTACACCCCGCGCTCAGGTCGTGGCCATCTCGTAAGATGATGCCAAGGATATCCGGGACATGGTCATTAACCCCCCAAAGTCTTTAAGCAAACAAAGCATCTTAAAACAAAGCATATCAATAATTTAACCTCTAATCGATTAAAAATTCAATGCTGGAACAAGCGGTATTTTATATACCGTACCCCAAGCCCGTATAGGGAAATAAGTTAAAAGTATTTACCTTTGCAAGTATCAATTCACAAATAGCAACTGCAGGTAGCTTTTACCGGGTCTCCTATTCTGGAACGAAGGTTTATAATAACCTATTTGTGACACCTGTGTCACTGTGACCGTCAAACAAATGCCAAACCAATGAAATTTTGTATTTCATACTTGGGAATTGTGAAAATATGTGTATCATTTGCACATATCAATTCTTGTTCGATTTCGGGCTTTAAGTCGCTTTCTGGAAGGTTATACACGATCTGATGCGTAAATATAACCAGTTTAATGCAACAAACACTCCGGAATAGTGACATAGGCTTAACATACCTTAAATAACCTTTACATAACTTAGAAATAAGTTTTGGATGGTTTGGTATGCCGAAATCAAGTTTATTCGATCGCAGGGACTAATTGTGCCAAACTGCGAAACTATACCGATTCGTATGGTGTCGAACAGTCCGGAACTTTATCATAAGTTAAACATACCATATATAACCTAAATATGGCTTAGAAATAAGCTTTGATAGGTTCGGTGTGTGAAAACATGCTTATATGATCTTACAGGGACTAAAAGTGTCATAAACGGCGTAAGTTTGCATTTTCGCGCATATCTTACGTTCTGGACACATCTGGACATCCAAAATTTTTGTACACACTAAAATATTTTTATTTTAGTGATCGCCATGCAAAAATTCCATTCGTCGCTTAATTTGGATCGATTTTGCGTTCGTTACGACTTCCGTCGTAATTAACCGAACAACGCGATTGTACGATCAAACGAACCGACATCCGAGATATTTTTGAGCATGTTTTGAGTCCCCTATGCTTTAACTTCATATTAGAGCCTTGAAATGAAGTTAACGGGGTTTAAACGCATCGAAAAAGGCTTTAAACACGTGCAGGGACCATTTCTGTCAATTTTGAAACTTTGCTGAACCTGATACATGCTAGCGTAGCGCGAGCCCTAAGGCCTATGCCCTAGCGCTACGCGAGCGCCTCATCTGGGCAGAAAGTGTGTTTTCAGCATCTGTTTGCAAATTCAGGGGCTGTTTTGGTAAATTCTTGGTGTGTTGAGCAAGTTTAAGTGTTCTCCAAGGCTTTGCACCTGCTCCTAACACTTGTATGGATGAGATTTATTCCTTAATGGCTAAACAAAACACTTGTTGTGATCCTATGAACTTCCCTCAAGTATAAATAGCCAACACTTTCATTGTTTCATTTGCTCATTCCTCATTTCCTCTCTTCACATCTGCTTTGGAGCTCTCTCTCAAGCATTTGGGACTTGTCTTCTTTGTAGAAAAGATAGCAAGGACTATTGTGAGCCTTCTTTCATTCTTTTTCTTGCTTTTTCCTTATATAGTGCAGAAAGTCAAACAGTTTGGCCAACAGTTTGACTTTCGGTTTTGACCATCAATTGGTCAAGTCAAAGTTCAATTGAACTTTGAAACGTGATTGTAATCACGATAGTTATAATCCTTCGCGATTATAACCGCTGATTACCACGTTATCTAGTTGTAGTGTCGATTCAAAGTTTCGGTCAAAATGCGTTTTAGCACGCATTTTGCAACGGAACTACTTTAGGGTATCAAAACACTTTGTTTTGATACCAAGTCAGTAGGTTAGACATGTTTTGACATGTCTAACTCGACACTATTAGTTTGTGCTTGTTTAGGGTCGTAAGATAAGTGGACTAAACAACCGCTTATACTTCCGAACCCGACCCGTTTGGTCGATCTTTGGATCCGACCAAGCTTAGTTAGTGATCATAATTTCATAGGGAATAACCACTGAGGTTATACCTTATGATCACATAGGATTGGTTAATCATTTGCTTGTTAGCTTGTATGCCCATAGGAAATGACCAAAATGCCCTTTTGAAGCTAAAATCCGTATTTTGCCTATGTGAACATATTTTTGACAAGTAATCTGATTTAGTAACATGTTTAGGGATAATTGGTCATGTAAGACTTGGCATAGCACATAGTTAACCATCCGAACATAGTTTTACGCTAACGACGCCTTATAGTAGCTTATGTTACCATAATGTGTTGAAACGGGTCAAGAGCACTTAGGTAGGCCTTTCAATCAGAATGTAGGGTCTATTAAATCATACCATATGAGTTCAATTACTCATTTGATTTATAGAACCTCATTATATCCTATCTCCCGATTTAGGTCCGGTTATTTACATAGTTACCTATATAAGGTGCCGTTTGATTCCCTGATCACTCTAGCTTTGCTTGGTTGTTGTTCAAGACTTCTAAGCACCCTCAGGTGAGTACATAGTCCCCTCTTTTACTGTTTTCAAACTGTTTTGGGGTGGAACACATGTGCCTACTTGATACTTTCATGTTTCCCATGTTTTTATATCATATACTTACTATGTTCAATAGTACATTATTAGTACACGATTTCATTATGTTTTGCTATGTATGTTCACTTAACATGCTAGCACATTGATTTCCATATACTACATTTTGTCGCATATGCTCATCCAGCATATGGACACATTGTTTTACATTTTGAACCGTTGTAACCATATGATCATTTGAACCGTTGTAACCATTTGATCATATGAACCGTTGGTAACCATTTGACTATGTAAACCGTTAGTAACCGTTGATTATGTGAACCGTTTGTAACCGTTGATTAGATGATCCATTGGATTATGTGAACCGTTTGTAACCATTTGACTATGTGAACCGTTTGTAACCGTTGATTGACACGAACTGTTTGAATCTGTTTGAACCGTTGGGTTAGGGAAGTGATTAGGTAACGGGGCGGGTATAGTGTGTTAAAAGCATGGTGGATACGCCGCTGGTACTTCCTATATATAAGTGCTTTTAATACATTATATATCGTTGCGTTATCTAGATCACTTGGGCAATGGTAAACAAAACAAAGTTGTAATACAAGGTTTTCCAACAATATATTATACTATTCGAGTTTTATTCCATAAACGATTTACAAATCTGGATTTAATTAAACAAATGTTTTGGGGTTAAGAATCATGGCTACGAGATTTTTTTTTTTTTTATGAAATATAACCAATTTGATTTGAGTTGGTTATTTGTGTCGCAATACTATACTTTTCAAAACAAGGTTTTTAAATAAGTATTGCAATATGTAAAACGAGCCATGAATCTGAAACTCATACAAAACCTATGTACTCGCCGGCATTTTTATGCTGACGTACCTATTTTCACATGTGTTTCAGGTACATTAGTTGATGGCATTTGATGATGATATTGGTGTATTCTCACATAGGAATGGACAAGGCCTTAGCGACTTTAAAACTTGGAGGATAATAGTTGTATTTATCTAATTTGTATCAAAACATTTAGTTCAATAATTCAATAAAACGAAACTATTTATTCCATGGTTGTGAAACAATGATTCTGTTACAACACTCCCCGACGTTTCCGCCACGTTTTGTTGTTTTACGTGGTCAGGTTGTGACAGAAAAGTTGGTATCAGAGCCAATGGTTATAGGGAATTAGGTTATTAGTAATGCTTTGACCTAGACTATAACCTTCCTAGGACCCTAACGCGAGTTTACTTGCGTTTAGTCATAAAACAATACCGTCACTTATCCTTAAGTGACAACCACAATAAGAACATAAATTGATCTGCCTTGAAAACTAATCATCTGTTCTAGGATGATTTATTATAAGGTTTTGAACCCTTCCAGTTTGACTCATATTTGGCTTAGTGCCTCTTGAGTTTTCAAACTCGTCAAAGTTTGGGTCTAAATAATGTGAACACGTGCAAACTGGAAGAGTGGATGCCTGTACCCTGGGTCTTCTGTCTAAGGCTAGAGTGTTCGTACAAATCCGCAGTATCGGACCAGTCACTCTTACCTGGGAACTCTTGGGGTGAGTGTCCACTTATAGGCGAGCATGTCTTCGCGATACATTATATTGACCCGCTTACTTTGATTAGTCACTGTCTCATTTGTTTGCCTTTGGTAACAAACAAATGGTCACAATCTTCATGTGTTGTCATTCTCTTTTGGCTATCTTTTGCTTGTTTCCTCCTATGCCTTCCATTGTCTTCAAGATGCCTCTTCATCGCAACAACACCCAAATGTCCGAACCAGGTGCTGCAACTACCCAGTAAGTAGGCGTCGTACTCCAGAGGACCGTTGTTTTAGCTATCACCATGACTCGCCTCAGGGATGAAGCCGTATAAGGGAACTGCTCCTTGGTGCAATCAATGCCACCGTCATCACCCAAATCAAATACCCTGTTTCAAATGTACCCACGGTGGACGATGGGGACATTTGGTTAACATCTGCCGCTTTGCGATCCAAAGCAAAGTTGTTACCAATCCTGCTGCTACTCAACCTTCAAATTCTGCTTCATATGTCGCCTTGGCATATCTAGTGCCTCAACCTCATGAACTTTCTACCTTGTGTATCGACGTAAGCACGCCTAGTGCAAGGTGTCGGAACACCTCTCGTTACACAAATTCCAAAATCCATGTAGGATCTTTCTATCCTCATAATTAGATCCTTGTGGATGGGTATCGTTCATCGGAGCCCTTAATTGAATTCTTTGTATGATTCAATACGTACATTACAATTCAATAAGGACAAAGCCGAATTCCTATTAAGATTTTCCTATCTTCATAGATAGATTCTTGAAAATGATTAAAGTGCCAAATGAAATCCACGGATTGGATTCCTGGTATGCTTTAAGTATCCGCGTTCAAAGATAACAATTTAAAGGCCAAATTAAACAATTATGTGATTATATGCTTATGTTCTCCCTTTTATGTTTTTGTGATCCAATTTTGTTATCCAAATCCTCGTAGAATCTTCCATATCTTCGTATAAGGGATTCATAGTAGGATATCCAAAGGTACTATCTTAAATCCTTAATGGACTTCTACGTTGGAGTTGAGTCCCTTGGGTTATGAAGTACTATTCCATAATTAGACCCCTTGAGTGGTCTAGTTAAACAGATTGATCCAAAATTCTGGTTAGGAATATCATGTGATGATATAGCTGAAAAGACTCCTTGAGTGGTCTAATTAAAGAGATCTTTTGTTGATCTAATTAAAAGGACCCTATGGTAGTCTAGCCACACTCATCACAAGTTTGATTTTTCTTCCCCTACACATTATGAAATGAACTGTGCAGACTGTGCAAGGAATTACGTAATTATGGAGGCCTACATAATTATGGAATTTAGTGCACAGAAACCACAGCGAGTTTTGTCATGTGCCTTGAGTGAACCTTGTTCATTTCCAATTCTGATGAAGCACCCGTTGAAGAAAAATGAACTAGCTACTCATTTTTCACTTCTGAAAGAATATCCGTTGATGGAAATGAATATCCGTTTGTTTAATCCTTCATTTCCGTTCTGATGAAGAATCCGTTGAAGAAAATGGATCAACCATTCATTTTCGCTTCTGAAGAATATCCGTTGATGGAAATGAATATCCGTTTGTTTAATCCTTCATTTCCGTTCTGATGAAGAATCCGTTGAAGAAAATGGATCAACCATTCATTTTCGCTTCTGAAGAATATCCGTTGATGGAAATGAATATCCGTTTGTTTAAATCCTTCATTTCCGTTCTGATGAAGAATCCGTTGAAGAAAATGGATCAACCATTCATTTTCGCTTCTGAAGAATATCCGTTGATGGAAATGAATATCCGTTTGTTTAATCCTTCATTTCCGTTCTGATGAAGAATCCGTTGAGGAAAATGGATCATCCATTCATTTTCGCTTCTGAAGAATATCCGTTGAAGGAAATAAATATCCGTTTGAATATCCTTTTCATTTCTGTTCTGATGAAGAATCCGTTAAGGAAAATGGATCATCCATTCATTTTCGCTTCTGAAGAATATCCGTTGAAGGAAATGAATATCCGTTTGAATATCCTTTTCATTTCTGTTCTGATGAAGAATCCGTTGAGGAAAATGGATCATCCATTCATTTTCGCTTCTGAAGAATATCCGTTGAAGGAAATGAATATCCGTTTGAATATCCTTTTCATTTCTGAATCTGAGGAAGCATCTGTTGAAAATGGATCATCCATTCATTTTCGCTTCTGAAGAATATCCGTTGAAGGAAATGAATATCCGTCTGATTATCCTTTTCATTTCCGTTTCTGAGGAAACATCTGTTGAAAATGACACCGTCTGTTCATTTTCGTTTCTGAAGAATGTCCGTTAAGGAAATGATAGGATTATGCTTTGCATATCTCTAGGGGTTATTTGACACAAAGTCACAGACAGACTCCTACGAATAAATTTCGGGACGAAATTTCCTAAAGTAGGGGAGACTGTGACACCTGTGTCACTGTGACCGTCAAACAAATGCCAAACCAATGAAATTTTGTATTTCATACTTGGGAATTGTGAAAATATGTGTATCATTTGCACATATCAATTCTTGTTCGATTTCGGGCTTTAAGTCGCTTTCTGGAAGGTTATACACGATCTGATGCGTAAATATAACCAGTTTAATGCAACAAACACTCCGGAATAGTGACATAGGCTTAACATACCTTAAATAACCTTTACATAACTTAGAAATAAGTTTTGGATGGTTTGGTATGCCGAAATCAAGTTTATTCGATCGCAGGGACTAATTGTGCCAAACTGCGAAACTATACCGATTCGTATGGTGTCGAACAGTCTGGAACTTGATCATAAGTTAAACATACCATATATAACCTAAATATGGCTTAGAAATAAGCTTTGATAGGTTCGGTGTGTGAAAACATGCTTATATGATCTTACAGGGACTAAAAGTGTCATAAACGGCGTAAGTTTGCATTTTCGCGCATATCTTACGTTCTGGACACATCTGGACATCCAAAATTTTTGTACACACTAAAATATTTTTATTTTAGTGATCGCCATGCAAAAATTCCATTCGTCGCTTAATTTGGATCGATTTTGCGTTCGTTACGACTTCCGTCGTAATTAACCGAACAACGCGATTGTACGATCAAACGAACCGACATCCGAGATATTTTTGAGCATGTTTTGAGTCCCCTATGCTTTAACTTCATTTTAGAGCCTTGAAATGAGGTTAACGGGGTTTAAACGCATCGAAAAAGGCTTTAAACACGTGCAGGGACCATTTCTGTCAATTTTGAAACTTTGCTGAACCTGATACATGCTAGCGTAGCGCGAGCCCTAAGGCCTATGCCCTAGCGCTACGCGAGCGCCTCATCTGGGCAGAAAGTGTGTTTTCAGCATCTGTTTGCAAATTCAGGGGCTGTTTTGGTAAATTCTTGGTGTGTTGAGCAAGTTTAAGTGTTCTCCAAGGCTTTGCACCTGCTCCTAACACTTGTATGGATGAGATTTATTCCTTAATGGCTAAACAAAACACTTGTTGTGATCCTATGAACTTCCCTCAAGTATAAATAGCCAACACTTTCATTGTTTCATTTGCTCATTCCTCATTTCCTCTCTTCACATCTGCTTTGGAGCTCTCTCTCAAGCATTTGGGACTTGTCTTCTTTGTAGAAAAGATAGCAAGGACTATTGTGAGCCTTCTTTCATTCTTTTTCTTGCTTTTTCCTTATATAGTGCAGAAAGTCAAACAGTTTGGCCAACAGTTTGACTTTCGGTTTTGACCATCAATTGGTCAAGTCAAAGTTCAATTGAACTTTGAAACGTGATTGTAATCACGATAGTTATAATCCTTCGAGATTATAACCGCTGATTACCACGTTATCTAGTTGTAGTGTCGAGTCAAAGTTTCGGTCAAAATGCGTTTTAGCACGCATTTTGCAACGGAACTACTTTAGGGTATCAAAACACTTTGTTTTGATACCAAGTCAGTAGGTTAGACATGTTTTGACATGTCTAACTCGACACTATTAGTTTGTGCTTGTTTAGGGTCGTAAGATAAGTGGACTAAACAACCGCTTATACTTCCGAACCCGACCCGTTTGGTCGATCTTTGGATCCGACCAAGCTTAGTTAGTGATCATAATTTCATAGGGAATAACCACTGAGGTTATACCTTATGATCACATAGGATTGGTTAGTCATTTGCTTGTTAGCTTGTATGCCCATAGGAAATGACCAAAATGCCCTTTTGAAGCTAAAATCCGTATTTTGCCTATGTGAACATATTTTTGACAAGTAATCTGATTTAGTAACATGTTTAGGGATAATTGGGCATGTAAGACTTGGCATAGCACATAGTTAACCATCCGAACATAGTTTTACGCTAACGACGCCTTATAGTAGCTTATGTTACCATAATGTGTCGAAACGGGTCAAGAGCACTTAGGTAGGCCTTTCAATCAGAATGTAGGGTCTATTAAATCATACCATATGAGTTCAATTACTCATTTGATTTATAGAACCTCATTATATCCTATCTCCCGATTTAGGTCCGGTTATTTACATAGTTACCTATATAGGGTGCCGTTTGATTCCCTGATCACTCTAGCTTTGCTTGGTTGTTGTTCAAGACTTCTAAGCACCCTCAGGTGAGTACATAGTCCCCTCTTTTACTGTTTTCAAACTGTTTTGGGGTGGAACACATGTGCCTACTTGATACTTTCATGTTTCCCATGTTTTTATATCATATACTTACTATGTTCAATAGTACATTATTAGTACACGATTTCATTATGTTTTGCTATGTATGTTCACTTAACATGCTAGCACATTGATTTCCATATACTACATTTTGTCGCATATGCTCACCCAGCATATGGACACATTGTTTTACATTTTGAACCGTTGTAACCATATGATCATTTGAACCGTTGTAACCATTTGATCATATGAACCGTTGGTAACCATTTGACTATGTAAACCGTTAGTAACCGTTGATTATGTGAACCGTTTGTAACCGTTGATTAGATGATCCGTTGGATTATGTGAACCGTTTGTAACCATTTGACTATGTGAACCGTTTGTAACCGTTGATTGACACGAACTGTTTGAATCTGTTTGAACCGTTGGGTTAGGGAAGTGATTAGGTAACGGGGCGGGTATAGTGTGTTAAAAGCATGGTGGATACGCCGCTGGTACTTCCTATATATAAGTGCTTTTAATACATTATATATCGTTGCGTTATCTAGATCACTTGGGCAATGGTAAACAAAACAAAGTTGTAATACAAGGTTTTCCAACAATATATTATACTATTCGAGTTTTATTCCATAAACGATTTACAAATCTGGATTTAATTAAACAAATGTTTTGGGGTTAAGAATCATGGCTACGAGATTTTTTTTTTTATGAAATATAACCAATTTGATTTGAGTTGGTTATTTGTGTCGCAATACTATACTTTTCAAAACAAGGTTTTTAAATAAGTATTGCAATATGTAAAACGAGCCATGAATCTGAAACTCATACAAAACCTATGTACTCGCCGGCATTTTTATGCTGACGTACCTATTTTCACATGTGTTTCAGGTACATTAGTTGATGGCATTTGATGATGATATTGGTGTATTCTCACATAGGAATGGACAAGGCCTTAGCGACTTTAAAACTTGGAGGATAATAGTTGTATTTATCTAATTTGTATCAAAACATTTAGTTCAATAATTCAATAAAACGAAACTATTTATTCCATGGTTGTGAAACAATGATTCTGTTACAACACTCCCCGACGTTTCCGCCACGTTTTGTTGTTTTACGTGGTCAGGGTGTGACACTATTAGAATCCTAACGGGTCTTTAATTAAGCCTAAACTTAGACCGGTTAGTTTTAACGAAAGATACGGTTCAAACGCACGAATAAGCGAAGACCGAAATAGAATGTGATTTAGACCCGACAAGTTTTAAGACTTGTATAATATGGGTAATCCAACCACATTCTGGATTTTGAGATAAAAACGACAAGGTTTGACCCGTTTCGGCTAATTTATGTAAACTAGTTACATAAATCGAACCGAACGCGTAATTGGCGTAACGGGTAACCGTAAGAGTCTTATACAGGTTTCCTAAGTCAATATGCTCTAAATATGTTGTGATATCAGTAGGATACCTTCCATTATGCCCATAACGAGTTTAATCCCATAATACGCCCTGTAGGGGTATTTTGGTCATTTTAAAGATTATAAAAGAGATTATTTATACTTCTGATGTTTGGGTCTGAAGTAATCAGTAAAACCACTTATTTTAACAAGTTACATCAGTAGGTAATAAGTCTTTATGACAAAAATGGTTTTAAACCCAAACTATGCGTTTAATACGCGTATAAAGTCGTTTTAAGTGATTTTCGGGTTATACAGGAACTCTGAGTTTTCTGATCAGGTTATATAGTTCAAAATACTTTATTTATTATTTAAAATCAGTAGCAATTGGATTTGCGTCAAAATACTATGTAGAACTTGTTTTATGCCCGAAAAGGGTATATTCGGTATTTACCGAATCAAGGTCATAACCTTAGGTTATGAGCAGGTTAAAAATAATTAAAATAACTAAAAATCTTTAAAAATCTCAAAATATTATATTACATCAGTGTGTAAAAGGTTTGGTGTCGAAATTTGGGTTTAGATAGGCTTTATGCTAAGTGCGCCGTTTAATTAGCAAAAGTTTTCTTAATTGCGCTATTTAGCATAACTCCTATTCTAGACCTCGAATTGACATGAAATTTTAGGGACATGTTTAGAAATCAGTAACTAAGGTTATTGTTCTTTCACATATCCAAAATTCTCGTTTTAAGGTCAAAAGGGCATTATGGTCAACATTTATGCATTTAACGGAAAGGTACAAATGACTCGGACAAACAACGAACCAGTCACAGAGGGTCATACCATCATGTAACCTGGTCCTAAGGGAGTCCTAAGGCATTTCTAAGTCATACTAAATCGGGTCAGAATTGAAGTCAAAGCAAAAGTCAAAGTTTTGCGACTTTCGGTTCCGAACCGGGTCAAAACAGAAAATGGTCGGATCAAACAAGCTTAGACCAGTTCTTATACTTATTACCAAGTTATATGAGTGATAAAATAGGTTACAAGCCTTCTACATTGTTAATTATGCGTTAATTCAAAAATTAGCATTCTGTTGACTTTTTCTAAGCAACTTTGACCCGACATTTGAACTAGTTAGAGTGGGAATCAGAGGGTGTCCTTTTAAGGGTTTAATGCCCACATAATTACCAACATATAACTACCTTTGATTCGACTAATCACTGGACCATTTGTGATTAATCGTTAAGTCAACCGTTAATTACCACGGTTTGACTTTTAAGCTAAAACTAAGCAAAAACTTAACTAAGAAGGGTTAAGCACACTTACTGAAGTCTAATGAACGACCAGAGATGCTTAGAGAAGACACGTGTGCTCCAGAAAGCTTCACAAATGCAGAAGGAAGGTGTGATCACAATGGTTGCACTCAATGGCCTTTTATAGTGGTTCTTGATGCATAAAATCATGACAACTAGGTCTACTAGTGTACTCAGATCATCAACAAGTGCCCCTGAGGCCTAGGAGTCGTTTAGGGTCGCCCATGCTGCACAATAATGGTTTAAAGTCGGTTAAAACACCAAACAGTGCTGCTGTTCGCATTTTTTGCATCTGGGAGGCTGACGCGGCCTGCGTAAAGTCCTTCTAACCTTTACGCGGCCCGCCTGAATCACCCTGATAGATTCAAATCTTTTAGTATCAGACGCGGCCCGCGTAAACTCATGGTAACTCTTACGCGGCCCGCCTGAGACCTGCTGTAAGATTTTTCAAATCTTTTTCAATTATTGCAGTTGGCTCTTGGTTTTACGGAGGGGTAACTTTGCATTTTGGGCCTTTCTTATTTACGTATAAGGGCCTCGTGACTTTTACCCGTCTTGTTAAGTCCTCGGTTACTTTATTACTACCCGAAAAGTCTTAACTTTCAACGTTGACGCTTTCAACCCCTCATGTACGAATTCGATCATAACTTTCTCATTTTATAACGAAACTTTATGAAATTTATATCATGCATTCTTGTGAGCATAATTTACCATTACAAAGCTTCGGGTTTGCTGAAAGGTCACTCAGAGGTATAACTTAAACATGTTGACACTTTTAACCCCTGAAGTTTGTAATTCCTCACTTTCTTCCACATTTAGTTCCGTATGATCCATGTTTCAATCGTTTGAAGGTACAAGCATCATGTAGGGTTACTGTAAAGTATATTTATCCCTTGTTGACATTTTGAACCCGTGAATTCACATACTTTCTATGTTTGTCAACTTTAGTCCCTCGATAGTATTCATTAACACGTTCCAGCTTATGACACGTGTCAATACATTATAGGACGTAAATTTTCGAGGTGTTACATCCTCACCCCCTTAAAAGAAATCTCGACCTCGAGATTTACTGAAACAAATGAGGGTACTTTTCTTTCATTGTGGATTCTACCTCCCACGTGTACTCGGGACCTCTACGGGCATCCCATTTAACCTTTACAATCGGTATATACTTCCTTCGAAGCTTCTTAACCTGTCGATCCTCGATCGACACAGGTTTTTCAACAAACTTCAAGCTCTCATCTATGTGTACATCTGTATGTGGTATGATTAGTGATTCATCAGCGAAACACTTCTTTAGGTTGCAGATGTGGAAAACGTTGTGAATACTACTGAGCTCTTCAGGTAAGTTTAACTTATAGGCAACTGATCCGACACGTTCGATGATCTCGAATGGTCCTATATATCTCAGGCTTAACTTCCCTTTCTTACCAAATCGCATCACCCCCTTCCAGGGTGATACCTTAAGCAATACCTTGTCACCTACTTCGAAGTTAAAAGGTTTACGCTTCAAATCTGCGTAGCTTTTCTGCCTATCTCGGGCAGCTTTCAGACGGTCACGAATCTGGACAATCTTGTCCGTCGTTTCGAAGATTATTTCAGGTCCTGTTAACTAGACATCTCCCACTTCCGCCCAACAAATGGGCGTTCTGCACTTTCTACCATACAAGGCTTCGAAAGGCGCAGCCTTAATGCTCGTATATGTTATACGAGAACTCGATTAGTGGTAGGTGGTTATCCCAACTACCACCTAAGTCGATCACACATGCACGAAGCATGTCTTCCAAAGTTTGGATTGTACATCACTCTGTCCGTCCGTCTGAGGATGGTAAGCCGTACTGAAGTTTAAGCGCGTGCCCAAAGATTGTTGGAAACTTTTCCAAAAATGCGACGTGTATCTAGTATCTCTCTCAGAGATAATAGACACAGGCACACCATGTAGAGATACAATCTTATCTATGTACAATTGGGCTAACATGTCGGAGCTATAAGTCTCCTTAATGGGTAGGAAATGTGCTGACTTAGTCAGTCTATCAACTATGACCCATATCGTATCGTTTCCTTTCCTTGTCTTTGGGAGCTTGGGGATGAAATCCATCGTCACCATTTCCCACTTCCACATGGGAAGTTCAGGTTGTTGTAGCAAACCTGACGGCTTTTGGTGTTCAGCTTTGACTTGCGCACAAGTCAAACATTTTGCTACATAGGTAGCTATAGACTTCTTCAAGCCTATCCACCAAATGTTTGCCTTCAAATCCTGGTACATCTTGTCAGCTCCAGGATGAACGGAGTATTTGGAACTGTGGGCTTCCCGGAGGATAATTTCTCGTAGTCCTCCATAAACTGGAACCCATATTCGTCCATTTAACCTTAAAATTCCGTCCTTTCCGTAGGATAACTGTTCTTCAGTTACTCCTAGTTTTTCATTTGGATAGTTAGCTTCTAGCACAGCTTCCTTCTGTGCAGCTAACAACCTTTCATTCAAACTATTCTTTATCTCAATGCTCTTGGCATTGATCCTTATAGGCTTTACCCTTTCCTTTCTACTCAAGGCATCGACGACTACATTCGCCTTGCCAGGATGGTATCTTATCTCACAATCATAGTCATTCAAAGTCTCCATCCATCGCCGCTGCCTCATGTTCAAATCCTTTTGGTTGAACAGATGCTGGAGGCTCTTGTGATCAGAATAGATCACGAATTTGATGCAATATAAATAGTGCCTCCATGTCACACCCCGACCACGTAGAACATACAAAACGTGGCGGAAACGTCGGGGAGTGTTGTAACAGAATCAATTGTTTCAAATCCATGGCAATGGAAGTTTCGTTTTATTAATCAAACATGAATGTTTACATTGTTTAAACAAGAACCAAAGAGTACATAACATAAATTAACTAGTTCTTGTCTCGTTTTAAGGCACTAAGGCACAGGTCCGCCTAAGTATGTCTTGATAAGCCCTATGCATCATCTCCTGAAAACACATGTGAAAGTAGGCACGTCAGCATAAAAATGCCTGTGAGATACATTGGTTTTGTGAAAACGAGATTCATGACTTATGTTTGAGAAAATGTTTAGTCATGAACCTTGTAATTTGCTTTGTCTTGTAAATCATTTGAAAAACGATAAGATCAGATGATATGTATAAATAAGAGAACACTGTATGGTTAAACGGATAACCATGTAAAATGAGTTTGTAAAACAATGTCTCATGAAAAGTGTGTTATTTGTATAAAATGTCATATGTCTCAAATTGAAATGATTCAAATAACGCTACGATATGTAATACCATACAAACACTTATATATAGGAAGTACCAGCGGCGTATCCACCATGCTTGTATCATATTACACACGCCTCGTTACTTAATCACTTACTCAAACCAAACCATCAAGTTGAAATGTTTAACAATTGTGGAAATGTTTATGTATAGTCAAATGTCTATTGTCAAATGTAAATCATGTCAACGGATACAACTGGTTTACACGGTTCAATGGTTACAAACGGTTCATATAATCAAACGGGTTTAGACGGTTCACATAGTCAAATGGTCACAACGGTTCAAAGTGTAGCATAATGTGTTCATATGCTGGATGAGCATATGCAACAGAAATGCAATGTAAAACAATGTACTAAGTACGCACACAATGGGCATACATAGCATGTAATGTAAAGCAATGTACTAAGTACGCACACAATGGGCATACATAGCATGTAATGTAAAACGATGTACTAAGTACGCACACAATGGGCATACATAGCATGAAATGTAAAGCGATGTACTAAGTACACACACAATGGGCATACATAGTATAAAATGTAAAGCGACGTACTAAGTATGCACACAATGGGCATACATAGCATGAAATGTAATGTAAAGTGTTGTGCTAAGTATGCACACGATGGACATACATAGCATAAACACAATGAAATCATGTACTATATATGTACTATCGAACATAGCAAGTATATGATGTGAAAACAGGAAAGCATGAAAGTAACAGATAGGCACATGTGTTTCACCCCAAAACAGTTTGGAAAACAGTAAAAGAGGGGTTCAATGTACTCACCTGAGATTGCTTTGAATTCCTTGTGTAATAATCACACAATGCTAGAGATCACGGAATATCAAACGACACCTAATAGGTAGCTATATTAATATACCGGACCAAAATCGGAAGGATCGGATAGTATGCGGGTTCGTAAACCGAACGAGTATGGAAACTCGTGTAATATGGTTTAACAAAGCCTACATACTAAAATGAAACCTAACCTAAGTGCTTGCGACCCATCACGACCCGTTTAGGTAGCTTATGCTACCTTAACGCGTCGTTTGCGTAGAACGCGTTTGGAACGCCTAACATCGTGACCACAAGGCATAACCTCGGAAGGTTATAGCTATGGTCACCTAATGTGTTTGGTCGGATCCTAATGATCGACCAAATGGGTCGGGTTCGAAAGTATAAGCGATGGTTTAGATCGCTTACCTTACGACCCTATATAAGCACTAAACTAAAAGTGACGAGCTAAGCATGTTAGAACATGCTTAACTAAGTTTAGAAAACAGGTTTGGCATCAAAACAAACGGTTTTGATGCTCACGAGTAGTTTGGTTACAAAATACGCAAGAATGCGCATTTTGGCCGAAACTACGACTCGTCACTGAGCCAAGATAACGTGGTAATCAGTAGGTACAGTCGCCATGGACTATAACCATCGTGATCACGCTCACGTTATGAAGTTCCATGAACTTCGGGTTGACCATAGGCTGGTCAATGCAAAAAGTCAACAAAACGTTGACTTTCGGACTCGAAAAGCGAATAAAAGAGCGAAAGAATACTTACGGAGGGTCCCCGAATGCTAATCTAGATCAAAATTGCTCAGGTATGAAACAAAGGTTCCAACTTAGAGCTTAGATCAGATTCTTGTGGGTTTTAACCAAAAGGGGGGGGTATTTATAGGAAAAGCAAAGCCGTTAGGATCGTTTCTTGAAAAACGTGATCGAATCTCGTGCGTACACTTGTCGCAAACTTGTGGTTACTGAAAATGCCCCTTAGTGAGCTGAAAGGGCAAGTGAAAACATGTGGACGAGGTTTAATCAGCTGAGATTCGCTGACTAATCGATCTTATCTGATCTGCTAGTCTGACGCGCCCCGCGTAAGGATTTGGGCAATCCTTACGCGCTCCGCCTGGCCCTGTCTGATCTGCACCACTTGCAGAATTTACAGTTTTGGTTCCTGTCGCGTATTTAAGCCATTTCCGACACTTCTAAGGCCCGTAAAGCCAACTTTAAGGCCCTAAAATGATGTCTAAACATTGTGGACATGAAACATGCCCAAAATATGTCGGATGTTGGTTCGTTTGGCCATACGATCGCGATGTTCCCTTAATTACGACGGAATGCGCATAAGCGCGAAAGACGATCCAAACGACGCGACGAATGGATTTTTCTCATGCCAAATACTAAGGCATAATATAAGGATGCTTACATAAATTTTTGGATGTCCGGATGTATTCAGAATGTAAGTTATGCGCGAAAGTGCAAACTTGTGCACTTTTTGACACTTTTAGTCCCTGAATGACCCAAAAGTTTATTTTAGCATACCAAACCCCTCAAAGCCTATTTCTAAGCTATGTAAAGGATATTTATGGTATGTTTAACTTATGGACATGTTCCGGAATGTTTGTTACTGTTCAAATTGGCATACTTTCGCAGTTTGTCAAGTTTAGTCCCTGTAAGCGAATTAACTTGTTTTTGCCATACCAAAGCCTTCAAAACTTATTTCTAAGTTATGTAAAGATTATTTAAGGTATGTTAAGTATATGTTGATGTCCCGGAGTATTTGTCGCATTAAACTGAGTATGTTTACGCACCAGTTTGCGTATAATTCTCCAGAAAGCGATGTAGGATTTGAAATTGAACAAGAACTGATATGTGCAAAAGATACACATATTTATACAAGATCCCAAGTAAGAAATACAATATTTCCTCGGCTTGGCATTTGTTTGATGGTCGTGGTGGCACAGGTGTCACACTCCATAGCTTCAGTGCGAATACAACGGCACCCAACTCCAAGTCATGGGTGGTGTAATTCTTTTCATGCACCTTTAACTGACGTGAAGCATAGGCAATAACCTTGCCTTTCTGCATAAGCACACATCCCATCCCGGTGTGTGATGCATCACAGTATACTACAAACTCTTTTATTCCATCAGGCAATGTCAACACAGGTGCATTGCTCAGCTTCTGTTTAAGGATATCAAAGGACTCTTGCTGCTTAGGACCCCAGTTAAACTTAACATTCTTTCTAGTCAAAGAAGTTAGGGGTGCAGCAATCCTTGAAAAATTCTCAATAAAGCGTGTGTAATATCCTGCCAATCCTAAGAAGCTGCGAATTTCCGTGGGCGTCTTCGGCTCTTGCCAATTCATGACAGCTTCCACCTTGGCGGGATCCACTTGAATACCACGCTCACTAACCATATGTCCAAGGAATTGGACTTCTCGAAGCCAGAATTCACACTTAGAAAACTTGGCATAAAGCTTCTCCTGTTGAAGTAATGAAAGAATACAGCGAAGATGCTTTTCATGATCAGCTTGGTTCTTCGAATAAATCAGAATGTCGTCTATGAAGACGATAACAAATTTGTCCAAGTATGGCTTGCAGACACAGTTCATGAGATCCATGAATGCCGCTGGTGCATTTGTGAGCCCAAAAGGCATCACTAGGAACTCGTAATGACCATAACGAGTCCTAAATGCAGTCTTGTGTACATCTTCATCTCTAACCTTCAATTGGTGATAACCTGACCTCAGATTGATCTTAGAGAAGTAGCTTGCTCCTTGAAGTTGGTCGAACAGATCGTTTTAGTATGTAGGCTTTGTTAAACCATATTACATAAGTTCCCACACTTATTTGGTTTACGAACCCTCGTATACCCGATCCTCCGATAGGTCCGTTTATTTATGTAGTTATCTATATAGGGTGTCGTTTGATTTCGTGATCCCTCTAGCTTTGCTTGGTTGTTGTTCAAGACTTCTAAGCACCCTCAAGTGAGTACATAGACCCCTCTTTTACTGTTTTCCAAACGTTTTGTGGTGAAACACATGTGCCTACTTGTTACTTTCATGCATTTCATGTTTTCATATCATATACTTGCTATGTTCACTAGTACACTATTAGTACATGATTTCATTATGTTTTTGCTATGTATGTCCATTGTGTGCATACTTAGTACATCGTTTTATCTGACATTTTATGCTATGTATGTACGTTTAGCGCATACTTAGTACATTGTTTTACATTACCTTTTCATGCTATGTATGTTCATCATACTTAGTACATTTGTTTCACATCACATGCTATGTATGTTCATTTTGTTCATACTTAGTACATTCACATCACATCACATGCTTACTTTTTGGTATGACATTTGGTTTGTTTAAATGGGACAATGTACATTCATTAACATTGATCATGCCGCTCGGTAGTAGGTAATGGTACCATAGGACTTGACAAATCCCGTTCCTAAAATCCAAGGTTTGTTTGGATGGATGGAATGACCGAATCCGAAAACATTTCTTTTTGATAACCTTTACTCTAAGGTTATCCTGCTGTCTCAAGGCTTGAATGTATGGAATTTTCACAATACCGCATAAATGTTTATATCAGTATAGCATGCATTTCCACAAAGCATAACATTGATTTAAACTGAGTTTTACTTCAATACTTTGTTTTGTGCATTTTCACCTATGGTTTAGTCGATACATATTTCATTTGCCATACATAACATTTTGTTTACACATTACATGATTGACATTTGACATAGACATTTTGACATGGTTTTCACAATGACATTTGAAAATTGGTTTAGACATGGGCAATTTACATCGGTGGTTTGTTTGGGTAAGTGATTTAAGTAACGAGGCGTGTGTAATGTGATACAAGCATGGTGGATACGCCGCTGGTACTTCCTATATATAAGTGCTTGTATTATATTACATGTCGTAGCGTTATTTAAATCATTCAATTTGGATTTACACATTTTTACACAAATAACATATTTTTCACAAGACATTGTTTTACAAAAACAGTTTGTATTATACAAATTCATTTTTACTTGGTTATTCATTTAACCTTACAATCATTCTTTTATCTATACATATCTATCATCGCTTTTCAAACGATTTATAAAACAAAACATTTTACAAGGATCATGACTGATTTTGGTTAAACAACTTTTTCTAAACTTATAAGTCATGAATCCTAAATCAATAAAACCTATGTACTCGCCGGCATTTTTATGCTGATGTACCTATTTTCACATGTGTTTCAGGAGATGATGCATAGGATTGATCAAGATACACATAGGCTGACTTGGGCCTTAGTGACAATAAAAGATGCAAGACTAGTTAATTTTGTTATACTTCTTTGTTTGTTAAGACATTGTAACTCTTTAATCAATAAAACAACATTTAATTTTCCATGTGTTATGAAACAATGATTCTGTTACAACACTCATCACTGAACTCGAAAAAACAACTGAGGCAGTCTATGACAAAACGCCAAATGTACATGTGACAGAGACACAGTTCAGTGATGCCTTCATTTCTCAACTAGAAAAAACTGAAAGGGAGATGGTGAACAATTGTGTTGACCAGCAAGGTGCAATGGTTGATGAAACGCGATGTCAACAGCCACCATCTGGAGGTAGGAAGAACCTCATGCAAACTCTTGAAGAAGAAAAGACAACCCAAAACCCCCAAGATGAAAACGCCACTGACACGGGGAAGGAAAAAACAGATGTACCTTCTTTTGACCTGTTAACTACATCACCAACCAAAACGACAGCCAGGGCAGATGTGCAGGAGAAGGGTGATGAGGACAAAGCGCCAAACATCACAAAGTTGATGCAAGATAACACCACTTCAAACCCAAAAAAGCTGCCTGGTGATGAAGAAGATGATGAAGATGATGAAAATAAAAAGGAAAAGATTGTGAAAAAAGGAGAAGAGAGAGTCAAAGAAGAGTAGGGCATGTTTGTCGCCTTATGTCAGGAGGAAAGTGGTTATACATGCAACAAGGGCGACACAAGAAAACAAAATTTCCACATACATATTCACTGGATGTGGTAACTGGATGTATGTACATTTCTATCTCATAAAACGCCAAACTTTGCATTTGTTACGTTAAAAATGTACATGCATATGCATGTAAACACCCAAAACGCCATGTCTTATACTAAAATGAGTTTGCATAACTAAAACGCCATATGCTGTTTTTTTCAGGAGTATCGTGTTCAAGATTGAAGGAGTGTTAGAACTCTCAAGGGTGATGTCTGAGAGTATGAGACCAGGATTCTATGCACACGTCAACATTATTCAAAGTTGGGGGCATATCCTGAACTATGAAGAAAGATACAAAGCTCCAGAATCATCCTCAAGATTATTTTGCACACAAATAATGCTGGTAACTCTTTTGCTATATTTAATTGATGCAATTATATTATGACTTTGTTGTGTTGTTAAAAATGTGGTTTCTCAAAATTACAGAATACGCCCGCATAGACAAAGACAGCGTGTTATCGATACAAAGAATTCATCAACAACATGGAATTGGTTTTGAAACTCGCCCGTTTCAAAGAAGACCAGAAAGATAGAAAGATAAATGAATATGATCCGGACTTCGTGCTAATAATATCACAAAAACATTTCTATGTTGTCTGCTTCAATCTAAAACACAGCAGAGTTGATGTATTAGATAACAACGCTGGAGGGGATAAACTCAACATTAAAAAAGTATGATGGATGGGTGCAAATGTTGGTAAGTATCTTAAAAACTTTGTATGTAGAAAATATGTTGACAAAACGCCATAGTAATATATGAAAAATGTGAAACTGCAACAAGATGCTTTTGCAAACTACTTGCTTATTCAAAAACACCCAATGGCTAAGATCATGAAGACGACGCCTATTGTCAGACAAAAGATGGATTGGAGGACAGAGTCTAACGTGATCGACTGTGAGACTTTTGCAATGAGGCATATGGAAACGTATATGGGGCAGTTGGCTGGTTGGGAATGTGGCCTGGAAAAGAAAATGCCCCAAATGACCTACAACAAAAACAGCTAAATGAACTCAGGATCAAATACATTGCGAAAATCCTACTGCATAGCCAAAATGAAAACAGAAGAAAAGTGGTCAAATTTTTAAATAAATTATTGGAATTAGGGGCAACAAAAATTTCTGAATTGTATAAAGTAGGGTACAAAAGAATAGAACAAAGGATGGATGAATATGTAGATTAACTTAAACGCCATGAATTGCTTTCATTTTATAATTTTCATGTTGACTAATGTATTTGGTTTAGACTATTGCATTTACTTGTTTCTAAACGCCATGAATATTATTTACAATGTGCATGTCTGATATATGTTTCAAAACGATATCTTTGTGTTTCAAACGCCATAACATTATTTTGCTTTACAAGAGTTAATTAGTTGTATTTTTTTATATTTTCAAAACGTCATAATTACTTGTCACAGTATAGGTCTGCATCATACATCACACGACAAGATAAAAAATACACATGAAAAAAGATAATTACTATTTTTTTGGCTACAAAAACATATAGACCTAATCTACTTTGCGCCAAAAAAAAGGTCATTATATAAGTAGAACAAGTATACAAACTTAACACACCACAAATTGTCTAAAACGCCATACAACTTAAATTAAAATGGCTCAAGTCATTCCATGGAGGTTTGATATGTCTAAAACGCCATGAATGCCAAGATATTTACTTTTATAAGACAAAAAAGATTAATTCATCGCGACATATCTACAAAAAATAAAGAAAACGCCAAAAAATTGTAATGTTTGAATTATTAATGGTTTATAATGAATTTGGGAACGCCATGGACGCCAAGATGTTTACTTTTATAAGACAAAAATGATTAATTCATCGTGACAGATCTACATAAAAACAAGAAAATGCCAAAAAATTGTAATGTTTGACTTATTAATCGATTATAATGAATTTGGGAACGCCATAAACGCCAAGATATTTACTTTGTAAGACAAAAACGATTAATTCATCACGGCAGATCTAAAAAACTATAAAACGCCAAAAAGTTTTTATTTTTAACTACACTCCAAAAAATCCTCCACGCCACAAATGAGAAATGCTGTGTGAGATGCATTGGAAAAAATAATTAAAAGACAAAAAAGCCCCTCTGTCTTGATTATGTTGCGCGCCACGTGTTCGTACATGATCCGTTTTCACTGTTTTCACACTTCCAACCGTTTTATTCTGATCCAGTTTCTTAAATATATATAGATAGTAATATAGTGAGGTTAAAACACACACACACTCATGTGGGTGGGTTTACTAGGGAACCCCAAAATAGCAAGGAGCAAGAAAATCATGGGTAAAACATTTATAAAACTCATAAAAAATCAGTTTTCCATGTAAAAGGTTCATTTTACCTAATTTTCAGCTTTTTTTTGCATATAAACATATGTAAAAATCATTTTTGTTAAAACAAACAATAAGTTTGAAAACAGTTAAAAAAGTAAACATTTTTTTTATAAAAAATAGCCTTTTTATTTGAACGGCTTCTACATATATTTATATGCTAATGCTAAAAACACATCTTAAAATGAACTTTCCCAATGTCAATTGAATATTTTTTATTAGTTTTTAACATGTAAAACTAAAGTGTCGCTAAAGGAAAATTAACAGGCATTTCAGTACTTTTTAACATTTTTTTAAGTTTCCTTATATAATTGTGTTGTTTTACTATTATAATTGTTATTACATCATTATAATGGTAAATTGACCCAATGTCCACTATAACGCTTAAATGTCACAATTATATGGTATAACAACACAATTTCACACAATTTATAAAAAAATGTCAATTTTTTTGTAAAAATGTATTAAAACTATAGTTAAGTTAAAGTTAAGAACGGGTTTGCTTTTATAGTGCATTGAAAAAAAAAAATTTGTATGAAAAAGTTATTTACGTTTAAATAAGCGGGATGGTCTTTTAAAAAAAAACTAACAGTTGTGACTCTTCCAAATGTTGGTCATCCAATCCGTTTTTTACTACACTGTGATTTCATCCATTAATTTCTTTAACCAGTTGTACATAATCTATCGTACATAATCTATCTTATGACTAGTTTGATTTCAGGAAATTCAAATTGAATTTGGGTAACTTCTTATAAAAAAAAATCTTTTGGTTTATGCTTGATGGAATTAGAATATGTAAGTGCTGGATTTCCAATTGTCTAGGGTCTTAAATGTAAACGTGTAATTGTTATAAGTCTAGTCTGAATTTATCACTTTGTCCGAATTTATTATACATGTTCGAATTTACAACAAGTCCGGATTAGGGTATGTAGTTCCCTCATCCGAGTTTATGTTATATAGTTAGTCCGGACTTGAGTTTTTGCATAACTCAGTCCGAGTTTAGTGTTTAACTTGGAATACTTAGTGGAATTCCGAGTTTATGGTGTTTTGGGCTTTGGGCCATTTTGTAATGTTTATCCGAAACATGTGTGTTCCGGATGTGTCTTGTATTTATACCTTATGGAATGAATAACAAGACAATGTTACTGTTGTGGAAAGTTTCCTTTGTAAGCAAACCCTAATCATTGTGTGTGTGGCGGCTGCTATTGTGTGTGACGTTATATCTCTGAGAATACTTTGTGTATTCTCATATATTCTTCTTTTACACTTTCTTGTCCAAATCCCTACGGTGGTTGGCGCATGGTGGATTCCGCACACGATGTATTCATGTTTGAGCGAGATCCGTGATCAAGAGAGGAGTAGGTGACCTTACACATATGAATTAAAACATGGCACATGTATTCATGGTTTAACATGAACCCAACATATTTACCTAATTCTTTTTTATATTAACACATTAGAAGTTCTAAATGTACATATTATTTTTATTCTCTTAAGCAAATATGTTGAAAATATGTTAGTTTTTTATACTGTTAACTCCTAGCATAAAAATAACAAATATTTAAGTGATTACACAAACAACTCTAGATATAAATAAATAAACATGTTAAACCGACCAAAACGTTAACTTTCTAGATTGACATAAATACGACTCATTTAGCCCGTGTTCCTGGCTTCAACTCACACTGACTCCAATGCATTTATACTAAACTCAAACCCCGAATTCCATGTTAGTTTTGCATGACACAAAAAATAGCAACTTTAATCATAATAATAGTTGAGAAATCGTAAGCTGGGTTATAAAATAACTTTTAATCACAGCAAGAGAAAAAAAAAGATAAATATGAATTTAATATACTCATTAATTAATAATTTATTATATTGATAGTGTAACAAATGAAAACACTTGTCAATAAGAGTCCCCAAAAAACAATTGGGTAGTTTTTAGTCCAATCACAATGTATTAAATTTTTTGAACCGTTTTTAGTCCAATCACAATGTATTAAATTATTTTCAACCAGCATGAATAAAAGTTAGAAGCAGACAAACCAACAAAGTTTGTTTTTTCTTTTTTTTTAAATATACGATGTGGGCGTTTTAAAGTGGCATTGTTGCTTCTCAACGCCGTATACATTGGTCCGTCCATGGCGTTTAGGACAGCGTTGTTCAAGAGGTGGGAGATTCTACACCGACGTGGAGATGATTTCGGTAATGACGTGCCACGTGGTTATTCGAAGTGGGGAGAGCCGTTTAACCCGAACGGGTAAATTTTTAAAATTTTAAAACCTTTACTTTTTTAAAAATCAAATTTTACCCTATATATACAATCCACTCCTTCATTTTCTTTTACACACTCTACAACTTCACCCAAAATTATACAAACTCTCAACCATTTCCACTTCAAAAAAAAGAGGATGGTAACCGTTGTGTTGACCGAAGAAGAAGATATCGTACTTTGCGAGTTGTGGGTCGAAGCTTTGAGACACCACACGCCGGGTAGGCGAACGAGCGGTGCTTTTTGGAGGACAATCCGACAACACTTTTGCGTCCATAGGGGTGAGACCACTCGAACGGTCGACGCCCTTTCGTCTCGTTTTAGGGTAATTTGTCTGGATTGCGAAAGATTCGAGACGATCCACACCGCCGTGGAGCACGAGTGTGGTGACCTTCGGGAGAACGATATCATTCAAGTGGCTCTCATCAACTTTAGGCACGAGCACCACCGTGACTTCAAGCTCGTCTTGGCGTGGAAAATCATTAGATTTTTTTTTTTAAATTATGTGTTTTTTTAATTTTAATATTAGGTAATGTTATATTTTATGTAATGTCAAAATTTAGCGTTTTATAAAATTTAATGTTATGTATTGATTAGTAGTAATGTTTTTATAAAATTTTAATACATTTTATATAATTTGAATTATAAAATAATACAAAAGGTGTGTGCCATGTTTCGAAAGACGTCACGTCTCCACTCCTCGGACCACACCGTCTGTTTTAACATCATACCACGTTCTGACGTATGATCCACGTGTTGTATAATGTCTCATCTTCAATCTCCTCCATAACAAATGGTGTTAAAATGAGTTTGTCTTTAATAACAAAAGTAAAATTTAAAAGTACCATTAATCACGTTAACAATATAAGTATATGGATAGCCTAAATTATTAAAATACAATTTACCAACACTAAAATATGAAAACTAATTACTTAGAATAGATACGTCTGTCACCTTCTAGTGCATTAGTAGCTAAATGACTTTTTAATGAGAATGTTATGGGTTTGAGTCTAGTCTGGAGTAAAATTGCTCAAGGTTAAGTTAGGGGTTTAATCGTAGTGAGGTTTTGGATGATAGGTTTCCTTTGAAATGGTAGCGGCCCAGGTCAGCAGCTTCGTCTATGTTTGCGGGTATGAGTGGCTTTTTGCCATTTGATTTACCCGAATGATCAGATTTTTATTAGGAATATTGGATTTTAATAACCCTAATTATTCGTAGTTGACCGCCAACAGTTCCAACTTAAAAAATAACCACTGGCGGTTCCAACTATTAACATATTGGCCACTAATGGACACTGACTAACAGAACCCTAACACCGTTAGTTTCCGGTCGCTGTAAAAACATTTTTGGCCGGAAAACTCAACATTTTCGTCTCAAACCTCTTTGGAACCTTATTATGGATCTATACGAACCTCTTTCTACTTAAAACCCCAATTATTGAGGTCGTCAGAAAACTCCTTTTTCGCCGTAAAACTTATTTTTAGTCGAAAAACTCAGCTTTTTGGCCAGAAAATTTAACATTTTCGTCCCAAACCTCTTTGTAACCTTAGATCGGACCTTTAGGAACCTTTTTTCTGACCAAAAATGTTTTTTTTTTTTTTTTTTTTTTTTTTTTTTTTTTTTTTTTTTTTGTGGCTGGAGACTACCGGCGTTAGTGTTTTGTTAATCAGGATCCATTGGAAGCCAGTATATTAATAGTTGGGACTGCTAGTGATTAATTTTGAATATGGACTGTTGACGATAAACGGCGAATAGTTGAGATTATTAAAATCTAATATTTTTTTTTTCTCATTCGTTAAAAAAACTTAGGATGTGTTCATACATTTTCGTTTTCGTTTTGTATATAAATAAATGAAAAAAGAAGCAATGTCGGTATTCTCTCTCCCGCCCCCTCCCTAGTACCTCCTGCAAATCATTATTATATTATATCCTCTCCGTGCATCTCCTCCACCGTCACCGGCGGCCACTTCCCCCACCACCTCCTCACAAACTTCCGGTCAAAAAACCACCCACTTTCCTCAATATTTCCCATTTTTCACCAAATTCCAAAATGCTAGAGTCTGTCATTATCAGTGGCTGTTAAATACATTCCAAGATTAAGTTCCCATTAATACCCATTTCAGATGTTATTCAAAGTCACAAACTGTACTTTTCTGTTTAGAATTACAGAAAAAAAAATCTTGATGCATATTATTAACTCATAATTCAGGGGTAGGTGGGAACTGATGAATGCAAGAAATATGAAAAACAGAATTGGAATTAACAACATGGGTTTGAAGAGAATAGGGGAAGAAAAGATTATTAAGGCACATGTAAGGTCTGCTAAAATGAAGATTTGGATAATTAGGGGGACAACAATGGTGTTGTTATGGACTTGTTTGGTTCAGTTAACTGCAATAGGGGATGTATGGGGACCAAGTGTTTTAAAAGGTTTGCCTTCAGTTACTCAAGATTCTCATTCTTTGGATGCTAAGTTTTTGTCTACTGTTCCTGCTAGAGTCCTTCCACACATGAGTGAGTACTTAAGTTTTATATTTGTAGCATGAATTCTTAGTTTATAGAGTTTCTGATTGCAACGTACATTTTGTTGCTTGTTATGATTTGGTAAGCTTAGACTATCCGCATCAGTGAAAGGCTATCCTTTCTACAAACAGCCTAATCAGCATGCCACATCAGCTTTTCACTTATTCTTCCCACAAACACTTTTTACCCACAACAATAACATATATATCCATCCCACAAACAACTTTATTATAATTATTTTATTAAATTTAAACTAAATAAAAAAAAGAAAGGACCCACCATTCCCCCATTCTTCACCATTCTTCCCCAAGAATCCTTAAGAATGAACACCCTCCATGTCATCCTCTACAACACCCACTAATCCATCCCTCTCACAAATGCCCTCCACATAGGCCAAGAATCACCTACAAACATCCTTGATGTGGATAGTCTTATTAGAGTTAAAAAGACTTTTGTGAAAAGGATTTTTAGGAAAATAACTTTTTGAAAAGGAGTTTTTAAAAAAAAAGTGTTTAGATTATCTTATGGGGTGGGAAAAGCCAATAAGTCAATAAGTTGTTTTTTAAAAAGTGTTTAGCTTAGCTTATTGATGTAAAATAACTAAAATAGACATTCTTTCATAAGTCAAAAAACAAGGGGGTGTTAAAAAATAAGGGGTATATTGGTAATTTGATGTTTGAAAAGCTATAAGCTGATCAAGAAGTCACAATCTCTTAACTTTTCAAAAACTCATTTTCCTTCATATCAAAAAGTCATTTTCAAAAGCATTTTTCCATTTGCCAAACACTAAAAACTACTTATTGGCTTTTTATAAGTCAATAAGCCAATAAGTTGGTATGAAAAGCTTAGCCAAACATGCCCTTGTTTTTCTTGAATTTTTCTAATTTTTTTATGAGATTTTACAGTTATTTTTTTTGGCTGTAACATAAATTTTGTTACTTCTTGTGATTTTTTCTTGATTTTTTTTATATAGTACATGAATTTTTATAGTGTTTTGTTGATGATTGTAACATAAATTCCATTGCTTGTTATGATTTTTTTTCTTGAATTCTTTATATTTTTCATGGATCTTACAGTCTTTTATTGTAAATTGTAATTGTAACATACATGCCTTTATTTGTTAAGATTTCTTCTAGAATATTTATATTTGGTTAGAATTTTACTCTCTTTTCTTGATGATTGTAAGATCAATCCCTTTACTTGTTATGATTTTTTTTTCCATGATTTTTTACACTCTTCTATTGATGCTTGTAATATATTCCTTTATTTGTTATGATTTCTTCATGATTTTTTTTCTTGAATTTTTGTGTTTTATTGATGCTTGCAACATAAATTAAATTCCTTTACTTATATTTTTCTATTTTTTTAATTATTTATATAGGGGTTTACAGAAACAATGGTTACTTGATGGTATCATGTAATGGGGGACTCAACCAAATGCGTTCAGCAGTGAGTGGTTTTTTCTTTTAATTTTTTTTTAAGGTGCTTATTATTTCATAATATTATTAATTATTTCCTCATCATGTAGATTTGTGACATGGTTGCAATTGCAAGATTCTTGAATGTTACTCTAATAGTTCCCGAGCTCGATAAAACATCTTTCTGGGCCGATCCAAGGTATCCCAAATCGTGTCATTTTACTTCGTGCATATTGAAAACCGATGATTTGATATTCATTGTTAGTTATAACTTTAATGACAGCGAGTTTGAAGATATATTTGATGTTGATCATTTCATTACATCTTTGAGAAATGAAGTCCAGATACTTAAACAACTTCCTCCAAGGCTTAAACAAAGAGTCGATTTAGGAATCGTGCATACGATGCCTCCAGTTAGTTGGTCTCATATTTCTTATTATCATAATCAGGTAGAATCTTTATATATTATAGATACATTATTTCTTTACTTTTAAATAAGAGTTAAATGTCATTTTAGTCCCTGTGGTTTAGTCCATTTTGCCAATTTAGTCCAAATGTTTCATTTTTCGCCTATGGGTCCAAAAAGGTTTCACCCTTGCCATTTTGGTCCACTGGGTTAACTTCATTCATTTTTTCTGTTAACGAGAAGGGCAATTTGGTCATTTTATATGGCTAAATTGTCATTCTAGTCAACGGATTACATATAAAATGATCGAATTGTCGTTCTCATTAACAGAAAAAATTGATGAAATTAACCCAGTGGACTAAAATGGCAATGGTGAAACCTTTCTGGACCCACATGTGAAAAGTGAAACCTTTGTACTAAACTGGCAAAATGACCCAAATCACATGGACTAAAATGACATTTAACTCTTTAAATAATTAAGTAAAAAGATTATCTTTATTTGTTACATGCAGATTCTTCCTTTGATTAAAAAATACGAAGTCGTGCATTTGAATAGAACCGATGCTCGGCTTGCCAATAACGCTCAACCCATTGACCTTCAAAAGCTTAGGTGTCGAGTAAATTTCAATGCGTTAAGATTTACTCCTCAAATAGAACGCTTAGGTAGGCGAGTTGTAAAACGTTTGAGACAAAACGGGCCGTTTCTAGTTCTTCACTTAAGATACGAAATGGATATGTTAGCGTTTTCTGGATGCACCCAAGGATGCAATCCTGATGAGGTGGAAGAGTTGACTAGAATGAGGTTTGACCTTAATTTAGTTAATTACCATTTCAAAATCTTGGTTCCAAATTTTGTTGTGATGATGTTTTGTTTTGGTAGATTTGCATACCCATGGTGGAAAGAAAAGATTATAAACTCCGAATTAAAAAGAAAAGACGGTTTATGCCCTTTGACTCCTGAAGAAACCGCGCTTACATTAAGGGCGCTTGATATTGATAGTGATATCCAGATTTACATTGCTGCTGGTGAAATATATGGCGGTCAAAGGAGAATGTCCGCTCTTGCAAACGCTTTTCCGAAGTTGGTTAGTAAAAATGCAACTTGAGTTATTTATGTAAGCATGAGAAGTCTCATGTTTTAATCTAGGTTTCACTGTGAGTTGTGTTTACCCGGCCTCACTGGTTAGTAGCATATTGGTGTTGGTGGGTCCTTTTTAGGGAAAGTTTTCCCCAAATGGGTTCTCATGTTACAAAATACAAAGCAGAATGACACTGTCGATTTGTCGGTCTAAATGACAAAATTACCATTTTACCCTTTACAGGTAAGAAAAGAGACTTTATTAGGAGCAAATGACCTACAATTTTTCCAAAATCATTCATCACAAATGGCAGCATTGGATTATCTTGTATCGTTGGAAAGTGACATTTTTGTCCCTACTTATTACGGGAACATGGCCAAAGTCGTAGAAGGCCATCGCCGGTAAAAAAAGATTCATTCCATTTATAAATTATAAAGATTTAAGCAAGACCTTATTATTAAGGAATAATAATGGGATGTTTTAAGTTGAGACCGTAGCCGGCCGACAACTGATAGTTGAGATTATTAAAATTCATTATTCCTATTATTAACTTGGGTTTCAATAAACTGAACCTTTGAAGTTTATCAACTGCAGATACTTGGGATTCAAGAAAACAATACTATTGAACCGAAAGCTATTGGTTGAACTAATAGACAAATACATGAGCGGATTGTTGACGTGGGATGATTTCTCAAGCGTAGTTAAAGATACACATGCTGCACGCATGGGGAGCCCTAAAAGACGAGTCGTTATTCCAAATAAACCTAAAGAAGAAGATTATTTTTATGCGAATCCTGAAGAATGCTTGCAGCCAGCAGAGACTGAACCTCTGAGCATTTTATGAGATGGAGTTTATGAGTTAGTTAGCTCTAAAGTTGAGATATACAGGTTTATTATTATTATTATTATTATTATTATTATTATTATTATTATTATTATTATCATTATCATTATCATTATCATTATCATTATCATTATCATTATCATTGTAACGCCTTGTTTTTCCAAACTTTCCTTATTTAGAAAGTTTGTTTCGTACTTCTATTTTCAGAAACTTGTATCTCTTGTAATCATATTTTGTTTCGAATCATTGTAATCCGAGGCTTTGATCATAATAAAACCTAATCATTTTATGTATATGGTTACTCATACTTGTTTATACCCTCAATTCATAAACATACTTGATACTTGTACATCATTCTCATAAACGCGTGCTCATCCTACAACAACTATCGTAAATACGTGACTTTATACGCTTATTACGTGCAAATACTTGGTTATACATTTACAATACTTAATCTATACTTATATACTTGTTTGGTACTTGAAAATAGGCTAAAAATGGAAGTTATGGCTTAAAATAATAAGAATATCAAGGTTCAGGGGCCAAAATGCAATAAATCAAACTTGGTGCTGATAAAGTGGGGTTTCACGGGGTGCAATACCTTAGGCCCTGTCTATCGCGGTCCATGAAAACTCTTAATCCACAGAATGTTGTTTTTAGTTACAGGATTGGTCCATTTTCACTCATATCTCCCACCTAACTTTATTTAAAACACTCTTAACTCCTAACCCTAATTAACCACTATAAATACCACCATTTTAACACTCATTTTCACTTTCCAAACTCCATAAACACTCTCAAATCTTCTCAAGAACTCTCACAAATTCTGATTTTGAGCAAAAAGTTTCAAGGTTTCTAAAGTGAGTTATAGCTCATTTCTTCACTCATTTTTGCTTGTTTCTTCTTTACTTGGATAACCTCTAGGAAGGTTTTCACAAGTTTGCCACGGCAAACTAAGGTGAAACCTCACCATATTTGAGGTCCAAAGTAAGACTTATTTTCTGTTTTGTACAATGTTCATGTATCTTCATTTTCTTTGCTAAAACTTGGTGAAATCTTGCACCCACCAAGCTCACAACTTAGTCTATGGTTGTGGGTTTATGTTGAGGTTGATTTCCACCAAGTTATGAGTTGAAAATTCTTTACTTTAAATTCATACATAGTATAATCCAAGTGTTGAAAACAATCACGATTCACCATCTTTTATATGGTTGAACTTGTGACTTGTAAAAGTGTGAACCGTGGGAGCTTTGGCTTTCCAATCTAGTTCCACTACCTCACTTGTGAACCTTGTGTATGAACACTCAAGTGGCTTCCTAGTATCAAACTAACATAACCCCGCCTAGCCTCCGACACTCAGTTAACTATTTCCATGTTGTGGTGGTTCACCCGGGTTAGGATTTACTTGGCTACTTGAGAATGTATTAGTTAGTTTTATTTCTTGTTATTCATGACCCTCCGAATCATCCTTGTGATGATTTGTGTAGTGGTGAATCATATAACAAGGTTAAACTTCCATGCTTTACTTACATGATAATCTATGAACTCATTGGACTTAGATTTAGGATTATTATATACCTTTATATATATATATATAGGGTAGGGATAGTGTACATTAATTCAGAAGTGTGAGAAGTGTATTATAACACTATATATAACACTATATAACACCATATAAACACCGTATAACACTATGTAACACCATATAACCATATAACACTATGTGACACTATATAACACTATATAACACTATATAACAATATATAACAATATATAACACTATACATCTATCATAGACATGCTATCAGACAAAATATAGTATTATATTTGTTATATAGTGTTATACAGTGTTACATAGTGTTATATGGTGTTATATGGTGTTACATAGTGTTATACGGTGTTTATATGGTGTTATATTGTGTTATATATAGTGTTATAATACACTTCTCACACTTCTGGATTAATGTACAGGATCCTCTACCTATATATATATATATATATATATATAGAGAGAGAGAGAGAGAGATAGAGAGAGAGAGAGAGAGAGAGTAGGAGTTCTGCGGGAAGTGTGTTTTTCCTAGAAAGTCTAGGAAGCGATCTGGGCCATCCGATTGGTGTTTTTAATGGCTTAGATCAAATGGATGGCATTTTCGTAATATCTGAGTTATATAATTAGAGGCTTTTAATATAGTGGGGGTATTTTGGTAATTGGAAGTGTTTTAAATCAGTCAAGAAACTGCTGTTAGTGCACTACATCTGTTGATTGCGTCTAGGTGTCTAGGATCAGGTCTTACATAACGTAATACGAGAAAACAGGAGTCTGTATAGGTTTTATATGCTAGGTTCGCTCATAGGGACATAGTGTACTAGGTTCGCTCTTTTGGCATGATTGGTCCGCTTATGTGGACTAGTGTGGTCCGCTCTTATGGTCATGTGACACATAAGCGGACCCAACTGCCTATATATAGATGTAGTCATGAGCGATTCAGTAGAGTAGTTGTCGGATTCCACGCCGAAGCTCTGCGGTGTGACGATTGAGCTGTAAAACGTTTCAAATCAATAAAACAAGCAGTTAGGAGGAAGAACAAGCTATATCTACTTGCATTTCTTATTATTCCGCATCTGAAACGCAAGAGACAACCTCTGAACGACTCGTTCGGGTCAGCAAACGATCCTACAAGTGGTATCAGAGCTTGGGAGGAGGTTTTCTGCAGATTGTAGCTGTTTCTCATCGTTTCTTCTTACTTCTACACCTTCTTTTCTCATTTTCAGGAGATTTCACGGTCAAATTTCATTCGAAAGTTCACAGATTGTGCATTATCATACTAAGGCAAACCCTTGAAAGTTTCAGGCAAAAATACAGCCTAAAAACCCAGGTCAAATCATGCTCGTAATATGGTTCGCTCGTACTGACGTCATCAAGGATCGCTCTTAGATTCAGTTTTAGTAAGCTGGTTCGCTCATTCGTACCAATTTTCTTCTGGTTCGCTCGAAATTAGTAGCTTGGTCCGCTCCAAATTCATTTCTGGTTCGCTCAAGAGTACATATCAGGATCGCTTATTTGATCATCTCAGTTCGCTCCAGAGTCCACTCCAGGTCCGCTTATCTGTCAACACTGGTTCGCTCCAAGGAAGTCTTTTGGGCTCGCTCCAATGTACATGGTCGGTTCGCTTTTGTGATCAAATTAGGTTTCCAAAGTACAGTTCGTTCGTGTGAACATCTGGTTCGCTTATCTGTGCAAAGTTGATTCGCTTTTCTGTCATCTGTTTAGTTCGCTTATAAGTCAGTATGGATTCCGAGTTCTACAACGCTTTTGCTACATCGACTACTCCAGCCGCAATTGCTCAAGCAATGAATTTGGAAAACGAGACGGGAACGATCAAAAGCCCCCTAGATTGATGAGCATTGAGGAGTATTATGGGTGGAAGGATCGGTTTGAAAACTGGGTTCAGGCAAATCATCTCAGATCATGGGAATGCATATTGAAGAAGTACACTTTGCCTCGAACAGATTTGCAAGTCATTAAAGAGATATCTGAATTTACTGATCAAGAACGAGCGATGTATAGAGCCGAGAAAATGATGATCAGTTTGTTGCAGCAGGCAATAAAGGAAGATATATTCATCTTGTTACAGCATGACAAGACTGCTAAATCAATATGGGATGCTCTTAAGGTTAAATTCGAGGGAAGTGAAAACATGATCAAGAGCAAGAAAGCACTGTTAAAAAAAGAATTCGATTTATGTAGCAGTTTACCGGGAGAGGATACTAAAAAGCTAATCGAGAGATACTGTCACTTGGTACGATCACTATCGATGTTGGGAGTTGAAAAAGGTCATGAGGAATGTGTGGATAAATTGGCTGACGCGTTACCTCAAAAAGAGTGGGGAACATATTTGATGATTTTAAAAAATACTGGTGTGTATGACGGGCTGACTATTTCACAGTTCATTGAGAAAATAGAAAGTCAGGATCTTGAGCAGCAAAAGATCGCGAGGATGAATAGTCCGAGCGGTCAACAGGACGTGAAGATGTACTACAGGGGTAGTGTTCCAGTCACTGAGTCTGAAAGAAGTCCGAAGATTCAAACTGCGTTCAGTGCTGGTGATTCATCTGAAAAAGCTGATCAGGGTTCGAATAAGAGTAGTAGGGGGGTTTCATCGTTTCCGAGTATGAATCCGAAAGAGACTAACACAAGTTTTCAGTCTCAGAGTATAAAAACTGGAAACGGATACGTGATTCAATGCAACATAGCTCTCAACCTTCCAGAAGGTCAAAGCTTCTCTGAAGACACTGCTAAAGACTACATGGCACTTCTGGGTTCAGTTCTGTTATCTTATGAAGGTCTTGTTGCTGGTCGAATCGGAAATCCTATGCTTACCAAAGAGGATTACGATCAGATAGACGCCGAAGAGATGGAACTCATGGATATCAAATGGTGTCTCGCAAGTGTTCTTCGACGAGCTGAGAAATTCAAAACCATTACCGGGAGAAATGACTTTCTAGATGCTCATGTTTCAACTCTAGGTTTTGATAAATCTAAAGTTACTTGTTTTCGATGCAGGGAGAAAGGCCATTTCAAACGGGAGTGCAAAGGAAGAGAAGCTAGTGGAGCACAGAATCCATTCGGGAAAGGTGATTACTATCGCAAAGCTATCTATCAGCAAGTTGGTCAATCCCAAGAACCACAGACAGCTCACGGAAGAAAGATTGAAGATCCGAAGAGAGCATGTTTGGTAGATTTCAGCTGGAGTAATTACATATCATCTGAAGCCACAGCAGCACGCATTAGTGATCAAGATGATGAGAAACTACCAGAGGTTTTAGTTGGGATATGTTTGTGGATGAAAAGGGAGGGTTCAAAGCCTTCATTGCCAAGATTGTCCGAGAGCCAGATTTGTTTGCTACTTGGATGAAATCTATTGGAGAGACTGTGAAAAACGAAGATGAAAAGTCTGTGTCATCTGATGAAAGTTCAGACAGTACTGATAAACTTTCAGAACATTCTGGGGAAGTTTCAGAAGGTTCAGATGAAGATTTACAGAGTTCTGATAAACGTGTACAAAATGAAAATGTTCAAGAAAAAGAAGTTGTTTTTGATAAAACACCGTCTGATTCTGATGTATCAGATGGTGATTCTGATAAGTTTGTACAGTTTGATCAATCACCTGATCATAGCAGCAGTGATGATGAGGAAGAAAAACACATAAATATTGCAAAAACTCATCTTTCTCCTGAAAGTTTTCATTTCTATTTTGCAGAAAGAATGGAGAAACTGAAGGAGAAACGAGCTGCTAAAGAACAACCAGTTGTATCTAAAGGTGATATTCAGAACGCTGAGAATGGTGCTGAGAAGATTACCGAGGTTGAAAAAGAAGAAGAAAAGGTGGTAGAAGTTTTTAAAACAATCGAAGTTGAGAAGATTGTTGAAGTCGTCAAGCCGTGTGAGAAGTGCTTGGAAGCTTGCAAGAATTGTGCAGCTAAAGACGACATCATAGCTGAGTATGAGAAGAAGAAGAAGGAGCAGTTACTGTTCAATCTCAACTATGTGAAAGAATCATATGATGTTCTGAACAAAACAGTAACTGGTCTTCAAAAGACAAACTCAGAAAGAGAGCAAGCATTGACGATGTTGAATGCAGTTTTAATGACAAAACAAAAAGCAATAAATTTTATATCGAAGAGAGTGCTAAATGGAAGCAAGAGTTGGAGACAGAGAAAATAGAGAATGAGAGAATTAGACGCTTATTGCAAAGTTATTCTAGTTCTGATTATCTCATTGACCGTATTTACCCAACTGTTGCAGGTATGGAAGCTTTCAAAGATGAGAAGCTGAAAGAGAATAAAGACTGTGGTAAGAAATCGACTGTTAGTTACAACAAATGTCCGCCTCCGATTTGGGATGGTTATTCACCTAGGAGACCAAATGAGGAGCAATTGGAAAAGGCAGTCAATATAAAGCTTAAAACTGACACAACTGACGTTTTACCAGATAACATTGATGTCACGTATACCTCGTCCGATACTGATCATGAGTCTGAATTAATCAAAAAGGTGGTCGATCAGGTGTTGGATACTGATGAGGAGTCTGAGTCAAAATCTGGGTCTGGAAAGTCAAAGTCGTCAGTCAACAGTCAAAATTCGTCGGATAAACGGTCTTATAGTAAAGAATTTTTATTGTCAAAGGCAGATTTGAATGATGAAACATTCGAAGTTGTGTATACTTTGAATGGCTCGGACAAATTATATTACAATAAAGAGTTCCCAATAATGAGTATTAAAACGGAATTGATAAACAAAACTTTCAAACTAATAGAGATTAATATTCCAGAATTAAAAGTTTTGAAAAATCTAAAAAATATACTTCTAGAGTTCAGCAACGTTTAAATAAGAAAAAGGGCAACAATTCTGGTCATGATTTTCAAAAGAAATCTAACCAGAATCGTAGCTACAAAAAGAAAGGTCTTGGTTTTGTTCCATCAGAACATGATAAAATTATGAAAAATTCTAAAACAAAATCGGAATTTGTGTCAGGTGGAAGTGCTGAGGAGGAACAGCAGAAACCATTCTGGAGACAGTCTAATAAAGAGTTCCTTGCTGAGAGAAAGAAGATTGGAGCTGATATATGTTATAAAAGAGAAACTAGAACTTGTTATAGATGCAATGAAGCTGGTCATATTGCATGGAATTGTTCGAATAATGACAAATCAAAACAGGGAGTTTCTCAGAAGTTGAAAGAGAAAGTTGTTGATGTTGACACACCAACCAATAGACCTAAAATTTTTGAAAATTCAAAATTTGAGGTTGGCGAGTGTTCGGAAAAGAAGTTTTACAAAAAGAAAGGAAAAGACAACCAGGTGTGGATTGCGAAGAATGGTGAAGTAAATGTCGGCGATGAATCTGGTTCCACAAAGCCAGAAAAGCCACAGGTTGAGGAGAAAATTTTAGTGAATGATGAAGAGTTTCCATCATTGAAGTTTGAAGAAGTGAAAAAGAAAGTTGGAAAAACTGATATTTCGAATCAGTTCTACAAAGAAAAGAATGATTTTGATGTCGAGAAAACATTCAACGGGAATGTTAAAAAGATTTTTGGGAAAATGTTGAGTGGGAGAGCTAAGGGAGTAAAAGATTTTTATGCTACGAAAAAGGCAACATACAATCCTACGGCTCAAGAGCTGAAGGCCATCAAGTCTGAGAAGACTTGGATGGAAGTCTGTTTCCCATGATAGTCGAAGGACTATGCCGGAGATCCCAAGTTTATATCGTGGATCAGGAATCGGCATCTTTCTAGTGTTTGAATAGTTTGTTTCAAAGAATTTGAATAGTGTTTTGGATTTTGCAGGTGAAAGGACTACGCCGGAGCTTCCAGGTTGGTAATTGTGAAGCAGGAATCGGCATCCTGATTGGTAAAATGGTGATGTAGATGTAACATTCCTACAAGTGGTAATCTTGATCTTACAAGTGGTATTTGTGGTTATATTTTGAGATGTTTGTATTTTTACAAGTGGTACAGAAGGTTCTAAAAGGCAAATGGTAAATCAGGGACATTATATTGTACTTGATTTACTATACATGGCAAGAGAAGCACAAGATGATGAACCACATCCCTGTTTTAAAAATGATAAACCTACAAATGGTTTTTATCAACACAAATTCATTTTCCGAAAAAATCATTTTGATTAAAACAAACTTAAGTGTTTTGAAATCTAAATGAGAAAATGGTTTGTGATAGGGGGAGTTCTGATTGTTTATGCCTAGTGAATGGCGATTTGATGTGATTCGATGTCAGTTGTCAAGTTTCTGTACAGTTTGTTTTACTTTTCATGTTTCTTGTGAGTCAAGAGTCTTTTATTTTCAAATTTCCTTTGAAATGTGTTTGCATTTTAGGGGGAGTAGGGAAATTTTAGAAAATCCAAAAACATTTGAAAATTTGAAAAAGTCAAAAACATGATAAAATCCAAAAAATGAGTTTTTGTTGCGAAAAAGAGGAAATGATAGTACATCAGTAGGCTATCACGGCACGCTAAAGAAATGTAAAGTTAAAATGTGATAAACGATCTTACTGCGGATGTGTCAGTAGATTTTCACACATTTAGTAAGTTGAAACGAGATATAAACCTAAATTCAAACTTGCTTGATTCGTGGGTAACTATTCTTGGATATATGGGTAACCCCCGAAATCTTGTTTGAAAGGTCCCATATTCTGAGATACTAGGTCTTTATACTCAGTGATATCTGGGGTATTATCCCGGGACTTATGCTGAATGGAAGTTCTGACCTAGTCTCCGGATAATACTTTCTGCTAAAGCTTTGAAACATAAGCGCCGCCCTCAGCAATCTGATTAAACAATAAAATTGATAGTCATTGCTGTTGTAAAAAAGATCCTCTAAAGGGGACCCACCAAAAGTCGAGCCGTCATCTCTCTGCTGAACGGAAGTTCTGACCTGAGCTCTCACGGTTTCGCACCTAACCCCTTTACAGATATCATCTGTGGTATACTCACCTGTAAGACTGAATATTTGGGATCTGGATACAGGAGTATATTCAAGTGGAGTGATACACAATTAAGTTTAAGTCTTTAAAACATTAATAACGTATCTCGAATCAATTGAAATTTGTGTTGAGAATTTAAGAGGACAAACATACTGACAATCTAGGTAAATTGTTTAAAGCTTAAAATGAAATCAAGCTTAATGGTGTTAGTGATTGGTCTCAAAAACTGATATGATCCTCTTGCACAAGCTCACAAAAATATTGTTTGTAAATATTACATTTCTATATGATTGTGTTTACTAGTAGTATCAGATAATATCTCTCAGAAAAATCCAAAAAGATTTTGTGTGTGTTTTAGCATAATTTTTGAAAAAGTCAAAAAGATTTTCGACAGCTGATGTTGGAGAACTGATTTTCAAAATTCCAAGTGCTAAACATGATGAGCAGCATTTGAGGGGGAGTGTTTGTGTAAATCTAACTGTTTTTGTTAAATTTAACCTTCTTCAAGTGGTTCATCATAGATATTTGAGAGAAAATCTGAGTTAATGTGATTATATGTTTGTTTAGTGGATATGAGAGTCAAATATTGGTGCAGAGTTATTTGAAACATTTGTGAAAGAAATTTATTTCAGGGTTGAGATTGTGCAGGTAGCCAGGTTTCGATTCCTGAAGATCTCTGATGGAAGAGAGCCAAGTTTCAATCCTGGGAATCAATTCTGAAAGAATGAATAGAGTCAGATTCTGATCCTGAAGATCATGTATACCGTTGATGCTGATGAACTTAAGGAATCAATAGATCTGATCAAGAGAATTAGAGTGTTTTAAAGCCAGACAACGATCCTGAAAATGTTACTGAAGAACAAAAGAATGCCAGTAAATCGAGAGGGGAGTCTGAAGATTAAAAAGGGGAGAAAGCCCAGAGACTGATCTAGACTGAAGATATAAAGACACAGTTTCGTTGTCAGGGTGTATTGGCGACTCCATCAACATCTGAGGGGGAGTCTGTTAGTGCACTACATCTGTTAATTGCGTCTAGGTGTCTAGGATCAGGTCTTACATAACGTAATACGAGAAAACAGGAGTCTGTATAGGTTTTATATGCTAGGTTCGCTCATAGGGACATAGTGTACTAGGTTCGCTCTTTTGGCAGGATTGGTCCGCTTATGTGGACTAGTGTGGTCCGCTCTTATGGTCATGTGACACATAAGCGGACCCAACTGCCTATATATAGATGTAGTCATGAGCGATTCAGTAGAGTAGTTGTCGGATTCCACGCCGAAGCTCTACCGGTGTGACGATTGAGCTGTAAAACGTTTCAAATCAATAAAACAAGCAGTTAGGAGGAAGAACAAGCTATATCTACTTGCATTTCTTATTATTCCGCATCTGAAACGCAAGAGACAACCTCTGAACGACTCGTTCGGGTCAGCAAACGATCCTACAACTGCCATATCAATAACCAATCCCTAAAATCATGGGATTTCCCCTCTTTCTCTCTCTCTCTCTCTCTCCCTAACCGCAACCAAAGAAGAACCAACCATATTTCCTGCAAATATTCTTCTCCGATTGGTCATATATCGGTTCCTTCGAGGTATAAGCCGATCATGACGTCATCAGGCACGCCTTCTGTTTGACAGTTGATCAGTGTTGTTGATGTTGCTGACGGTTGTCGTTCAAACAGTAGTCGGAATCGTTGGTCGGCCGGTGATGTTTCCCTACCGGTTGTTGTTTTTCATACTTGTTTCAATTTTTTTTATCTATCATTGAATCGGGTTCTTATTTTTAGTCAATGGACCTCAATGCTTGACATCTTAGAGTGGGCTCTAGATGTAATTGGGGTTACCTACAGACGTTTAGATGGCAGTACCTACAGATGTAATTGTGTTTTAAAATGACATCTGAATATGTTGATGATGGCAGTGTGTTTTAAGGTTTATGTGTTTTACCATTTTAATGTTGATGATGACAGTGTGTTGAAGACGACGACACTGGGTTGTGTTGAAGACGAAGACACTGATAGTGTGTCCAACAATCTGCTTGCTGTTAAAACACAATGTCAAGAAATATGCTTGCTGTTAAAACACAGTGTCAAGAATCCTCCAGCAATCTGCTTGCTGTTAAAACACAGTGCCAAGAATCCTCCAGCAATCTGCTTGCTGTTAAAACACAACGTCAAGAAATCTGCTTGTTGTTAAAACACAGTGTCAAGGAAATCTGCTTGTTGTTAAAACACAATGTCAAGAAATCTGCTTGCTGTTAAAACACAGTGTCAAGAATCCTCCAGCAATCTGCTTGCTGTTAAAACACAGCGTCAAGAAATCTGCTTGCTGTTAAAACACAGCGTCAAGAAATCTGCTTGCTGTTAAAACACATTGTCAAGAAACACAGCGTCTTGTATGATTTAAATTGAAACTGTCAATTTGATTTAAATGGAATATTTAGTTTCCATAATTTTCTGGTTAGTTAGTTATCCTAATAAAATAATCCATAATTAAAATAATATTCAAGTTACACAATTGCCCTTTTAGTTAAAATCCTTCAATACCACATGTCGCGTTCTTATTGCTTCCTAGACTTTCTAGGAAAAACACACTTTCCGCAGGAACCCTACTATATATATATATATATAAATTAAAACGTAACTGAATTCTTGATGTTAATCGGATCATGATTACACGTTGCGAATATAAGTTATATTATCTTTGTTCTTTATTACTCGTTTGTGATTCTAATGGGTATGTTAGGACCCATGAAAACACTTTAAAACTTAGTGTCCAAACGAGTGTCTAGATGGGATATACTTTTGCATACAAATACTTTTATACTTAATTCCGAATCCAAACTTTCCATAAACTCCAAACACCCGAACACCTTCATTCTCCTATCCTCATCAACTCGTCAATACATGGATAATCGGAAAGCTTTTGCAAACTTGTGAGTATACTTGACACCCTTTTTACCGTTTTTTACGCTTTTTGGTGTAATATGTGTACATATACAAAACACACTCGTCAAACATACTTTTATGCAATCATACAAACAATCCAATACATACATTCTAATACGTTATACTTGATTCGTTATACTGGGTTTCTTCTTTTTGTGATAAACTTGTTATAAACTTCGTACGAGCCTACCCTTAACATGTATAGCGCTATAGGAGTAACGCATCGCCCGTGTTCGTGAGGTCATGTTAAGTCATTCATTCATACTTGGGTAAACTTTGGGTTGACTTGTTTATTCACATGCCAGTTTATACATTAATCTTGATAACTAAGTTTGCTATGTGGATTGTTTAAACTTTTATTATTATATGCTAGTACTCACAACTTGTATAGTCGCCAACACTTTCGTACTGAACTATACTTTAATACCTGTTGCAGGATTATGATGATGATGATGCACGGATCTTAGTAAGATGCCTAGAAACGCACCAAACTTAAATTGTGATTATTAGTTTAGTCATTCGATAATTGTTATAATTTGTTCGTTTCAAACTTGTTGTATTTCTATTTCAAACAATGTAATTCATCTTAGTAATTAAATAAAATTTATTATTAAATACATGTCATCTTTAGTGTTATGAAGTCTCGAGCAATCTCGTTCATCTCACTCCGATGTTTCCGCCATCGGTTGGGGTGTGACAAATTGGTATCAGAGCCATAACTATAGGGAATTAGGAAAATTGCCATGCTTTTAACCTAGTCTATAGTTAAGCACCATGTTGGTGTATACATCTGTCGACTTCGTCTTGTATCGAGTCTTAGACTTAGAATGTTAGATCAGGGCACATTGTACGGGAATATAGAGTAGTAGTTGTGATTTCTCAAGAATGTTGATTTCACATATATGGACATGTCACTATGTGGGAAATCAGGATAAGTTGATTTCACATACATGGTCATGTCACTATGTGGGAAATCAGAAAGTTGATTTCACACATATGGACATGTCACTATGTGGGAAATCACATTGTCTGATTTCGCTTTTATGGTCTGATGTCACTATTGGCGAAACCCTATCCCCTATATATACCCCTTGGGCGAAATCAGTTGAAGAGGTCTTGTTTCCGGTAACGAACTGCTGCCGATGTGCCGTTTGACTTGTAATCAGTGTGAAATCAATATACAAGGCAAGATTTAGTAGAACAAGCTGTTTTTCGTGTCTGTTTCTTGTTATTCCGCACCTGAAACAGATTAGAACACCTCTGATTGACTCGTTCGAGTCAGCACACGATCCTACAAGTGGTGTCAGAGCTCAGGTTGAGGAGTTCTTGCCATTACAGCTTCATTCTCTGTCTTCTACACCTTCTTTTATCTGTTCAGGAAGATTTCACGGTTAGAATCGGACCAAAATTTCACAGATCATAGAAAATTGGACAATAACAAATCCTTGAAAGTTTGAGATTGAAATTCAAAGTAAAAATGGACCAAATTGCCCTTCGAATTGATTTCGCTCATATGGACATTCTCTGATTTCTGCCTTTTGGAACACCTGATTTCGCCCCAAGAGACCTGATTTCGCTCCAAGAGATCTGATTTCGCCTTTTGGAACACCTGATTTTGCCCTAAGAGACCTGATTTCGCCCCAAGTGACCTGATTTCGCCCCAAGAGTCCTGATTTCGCCCCAGTAGACCTAATTTCGCTCCAAATAACCTGTGATTACATCCTAAGTTGCTATTTCGCTCGTAATTGACAGTTATTGGAAAACGTGTTATCGAACCATGGCTGAAGAGTTTTACAATGCTTTTGCGACACCGGTTGCACTTGTCACTGCTGCTGAGACTGTATACAGTGAAAATGAAATGGGTACTAATCAGAAACCACCAAAGTTGATGTATATTGAGGATTTTCAGGGTTGGAAAAACCGATTTGAGAATTGGGTTCAAGCTTACAGATTCGATGCTTGGTGCTCACTGCTGAAAGACTATGAGAGACCAAAGAACGAGCGTGGGTTGGAAAAGGATTTCAATGATTTTACAGAAGCTGACAAGCTGAAATATACTAGTGAAAAGATGATGATCAGCATTTTACAGCAAGCAGTTAAAGAAGACATCTTCGTCTTACTTCAACATAACGGAACTGCTAGATCAATCTGGGGGGGCATTAATTCAGAAATTCAGAGGGAGTGCTGATATGATCAAAAACAAGAAAGCCTTATTGAAGAAGTCATTTGACATGTTTACTGCCTTTGATCATGAAACAACCAAACAGACAATAGATAGATACTGTCATCTGGTTCTAGAAATAGGAAGATTCCATATTCAGAAAGATGATGATGAGTGGGCTGATAAGTTAGCAGAGGCTTTACCCCCAACAGAAGTGGGGAACTTATCTGATGATTGTGAAACTCATGAGGAAGACTGAGAGTATGAACTTGGCTTAGTTTATCCAGAAGATTGAAGAACAGGAGCTGGATATTCAGAAGACTGCTATAATGACAAATCCAAATGCTAAGCAAGATGTCAGTCTGTACTATCGAGGAACAAATTTGAGGCTACTCCCAGTTAAAGTCCAAAGATTAGTACTGCATTCAGTGCTGATGGTTCTGCAAGTCCAAATGCAAGTACTACAACTCAAAGTGGTGGATCTACTTCATCATTCTCAAGCTTTGATCCAAACAGCAACACACCTAGCCCTCAGAAGCAAAATTCTACAAATCTACAGTGTAATGTGAGCTTGAACATTCAGAATGGTCAACATCTTTCTCCTGAAGTGGCAAAGCAACACATGGCATCTCTTGTCGCCATGTTAGAGTCGTATGAAAGTTTGATTGCTGGAAGAATTGGTAATCCGATGCTCACAAAGGAAGATTACGACCAAATCGATGCAGAAGAGCTTGAGCTGATGGATGTGAAGTGGTGCTTAGCCAGTGCCTGCAGGAGAGCTGAAAAATTTCAACAGATTACTGGCAGAGACGAGTTTCGAGGAATGGCTACCTCTCCACTTGGTTTTGACAAGTCAAAGGTTACTTGCTTCCGATGTAAGGGAAAAGGTCACTTTAAACGGGAATGTAAGAACCAAGAGTCAACTGGAAGTCAAGAAAAGAGCAATTATTATCAGAAATCAATCTTTCATCAAATCAATCAACAATCTCAACAAAAGGAACCGCAAACTGCTCATGGGAAAATGATTGAAGAAGCCAATAGGAAAGCTTATTTTGGGATAATAGATCAAAGTGATGAGGTTGTTGCACAGGGGTTTAGCTGGGACAAGTATATACCTAGTGAAACTAAACCTGATGTGGCACTTGTTACCAGGATTCTGGATCAACATGAGGATTGTCAGAAAAGGATTCCGATATTTCCAGATCTTGGAAGTGATGTTGATACGGATGATGAGGAAGAGTATCTTAACAAATGTAGAAAAAGCATTGATCCTGACAGTTTTAATTTTTTCTATGCAGATAAAGTTGAGTTGCTGAATCAGAAGAAGATTGCTCGATTGCAGAGAGAGCTAGAAGCAGCAAAGCTACTCGCTGATGAAAAGGCGAAGACTGAAGCTGTAGAAACTAAAGTTGAACTAGAAAAACTTGTGGAAGTTGAGAAAATTGTTGAAAAGATTGTCGAAATAGAAAAGATTGTTGAAGTCGAGAAGCTTGTTGAAGTTGAAAAGACTGTCGAAGTTGAAAAGATAGTTGAAAAGGTAGTTGAAGTTACAAAGCCTTGTGAGAAATGTTCAGAGTCTTGCAAAGTTTGTGAAGAAAAAGATAAAAAGATTGCTGATTTAGAGAAGATTAAGGAAGATCTACTGTCTGATGTGAAGTATGTGAAAGAGTCATACGACGTATTGAACAAGACAGTTGACAGTTTGAAGAGAACGAATGCAGAAATTGAAAAAGCAAATGACAAGATGAGTGCAACTTTGATGACAAAGCAAAGTGTCATTAATTATTACACCGAAGATTGTGCTAAGCTGAAGAAGGAGCTGGAACTTGAGAAAATTGAGAGTGAAAGGATTAACCGATTACTTTTGAGTTATACTACTTGTGATTATCTGATTGATCGGGTTTATCCTACTGTTGCAGGTCTTAAAGCTTTCAAGAAGAAGAAAGAAAAAGAAGAGGATACTGGTAAGCCACAAAGTGTCAAGTATAACAGATGTCCGCCTCCTATCTTTGAGAGTTATTCCCCCAGGAAACCAAACGAGGAACAAGTAGACAAGGCTCTAAACATCAAATTAAAGTCTGAAATCGCTGATGAATTACCAGATAATATTGATGTTACATTCACAGCGTCTGACACTGATCATGAGTCTGAGTTAGTTAAGAGAGTTGTCGATCAGGTGTTGGATATGGATGAAGAGTCAAAGTCGGAGTCTAAATCAGATAGTTCGAGTTCGTCTGAGAAGAGTCCGAGTTCATCGGTTAAAAGGGCTTACAATAAAGAATTCTTGTTATCAAAATCTAATTTGAATGATGGATCAGTCAAAGTAGCATATACGTTGAATGATTCAGACAAATTATATTCTGATGAGGAATTCCCAATAAGAAGTGTTAAAACTAAAATGATCAAAAAGGTTTTCAAATTAACAGAAATTAATATTTCTGAAATAAAAGATTTAAATCTTTCTGCAAAACCTAAACCTTACACTTCAAGAATTCAACAAAGAGTAAACAAGAAAATGGGTTACGGTTATGGTTATAATTTCCAAAAGAAACCAAACCATAATGGTAATCTCAAAAAGAAAGGTCTTGGTTTTAGTTCGTCAGAAAATTATAAAAATCAGAAAACTTATAAACCAAAAACAAAATTTGTTTCAGGAGGAAGCTCAGAGGATGAACAGAAGAAACCATTATGGAAGCAGTCAAATCAAGAGTTTCTTGCTGAAGTGAAGAAGAATGTGAGAAAGTTTGCTGAGAGAGTTGACAGAAGAATCTGTTTCAAATGTCAAAAAATTGGTCACATAGCTTGGAATTGTCCCAAGACCAATTACCAAAAACAGGGAGTTTCTTCTAATTCAAATTTGAAAAAGATTTGTGTTGATAAAAAAAGAACAATTCGTGAAAAATGGTAAATTGTTTGAAAATTCAAGTTCTGAAAAAGGTGAAAGTTCAAAACGTTTTTACAAAATAAGAGGTGATTTGAGTAAGCAAAAATGGATTGTAAAAACAGAAAGTAGTTTTGACAATGAATCTGATTCCATAAAATCAGAGGAGTCTTTGGTTGATAAAAAGATTGTGATTTCCGTTCCAGAGGTGAACGATGAAAATTTTCCTAAATTGTTAAAGGAAAATTTGATGAAGAAAGTGGGAAAAGTAGAGATCTCAAATCAATTCTTTACTGATAAGGGAGAATTTGATGTTGAGAAGGCTTTCAACGGGAAAGTCAAGCACATTTTCGGGAAGATGGTTGATAGAAAGGTTAAGGGTGCTAAAGAGTTTTATAAGTCAAAGTGTTGGTGGGACAGATGTGTTCCAAAATCACCCAAGGCTGGTTAGGCTTGGGCGGATGTTATGTTTGATTAAACACCTGACTATGCCGGAGATCCCAAGTTTGTAATTGTGGATCAGGAATCGGCATCTTTCATGTTTAAAGAGGTTGTTTGAAAAGTTTTTGATAGTGTTAAAATTTTACAGGTTGAAGGACTACGCCGGAGCTTCCAGGTTGGTAAGTGCAAAGCAGGAATCGGCATCCTGATTGGTAAATGGTTGTGTAGATGTGATATTCCTACAATTGGTAGTGTGTTTTCTTCAAATGGTACAGAGGTTGCTTAATTGCAAATGGTAAATCAGGGACATTAAATTGTACTTGATTTACTATACATGATAAATAGATGAACAAGATGATGAATCATATCCCCGTACTTAACAAGTGGTAAATCTACAAGTGGTAAAAACAAACTCATTTTCCGGAAAAATCATTTTGATTAAAACAAACTTAAGTGTTTTGAAATCTAAATGAGAAAATGGTTTGTTGAGAGGGGGAGTTCTGATTGTTTATGCCAAGTGGATGGCGATTTGAAGTGATTTGATATCAGTTGTCATTTTATTTGTACAGTTTGTTTTTTATTTTGTTTCTTCAAGTGGGTCAAGAGTTTAGATAGTTTTCAAATTTTTTTAATGTGTTTGCATTTTAGGGGGAGTAAAAATTTCACAGAAAATCCAAAAACATTAGAAAATTTGAAAAAGACAAAAACATGATAAAATCAAAAATGAGTTTTGTTGTATAAAAGAGGAAATGATAGTACATCAGTGGACGATCACGGCATGCTAAAGAATTGGAAAGTTAAATAGTGATAAACGGTCTCACTGATGATGTGTCAGTAGGTTTTTGCACATTTAATAAACTGTGACGAGATATAAACTTAAATTTCAAACTTGCTTAATTCGTGGGTAACATCTCTCGGATATATGGGTAACCCCCGAAATCTTGTTTGAAAGGTCCCTTATTCTGAGATACTAGGTCTTTATGCTTAGTGATATCTGGGGTATTATCTCGGGACTTCTGCTGTATGGAAGTACTGACCTAGTCCCCGGATAATACTTTCTGCAAATGCTTGAAAAAGCGCCGCCCTCAGCAAATCGATGAAACAATAAAATTGATAGTCGTTGCTGTTGTAAAGAAGATCCTCTAAAGGGGACCCACCAAAAGTCGAGCCGTCATCTCTCTGCTGAACGGAGGTTCTGACCTGAGCTCTCACGGTTTCGCACCTAACCCCTTACAGATATCATCTAGGTATACTCACCTGTAAGACTGAATATTGGGATCTGGATACGGGAGTATATTCTGAGGTGGGAACACGCGAATAAGTTTAAGTGATTAAAACATTAATCTCGTATCTCGAAACAGTTGAACTCTGTGTGAAAATTTAAAGTGGACCAGTATACTGACAATCTAAGTGAATCGTTTAAAATTTAAAATGTTTAAAGCTTAACGGTGTTGTTGATTTGTCTCATAAACTGATATGATCCTCTTACACAGACTCACAAAAATATTGTTTGTAAATATTTCATTTCTGTTTTCTTCTGATTCTACAAGTGGTGTCTTTTACTTTCTTTCACAAAATTTCAAAAAGATTTTCAGTGTGTTTTAGCATAAAATTTTGAAAAATCCAAAAAGATTTTCGACAACTGATATTGAAGAGCTGATTTTCAAAATTCCGAGTGCTGAACATGATGAACAGGTTTGGGAGAATTTGCTTAAAAAATTTTTCAGAGAAAAAGAAATTTGTTAAATGATCATTGTTAATCTCTGATTGTATATTGATTGTAGGGGAGTCTGTGTTGGTACATGAAAGTTGATAATTTGTTAAATATTTTATTCTTGTAAATCTTATAACCAGGAAGTCACAAGGAAATACCCAAATTAGCAATGTGAGTAATCCTTCTTTTTGTAACTGTTTTTACAAAACCTCAATTGTTTTAAATTATAATTAACAGTGATTCAGTATTTGTATTCTACAATTATCGTCGGTATATTGGGGTTTTGTATACAAAATTTGTTACTACACTGTGAGTAGTAACATGACCACCAGTCATGGATTGACAGTACCGTGGGTGGTAATTAAGGTAGAAATATAAACAAATGTAATTGCGAGATCGCCCTCAATGCTGTACAATAATAAAACTTGTTTTTGATTAAACTGGGATTCACTCACCAGTATTTCTTGCTGATAAAATGTTTTAAACACATGTTTCAGATAACTTAGTATGAAGCCAATAAAAGCCAGCTGGAGAGCACTGAAGGCTTAGAAAAGTGGCCATAAAAATTACCAAATTAAAAAGGAGAATTGTTTTCAATAATTAGGGTTACTCCCTATAAATGTACTAAAATGAAAATCGGGTTTTGTCCCACTTATTTATTATAAATGTATTATCTGCAAAACTTGGGTTTTATCCCATTTATCTCTTTTAAACATCTTGGTGTTTAACTCTGATAAAAATATTTCCTAACTACGGTCCTGATGAAAATTTCCACTGGCAAACTAATAAACACCGATACCATCTGACTGGCTCACGACTCCTGCTCCCAGGGTGGGTTCATGGGTTGTGACAGAAGGTGGTATCAGAGCTATGCCACTTATTTAAGCCCTTTAGGTATTCTTCCAATACCTAAACCTTAAACATTTGTGTTAGGAAATTAATATCTTATGTAAACATAAAATCTTAATATGTCTATTATGATTTTTATGTTATTTAACGAATTTTAAATTCCCAATGTATGTTACCCATATCTGTATCTTACTGTTATGCTATATTTAAAATATATATATATATATATATATATATATATATATATATATATATATATAGAAACAGGATCAGGAAAGAACGCCTCAAAGTGTGAGAACGGTGAGAACGATTCTCAGCCACAAGATCTTAGTGGTTTGTGGCTGAGATTGATGCGGTGGTATTTTTGTAAATAATAGGGCTCTTGGAACTACCAGGAGGGGTAAATTAGGAAGATCCAAACAAAGGTGCACATGCTAATCACATGTCATTTTCCCCCATCATATTTAAACGACAATAACTTTTTTATACGTGATTATTTTTCGAAAAAAATTACACCATAAAACTCAGTGTTTTTTTATCTTTCCAATGAGTATACTATTGATATACTTTTCGAAAAAAAAAATTAACTGGGTTTTATAGCATTTTTCTGAACTGGGTGTTTTATGACGTTTTAGACTAGGTATTTTCATGGCGTTTTTCTGAACTAGGTGTTTTTATGGCGTTTAACTAGGTATTTTCATGGCGTTTTTCTGAACTGAGTGTTTTATGGCGTTTTCAACTAAGTTTTTCATGGTGTTTTTCTGAACTGCGTGTTTTACGGTATTTTTACAGTACAAATTATGATTTTTCTAAGCTCAAAACTATTAATTTAGGCGGGTGGCTAAAAAAATGGGTGTTTTGAGCTGTTGTTATAGCTCAAAAAAGTTGATTTTTTTTTGTTATGGCGTTTTAACAGGGAGCTCTGTGTGTCTTCATTGGAGTATGAATTCTTTTATTTCCAATCACATTCCCCCAAAGCTGCGTGTATGATGAAACTAATTAAATACTTGTGTTCACACTTGTTTACACTTGTTCACACTATAAGTTACACTTTGGACCCTGAAAATATAGCTTTTTTTGTTATGGCGTTTTAACAAGGAGCTGGCTTGAAACTAATTAAATACTTGTGTTCAAACTATAAGTTACACTTTGGACCCTGAAAATATAATCTTTTTGTTATGGCGTTTTAACGAGGAGCTGGCTCAAAAAAACTAATTAAATACTTGTGTTCACACTTATTCACACTATAAGTTACACTTTGCACACTGAAAATATAGCTTTTTTTTGTTATGGCGTTTTAACTAGGAGCTGGCTCAAAAAAATGGTTTTTTTTAGCTGTTGTAATTTATAGCTCAAAAAATAGCTTTTTTTATGGCGTTCAAAAAAATGGTTTTTTTGAGCTGTTGTAAATTATAGCTCAAAAAAATAGCCTTTGAGTGTTTTAAGGCGTTCAAAAAATGGTTTTTTTGGGCTGTTGTAAATTATAGCTTAAAAAATAGCTTTTGAGTGTTGGCTTTTTCTGAATTGGGTGTTTTTATGGCGTTTTATTTTGAACACCCAGTTCATGTGAGTGGATTTTTTTGACAATATTACCCCTTAGTGTAATTTAACATCAATACCACATGTCACCACCAAAATCGTTCTCACCGTTCTCACACTTTTCACCGTTCTCTCTAAATCCTGACCCTATATATATATACATATATATATATATATATATATATATATATATATATATAGGGATCCGCTAAAATGAAAACCACTCCCAGTTGTAAGAACCGTGAGAACCACTTTCCACCAATCAGACTTTGCCACTTATGCATTATTATTTTATACATTTAAGGGTATTTTTGTCATTTACTCGAAATGTCATCTCTATCTCTTTGTCTGCCTCATTAAAGTCTACAGACTTTTTTTATCACATCACAATTTTAAAATCTTATCTCCTCTCTCTCTCTCTCTCTCAAACTTTGTTCACCAAGTGACATCAAAAAAAATAACCAGATCTCAGAACAGGGGGTGATGTTATGATGTTGATGGCCAGGATCAAGACCAAGCTATGCTCTGGCGGTGGAAGACGGTGGTGGGAGGTGCTTGGTCGGTGGCGAAGGACGGTGGTGGGATGTGCTTGGTCGGCGACGGAAGACGGTGGTGGGAGGTGGTTCTTCGGAAGACGGTGGTGGGGAGGTGGTTGGTGGGAGTTGGTCGGCGGCGGTGATGGAGCTTGATCTTTTCTGTCTAGGTCACTTGATTATCATCTGGGTTTCGTAATAGGGGTTAGCAATATACCCCAAAATGATGTTTTGTAGTTCCAAAGCTTGATCTGTCTTACTAGAGTTTCTTATTTCATTTTGGCAACATGCTCATAAATGAGATTTTGAAGTAAAATAGCAATGGCCCATCCAGAAACTATTGTGTTGTCTTGCCTTATCAAATCCCGTGGTCCTCTGAGTATTTCATTAATTTCTTTCTTAGGCCTTTTTGCTATATCTTCCCAAATGATTCTTAGCTCATGTTCGGGTCTTGTTCATAACATGCCTTATTGGGTTGTAAGTATTTTTGTTATGGGTGATAACATAAAGTGCAGGACTATACTATTCTGGTGGCAACAGTTCATTTTTGTAGACTGTTTATAGGTTTCGATGTCGATTGTTTTACAGGTGACCGATTGCAAGTGGTGCCGATGGTGCCCGTTGGTGCTGGTGTTTTTTGATCTTTTTGGATTGATTTGTGTTTTTGATATTGGGGGGTTTAGATTGGCAGTGATAGTTCGAAACAATTTTCCCGACAATTTATAAGGATGGCGCGGCAAAGGATGGTGGAAGGTAGGTTTTTGAACCTGCAACCTCACTTTGCAGCCTTGATTATTGGAAACTTTGAGCCAAACCCCGTTTTTTTCAAGATCCACACATTTGTTTTGATTTTTGTTGTTGGGTTTTTTATATTTTTTTCTGGTCGATGATTAAGTTCAATCTATCCGAGAGACATACCGAGTTGTGATTTTTGGGTGTGTTCGTTTTGTGTAAAATAGTTTTTGTAAAAAAAAATTTAACCGTAAACTTTTTAACGTAAAATGTAAACTTTTTTAACGTAAAGTTTTTAACGTAAAACGTAAACTTTTTAACGTAAAACGTAAAAACGTAAACTTTTTAACGTAAAACGTAAACTTTTTAACATAAAACGTAAACTTTTTAACGTATAACGTAAAACATAAACTTTTTAACGTAAAACGTAAACTTTTTAACAGAAAACGTAAACTTTTTGAACTTTTAACTTAAAACGTAAAACGTAAACTTTTTAGCGCAAAAATGTAAAACGTAAACTTTTATGTAAAAACTTTTTAACATAAAACGTAAAAAACGGCGCGTAAAAAACCGGTCGAAAAACGACGCGAAAAAACGGAGCGTAAAAACAAGGCGTAAAACATCCCGTAAAAAAACGCGCGTAAAAAACGGCTCTTAAAAATGTTTTTTTAAACAAATCTTGAAAAAAAATTATCAAAGAATCTGATTTTGAAATTATTTTAATAAAAAATTATCTAATTTATAATAAAAAATAATTAATGCAATAAGACAAAAATGTAATAAAAATATTATATATAATAAGACAAAAAAACAAATTTACTTAAATACCCTTTAATAATAAAATATTAAAAAACATAATAAGACAAAAAAAATTTATAATAGTTTTTATTACTTTTAATCTCATCCATCCATCTTGAAGATCTAGTGGTTAGAAAGTGGTTCTCTCGGTTCTTACAACTGGAGGTGGTTTTCATTTTAGCGATCCCCTACATATATACATATATATATATATATATATATATATATATATACATATATATATATATATATATATATGTGATATATTAATAATGTTGTTAATTTTATGATATATTATATATATCATATATTAGTATGAAAATAATTCAATATGAATTTTATGACATTATAATTATATTACGATATTAATATTAATATTAATATTAATATTAATATTAATATAAGGTAACACAATTCAGGTATGATATTTTGAAAAAAAATCATAATATAAATATTAAAATAATATGTAGTATACCTAAATGATTTTATGTCATTTAAATTCTCAGGATATGTAACCCCTATTTGTATCTTACAAATATGTTATGCTATAAATATATAAAGGGGATATATTCATAATATAATATTCAATTCTTTGATATATATCATACCCACATATTTATGTGAATCCAATTCCATATAAATTATAATAATATCATGATATTGACATTAATATCTTAATCAAAGATATAAGATAATACCCTTAGGTATGATGTCACTGAAATATCATAATATAAAATATTATTCGATGAAAGCAGTATATTTTATAATTTATGATATAACCCAAAATTTTACTCGACTTAAAAATATATATTTGTCCAAGTTTTTACAAAACATATAATTGTATTAATTTTGTTAAAATATAATATTTTAGCATACTTAAAACATGTTTATTATTTACAATAATTAAAGGAAGAATTTTCATAATAACTCTATGAAAATATTATTCCATATGATTATATTATATCCACATAAGCACATATACATATACCATGGAAAATATAAAATATTTTGCAAAACTGTATCTATGAAATAGGAATAGGTACAACAACTTAGTATTGTGTAACTAAATGATTTTAATACATAATACCTAGATATCAACAGGAAATAGCTTAAACTTATATGTAAGTCAGATATATATTTTGTATCAATATTACAAATGATATTTCATACATAGAATATAAATATGTACAAAAACATTTAGTACGGTATGACTATATGGTTTAAAATATATGTACATATATCTCAAGAAGAAACAATTTTTTTGATAAGTTTAATTCTTAAACTATATTTAAGTCATATGTATATGTATTCTGAGATGAGAACGATATTTAAATTATTTTGTATTACCTATTATGGTTCTTTAATAAATAAATATGATAAAATAAGAATCAAGTCCTAATATGTTATAATCAAAATAAGTCAACCTGTCAGTTAAAGATTAAATTGTTCTAAAAGAATTCAGAAGATTTATATCTTTATTAAAATTATTTCTTTTGATGAATTTCCTTTTTATTCCAAAATATTATGTTCAATAAATTTAATAGAAAATTATTTTGTTAATATAAAGGAATAAACAAAGTTATGGGAATAAACAAAATAATTAGTACAATTAGTTATGTAATTGGATTCTTATAATTTGGTATTATATGTATATATTACAGAAAATTTTACAACTTTATATTTATATGTATATATATGCAAGACACAATTTTCTTGATAGTATATATAATATAATAATCAAATGTCTTCTGTAGAAAGACAAGCTTTTATATAACAAAAGAAACAAACCTACATGTTTACTCAAAATCTATTTTGATATCCAGCTTTAATTCAGAAGATACCTGAAGGATACATGTACTAGCACCACCTCTAGAAGAACAATAGTGGGTCAATGACGAAGAATCTCAGAATATCATATAAAACCCTTAACTTTATTTTGAATACCTATCTAGCTATGAGCTCTGGAAATATAGTTAAATTAAGGCAATATAGAGAAAAACTATTACACCAAAGAAAGAAACAACACCTTTATAATATATACATTTTCTTTATATTTTGATAAGATATGCAGTAAAAGAAAATGTTAAAATATAACATGTATATATATATATATATATATCAATGCATAATACTGATGGCTATGACTATAATTGTGCTAAACAAAACGTGCTTGTATAATTATTTAGTTTGGTGATAATTATATCTGAACATGTTTGTAATCCATATGTCAAAGGAAATAACATGTAATCAGGAAATTCAAGCTAGTAATGAAATTTATTTGAATAAAAATACTATAGAAAATATAATAGCTTAAGGAATATCGAATGTCACACCTTCGATCATCGAGGATATTAAGATTTCTGTGCCTATAAACGAAATTCCTACTATACACTGTAAGTATACCCATCACTTCAAACCAAACCCTAGTACCAATGGAGGTCATGATATTCGTATCAAAACTCCATCTTCTAAACGAAAGAAAACCACAATCTATAGCTACTCTTATAAGGAATACCGCTCCAACAAATCACATAAGGGGCAAAGGAATGGAACCAGCAATCATACAACCTACCTGCAGCAACAAAAAGCATTTAAGAAAACGCCATTCTAAGAAGATACTTTGTTGTAACTTCTGCAAGAAGACTGGACATACAGAGGAAGAATGTACAAGGAAAACTAATGTATGTTACAAATGCGGAGAACAAGGTCATATTCGTCCTTATTGCCCAAAACTATCTAAGGCACCCGACAATGAGGATAGAAACCCAGATGAAGCTAAGGAAAAATATAAATATTTACAACATCGGAGACAACAACAAAATAAGCACCCTTATGTTTCGACTATACTTAAGTTAGTTGACTTTTGATTCCAATCAAAACTTCATCAATAAAAGGTCTTTATTTTTCTTTTATAGAGCCAATTCTCATTTGTCTCATCTCTTGACAAATTCATATGTTGCACGTGCATTGCTTATCATGCATATGAATTCACTTCAAAAGATCATTTATTCATGAGTTTTAATAAATATTTCGTTATACTCATTCTGATAATCGATATGATTACATAATGTTGACTTTTGATAATCAAGTCAACAGATTTCCTAGAAAACTCCTTTTTCTTTTCAAAAGATACTTACCGGATTTTTGTAACCATTTCTTGTCAATACATATATCCATCGTTGGAATATGTCCAAACCCAAGCTCAATTGTTTGAACTTGTTCACGATATACATTCAATTCAAAATCCCATATGATGAATTGAGATCATCATACTCAAAATAATCTCATTTGTTTGAATCATAGTAGACCTGTTCAAAGTCTACGACTCCAATAAATCGTTTGTTAAAACACGGCACCTTGCGGTGGCGATTTCTTTGAAAACTTGGACTCATTTCATTTTCACACCTGAGGGACGAATATATCTATCTTCTGTTGATTCATTATCCTAAACCAGTCTTCATACAATTGTGTTAAGATAAAGGTACCTAAATTCTTATTCCAATGTACCTCCAACATTTCTTTCATCTTTGAATTAAACCTACAATATTCATTTATTCTTTCATTTGAACATCCTGTCTTTTAAATATCCAAATTCACTTCATTGAAACTTTCAATCAATTTCGAGAACGGTGAATTCTTTCGGTCACCATAATCATTGAATTCTTTCAATCATTACAACACCTTGCGATGTCTGTGTAAATTTGTAGCTTGAGCTAATTAATATCCCTAATCATATCAATTCATACGTATTTTGTTTGACTCATCATTCAAGTAGTCTTGATACAATTATGTATTAAGACAATGATACACTAAATTCTATTGTATTTTCGGTGTATCTCTGCCATTTAAATAAATGTCACTGATTTCTGTTGTGATAGTTGACAAATCATTTTTCATACTTCTATTCTCATTTGATATTGTTAGTCTACCTCAATTGATGATCAAAATAAGTTCTCTTTTGACATTTGAATCCTATTGTTTCTAAAAAGTCATTGCATTCCGAATTATATGTTTATCAAATCTCTCTATTGATTTGTGAAACTTAACTGTGTCACATTCAGTTAACATAAATTCCTGAAACTAATCAGAACAATTATGCTTCTCATTTTCTGAGAAAAATATCGCTAAGGATTCCTCTTCTAAGCACTTTTTAAGATTTCATACATACGTCATTCCTATCATTTCCTCTGACAGTTGTGGCTAATAAGCGACGGATCTTATTCTTCTAATGGTTCAACATACCTGGAACTTGACTTCCCTCTTTTAACGAATCTGACTACCCCTTTCCTTAGAGAAACTTTTAACAAAACCACTTGAAAGGTTTTCATTTGTTATCTACATAACTCTTTTGATAATCTTGTATTACTTTAACTTGAATTATCTTGTCTATTGTTTCTTGCACTATCTCGAGTCCAGATAAGTTGCTTTTCTCCAAATTTCTGCCCAACAGACAAGGGTTCGGAACTTCCGTCCATTAAATGCTTCCAAAGACGCTTTGACACTGTTTTTACTAACTACAAGACTTGATATAACTCCAAGGGAATATAGTAGCTCGAATCTCGAGGACGAGATTTAAAACAAGGTAGGGAGGATATAACAACCCTCCTTAAAATATTCTAGACACCCCTATACGCTCCTAAATACACCCCGTATGTAAAAAACGGACCCGAATAACACCTATATTAATAAATAACAAATAAAAAACAAGAATAACAGTCTGTCGCGGGGTGGGACAGACTCTTCTTCATCTGTCGCGCGGCGCGACCGAGCAACAAACAGCGAAACCACAGCGTGCCACGTGGCATGACACGCGGCAAGACTACCCGGTGACTCATCAAACCTACCGCCGCCTTTTAAGCTCTGGCGGGGCGCGACGGCCCCCCTTGTCTCCATCGCGAGGCGCAAGAAAGCCCCTGAAGATCTATCGGCTTCAGTTGATTTTCGTTCAATTTTCGATCATTCTCTCTCAATTCTGAATAGCAATAACAATTCCCGGGTATAATACCCCCCTAAATAGCGAAGCTCTGCCTCGTTGTAAGTATCAAAACCCCCGGTTACGTATTAGTGACGCTGCCCGATTGATCTAGTGCTCCGTAACGCATGTCAAGGCTCTGCCTGACTCAGTCGTTGGAGTTCTGTCTCGGGGAGGGTCTCACTATTGTAAATTGGGTTATTATACTAACGCATGTGCATTATTTAAATTAATAGATTATAACCAGGAAGTCACAAGGAAATACCCAAATTAGCAATGTGAGTAATCCTTCTTTTTGTAACTGTTTTTAAAAAACCTTAATTGTTTTAAATTATAATTAACAGTGATTGAGTATTTGTATTCTACAATTATCGTCGGTATGTTGGGGTTTTGTATACAAAATTTGTTACTACACTGTGAGTAGTAATATGACCACCAGTCATGGATTGACAGTACCGTGGGTGGTAATTAAGGTAGAAATATAAACAAATGTAATTGCGAGATCGCCCTCAATGCTGTACAATGATAAAACTTGTTTTGATTAAATTGGGATTCACTTACCAGTATTTCCTTCTAATAAAATGTTTTAAACACGTGTTTCAGGTAACTTAGTGTGAAGCCAATAAAAGCCAGCTGGAGAGCACTAAAGGCTTAGAAAAGTGGCCATAAAAGTTACCAAATTAAAAAGGAGAATTGTTTTCAATAATTAGGGTTACTCCCTATAAATGTACTAAAATGAAAATCGGGTTTTATCCCACTTATTTATTATAAATGTATTATCCGCAAAACTTGGGTTTTATCCCATTTATCTCTTTTAAACATCTTGGTGTTTAACTCTGATAAAAATATTTCCTAACTACGGTCCTGATGAAAATTTTCGCTGGAAAATTAATAAACACTGATACCATCTGACTGGCTCACAGCTCCTGCTCCCAGGGTGGGGTCGGGGGTTGTGACACACCATATTGGACCATACTTGATTTATGTGTTAATTCTTGAAACATCTTTTTATATGCACATATCTCTTTTACTATTTCAAAACGAACGCCTTTCCTAAGGCAATTTCAGATGATTATGTTAAACACGAAAACACTCATATTATACAAACGAGACGACTTCACCAAAATAGGCGTGAAACCCACAATTTGGTGAACGACTCTCAATCTACTTATTCGTTTTTGCACGAAATTCGCCATCAAGTTAGGAGTGAAATCCTCACCTTGGTGAAAAATTTCCATTTTAAATCTAGTGGACCCTCATCAACGCTTCAGAATTAACTTTCTTGACCCAACGAGCGCTAACCACACTTAGGGTACGATGTTGCCAAGTTAGGGGTGAAACCCGCATCTTGTCAACTAGTTACACTCCTCGATTTTCAAAATCTCAGCAAGTCTTAAATTTTCGATTGATTTGGAACATGTAGTAACCGGAAGGGTGAATACCGTTAACCAAAATTTCGACGAGAGTATTCTACCTATTAGGCCAAAACATGCTTCCCAAACTCAAAAGAACTTTCACATTGGTTTAGTCAAAGTTTCGTTTTGGAACAATCCAATTTTAATCAAACCTCCATTTTACTAGTAACAATTTTATGCTTAACACGATTCAAATTTTCCTTTTCAAAATTTAAATTATTTTCACAATGGTTACACACACATCATACTAATCCTTTTCATATACACATACGTTATTTATATGCATGATTTCGAAAACGTCACCAACAAGATTTACATTACTCGTAATCCCAAAATGGAGGCATATCATCAAGATAGGAGTGGTTTCCTTACCTTGACGATTAGCTCCGCTCCTTCCCTTCTTAAAACGACCTCACCAACGGACTGGGGTGATTCCCTTACCTCGGTGATCGTTACCAAACTTTCCTTTTTCAAAGAAACTTTATCATGTCAAACACACTCTCAAGACTTATATATAAATCTTTTATCATTTTGTCAAAATTTCTACTTATGCAAAAATCTCAAATCTCATTGTTTTAGCAAGCGCATTTCTTACAACCTATTTTACATAAATCACATACACGAAATTCTTAATCGTACCTTAAATGTTTTATCACCCGATTTTCAAAATTTTATGAAATACTACCTATTAACCTAATCAGCCTAATGAATCTCTTTCCCACGAACTTCATACTCGACCTAATCACTAAAACACGCTCACATTATATTGTTATACTAAAGACATTTGCTCTCAATCGGGAACTAAACCAACTTTCTCTCACATGCTTATAAAATCTTATAGATGTTATAAGATCATTTTGCTAAAACTCTTTTCAAAATCTAAAGTTTTCACAAAAAAAATTATTCTGAAATACAACTCTTTGTAATTTAATACAAAATACTTTAAAGAAGCAAACTCACTGTTTAAAAAAATATATACTTTTTTCAGAAACCATCAATACGTGATTCTAAATCCAAACACGTGGGCTAGAAATATTAGGACCATTTAGTGTGAGGGGTAAGTTTAGCAACCATTTATTATGAAGTGCCACCTTTATGTTTTCATTTATTACTTATGAATTATGAATTATGATTGAGATTGATGTCATTTAAATAATTTGTTTTATTTAACGGGCAACATAATTAATTCTGAGCACTTTTGGGGCATCTACTGGATTAAACAGAGTACTCCGAGAGTAACTTGAGACCACCATTAATTCCGGGGAAAACCCGGTAACCCACCCGCCCATAGACATGACAATGAATTAACGGAAAATCTGTTTGGCTCAAGGATCGAACTCAGGTTTCCCTAAATCTGCTATCATTGCCCACTAGAGCAACAATTTATTTCCATATTATAAATTAGCAACAACTTGTTGCTTAATGGTGTTGTACCCCATGCATGGCGAGTTTTTCAAAAATAAATGTTGATTTTTCACTTTTAACCCAAAGATTTTACCTTTTGCATTTTAACCCTTTTGTTTTTTTTTTTAACTTTTAACTTAAAGCTTTTTATCTTTTACAATTTAAATCCAATACTTTTTTTATTTTCAACTTGGTCCCCCACAGTTTTTATCTTTCGCAAGTTTTTTGTTATATATTTCGTTCTAAATTATGCGAGTTAACACGGCAAATCGTGCGTGTGAGGTTCAACGCATTTTCGTCAATTTTTTTTCCTTTTGACAGGCGCATCGCAACGCGTCTATTTCCCCGTTTGACGGATTCGTCGCAACGCGCGTATCCTAGATCGACTTATTTATTCTTTTCTACGTTTTACGTTTCATTCTAATTTCTTCGCATTAACACACCGCAATGGGCATGCGTGGTTCAACGATTTTATGTCTGCTTTTCGTCCAGTATTATTGTTTCCTTTTTTATTTATTTTAGTTTTACGAGTTTTTCCGATGTTCTTGGTCGCTAGCAGTGATGTGACATTGGTACTACTTGACACGGTTACATGCATATTTTTATGTATATGTTTCGATTGCTCTATTTTTTACGTAAATGTTTTCTAGAAACGAGTCAGATCAAATATTTACGTGCATATTTTTATGTGTGTTTTGCTATAAATTTAAGTTGATCTACGTTTCAACGTAAACTATTTTGGAAAACGACCTAGGTCGAATACAATTTATTTTCGTGCTTTTTTATGTATGTTTCGTAAATTTTGTTTCAAATCGAGTGGAGTCATATTTTACTTTTCCCTTTTTTCAAAAGGTCTAATTAATCTATTTTAATTACATGTGTCGGTTTTTCTTTATACCCGCTAAAGGTTTCCATATATAAGCCGGGTCACATATAATAACAAGGGCGTAGCTTTGTGGGGGCGGGAGGGGGCGGCCGACCCCCCGGACTTTTCACTCATTAGTGGAGAGTAGGTAGTTTTCGTATAGAAATTTTTGGGTATAGACGTTTTTGACCCCCTGGTTTTATATAAATTTTTGGTATATACGTTTTCGACCCCCCAGTCGGAAATCTCAAGCTTCGCCACTGTATAATAGGTTATGATAGTACGGTATAAACTCGATTTACTTTACGTTTTGATCCAATCGCAATGCTTATATAGGTCACACCGAACACAATTAAGTACGTCAAAACGTACGTTTACATATGGTTAACGCATAACATAATATTTAGACTAATCCATTCTATATTTGCGGTGTATGCACATTCGCAACGCACGCGGATGTTATTGCTAGTTGGTACATATATGTCAAACCATTAAAACCCAATCGGTTTAAGTTTTAGTAGTAACATGTTATTAGGTACGTGTGTTTTAGACAAAATTAAGAGTAACAAAAAAAATGAATCTGAAAGAAAATTTTTGTATTTTTATAATATTAACCGCAAGGAAACGAACAAAATCACACCACCACCATAAATTGTTGTTCATAAGGCTACACGGTATGGACCCGTCCCCCCTCTCGTCTTGACCCGGCGACACCAGCTACACCATCCCGCCCCCCGTCCCTGTCCTCTCCGTCGGTTTTTGGACGTTGACGACGGAACCAAATGTGGGCCCCAAATCTCAAAAAGTCACCGTTTTAAAAAAAAAAATTTAAAATTCCATTTTCCAAAAAAAAAAAGAAACGGTCAAGAATTTCAAATATATATATTTCCATTCCATTTTCACCTCCATTCACAAATTTAACCCCAAAATTTCATCCCTCTTACTTATTTTTTATAAATCTTCTTCCCACTTTTATAAACTTTATACTCTATCATGGAACCCTTCAACAACCCGAACAACCCGAACAATCCGAACAACCCGAACAATCCCAACAAGCCGACTCAACCTAATGTTTTCTCGGTTCCGGCATACTATCCGACGCTAGAACCGAACCAATTCTCGCAATATTCATCAAATGCGTTTGCATCATTCCAACACTCGCCAAACCAATTCGCTCAATTCTCTCAAAATCAAGCCCTTCAACAAATGATGTTGCAGGGTGCTTATAATTTCCCACCGAACCCGACACCACCCGTTCAACTGTAACACCTCGAATTTTTGTGTCCAATAAATAAATGACACGTGTCAAATACGAGAAAAATAATATAAACCCGGATTTAATTAAGATATGCGGTAGGATTTTCGAATATGTCGACATGTAAATTTTATACCTCTGAGCGACTTCGACACTATAAATCCCGAGACCCCAAGCAAATTTTTAAGCACCTAATCTTAATCGGGTCATTAATAATAATAATAAAAAATATCCAAGTTGATTAATTTGGGTCTTAAGAAAATAAGGCAAGATAAATAACTAGCCATGAGCCCATCCTTCTTACAAACCCATATTGCATAATGGGGTAGACATCTGGGCAAGTATGGGTTAAAGGCAATCCATCAAAATTATTAATTTCAAGTTGACCATTCAAATCATGAAAGGTTAATTTTTTTTTGCCACTGATGATCGCTTACGGACCGTAAGGGTCATGCCTTACGGACCATAAGGGGGTGAAGGGGTAAAAGTGTTTCCGTCACAGGCTTACGGACCGCAAGGCCCATGCCATACGGTCCGTAAGCGACGCCCAGCGACAGAAAGTTGGCTGTTGGCTGTTTTAAGCGGTAAAACATTAATGCCAAGATCTTCCAGAGATATGGGCGACCCCTAATCATATTTTAGCACTGAGGGACAGTTGTTGATCATCAAGGGAGCCTTGTAGACCCTTGCGTGATGATCTTAGTGATCCTCATTGCCTATAAAAGGCCATAATGTTGCAACAATGTTCCTCACACCCTCTTGATCACATCTGGAGCTCAAGAACACTCTCAAGTCTTCTCCTATCTGCATTGGACTTCTGTAAGTCGTTCAATCCTTTGTGGTTTAGTTTTTGCTTAGTTAAGTAGCTAAAAATCAAACCGTCGTAATTACGGTTTGACTTCGAGATTAGTCCTCAATGGCTCAGTCATATCTCGAATTGAAAGTAGTTATAAGTTGGTATTTATGTGGGTAATAAACCCTTAAAAGGGTTCCCCCTGATCACCACTCTAACTAGTTCAAATGACGAGTCAAACATGCTTAGAAAAAGTCAACAGAAAGCTATTTTGCGATTTTACACGTAATTTGTAATGTAGATGATATGTAACCTGTTTAAACACTCATAAAACATGATAATAAGTATATTAACTAGTCTAAGCTTGTTTGATCCGACCATTTTCTGTTTAGACCCGGTTCGGAGCCGAAAGTCGCAAAAGTTTGACTTTTACATTGACTTCAGTTCTGACCCGTTAAAGTTTGATTTAGATATGCCTTAGGACTCTCTTAGGACCAGGTTACATGATGGTTTAACCCTCTGTGACCGGTTCGTCGTTTGTCCAAGTCTTTTACACCTTTCCGTTAAATGCTTAAAAGTTGACCGTAACGCCCTTTTCAAATTAAAGCGAGAATTTCGGACATGTGAAAGGACCATAACCTTGGTTACTGAATTCTAAGCATGTCCCTAAAGTTTCACGTCAATCCGAGGTCTAGAATAGAAGTTATGCTAAATAGCGCAATTAAAGAAAACTTTTGTAATAAACGGCGCAATTTGCATAACGCCTATCTAAACCAAGATTTCGACACCAAACCTTTTGCACACTGATGTAAAATAATATTTTGGGATTTTTAAAGATTTTTAATTATTTTTGACCTGCTCATAACCTACGGTTATGGCATCGGTTCGGTAAATACCGAATATGCCCTTTTTGACCATAACTTGAGTTCTAGAAGGTCTTTTGACCCGATTCCAGTTGCTACTAATTTTAAATAATAAATAAAGTATTTTGGACTTTATAAACTATTCAGGAAACTCAGATTTCTGGTAGAACTCAGGAAGCTCTTTAAAAGCCTTTAAAATGACCGAAAAACCCCTACGGGGCGTATAATGAACTTAAACTCGTTACGGGCAATACGGAAGGTATCCTACTGATACCACAACCTCTTTAAAGCATGTTGACTTAGGAAAACAGTGTAGGACTCTTACGGTTACCCGTTGCGCCTTTTGCGCGCACGGTTCGGCCTATGTAACTAGTTTACATAAATTAGCCGAAACGGGTCAAACCATATTGTTTTGACCCCAAAATCCAGAGTATGATTATTATACCCATATAAAACAAGTCTTCAAACTTGTTGGATCAAAATCACACTCCATTCACGGTTTTCGCCTTTCACGCGATTAAACCGTAACTATCCATTGAAACTGACCGGTCTAAGCTACGGCTAAATTAAAGACCCGTTAAGATTCTAATAGGTTATTTTAAAACCTTCGTTCCAGAATAGGAGACCAGTAAAAGCTATCTGTGATTTATTCAGTTAAGGATTATACTTGCAAAGGTAAATACTTTTAACTTATTTTCCGTTATACGGGCTTGGGTTACGGTATCTAAAATACCGCTTGGTCGGGCAATTGACCCCAACTCATTAGTAGTTGGGTATTATCAATGTGACCCGTTTAAAAACTTGTTTTGCTGGCTTGGCGCCTTTGGGGGCTTAATGACCATGTCCCGGATATCCTTGGCAGCATTTACGAATGGCCACGACCTTGACATCCCGGTGTAGGCGTACACCCGGCATTATGTCTATAACTATAAAAGTGTAGCCATTGGTTACCCGCCACGGTTTTGTACTATGTGGTGTGTCTATTAAACTTTAACCCAATACGACTCGGGCGACCGAACGGATAGTAACATGTAATTCTTTACAAGATTTGATTATAAATTATCCCAAGTTATAAAGAGTTTGTGCCTTGAGCATTTAAACCAATTTTATTAAACATTTTTACAAAAGTGTCAGTTGAATGTATTTACCAGTGTAAACTGACGTATTTTCCCCAAAAAGACTAAATGCAGGTACTATGCGTAATTGGCTGGGATTTCTCCTTAGCATCACTAGAAGTCTCGCAAGCTTAAGATGCCTGAAGTCTGTTGAACAATACTTTTATTATTTCTATTTGATCCCCTGTGGATTATTATTTCAACAATGGTGATACATTGATATTACACTTAACGTTGAAATATAATTATCTTTATGCTTCCGCTGTGCATTTATATATTGTGGTTTGACTATATTGTTGCCAACTACGTCACGGTAATCCCCCACCGGGCCCACCGGTGATACACGTGGAAATCGGGGTATGACAGGTTGGTATCAGAGCCAACGTTGAGTGAATTAAACACTAGTCTTTAAGTGTTTAATCTCAATGACACAATTGCACATACTTGAGTCTAGACAAGAACTTAGGACAAATTCGAAATGATTATTCCAGTTTGTCTTTTATCATTTTATTGTTATTTAAAAGTTTGTTAAGCAGGAAATATGCCGCCAGCCATTAGAAGAGGAGGGAAAGGCAAAGGGCCGATCACTCACAATGATCACGAGGCCGGACCATCGAATATGCGGGCTCCTTCTAGCACGAGGAGCGAAGAGCCTCAAAGACATAGACGAAATCTCTTTGAGCCTGCACGACATTCTACCTCGCATAGCTCGACGCCATCGTACCGTCTCTCGTTCGGGCCAGATTCCGAAAATGATCCCAATAACCCTCAACCTTCCTACATACCTCTTCAGCGTTCGGTATCGCACCGTGCTTTTGATGATCCCACTCCTTACTTCAGAGGTCAGTTTAACCCAGCAGATTACATTCAGGAACCTGTAGGCTTTGTCCCGTTAGGACCACAGGATCACTTCTCAGAAGACCATATGGATGAGGACACATATCCCATAGAACCTGCTCGTGGGACGCCCACACATCCTATCGAGATCTCTGATGGATCTTCTTTTCATGGCACACCTTATCAAGGGCCAGATAGTTTTCAAGCGCTGTTCAACCAACACGAGTGGTACTTCACACCCTCCCATCAGACATCGCAACACCAGCAGCAGCAACAGCAAGATCCCTCCGAGGATCCACGTTTCGTGGCAGTTACGCCACCACCTCCGCCACCGGTTCAACTAGAAATGCCTGATCCGCCAAGGCGTAGGAGATCGGGTGCTCGTATGTCCACCCGAAGAGGGGAATTCCACTTCAGCACCCCTCGACACTCTAGTGGTAGTCACTACCCGCCACTACAAGTCCAGTACAGGAGGCGAACTCCGCACCAGTTGCACCATCTTCGCCACCATTTGGGTATGACCACCCAATACCTGCATACACGGGTCCAACGGCATACAACCCGTTCGAGCAGCCGTCGCACACGCATTACAATTACAACTATGAGCGCGACCCATATGTGATAGCGGCTAGGTATAATGCCCGCTATCCTGACGGAGCTTTTGGAAACCTAGGGATACCGGATTACTCAGCTCATGGGTATCCAGCACCTCCTAGACCTCCAGTTCCGCAACCGGCGCCACAACCACGTTTTTCTCCACCCGAACAAGAAGAGATCCTGCACCGTTTAACTCGTGTGGAACGGGATTTCGAGGAAGACCGAAAGAACAACAGGGGATTCCTTAAGGGTTTAGCAAACCTGTTGAAGGGCAAAAAGAAGAAACGTGACCATTAGTCCTTATATATGTCCTAATGTAGTGCCTATTTTAAATAAGTCCCTGCGAGGACATTTATCGCATTTCAGTCCCTACGTGGACTTGTCTTTATAGTCCCTGTGCGGACATCTATCTTGTGTTGGTCCCTGCGTGGACTCGTTTTTCTACAAACCTCTGCGTAGGTAGTTATTTAATTATAAAGTCCCGTTTAGGGCAGCATGTAATCGTATTTGAAGTTTATGGAATGTTATGTTATAAATTTCATTTTTGTTATTACTATATATGAAATAAATCAAAATCATTCCTTTTAAATTTAAATCTGCCTAAGTAAAGAATCTTAAGAGTGAAACCTAGCCAGGTGTCTTTTTAGACCCGGCCAAGATGGTAAGACCTGATTAAAAGATTCAGATTTCTGTTAACCTCTGTAATCATGTTAACATCCTTGGCAGATGTGATTCGTTAAAATCACACGCGTCATTCCTATACAAGAATCCTTCTAAGGATTCCAAAGCCCAAATAAATGATATAATAAATCATGGGTTAAATCATCAATAAAGATGATCAATTATTAAACATCCATTAGTGATGTAGCGCCTACGGGCCGAATTATTAAACATCCATTAGTGATGTCATGCCTACGGGCCATAATTATTGTCATAATAAGGCAAAAGACAGTGGTGGTCTGTGACTCCCTGTCAGAAAGGGTAAAAGGACTACGGTTCAAACCTTCACGCCTTGATTCTCTGTAATCTCGGCTAATAATATAAAAACGTCCTCGTGACTAGGCTTTTATGCCGCTAACATTATTGTTATAATTAGGATAAGTATGTTCAAATCCTAAATAAAAGTGAGTAACAAATTAACCAGATATGGTCTCTGTTACCATGGTTAATGAATTGCCATAAAAGACAATTCCATAATAAACTCTTAAATAAAATTTTCGTTATCTTCTGTAACAGATTCAAGTTACCATGGCTGATCCTAGTGGAGAAAATAGCCACTCGAAGGAAGACGAATACGATAACGCCCAGGTTCATCTGACGGACGCAGAGTTGAAAGCTCTTGTCGATAATGCTGTCAAGGCAGCTCTGGATCGACAATATGAGGAATATACTGAATCTCGGAGCCGAACCATATCCAAACCACACTCCAAGCCAAAAACCCACACAAAATCTCACAGCAAACCGCTATCCAAGTCTAAAAAGGACGATGATAACCACTCGTCCAATGAAAACAGTGTCCGTCAAGAAAGAGTATATACTGACGCATCTCACGCCAGAGGCTGCACCTACAAGTACTTTGTATCATGCAAACCCCGGGACTTCACTGGGGAGAAAGGAGCGGTCGATTGTATGACGTGGCTTGACGAGATAGACACCGTGGTGGACATCAGCGGCTGTGCGGAAAGAGACGTGGTAAAAATTTGTGTCTCAATCATTCAAGGGCGAGGCCCTGGCTTGGTGGAGGTCGTTGGTTCAGGCCTCGGGAAAGGCTGTTCTTTACAACATGACATGGGAGGAATTTGTTTCTCTCATCAAGGAGAATTACTGCCCTCAACAAGAGGTGGAAAAGATAGAATCCGATTTTCTATCATTGGTGATGACAAACCTTGACTGCCAAGCTTACCTAACGAGCTTCAACACGATGTCCCGGTTAGTTTCATATCTGGTAACCCCGGAGCCAAAGAGAATCGCTCGTTTCATCGGTGGGTTAGCCCCCGAAATAAAGGAAAGCGTGAAGGCCTCTCGGCCAGCGACCTTTCGATCTGTAGCTGATATATCTTTGTCCCTTACTCTGGATGCGGTCCGACAAAGATCGCTAAGGAACAAAGAAGCTGAAAAGAGAAAGCGTGAAGATGAAACTTCACGGAGGTCGAGCAAGAAACACCGTGGAAACGGTGATAACAAGAGGGGGTCGGAGTCAAGGAAGGATGGGCAACAGTCTGGTGAGAAGCCCAAGTGCAAGACTTGCAAGAGACATCACTTTGGAAAGTGTAGGCTCGAATCAAACTCGCAGACTCAGTCAAAGTCGTATGCTTGCGGGTTGTGCAAGTCCAAGGACCACAAGACCGTGGACTGCAAGAAAATAAAAGATGCAACCTGCTATAACTGCAACGAGAAGGGGCACATTAAAAGCAACTGCCCTAAATATGCCAAGAAGCCTGACAAGAAGAACAATGCTAGAGTCTTCAGGATGGAGGCGAAAGAAGCAGTGCTGGATGACAACGTGATCACAGGTACTTTTCTCGTAAATGATATCTTTGCAAGAGTACTTTTTGATTCGGGCGCTGATAAGTCTTTCGTAGATCATAAATTTTGCAAATTGCTGAATATGCCTGTCAAAACCATATGTGAATTACGAGGTAGAGCTAGCAGACGGCACCATAGAAACCGTCTCCACTGTGTTAGATGGATGTGTGATGTCCATTAAGAACCACTCTTTTCCTCTATCTCTGCTTCCCTTTAAATTGGCCGGTTTTAACCTAGTATTGGGTATGGACTGGTTATCTCACAACCAGGCCCAAATCGTGTGCAACAGAAAGCAAATGGTGATAAAGACTCCGTCTGGTGAATCGCTTACCATTCGAAGAGATACCCAGTACGGATTGCCTGAGCAAGTGACTATGCTCAAGGCTTCAAAATGTCTAAAGAAGGGTTGTGTCATCTACATGGCACAGGTGATTATTGAAGAGCCTAAACCGAAGATAGAAGACATTCCCGTCATTTTGGAGTATCCAGAATTTTTCTCTGAAGATCTACCTGGTTTGCCACCAGATAGGCAAGTGGAGTTCAGGATCGATATCATCCCTGGAGCAGCACCTATTGCTAGAGCACCTTACAGGCTAGCACCAACCGAAATGAAGGAGCTAAGGACCCAGCTGGATGAACTACTAGCTAAAGGTTTCATTAAACCTAGTTCGTCTCCCTGGGGAGCACCTGTCCTGTTTGTTAAGAAGAAGGACGGATCGATGCGTCTGTGCATCGATTATCGCGAGCTTAATAAAGTCACGATAAAGAATAGGTACCCTTTGCCGAGGATCGACGATTTGTTCGATCAGTTACAAGGGGCGAGTTATTTTTCGAAGATTGACTTAAGGTCAGGCTACCATCAACTGAAAGTCAGAGATGAAGTCGTACATAAAACCGCATTTAGGACTCATTACGGTCACTACGAGTTCCTAGTGATGCCTTTTGGGCTCACAAATGCACCGGCTGCGTTCATGGATCTCATGAATCGCGTCTGCAAGCCGTACTTAGATAAATTTGTCATCGTCTTCATCGACGACATTCTTATATACTCGAAGAACTGAGCTGACCATGAGAAACACCTTCGCTATATTCTCAAACTGCTACATCATGAGAAACTCTATACCAAATTCTCCAAGTGCGAATTCTGGCTACGAGAAGTCCAATTCTTAGGACACAGCATGGTATCCAGGTGGATCCCGCTAAAGTAGAGGCTGTCATGAATTGGCAAGAGCCAAAGACGCCTACTGAGATTCGTAGTTTCCTGGGGTTAGCAGGATACTACAGGCGATTCATTGAAAATTTTTCAAGGATTGCTGCGCCCTTAACTTCCTTGACCAAGAAGAAGGAAAAGTTTGTTTGGGGCCCTAAGCAGCAAGAGTCCTTTGATATTTTGAAGCAGAAGTTGAGCCACGCTCCTGTGCTAACGCTACCTGAAGGTACTGAAGAGTTTGTAGTTTACTGCGACGCAACACACACCGGCATGGGATGTGTGCTTATGCAGAAAGGCAAAGTCATTACCTATGCTTCAAGACAGTTAAAGGTGCACGAAAAGAATTACACCACCCATGACTTGGAGTTGGGTGCCGTTGTGTTCGCACTAAAACTGTGGAGGCATTATCTGTATGGTATCAAGTTTGTGATCTATTCAGATCATAAGAGCCTTTAACATCTGTTTAATCAGAAGGAATTAAACATGAGGCAACGCCGTTGGATGGAAACTTTAAATGATTATGATTGTGAAATCAGATATCATCCCGGCAAGGCGAATGTAGTCGCTGATGCCCTGAGTAGAAAGGAAAGGGTGAAACCCATCCGAATCAATGCCAAGAGCATTGAAGTGAAGAATAATTTGATTGAAACGTTATTAGCTGCACAGCGAGAGGCTGTGTTGGAAGCTAACTATCCTCAAGAGAAGCTGGGAGTAACTGAGGAGCAGTTAACTCTTAGCAAGGACGGAATTTTACGATTGAATGGACGAATATGGGTTCCGATTTATGGAGGACTACGAGATGTTATCCTCCAGGAAGCCCATAGTTCCAAATATTCTGTTCACCCGGGAGCTGATAAGATGTATCAGGATCTAAAGGCAAATTATTGGTGGATAGGCTTGAAAAAGTCTGTAGCCGCTTATGTAGAAAAATGCTTAACTTGTGCGCAAGTCAAAGCTGAGCATCAAAAGCCATCTGGCTTGCTACAACAGCCTGAACTTCCTGAATGGAAGTGGGAATGTGTAACTATGGATTTTATTACCAAGTTACCCAAGATGAGGAAAGGAAATGACACAATATGGGTTATCGTTGATAGGCTGACTAAGTCAGCGCATTTCTTACCCATCAAGGAGACTTATAGCTCCGACATGTTAGCCCAGTTATACGTTGATAAGATTGTAGCCTTGCATGGCATACCTGTGCCTATTATCTCTGATCGGGATACTAGATACACGTCGCATTTCTGGAAGAGTTTCCAGCAATCTTTGGGCACACGATTGAATTTTAGTACGGCTTACCATCCTCAGACAGACGGTCAGAGTGAGCGTACTATTCAAACGTTGGAAGACATGCTACGTGCATGTGCTATCAATTTAGGTGGTAATTGGGATAAGAATCTACCACTAATCGAATTCTCCTACAACAATAGCTACCATACCAGCATAAAGGCTGCGCCTTTCGAGGCATTATACGGTAGAAAGTGTAGATCGCCTGTTTGTTGGGCGGAAGTTGGAGATGTCCAGTTATCAGGACCAGAGATAGTCTTCGAAACGACGGACAAGATTGTCCAGATTCGAGACCGTCTCAAGGCTGCCCGTGATAGGCAGAAAAGTTACGCAGATCCAAAGCGTAAAGATTTTCACTTCGAGGTAGGTGATAAAGTGTTATTAAAAGTATCACCCTGGAAGGGGGTGATGCATTTCGGTAAGAAAGGCAAACTAAGCCCAAGATACGTAGGACCTTTCGAGGTTATCGAACGTGTCGGGTCAGTTGCCTATAAGTTAAACTTACCTGAAGAGCTCAATGGAATTCACAATGTGTTCCACATCTGCAATCTCAAGAAGTGCTTCACTGATGAATCACTGGTGATACCACATACAGATGTGCATATAGATGAGAGCTTAAAATTTGTGGAAAAACCTTTGTCGATTGAAGATTGACAGGTAAAGAAGTTTCAAAGGAAGCATGTACCTATAGTAAAGGTCAAGTGGGATGCCCGTAGAGGTCCCAAATTCACGTGGGAGGTTGAATCCACGATGAAAGAAAAATACCCTTATTTGCTTCAGTAAATCTCGGGTCGAGATTTATTTTAAGGGGGTGAGGATGTAACACCTCGAATTTTTGTGTCCAATAAATAAATGACACGTGTCAAATACGACAAAAATAATATAAACCCGGATTTAATTAAGATATGCGGTAGGATTTTTGTAACACCTCGAATTTTTGTGTCCAATGATGTGTTAACACGTGTCATTTGATTACACGTGGCATCTATAATAAATAAAGGACTAATTTTGACAAACCTTGAAAATATATAAATTCGAGGGTTATAAATGTCAACAAGGATAAATATACTGTATAGTAACCCTAAATAAATGATTGTACCTTCAAACGAATAAATCATAAATCGTACGGAAGCGAAACGCGGAAGAAAGTGAGAGATTACGAACTACAGGGGTTAACTGTGTCAACATGTTTAATTATACCTCTGAGTGACCCTTTAACGTTCCCAAAGCTTCGTAACATTATTATACGCTCACTAGAATATACTGTATAAATTCCGCGAAGTTCCGTTTTAAAACGAAAGAGTTATACTCGAATTCGTATGAGAAGGGCTAAAAGCGTCAATAATGAAAGTTAAGACTTTCTGAATAATTAATAAACTAACCAGGGACTTAACAACGCGCGTAAATAACACGAGGCCCCTATCGGTAAATAACCGAGGGCCAAACCGCAAAGTTACCCCTTCAAACCCGAAAGGTCAGGTAAATCATTACGAAAGATTTCGTTATTAATTACCAGGATTTCGTAATCATTGCAAAAGATTTTAAAAATCTGAAAAACAGGCCCCACGCGACCCGCATTGCATGTTGGTTAAGTTGAGGCGGGCCGCGAGCCTCCTCTTTTACTCGCCTGATATTTAAAACCCAGGCGGCCCGCATTGTAAACGCATGGAACTCCCATGCGGGCCGCATTAGACGCCCAGATGCAGAAACATTGTAACTACTTGACCTTTGGACCCTTTGAACGACCAACAACCAATTAATGGGGCATGGGCACTCTATGCTCGACCCATAACACTTAGGGGACATCTGCCCATCATCCACACTCAGTGTAGCATGAGTTGTAATGATCTTAGAGCCTAAGTTTCACTATAAATAGCCACATTGGCTCATAACAATTCACACAACACAAATCAACTTCTCTGGTCATTCTAAAGAAGCTCCAAGCATCTTTCTCTGCTCTATAAGCAAGAACACACTTCTGTAAGTCGTTCATACTCATTTTGGTCCTGCATTTCCATAGTTATAGCTCATAAACGCAACCGTCGTAACTAACGGTTGTCATTACAATATCTTGCAAATGGTTCAGTCTTATGACGGATCAAAAGTAGTTTTGAGTAGGTAATTATGTGGGTAATAAACCTCTAAAAAGGTTCCCCCTGATCACCACTCTAACTACGTCAAAAATCAAGTCAAACGTGCGGTTAAAAAGTCAACAGAAAGCTATTTTAGCGATTTATGCATAATCTGTAATATATATGTTATGAAACCTGTTTTGACACTTATAAAACATGATATTAAGTATATAAACTTGTTTGCGCTCGTTTGAATCGATCATTTGCTATATTGACCCGGTTCGGAGCCGAATGTCGCAAAAGTTTGACTTTTGCTTTGACTTCAGTTCTGACCCGTTTTAGTGAGGTATGAATATACCTTAGGACTCTCTTAGGACCAGGTCACATGTTGGTATAAACCTCTGTGGTCGGTTCATGAGTTATCCGAGTCTTTTGCGCAATTCCGTCATTCGCCTAAAAGTTGACCGTAACGGCCTTTTAAAATTAAAACGAGTATTTCGGACACGTGAACGGACCAAAACCTTGCTTATTAAATTATAAGCATGTCCTTAAAGTTTCACATCAATCCGAGGTCTAGAATGAGAGTTATGCTAATTAGCGCAATTTAAATAAACTTTTGTAATAAACGGCGCAATTAGCATAACACCTATCTAAACCAAGATTCCGTCACCAAAACTTTTACCCACTGTGTTAAAATAATATTTTGGGAATTTTAAAGATTTTTAATAATTTTTACCTCGCTCATAACCTGCGGTTATGGCTACGGTTCGGTAATTACCGAATATGCCCTTTTCGGCCAAAACAAGAGTTCTACAAGGTCTTTTGACCCGATTCCAGTTGCTACTGGTTTTAAATAATAAATAAAGTATTTTAAGCTTTATAAGCTGTTCGGGAAACTCAGATTTCCTGTAGAACTCAAAAAGCCCTTTTAAAAGTCTTTAAAAATGACCGAAAAGCCCCTACGGGGCATAATACTAACTTAAACTCGTTACGGGCGTCACGGAAGGTATCCTACTGATACCACAACCCATTTAAGGCATATTGACTTAGGAAATAAGCGTACGACTCTCATGGTTAACCGTTTCGCCTATTGCGCGCACGGTTCGGCTTATGAAACTAGTTTTCATAATTTAGCCGATACGGGTCAAATAATATCATTTGAACCCCAAAAATCCAGAGTGTGAACCATTAACCCATATAAAACAAGTCTCTGAACTTGTTGGGACAGAATCACACTCCATTCTCGGTTTTCGCCTTTCACGCGATTAAACCATACATATATATATATCGGAACCAACCGGTCTAGGCTACGGCCATTATAACGACCCGTTAGGATTCTAAGAGGTTAATTAAAACCTTCGTTCCAGATTAGGAGCCCCAGTAAAAGCTATCGGTGATTTAATCCAAATTAAGGAAATATGCTTGCAAAGGTAAATACTTTAACTTATTTCCCCTATACGGGCTTGGGTTACGGTATATTAATACCGCTTGATTGAGCATTATATTCTTCCATCGCTTAGGTGGTTAATTAAATAATATGATCGGCTCATTTAAACAGTTTTGTTGCTTATAAGCCTTTGGGGGGTTTAATGACCGTTGTCCCGGATATCCTTGGCATCATTTTACGAAATGGCCACGACCATCGACATCCCGGTGTAGGCGTACACCCGGTATAAAGTGTCGACATTAAATTAAAAGACGTAGCCGTTGGTTTTTATACTACGGTTTTACGCAAACGTGGTGTGTCTATAAATCTTTAACCCGGCACGACCCGGGCTACTAAACGCATAAAAGAACATGTAAAACGTTCACAAGATTTTATTATAATTTTCCCAAGTTATAAAAGAGTTTGTGCCTTGTGCATTCAAATCAATTTTAATAAACATTTTCAAATGTGTCAGTTGAATGTATTTACCAGTGTAAACTGACGTATTTTCCCCAAAAAGATTAAGTGCAGGTACCTAAACGTAAATTGGCTGGTATTAGCTCCCTAGCGTCGTGATAAGTCTCGCAAGCTTGATTGCAGTATCTGATGGAACAATACTTTATGTTTAATTACGATCCGCTGTGGATACATTCGACTTCTGTAATACATTTGATATTACAATCAGAGGTTGAAATATATTTATTTATCTTTAAGCTTCCGCTGTGCATTATATAATTGTGTGGTTTGACTATATTGTTGCCAACATCGTCACGGTAATCCCCCACCGGGCCCACCGGTGAGACACGTGGAAATCGGGGTGTGACAGGTTGGTATCAGAGCCAACATTGAGCGAATTAAACACTGTCCTAATGTGTTTAATCTCAATGACACAATTGCACATACTTGAGTCTAGACAATAACTTAGGACAAATTCGGATTATTACTCCTTTTTGTCTTTATTTTCGATTCGATTTTTAATAAGTTTTGGAGCAGGAAAATGCCACCTGTTATATTCCGAGGAAGAGGACGGGGAAGAAGAGGCCGAGGAGAAATCGTGACACATCACGATAACGAGGCTGGACCATCTGGTACAAGACATCCTTCGATGACACAGAGCGAAGAGCCACAACGACGAAGAGATCTTTACGAACCCGCGAGGCATTCCACTTCGCACAGCTCGACGCCATCCTACCGGCATTCCTTTGGGCCAAATTCAGAAAATGATCCCAACAACCCACAACCTTCCTTCATACCTCTACAACGTTCGGTTTCGCACCGGAATTATGACGACCCTACTCCCTACTACATAGGTCAGTTTAATCCGGCTGACTACATACAGGAACCTTCAGGTTTTGTTCCACTAGGGCCACAAGACCACTTTTCTGAAGATCCCATGGAGGAAGATGAGGATCCAACTGAACCTGCGCGTGGTACGCCCACGCATCCGATAGAAGTTTCCGATGGGTCATCCTTCCATGGAACGCCCTATCAAGGACCTGACAGTTTCCAAGCGTTGTTTGACCGACATGAGTGGTACTACACGCCACCTCAACAGACATCTCAACAACCACGACATCCACAGGATCCCTCTGAGGATTCACGCTTTGTGGCAGTTACGCCACCACCTCCGCCACCGGCGCAACCAGTAATACCTGATCCGCCAAGGCGTAGGAGGACAAATGCTCGTATGTCTACACGAGGAGGAGGGGGTATCCACTTCAGCACTCCTCGACACTCTAGTAGTAGCCACTATCCGCCACTACAAGAAGAAGGACCTTCAAGTCCTATACAGGAGGCGAACTCCGCACCAGTTGCACAAAATTCGCCACCGTTTGGGTATGACCAACCCATACCTGCTTATACGGGTCCGACGACTTACAACCCGTTCGAACCGTCACAAGCACAATACAACTACGGCTATGAGCGCGACCCATATGTGGTGTCGGCAAGATATAATGCGCGCTACCCTGACGGAGCACATGGAAACATGGGACCACCGGACTACTCAGCTCATGGGTATCCAATACCTCCCAGACCTCCAGTTCCGCATCAAGCGCCACAACCACGATTTTCTCCTCCTGAACAGGAAGAAATACTCCATCGACTAGATCGTGTGGAGAGAGAATTCGAAGAAGAGAAAAAGAGCCACCGAGGATTTCTCAAAGGCTTGGCAAACCTACTAAAGGGCAAAAAGAAGAAACGTGACCATTAGCCCTTAATAGTTGTACGAATGTAATTTCTACTTTAAAATAAGTCCCTGTGTGGACAACTTATCGTATTTCAGTCCCTACGTGGACTTATCTTTAGTCCTTGCATGGACATCTATCTTGTATTAGTCCCTGCGTGGATTTGTCACTTATTTTAAACCTCTATGGAGGTATGTACTATTTGAAAGACCCGTTTAGGGCAATATGTAATTGTATTTGAGATTTTGGAATGTATGTTATGAGCTTTGTTTTAATATGCATAAATAAATCAAAGCCATTCCTTTTATATTGATCTGCCTAAATAAAGAATCTTAGAAGGTGAAACCTAGCTAGGTGTCTTTTAAGATCCAGTCAAGATGGTACGACCTAATTGAAAAGACTCTGATTCCCTGTTAACCTCTGTACGCATGTTAACAATCATGGCAGATGTGATTCGTTAAAATCACGCACGTCATTCTTATACAATAATCCTTTAAGGATTTCAAAACCCAACTAAATGATTTATAAATCGTGGGTTAAATCACCAATGAAGGTGATCAACTTTATTAAAAACATCCATTAGTGATGTAGTGCCTGCGGGCCAATATTATTAAAACATCCATTAGTGATGTAGTGCCTACGGGCCAGTATTATAAAACATCCATTAGTGATGTAGTGCCTACGGGCCAGTATTAATAAAACATCCATTAGTGATGTAGTGCCTACGGGCCAATATTATTAAAACATCCATTCGTGATGTAGTGCCTACGGGCCAGTATTATAAAAACATCCATTAGTGATGTAGTGCCTACGGGCCAGTATTAATAAAACATCCATTAGTGATGTAGTGCCTACGGGCCAATATTATTAAAACATCCATTAGTGATGTAGTGCCTACGGGCCAACCTTATTGAAACATCCATTAGTGATGTAGTGCCTACGGGCCAACCTTATTAAAACATCCATTAGAGATGTAGTGCCTACGGGCCAACTATATTAAAACATCCATTAGAGGTGTAGTGCCTATGGGCCGTAATAATTGTCTTATAATGACAAAAGGCAGTGGTGGTCTATGACTCCCTGTCAGAAAGAGATAAAAGAACTACGGTTCAAATCTCTATGCCTTTGATTCTCTGAAATCTCGGCTAATATTATAAAACATCCTCGTGATTAGGCTTTATGCCGCCAATACTATTTATATAGCTGAAATAGGATATATTCAAATCCTAATATTAAATGATATAATAAGTTAACCAAATATGGTCTCTGTACCATGGTTGACAAATTGTCATAAAAGACAATTATATAATAATCTCCTAAATAAAATTTTGTTATCTTCTGTAACAGATTCAAGTTACAATGGCGGATCCCAATGGAGAGAACAGCCACACAAATGAAGATGACTATGACAATACGCCAGTGCATCTGACAGGCGCACAACTGAAGGCTCTGATTGACAATGCTGTTCAGGCAGCTCTTGATCGTCAATATACTGAGTCCCAAGGCAGAACCGTGTCAAAGCCACCCTCTAAACCAAAGACACACTCCAAACCACCCTCAGAACCCAAGAAAGATGACGACAAACACTCGTCCACTGAGCACAGCGTTCATCGCGATAAAGAATATACTGATGCATCCAGTGCTAAGGGTTGCACCTACAAATACTTTGTATCATGTAAGCCCCGGGAATTTACAGGGGAGAAAGGTGCTGTTGATTGCATCACCTGGCTAGATGAGATGGACACTATAGTGGACATCAGCGGGTGTGCAGCGAGGGATGTGGTGAAGTATGTGTCCCAGTCTTTTAAGGGCGAGGCCCTGGCATGGTGGAGGGCGTTGGTGCAGGCATCTGGTAAGTCTGCTTTGTACAAGATGACATGGGAGGAATTTATTGCTCTCATTAAAGAAAACTACTGCCCTCAGCATGAGGTTGAGAAGATCGAGGCTGATTTTGTCTCACTGGTGATGACGAACCTGGACTGCCAGGCGTATTTGACGAGTTTCAATACCATGTCTCGTCTAGTTCCATACCTTGTGACACCAGAACCCAGAAGAATCGCCCGTTTCATTGGGGGCTTAGAGCCGGCGATCAAGGCCAGTGTGAAGGCCTCTAGGCCGACGACCTTCAGGTCAGTTACTGACCTCTCCTTGTCTCTTACACTTGATGCTGTCCGCCTGAGGGCACAAAGGAGCAAGGAGGCTGAAAAGCGAAAACGTGAGGATGATACCTCACGAAAGTCTGGGAAAAAGCACCGTGGAAACGGTGAGAGCAAGAGAGGGTCGGAGGCAAAGAAGGAGGGGCAAGCTGATGGAAGACCTCACTGCAAGGTCTGCAAGAAACCTCACTCCGGGAAGTGTAGGTTTGCGCCTGGTTCACAGTCGCAACAAAAGACTCCATCCTGTGGGCTATGCAAGTCCAAGGATCATAAGACCGTGGAGTGCAAAAAGATAAAGGATGCAACCTGCTATGGTTGTAACGAAAAGGGGCACATAAAGAGTAATTGCCCTAAGTATGCCAAGAAGGCGGAGGAGACTAAGAAGTCAAATGCGAGAGTTTTTCGCATGGATGCAAAGGAAGCGGTTAAGGACGACAATGTGCTTACAGGTACTTTTCTCGTAAATAATATATTTGCAAGAGTACTATTCGATTCTGGCGCCGATAAATCCTTTGTAGACCAGAAATTTTGCCAACTACTAAATATGCCTATCAAAACCCTTGACGTGAAATACGAAGTAGAGTTAGTAGACGGCACGATAGAAACCGTCTCTACTGTTCTAGAAGGATGTGAAATGTCCATTAGGAACCATTCTTTTCCTTTATCTCTACTTCCCTTCAAATTAACGGGTTTTGACATTGTGCTAGGCATGGACTGGTTATCCCGAAATCAGGCCCAAATCATCTGCGGCAAAAGGCAGATAGTTTTAAAGACTCCGAGTGGTGAATCTCTTACCATTCGAGGGGATACGCATTACGGATTGCCCGAAGACGTATCTATGCTGAAAGCTTCAAGGTGTTTGAACAGAGGCTGCGTAATTTACATGGCTCAGGTGATAATTGAAGAACCTAAGCCGAAGATAGAGGATCTTCCTGTCATTTCTGAATATCCCAAGGTTTTTCCTGAAGAACTACCTGGTTTGCCACCAGATAGACAAGTGGAGTTCAGAATAGACATCATTCCTGGAGCAGCTCCGATAGCAAGAGCACCTTACAGGCTAGCTCCAACGGAAATGAAAGAGCTGAGGACCCAGTTGGATGAACTGCTGGCGAAAGGTTTTATCAGACCTAGTTCATCTCCCTGGGGAGCACCAGTTCTATTTGTAAAGAAGAAGGACGGATCAATGCGGTTGTGCATTGATTACCGTGAGCTAAATAAAGTTACCATAAAGAACAGATATCCTTTGCCAAGGATCGATGATCTATTCGATCAGCTGCAAGGAGCAAGCTACTTCTCAAAAATCGACTTAAGGTCCTGTTATCATCAGCTAAGGGTCAGAGATGAAGATGTACACAAGACAGCATTTAGGACTCGCTATGGTCATTACGAGTTCCTAGTGATGCCTTTTGGGCTCACAAATGCACCGGCTGCGTTCATTGATCTCATGAATCGCGTCTGCAAACCGTATTTGGACAAATTCGTCATAGTCTTCATCGACGATATCCTTATATATTCCAAGAACCAAGCAGACCACGAGAAGCACCTCCGTTGCATTCTCGAATTACTACAGCGTGAGAAACTCTACGCCAAGTTCTCGAAGTGTGAGTTTTGGCTACGAGAGGTTCAGTTTTTGGGTCACGTTGTGAGTGAGCGTGGTATCCAAGTGGATCCCGCTAAGGTAGAGGCGGTCATGAACTGGCAAGAGCCAAAGACGCCTACCGAAATCCGTAGTTTCCTGGGGTTAGCAGGATACTACCGAAGGTTTATTGAAAATTTTTCAAGGATTGCTGCGCCCTTGACTTCCTTGACCAAGAAGAAAGAAAAGTACATCTGGGGCCCAAAGCAGCAAGAGTCCTTCGAAATACTGAAGCAAAAGCTGAGCAACGCACCTGTGTTGACACTACCTGAAGGTACAGATGAATTCGTAGTTTACTGCGATGCATCACACACAGGCATGGGGTGTGTGCTTATGCAGAAGGGCAAGGTGATTGCCTATGCTTCAAGGCAATTAAAGGTGCATGAAAAGAATTACACCACCCATGATTTGGAGTTGGGTGCCGTTGTATTTGCACTGAAGTTGTGGAGGCATTACCTTTACGGTATTAAATTTGTGATTTATTCTGATCACAAAAGCCTCCAGCACCTGTTCAACCAGAAAGAGTTGAACATGAGGCAGCGCCGTTGGATGGAGACCCTGAATGACTATGATTGCGAGATCAGGTACCATCCCGGCAAGGCGAATGTAGTCGCCGATGCCTTGAGCAGAAAGGAAAGGGTAAAACCCATTCGAATCAATGCCAAGAGCATTGAGGTCAAGAACAATTTGATTAAAAGGATATTAGCTGCACAGCGAGAGGCTGTGTTGGAAGCTAATTATCCTAATGAAAAGCTGGGAGTAACTGAGGAGCAGTTGACTCTTAGCAAGGATGGAATTCTTAGGCTGAACGGACGTATATTATTTATGGAGGACTACGAGATGTTGTGCTCCAGGAAGCCCATAGTTCCAAATACTCAGTCCATCCTGGTGCTGACAAGATGTACCAAGACTTAAAGGCAAATTATTGGTGGATAGGCTTGAAAAAGTCTGTAGCCGCCCATGTAGCAAAGTGCTTGACTTGTGCTCAAGTCAAAGCCGAGCACCAAAAGCCGTCTGGCTTGCTACAACAGCCTGAGCTTCCCGAGTGGAAGTGGGAATGCGTAACTATGGACTTCATAACCAAGTTACCCAAAACCAGGAAAGGAAACGATACAATATGGGTCATAGTCGATAGGCTGACTAAATCAGCTCATTTTCTACCCATCAAGGAGACGTATAGCTCCGATATGTTAGCCCAACTTTATGTTGATAAGATTGTAGCCTTACACGGCATACCTGTGACTATTATCTCGGACAGGGATACCAGGTACACATCTCATTTCTGGAAAAGTTTCCAGCAATCTTTGGGCACGCGTCTAAACTTTAGTACGGCTTACCATCCACAGACGGACGGTCAAAGTGAGCGTACTATCCAAACGCTTGAAGACATGCTTCGTGCATGTGCGATCGATTTAGGTGGTAACTGGGATAAGAACCTACCCCTAATCGAATTCTCCTACAATAATAGCTACCACACCAGCATAAAGGTTGCGCCTTTTGAGGCATTATATGGTAGGAAATGCAGATCGCCAGTTTGTTGGGCGGAAGTAGGGGAGGTCCAACTATCAGGACCAGAGATTGTTTTCCAGACAACGGACAAGATTGTCCAGATCCGGGGACGTCTCAAGGCTGCCCGCGATAGGCAGAAAAGCTACGCTGATCCAAAACGTAAGGATCTTCACTTCGAAGTAGGTGAAAAAGTGTTGCTTAAGGTATCACCCTGGAAGGGGGTGATGCGTTTCGGCAAGAAAGGCAAACTGAGTCCGAGATACATAGGACCTTTTGAGGTCATTGAACGGGTCGGATCAGTTGCCTATAAGTTGAACTTGCCTGAAGAGCTCAATGGAATTCACAATGTGTTCCACATCTGCAATCTCAAAAAGTGCTTCGCCGATGAATCATTGGTGATTCCACACACAGATGTGCATATAGATGAGAGCTTAAAATTTATAGAAAAACCTTTGTCGATTGAAGATCGACAGGTGAAGAAGCTTCGCAGAAAGCACGTACCGATTGTAAAAGTCAAATGGGATGCTCGAAGAGGTCCTGAATATACGTGGGAAGTCGAAGCTACAATGAAAGAAAAGTACCCTTATTTATTTGAGTAAAATCTCGGGTCGAGATTTATTTTAAGGGGGTGAGGATGTAACACCTCGAATTTTTGTGTCCAATGATGTGTTAACACGTGTCATTTGATTACACGTGGCATCTATAATAAATAAAGGACTAATTTTGACAAACCTTGAAAATATATAAATTCGAGGGTTATAAATGTAAACAAGGGTAAATATACTGTATAGTAACCCTAAATAAATGCTTGTACCTTCAAACGAATAAATCATAAATCGTACGGAAGCGAAACGCGGAAGAAAGTGAGAGATTACGAACTACAGGGGTTAACTGTGTCAACATGTTTAATTATACCTCTGAGTGACCCTTTAACGTTCCCAAAGCTTCGTAACATTATTATACGCTCACTAGAATATACTGTATAAATTCCGCGAAGTTCCGTTTTAAAACGAAAGAGTTATACTCGAATTCGTATGAGAAGGGCTAAAAGCGTCAATAATGAAAGTTAAGACTTTCTGAATAATTAATAAACTAACCAGGGACTTAACAACGCGGGTAAATAACACGAGGCCCCTATCGGTAAATAACCGAGGGCCAAACCGCAAAGTTACCCCTTCAAACCCGAAAGGTCAGGTAAATCATTACGAAAGATTTCGTTATTAATTACCAGGATTTCGTAATCATTGCAAAAGATTTTAAAAATCTGAAAAACAGGCCCCACGCGACCCGCATTGCATGTTGGTTAAGTTGAGGCGGGCCGCGAGCCTCCTCTTTTACTCGCCTGATATTTAAAACCCAGGCGGCCCGCATTGTAAACGCATGGAACTCCCATGCGGGCCGCATTAGACGCCCAGATGCAGAAACATTGTAACTACTTGACCTTTGGACCCTTTGAACGACCAACAACCAATTAATGGGGCATGGGCATTCTATGCTCGACCCATAACACTTAGGGGACATCTGCCCATCATCCACACTCAGTGTTGCATGAGTTGTAATGATCTTAGAGCCTAAGTTTCACTATAAATAGCCACATTGGCTCATAACAATTCACACAACACAAATCAACTTCTCTGGTCATTCTAAAGAAGCTCCAAGCATCTTTCTCTGCTCTATAAGCAAGAACACACTTCTGTAAGTCGTTCATACTCATTTTGGTCCTGCATTTCCATAGTTATAGCTCATAAACGCAACCGTCGTAACTAACGGTTGTCATTACAATATCTTGCAAATGGTTCAGTCTTATGACGGATCAAAAGTAGTTTTGAGTAGGTAATTATGTGGGTAATAAACCTCTAAAAAGGTTCCCCCTGATCACCACTCTAACTACGTCAAAAATCAAGTCAAACGTGCGGTTAAAAAGTCAACAGAAAGCTATTTTAGCGATTTATGCATAATCTGTAATATATATGTTATGAAACCTGTTTTGACACTTATAAAACATGATATTAAGTATATAAACTTGTTTGCGCTCGTTTGAATCGATCATTTGCTATATTGACCCGGTTCGGAGCCGAATGTCGCAAAAGTTTGACTTTTGCTTTGACTTCAGTTCTGACCCGTTTTAGTGAGGTATGAATATACCTTAGGACTCTCTTAGGACCAGGTCACATGTTGGTATAAACCTCTGTGGTCGGTTCATGAGTTATCCGAGTCTTTTGCGCAATTCCGTCATTCGCCTAAAAGTTGACCGTAACGGCCTTTTAAAATTAAAACGAGTATTTCGGACACGTGAACGGACCAAAACCTTGCTTATTAAATTATAAGCATGTCCTTAAAGTTTCACATCAATCCGAGGTCTAGAATGAGAGTTATGCTAATTAGCGCAATTTAAATAAACTTTTGTAATAAACGGCGCAATTAGCATAACACCTATCTAAACCAAGATTCCGTCACCAAAACTTTTACCCACTGTATTAAAATAATATTTTGGGAATTTTAAAGATTTTTAATAATTTTTACCTCGCTCATAACCTGCGGTTATGGCTACGGTTCGGTAATTACCGAATATGCCCTTTTCGGCCAAAACAAGAGTTCTACAAGGTCTTTTGACCCGATTCCAGTTGCTACTGGTTTTAAATAATAAATAAAGTATTTTAAGCTTTATAAGCTGTTCGGGAAACTCAGATTTCCTGTAGAACTCAAAAAGCCCTTTTAAAAGTCTTTAAAAATGACCGAAAAGCCCCTACGGGGCATAATACTAACTTAAACTCGTTACGGGCGTCACGGAAGGTATCCTACTGATACCACAACCCATTTAAGGCATATTGACTTAGGAAATAAGCGTACGACTCTCATGGTTAACCGTTTCGCCTATTGCGCGCACGGTTCGACTTATGAAACTAGTTTTCATAATTTAGCCGATACGGGTCAAATAATATCATTTGAACCCCAAAAATCCAGAGTGTGAACCATTAACCCATATAAAACAAGTCTCTGAACTTGTTGGGACAGAATCACACTCCATTCTCGGTTTTCGCCTTTCACGCGATTAAACCATACATATATATATATCGGAACCAACCGGTCTAGGCTACGGCCATTATAACGACCCGTTAGGATTCTAAGAGGTTAATTAAAACCTTCGTTCCAGATTAGGAGCCCCAGTAAAAGCTATCGGTGATTTAATCCAAATTAAGGAAATATACTTGCAAAGGTAAATACTTTAACTTATTTCCCCTATACGGGCTTGGGTTACGGTATATTAATACCGCTTGATTGAGCATTATATTCTTCCATCGCTTAGGTGGTTAATTAAATAATATGATCGGCTCATTTAAACAGTTTTGTTGCTTATAAGCCTTTGGGGGGGGTTTAATGACCGTTGTCCCGGATATCCTTGGCATCATTTTACGAAATGGCCACGACCATCGACATCCCGGTGTAGGCGTACACCCGGTATAAAGTGTCGACATTAAATTAAAAGACGTAGCCGTTGGTTTTTATACTACGGTTTTACGCAAACGTGGTGTGTCTATAAATCTTTAACCCGGCACGACCCGGGCTACTAAACGCATAAAAGAACATGTAAAACGTTCACAAGATTTTATTATAATTTTCCCAAGTTATAAAAGAGTTTGTGCCTTGTGCATTCAAATCAATTTTAATAAACATTTTCAAATGTGTCAGTTGAATGTATTTACCAGTGTAAACTGACGTATTTTCCCCAAAAAGATTAAGTGCAGGTACCTAAACGTAAATTGGCTGGTATTAGCTCCCTAGCGTCGTGATAAGTCTCGCAAGCTTGATTGCAGTATCTGATGGAACAATACTTTATGTTTAATTACGATCCGCTGTGGATACATTCGACTTCTGTAATACATTTGATATTACAATCAGAGGTTGAAATATATTTATTTATCTTTAAGCTTCCGCTGTGCATTATATAATTGTGTGGTTTGACTATATTGTTGCCAACATCGTCACGGTAATCCCCCACCGGGCCCACCGGTGAGACACGTGGAAATCGGGGTGTGACAATTTTCGAATATGTCGACATGTAAATTTTATACCTCTGAGCGACTTCAACACTATAAATCCCGAGACCCCAAGCAAATTTTTAAGCACCTAATCTTAATCGGGTCATTAATAATAATCAAAAATATCTAAGTCGATTAATTTGGATCTTAAGAAAATAAGGCAAGATAAATAACTAGCCATGAGCCCATCCTTCTTACAAACCCATATTGCATAATGGGGTAGACATCTGGGCAAGTATGGGTTAAAGGCAATCCATCAAAATTATTAATTTCAAGTTGACCATTCAAATCATGAAAGGTTAATTTTTTTTTGCCACTGATGATCGCTTACGGACCATAAGGGTCATGCCTTATGGACCGTAAGGGGGTGAAGGGGTAAAAGTGTTTCCGCCACAGGCTTACGGACCGCAAGGCCCATGCCATACGGTCCGTAAGCGACGCCCAGCGACAGAAAGTTGGCTGTTGGCTGTTTTAAGCGGTAAAACATTAATGCCAAGATCTTCCAGAGATATGGGCGACCCCTAATCATATTTTAGCACTGAGGGACAGTTGTTGATCATCAAGGGAGCCTTGTAGACCCTTGCGTGATGATCTTAGTGATCCTCATTGCCTATAAGAGGCCATAATGTTGCAACAATGTTCCTCACATCCTCTTGATCACATCTGGAGCTCAAGAACACTCTCAAGTCTTCTCCTATCTGCATTGGACTTCTGTAAGTCGTTCAATCCTTTGTGGTTTAGTTTTTGCTTAGTTAAGTAGCTAAAAAAACCGTCGTAATTACGGTTTGACTTCGAGATTAGTCCTCAATGGCTCAGTCATATCTCGAATTGAAAGTAGTTATAAGTTGGTATTTATGTGGGTAATAAACCCTTAAAAGGGTTCCCCCTGATCACCACTCTAACTAGTTCAAATGACGAGTCAAACATGCTTAGAAAAAGTCAACAGAAAGCTATTTTGCGATTTTACACGTAATCTGTAATGTAGATGATATGTAACCTATTTAAACACTCATAAAACATGATAATAAGTATATTAACTAGTCTAAGCTTGTTTGATCCGACCATTTTCTGTTTAGACCCGGTTTGGAGCCGGAAGTCGCAAAAGTTTGACTTTTGCATTGACTTCAGTTCTGACCCGTTAAAGTTTGATTTAGATATGCCTTAGGACTCTCTTAGGACCAGGTTACATGATGGTTTAACCCTTTGTGACCGGTTCGTCGTTTGTCCAAGTCTTTTACACCTTTCCGTTAAATGCTTAAAAGTTGACCGTAACACCCTTTTCAAATTAAAGCGAGAATTTCGGACATGTGAAAGGACCATAACCTTGGTTACTGAATTCTAAGCATGTCCCTAAAGTTTCACATCAATCCGAGGTCTAGAATAGAAGTTATGCTAAATAGCGCAATTAAAGAAAACTTTTGTAATAAACGGCGCAATTAGCATAACGCCTATCTAAACCAAGATTTCGAAACCAAACCTTTTGCACACTGATGTAAAATAATATTTTGGGATTTTTAAAGATTTTTAATTATTTTTGACCTGCTCATAACCTACGGTTATGGCATCGGTTCGGTAAATACCGAATATGCCCTTTTTGACCATAACTTGAGTTCTACAAGGTCTTTTGACCCGATTCCAGTTGCTACTGATTTTAAATAATAAATAAAGTATTTTGGACTTTATAAACTATTCGGGAAACTCAGATTTCCGGTAGAACTCAGGAAGGTTTTTAAAAGCCTTTAAAATGACCGAAAAACCCCTACGGGGCGTATAATGAACTTAAACTCGTTACGGGCAATGCGGAAGGTATCCTACTGATACCACAACCTCTTTAAAGCATGTTGACTTAGGAAAACAGTGTAGGACTTACGGTTACCCGTTGCACCTTTTGCGCGCACGGTTCGGCCTATGTAACTAGTTTACATAAATTAGCCGAAACGGGTCAAACCATATTGTTTTGACCCCAAAATCCAGAGTATGATTATTATACCCATATAAAACAAGTCTTCAAACTTGTTGGGTCAAAATCACACTCCATTCACGGTTTTCGCCTTTCACGCGATTAAACCGTAACTATCCATTGAAACTGACCGGTCTAAGCTACGGCTAAATTAAAGACCCGTTAGGATTCTAATAGGTTATTTTAAAACCTTCGTTCCAGAATAGGAGACCAGTAAAAGCTATCTCTGATTTATTCAGTTAAGGATTATACTTGCAAAGGTAAATACTTTTAACTTATTTTCCGTTATACGGGCTTGGGTTACGGTATCTAAAATACCGCTTGGTCAGGCAATTGACCCCAACTCATTAGTAGTTGGGTATTATCAATGTGACCCGTTTAAAAACTTGTTTTGTTGGCTTGACGCCTTTGGGGGCTTAATGACCATGTCCCGGATATCCTTGGCAGCATTTACGAATGGCCACGACCTTGACATCCCGGTGTAGGCGTACACCCGACATTATGTCTATAACTATAAAAGTGTAGCCGTTGGTTACCCGCCACGGTTTTATACTATGTGGTGTGTCTATTAAACTTTAACCCGATACGACTCGGGCGACCGAACGCATAGTAACATGTAATTCTTTACAAGATTTGATTATAAATTATCCCAAGTTATAAAGAGTTTGTGCCTTGAGCATTTAAACCAATTTTATTAAACATTTTTACAAAAGTGTCAGTTGAATGTATTTACCAGTGTAAACTGACGTATTTTCCCCAAAAAGACTAAATGCAGGTACTATGCGTAATTGGCTGGGATTTCTCCTTAGCATCACTAGAAGTCTCGCAAGCTTAAGATGCCTGAAGTCTGTTGAACAATACTTTTATTATTTCTATTTGATCCCCTGTGGATTATTATTTCAACAATGGTGATACATTGATATTACACTTAACGTTGAAATATAATTATCTTTATGCTTCCGCTGTGTATTTATATATTGTGGTTTGACTATATTGTTGCCAACTACGTCACGGTAATCCCCCACCGGGCCCACCGGTGATACACGTGGAAATCGGGGTGTGACATCAACCCTAACCGATCCCGACGCAACCCTTTCAACAATCCGAACCCGACGACGATGTGGAGGTTGTTCCCGAAACCCAACCGGCTAAAGGAAAAGGAAAATGAAACAAAGGCAAGCAAGTGGTTAGTGAGCAATCGTCCAAACCGAAGTCGACTAAGTGGACGCCAATCGAAGAAGAAGCCTTAGCCAAGGCTTACATAGCCACGTCTAACAACAAGACAAAAGGTTTGTAACACCTCGAAAATTCACGTCCTATAATGTATTGACACGTGTCATAAGCTTGAACGTGTTAAAGAATACTATAGAGGGACTAAAGTTGGCAAACATAGAAAGTATGTGAATTCAAGGGTTCAAAAATATCAACAAGGGATAAATATACTTTACAGTAACCCTACACGATGCGCGTACCTTCAAACGAATGAATCATGGATCATACGGAACTAAATGTGGAAGAAAGTGAGGAATTACAAACTACAGGGGTTAAAGGTGTCAACATGTTTAAGTTATACCTCTGAGTGACCCTTTAGCAAACCCGAGGCTTTGTAATGGTAAATTATGCTCACTAGAATGTACGATATAAATTTCATAAAGTTTCGTTATAAAATGAGAAAGTTATGATCGAATTCGTACATGAGGGGTTGAAAGCGTCAACGTTGAAAGTTATGACTTTTCGGGTAGTAACAAAGTAACCGAGGACTTAACAAAGTGGGTAAAAGTCTCAAGGCCCTTATACGTAAATAAGAAGGGTTCATAATGCAAAGTTACCCCTCCGAAGAGCCAAGAGCCAACTGCAATATTGTAAAAGATTTGAAAAATCTTACAGCAGGTCTCAGTCGGGCCGCGTAAGATTCAACAAGGGCTTACGCGGGCCGCGTCAATAATGCGAAGATTTGAATTCTGTCAGATAGGTTCAGGCGGGCCGCGTAAGCCTTGTTAAGATCTTACGCGGGCCGCGTCAGCCTCCCAGATGCAGAAAACGTTGGCAGCAGCACTGTTTGGTGTTTTAACCGACTTAGAACCATTATTGCTCAGCATGGGCAACCCCTAAATGACTCCTAGGCTCTAGGGACGTGTGTTGATGATCAGGGACTGTTGGTAGAGTTGTGTGGCATGATCTTGAGCCACCAAGAACACTATATAAGACCCTTAAGTTGCAACAATGTGTTCACTCATTCCATCTGCATTCTTGGAGCTTCCTGGAGCTCAAGAGTCTTCCCTAAGCATTCCTAATCGTGCATAGGACTTCAGTAAGTGTGCTTAACCTTTCTTAGTTAAGTTTTTGCTTAGTTTTAGCTTAAAAGTCAAACCGTCGTAATTAACGGTTGACTTAACGATTAATCATTATTAGTCCAGTGATTAGTCGAATCAAAGATAGTTATATGTTGGTAATTATGTGGGCATTAAACCCTTAAAAGGGCACCCCCTGATTCCCGCTCTAACTAGACCAAATGTCGGGTCAAAGTTGCTTAGAAAAAAGTCAACAGAACCTTAATTTTCGGACTAACGCATAATTAACAATGTAGAAGGCATGTAACCTATTTTATCACTCATATAACTTGATAATAAGTATAAGAACTGGTCTAAGCTTGTTTGATCCGACCATTTACTGTTTTGACCCGGTTCGGAACCGAAAGTCGCAAAACTTTGACTTTTGCTTTGACTTCAGTTCTGACCCGTTTTAGTAGAGTTTAGAAATGCCTTAGGAATTCCTTAGGACCAGGTTACATGATGGTATGACCCTCTGTGACTGGTTCGTTGTTTGTCCGAGTCATTTGCACATTTCCGTTATATGCTTAAAAGTTGACCATAATGCCCTTTTGACCTTAAAACGAGAATTTTGGATATGTGAAAGAACAATAACCTTAGTTACTGATTTCTAAACATGTCTCTAAAATTTCATGTCAATTCGAGGTCTAGAATAGGAGTTATGCTAAATAGCGCAATTAAGAAAACTTTTGTTAATTAAACGGCGCACTTAGCATAAAGCCTATCTAAACCCAAATTTCGACACCAAACCTTTTACACACTGATGTAATATAATATTTTGGGATTTTTAAAGATTTTTAATTATTTTTAACCTGCTCATAACCTAAGGTTATGACCTGGATTCGGTAAATACCGAATATACCCTTTTCGGACATAAAACGAGTTTTACATAGTATTTTGACGCCAATCCAATTGCTACTGATTTTAAATAATAAATAAAGTAATTTGAACTATATAAGCTGATCAGAAAACTCAGATTTCCTGTATAACCCGGAAATCGCTTAAAACGACTTTATACGCGTATTAAACGCATAGTTTGGGTTTAAAACCATTTTTGTCATAAAGACTTATTACCTACTGATGTGACTTGTTAAAATAAGTGGCTTTACTGATTTCTTCAGACCTGAACATCAGAAGTATAAATAATCTCTTTTATAATCTTTAAAATGACCAAAATACCCCTACGGGGCGTATTATGGGATTAAACTCGTTATGGGCATAATGGAAGGTATCCTACTGATATCACAACATATATAGAGCATATTGACTTAGGAAACCTGTATAAGACTTTTACGGTTACCCGTTACGCCATTTACGCGTTCGGTTCGGTTTATGTAACTAGTTTACATAAATTAGCCGAAATGGGGTCAAACCTTATCGTTTTTATCTCAAATTCCAGAATGTGGTTGGGTTACCCATATTATACAAGTCTTCAAACTTGTCGGGCCTAAATCACATTCTATTCCGGTCTTCGATTAATCGTGCTTTCGAACAGTATCTTTCGTTAAAACTAACCGGTCTAAGTTTAGGCTTAATTAAAGACCCGTTAGGATTCTAATAGGTTATTATAAACCTTCGTTCCAGAATAGGAGACCCGGTAAAAGCTACTTGCAATTGCTGTTTGTGAATTATACTTTGCAAAGGTAAATACTTTTAACTTATTTCCCTATACGGGCTGGGGGTACGGTATATAAAATACCGTTTGGTCCAGCATTGAATTTTTAATCGATTAGAGGTTAAATTATTGATATGCTTTGTTTTAAAATGTTTTGTTTGCTTAAAGCCTTTGGGGGGTTAATGACCATGTCCCGGATATCCTTGGCATCATTCATGAAATGGCCACGACCTGAGCAGGGGGTGTAGGCGTACACCTGACAGCTGCATATGTAAAAATGGTATCCCACTTAAAGGAATAACCTTGTGGGCATTATACCTGTGGTGTGTCTATTAGTCTTTGCCCGATCTACGGAACGGGCTACTGAACGCATAAGAAACATGTAATTCGTTTACAAGTATTATATTAAAATAATTATCCCAAGTTATAAAAGTTTGTGCCACGTGCATTCAAATCAATTTTATTAAACCTTTTTCAAAAGTGTCAGTTGAATGTATTTACCAGTGTAAACTGACGTATTTTCCCAAAAAGGTTAAGTGCAGGTACTATGCGAACTAGGCTGGCTTTCTCCTAGCGTCCACAATAAGTCTCGCAGGCTTGGATGTCAACTGTTGAACAATATTTCCTATTTATTTTTTATCCCCCTGTGGATTGTTGTCCAACTGTTTGTGATACATGATATTACAATAACATTCGGTTGAAATATATCTATCTTTTGCTTCCGTTATGCATTTAAATAGTGTGTTGTTTGACTGTAATGTTACCAACTACGTCACGATACTCCCCACCGGGCCCACCGGTGAAACGTGTGAATTTCGGGGTGTGATAAGGTTCGTATTTTCTTAAGGTTTATACAATTTTTTAAAGTTTGTTTTTCTAAATTTTTTGTTTAACAGTTTCTAACTTTTTAAAGTTTGTTTATTTTTTTGATTTAAATTTTTTGCTCAACAGTTTGTTTAGTTTGTTTGAAGTTTTTTTTATTTTTTTAACAGTTTACATATTTTAATTGTTTGTTTAATTTGTCTAACTTTATATATTTTGTTTGTTTTATTATAGGTAATAACCAAACGGGTGACGGGTTTTGGTCTAAGGTTTTGGCGAAGTTCCTCGACCTTATGGACCAAGGCCCGTATCGTGATATCGACTCGGTGTCGTCAAAGTGGCGGAAATTGAACGCGTCCGTCAATAGGTTTTGCCAGGAATATAATAAAATATCTACAAGTGGGCGTCGTAGCAGCATGAGCGACGACGATGTTTTCAAACAAGCTTTGGACAAGTATAAGGCGAACAATGGTAATACCAACTTTGCTCACGTTCATGCGTGGGAAATTATGAAAAAGGAACCGAAATGGTCGCCGATTCCCAACGAGGTGGAGATGGCGAAACGCCAAAAAACATCGGAAACGGGTAGTTTTAGCGCCGGTGGATCGGACGCGAGGTGTCACATAAACTTAAATGATGACGCCGACTTTGAGAAGAGGAGTATGCCGTACATGAAGCGGAGAGTCCACCGGGCCGAGACAAATCAAAGAAGGAGCGGGCCAAGGGGAAAGAAAAGGAAAAGGTGGACCCGAAGATGGAAGAGTTTATGGAAAACTTAAAAATGTACAACGAAGTCTCGGCCCAAAAGACGAAGGCGAAGGAGCAGGCCGTCGAAGAAAAAGCTCGTGTAGCGGAAGAAAAGTTACGCGAGAAGGTCCGATTGTCGAATGAGAAAATCAGAATTTCGGATGAAAAAATTCGGCTCAAGGAATGGGAAATGATAACGATGGATGTCGATCAGTATCCCGAGCCGAAACGTTTGATGTTGAAAAAACTTCAAACCGACATCATGAAGAAGCATAATATTATTTAAGTCTATGTTTTTTTAAGTTTATGTTTTGTTTTAAATTTATGTAATGTGATTTTAATATTAATGAAAATATTTTGTTAGTTTATTTTTTAAATGTTAAAAAAAGTGAAAGATTATATAAAGAGTAAATTACAAGTTTTGTCCTTTATGTTTACATCAAATTGCAGGCGCTGTCCTTTTGGCCAAAAGTTTACAGGCGGTGTCCTTAACCTTTCAAAATCTCGCAAGTTTTGTCCTTTAGGCCAAACCTGATTAGAAATCTCAGTTAATTCTTGTCATGTGCAATGCACATAAGGGTACAATGGTCTTTTTACCTCTCAACCCTTTCTATTCCCCCATTTATAACCCTAAGAACTAAGTCCCTTTTCTCCAACCTAAACTGATTTTTGCACAGTGATCGAAACCCAGTCAGAACACTCAATAGTAAGTTTTCCTCCAATTTCTTCATCAAGCAACAATTTTTATCCCAAGAATTGACATAATAACTTCAAATTCTTCTGGGTTTCTTTAGTTATTCAACAAATCACCAATAATTGGATTAAAAAGTTGTAGGAAATCTATCAACAACCAAAATATGAAAATTATGGAAACTTGGAGAAAACAGAGTACCTTGTTTTTTAAACAAAGCTCGCAACCGAAATTGAACTACTGTGGTGATCTAAACAACTATAATAATCAATCGAAATCGAGCTACACCAGTGATCCAAACAATTACAACAATCAATCATCACACAAGAAGTTAAATGATGGGTATAATTGGAGAAAATACGGGCAAAAGCAAGTGAAAGCTAATGAAAATCCAAGGAATTATTACAAGTGCACACGTTAAAATTGTTCAATGAGGAAGAAGGTGGAAACATCTTCAGATGGGGTCGTTACTAAGATCGTTTATAAGGGGAAACATAATCATCCGAAACCGCAATCTAATAAACGATCATCTTCGTCCTCTGTTTCGGATAGTTCATTTCTAGTTCATCAGTTTAATGATTTCCCAGATCAATCTTTTGGTTCTGGGCAATGGGAATTTGTTGGGACATCGGAGAATTCATCGGTTTCGATCACTGTGCACAAATCAGTTTAGGTTGGAGAAAAGGGACTTAGGGTTATAAATGGGGAATAGAAAGGGTTGAGATGTAAAAAGACCATTATACCCTCATGTGCATTGCACATGACAAGAATTAACTGAGATTTCTAACCAGGTTTGGTCTAAACGACAAAACTTGCAAGATTTTGAAAGGTTAAGGACACCACCTGTAAACTTTTGGCCAAAATGACAGCGCCTGCAATTTGATGTAAACATAAATGACAAAACTTGTAATTTACTCTTATATAAAAAATATATATAAAAATGGTGGGGAGGACTATGACTAGGACCATCCTCCCATACCCTCTACTTTTGGGGGATGGAGCATCCTTGGGAGGACTATGACGTGGCGCCTACGTGGCGGATGGTCCTCCAAGGATGGGATGTCACCATACCCTCTAGCCTAAGGCCTTTTCAATAAATAACTAGGTAATTTACTTTATGAGTCCTTGTGTTTTAGTGGTTTTAACCACTTGAGTCCAAAATAAAAAAGTTTAACGCCCTAAGTCCCTAGCCATTTATTTTATAACGTTTTGAGTCCAATTTTGTTCATTTTATAACGATTTGAGTCCAAAAAATTGGACTCAAAAGGTTAAAATTTGGACTCAAAAGGACTTGAAGGGGTAAGGTCCCAAAAACCTTATAAAAAGTGCTTGGGACCATACCACAACTTTAATTTTCAACTTGGCACCTTGCGCGGCCGCGCACTGGTCTCACAAAATAAAGGTCTAAAAGGCCCACAACAGTCAACACTTGCGCCCAAAGGGTATCATAAAACCTTGCGCAATTCCTACACAAATCAAAAGATAAGAATCCGGAGTTAGATACTTCCGCTCATTATCCATACTTGGATATTATTTGCCCAGACTTGGGATTTATTCATCTGCTTCCACACGATAAAGGTGTCACACAAGATTACAGCAGTAATCTTCTAGAAATAATACAATCGTGCACCACCAAAACGGTTACAACCGTCTGGACACGTGTCACTATATCAGTCGTCCCCAAAATCACATCGAATGCATGCAAATGAAGAGTAATCTTCATTTAGGTCACTTTACACGTGGCAAATCCCTTGCCTTTGATCTAAACCACGATCCGTGTGCCATCACATCGGATCAAGGAGTATTAACGGAAGAAAGCATAACCGCTTACGGAGTTAGCATCTTCCGTCTTCTTTTCACTAACGAGTTTTCCCGCCTTTTGAACGACTCCCGGCTATAAATAAGAGAAAAATCAGGTATGAACACAAGTTACACACACTTCTCAAATACATCTTCTTCTTCATTACCAGTACTTATTCTCACACCGGAGTCGGGTCAAGGAGAGAACCCTCTTCTCCCCTTAGCGAGGCTAACGGTGTTCTTTTTTGCAGAATCGTCGGAGAAGAAGGTCTGTTAGGCCTAAATCGATCGAGTGGAAACCAACCTTTTCATGCGGATTCAAACCCCCTAGATATCTCGGTTCCGACCATTTATCTAGTGTTTCTTCATTGGCGCCCACCGATTCCTCTGTTTTTTCCAGTTTTCATCTCGTTTCGATTTAGTTCTTTTCATCCTCTGTTTTACACATGGCAGAAAATTCGTCCTCTCACCGGCAACATGGTCCTCGACCAAACAATTTACAAGTAGAAGGAATTCCGGAAGATGCCTCGGACGATAACGAGGTTCAATCCAATCGAGCAAATGATCCTATCATTGCAGGAATGTTACCAACAAACCCTGCTCAATCTGTTTTACCACCAGGAGAAACTCCGATATCCTGGTATGTCCGGTCTCAAGGGGCATTAAACGCAGTATACACACAGCTGCGTGCTCAAACTGCTCCCCTGACTCAATCACGGAGACCGGGATCTCGTGCTCATGCCTCTCAGCGCGAAGAATCAACTTATGAAGGCACAGAAGTTTATGCCAGATCTATATCACAACACATTCAGACAGGAACACACCGAAGACAATCAGTTCATGATAGGTTGGGTTCTCAGCGAAATACCCACACTGACGAATCCGATCCAACATACCGTTTAAGTGCAAATACCAGTGTGTTCAATCGATTGCAACCAAACTATAACAAGTACAGGCCTCGAGCGGTTTACAACCCTGAGGCAGAACATAACTATGACTTGGTTTACCGCCCTGCAGAAGCAGCGGAAAACTCAAAGTTCATACTAGAAATAGCTTTAGCTCCATTGGAAAAGGCTAAATTACCATCCAACATAGGAAAGTTTAATGGGTTAACATGTCACACCCCCAAAATCCACCTGCGGAGTATCACCGCTTGGGAGCGTGACTGACCAGGATCAAGCCACCAATCATATTGAACATGTAATTAATATTAAGTAAAATAAATGTAAACCATCCATCCAATACGATAGGTGTTCAAAACATAACCATAGTTTCAAAGTGTAGCGGAAGCATAGTAAATAATCCAACAATAGTTAATAGTTTTAAATGTCATAATAGTTCAACGTAGAAACTACGATCCTTGTCCACAACGACCCGCTTCTCCAGTGCAAGCTCCAAGTACCTAACGATCTGCAAGGCATGTAACAGAATGGTCAACAAACTAGTTGAGCGAGTTCACAGTAAGTAAGTGCGTAACAGTAAGTAACGGGTGGCTCTACTGGGCCAATAGTAAGTTATACAGGTGGGGGCTTCCCATGTTATGTGACCACTAGACTATTCGTATCAACTACTCGTATCATCCCTGTTCTTCATCCGAGAACAGTAGCGCGTATGGGGTGTACGTAGGTTTTACGTACGTATCCTTCATAACCGAGGATAGGAGTAAGTAATGCGTACACGTAGGTTTTACGTGCGTGCCTGACATCCGAGGCAGTAATTGGCATATGACCACGTAGGTGTTATCCTAACCTACGGAACCGAGGATAGAAGTAAGTAATGCGTACACGTAGGTTTTACGTGCGTGCCTGACATCCGAGGCAGTAATTGGCATATGACCACGTAGGTGTTATCCTAACCTACGGAACCGTCCTGACATCCGAGGACCATGGTAGGTGATAGTCTAGGAAAAGCATATATACGTTCTTAGTCAATGGTAACCTTTATCCCATTCCCACGACCCGGGAATCCCATGCCTTAGTAGGAGTGTGAACTCACCTTGGTTTGCTCGGTATGCTAGGTTATGCACTCACAAGTAATCAATCAAGTCCTATTGTAATCACGTATAATAATCAGTTTTCCGTTTGAAACAATCTTGCACAAAAATCTAACGTCACATAGTGTGTTTGGCAATCATTCAACATGCGGCAGTTAAGCAGTCAGTCGAATCCATATAAACTCATACTTGACAGGATAAACAGGCAGTTAACATCCCCTACTAGGTTAACACATGAAATAGGGTTACATGCATATCTTACCGAGTTGACATCTAACGAGGTAAAATAAACTAATAGGGTTTATTAAGTTGACAACGCTAATAACGAACAAGTTCATTAACTAACGGGGTTTCATGCTGACAGACTTAACATAACAAGTTTACTGCTGTTAATCACTTAACAGGGTAGTAACTACATGTGCATTTCACACGATACATCACAAGGCTCAGACAGGGACTCAGGGGCATTAAACTCGGACACAAAAGGTGAGGGCATTCCTCATTTAAAAGTCGGACAGGGGAAGTGTCCACAAATTCGGACCTTTGACACAAACAACAAGAAGTTCGGACCACATTCATTTTTGTTAATAAACTCGGTTAACATGGGGGTTTGTAAAACTCGGGCCTTGCAAAACAATAAACTCGGACCATGGGAGGTCCTTAAACTCGGACATGGCATTCATATATAAATTCGGTCAAGCCTTTTGAGTATTAAACTCGGTCCTTTCATCATCAACAAATTCGGACAAGGGCCTTATGGTCTTAAACTCGGACCAAGTTAAACTCGGGGGGGGGGGGGTTTCCTTCATTATACTCGGACAAGAGGAGAGGGTAAGCAACCCTCACAACCTCGGACCATATGACATCAATTAAGGTCGGACCAAATGACATTATATCAAACTCGGACCCAATGTCATCACATTAAACTCGGTCCAATTGTAAAGTATTATACTCGGACAACATCAAGCACATTAAACTCGGACATGCTATTATCAATAAACTCAGACAAACAGACAATCAATAACATGAATTCCAATACAGGAGACGATCATATCAGTTACGTTCTTATACGACACAACCCTAACTCATACATTTTCACAAGAACTGTTCAATTAACAATCGTCCATTCATCATATCTAGCATCTTAAATCATCAAGAGGATCGATTATACGATTAACACATCATCACAATCAGAATAATCATAATCAATTTAAAGTACAGAACCATCAAATCAAAGCTAGGGTTTACAAGAATTCACAAGAATCAAGAATTGAAAACAATCAAACAATCAACAATTAATCACAACAATGATTAAACAATTACCTTGTGATGATCCTAGTGAAAGAGTAATCAAGAGTGATGATTTTCTTGTGCCAAATGATTTGGTGATGATGGTTGCTAGAGAAAACAAATGCACGTACTTTGGTTTTTGTGAAAGTGATTAGAGAATGATTAGGGAAGGGAATTAGGGTTATTAGTTGTTAAAGTTTCACTATCAACCCTAAGCACCCTTAAGTAATATTTATTACAGTTTCAACACCACATTCCATTATTTTTGACAAATCTCTCACAAGTAACACATAACCATGCATAATCACACAATACTATACGTTGTATCAAAACGTATATCATTCCATAGCAAATAATTGTGCAAATAATCAATTAATAACACAAGCACGTGCAATAAATGCAAAATAGAAGTCTTGGAAATTCGAGTTGTCACATTATCCCCAACTTAAAAGAAATTTCGTCCCGAAATTTGGTACGCACTCACTGAGGAAGCTAGGTAAGCTGTACTGTTCACTGGTTTTCCTGGGGTGTCACATCATCCCCCCGTTGATTTGGAATTTCGTCCCGAAATTCAGTAGTAGTAGCTTCAGCCTCAGTAGTGGATGTATTGGTTTCGAATAACTGGGGGTGCTTTTCTTTCATTTGGTCTTCGCGTTCCCAGGTGTACTCTGGGCCACGTCGGGAGTTCCAACGAACTCGAACAAGAGGGATTCTCTTGTGTTTGAGGACCTTAACATCCCGGTCCGTGATTTCAACTGGTTCCTCGACGAACTGCAACCGCTCATCGATAGTGAGTTCCTTAAAAGGAACTATGAGGGTCTCATCTGATAAGCATTTCTTCAGATTCGACACGTGAAATACATTGTGAACTGCTCCGAGTTCAGCTGGTAAGTTCAACTTGTAGGCTACTTTGCCAATCTTTTCTAAGATTTCGAATGGTCCGACGTACTGCGGATTCAGTTTGCCCCTTTTGCCAAAACGTACCACACCCTTCCAGGGTGAGACTTTCAATAATACCCGGTCCCCGACCTGAAATTCCAAAGGCTTTCTACGCTTGTCCGCGTAGGCTTTCTGACGGTCGCGTGCTGCCGCCATGCGTTGTCGTATCTGTGCTATCTTTTCTGTGGCGTCCACTACAATCTCTGGACCCGTAATTTGACTATCCCCCACCTCTGCCCAACAGAGAGGTGACCGGCATTTACGTCCGTACAATGCCTCGAATGGAGCGGCTTGTATGCTGGTGTGATAGCTGTTATTATACGAAAACTCCACCAAAGGGAGATGCTTTTCCCAGCCGTTGCCGAAATCAATAACACATGCCCGAAGCATGTCTTCAAGTGTTTGAATCGTTCGCTCAGACTGCCCATCCGTCTGAGGATGATATGCTGTGCTCATGTCCAAACGAGAGCCAAACGCTTTGTGCATCGCTTGCCATAGCTCTGACGTAAATCGTGCATCCTGATCCGAACTGATGGAGGTGGGCACCCCGTGCCTCGAAACAACTTCTTTAAGATAGATGTATGCGAGAGTGGAGAACTTATCCGTTTCCCTTATAGCCAGGAAGTGTGCAGACTTGGTGAGTCGATCCACGATCACCCATATAGTATCATTCCCACGCTGGGGTCTGGGTAGGCCTGTAAGAAAATCTATGGAAATCTCTTCCCATTTCCATTGTGGTATCCTGGGTTGCTGGAGTAGGCCTGAGGGTTTCTGGTACTCTGTCTTGACTCTCGCACAAGTCAAACATTTGTCGACGTAGGTTGTAATGTGGGCCTTCATGCTAGGCCACCAATATGTAGTTCTGATATCGTGGTACATTTTATCCGAACCTGGATGTACCGAGTAGCGAGACTTATGAGCTTCATCCATCACAAGTTCCCGTAAGCCGCCATATAGTGGGACCCAAATACGTCCTGTCACATAGTAGGCGTCGTCTTCCCTCTGTTCTAATCGTTGCCGTGATCTGCGTAAGGCTTCAGCCTTGACGTTTTCGGGCTTCAGTGCTTCTGTCTGAGCAGCTCGTATCTGTGCAGGAAGGCTAGACTGAATCGTAAGCTGTAGCGCTCGCACGCGCCGAGGTAAAGTGTCCTTTCGACTGAGGGCATCAGCCACAACATTGGCTTTGCCTGGATGGTACTTGATGGCGCATTCGTAGTCGTTAAGTAACTCGACCCATCGTCGTTGACGCATGCTCAAATCCTTCTGCTTAAGGATATGCTCGAGACTCCTGTGATCGGTGTAAATCGTGCACCTGGTACCGTACAGGTAGTGTCGCCATATCTTAAGCGCGAAAACAACAGCTCCCAGCTCTAGATCGTGCGTCGTGTAGTTTCGTTCGTGAACCTTGAGTTGACGAGAGGCGTAGGCAATAACTTTATCCCGCTGCATCAATACACAACCAAGCCCCTGTATCGATGCGTCACAATAGACTACAAAATCGTCCGTGCCCTCTGGCAATGAGAGAATAGGTGCACTGTAAAGCCTATCCTTTAGGTACTGGAAAGCGGTTTCCTGGGGATCTCCCCAACGGTAGGTGGCACCCTTCTGTGTCAGTAGTGTAAGTGGCTGCGCGATCTTCGAAAAGTCTTTAATAAATCGTCTGTAGTACCCCGCCAAACCCAATAATTGGCGTATTTCTGTCGGTGTGCGCGGTGCAGGTCAGTTCCTGATCGAATCTACCTTGGATGGATCAACATGGATCCCGTCCTCGTTCACTACGTGGCCTAAGAAGTGGACTTCACGAAGCCAGAAGTCGCATGTTGGAAACTTTGCGTACAGTTGCTCGTTTCGAAGAAGTTCCAAGATAAGACGTAAGTGCTGCTCGTGCTCCTCCCGACTCTTGGGGTAGATCAAAGTGTCAACGATGAAGACGATGACGAACTTGTCAAGATAGGGTTTGCACACCCTGTTCGTAAGGCCCATAATTACGGCAGGTGCGTTCAATAATATCAAACCATCCATTATATCAAACATAAAATATAGTAGGTAAAATAATTCATAAAACTCAATACGATTAATGTTCGAGCCAAACTTTGTTTGAGTAGCGTAAACATAATAATGAAATCCCAAGATAAGTTATAAGTTCAAATATCGTTCATTGCGTCTCCCTGACCAATCATGTACACGCTGCCCCGGCGTCATGGTTTCCATTGCTTCCCCCAACACTTTCCCCGTTGTCGTCCCTGTTTCCATGGTCGTGGTTCTGAGTCTGGTCCTGGTTCATATGCGGACAATGCCTCTTGTAGTGATCTTTAGCATCACACTGAAAACATCCTTTAAAACTTTGTTGTTGCTGTTGATTCTGTGAAGATTGAGGCGGTCGTTGTTGTTCTTGAGTTACAGGACGTGAGTTTCGACAATCCTTAGCTTCATGACCAATCTTGAGACACCGCTGGCAACGACCCCTGTTGCACTGGCCACCGTGGTGTCTGTTACATTTGTTGCACCATGGGTGAATTCCTCGATATCTTTTCTGCCCATGACTACTAGAAAACTGCTGTTTGGGGCTCTGGTAGTCATCTATCTCTTGCTGCTGCGTCAGAGGCTGGACCAAAATTAATCCCGTGCTCAGGTTTTCATCCCACTTGCGTTTGTTATCTCTAGAAGCACATGCAGTATCAGTCTTAGCTCGTTTCGGTAGTTTGTTCTGTTCTACAGCCTGGTCTGTGAGACGATGAGCCAATCGAGTGGCTTGCTGGATAGTGCCAAGGTTAGCTGTGGTCATATGATTCTGAATTTCGGGCACCAGACCCTTGAGATACAGTTCGATGCGTTTGGTGGGAGGGTCTACCATAGTAGGACAAAATGTGGCTAACTCGTTTGATCTCCTCGTATAAACTTCAATTTCAGACCCCACCATCTGTAGGTTGGGGAACTCTACCTCAAGTTTGTGGATGTCCTCTCGACTGCAAAACTCTTCCTTAATTAAGTCCTTGAACTCGTTCCAGGGGGTGGCATTAGCAGCTGCCAGCCCTAACATCTGAACCTGTGCTTTCCACCAGGTTAATGCAGCACCTTCGAGTGTTCTAGTAGCAAACTTTACCCTACGTGACTCAGGGCAATCATGCACCTCGAAGTCAGTTTCGAGTCTCTCGAACCAATGAAGGAGACCTTCAACCCCCTCAGTTCCACTGAAGGTACTAGGTTGACAATCCTTGAGATTTTTGAAGGTGCAAGCAGGTGACTGAACGTGTTGACCTCCTGCTTGTATGGCTGCCAGTGCCGCAGCAATTCGTTCGTTAATGAGAGCCGTCAACTGGGCTTGTGTCATGTTGATATGTCCGGCCATTGATCTTCACATCAAAGGCAACATAAGTGAGAAAGGTTCGCGAATAGTGCAATGACAGGAGAGTGTAAGCACGTAAGTGTTCTCAAGCAATAACAAGTAGTGAGCAAAGTAATGTAAGCATACTACGAGCAAAGTTCTATGCAGTTCTAGCAAGCAGGTAACAAACATAAACCTTATTACCTAGGATGTCGAGTCTTGCACGTGGAGCGAAGCGTCGTTGTGGATCGTTGAGAGCACTGTTCTGGTTATAGTCTGGTTTTAATAAAAACGTTTTCCCATATTAAAACCAAGTTCTCTATAACCAATGGCTCTGATACCAATCTGTCACACCCCCAAAATCCACCTGCGGAGTATCACCGCTTGGGAGCGTGACTGACCAGGATCAAGCCACCAATCATATTGAACATGTAATTAATATTAAGTAAAATAAATGTAAACCATCCATCCAATACGATAGGTGTTCAAAACATAACCATAGTTTCAAAGTGTAGCGGAAGCATAGTAAATAATCCAACAATAGTTAATAGTTTTAAATGTCATAATAGTTCAACGTAGAAACTACGATCCTTGTCCACAACGACCCGCTTCTCCAGTGCAAGCTCCAAGTACCTAACGATCTGCAAGGCATGTAACAGAATGGTCAACAAACTAGTTGAGCGAGTTCACAGTAAGTAAGTGCGTAACAGTAAGTAACGGGTGGCTCTACTGGGCCAATAGTAAGTTATACAGGTGGGGGCTTCCCATGTTATGTGACCACTAGACTATTCGTATCAACTACTCGTATCATCCCTGTTCTTCATCCGAGAACAGTAGCGCGTATGGGGTGTACGTAGGTTTTACGTACGTATCCTTCATAACCGAGGATAGGAGTAAGTAATGCGTACACGTAGGTTTTACGTGCGTGCCTGACATCCGAGGCAGTAATTGGCATATGACCACGTAGGTGTTATCCTAACCTACGGAACCGAGGATAGAAGTAAGTAATGCGTACACGTAGGTTTTACGTGCGTGCCTGACATCCGAGGCAGTAATTGGCATATGACCACGTAGGTGTTATCCTAACCTACGGAACCGTCCTGACATCCGAGGACCATGGTAGGTGATAGTCTAGGAAAAGCATATATACGTTCTTAGTCAATGGTAACCTTTATCCCATTCCCACGACCCGGGAATCCCATGCCTTAGTAGGAGTGTGAACTCACCTTGGTTTGCTCGGTATGCTAGGTTATGCACTCACAAGTAATCAATCAAGTCCTATTGTAATCACGTATAATAATCAGTTTTCCGTTTGAAACAATCTTGCACAAAAATCTAACGTCACATAGTGTGTTTGGCAATCATTCAACATGCGGCAGTTAAGCAGTCAGTCGAATCCATATAAACTCATACTTGACAGGATAAACAGGCAGTTAACATCCCCTACTAGGTTAACACATGAAATAGGGTTACATGCATATCTTACCGAGTTGACATCTAACGAGGTAAAATAAACTAATAGGGTTTATTAAGTTGACAACGCTAATAACGAACAAGTTCATTAACTAACGGGGTTTCATGCTGACAGACTTAACATAACAAGTTTACTGCTGTTAATCACTTAACAGGGTAGTAACTACATGTGCATTTCACACGATACATCACAAGGCTCAGACAGGGACTCAGGGGCATTAAACTCGGACACAAAAGGTGAGGGCATTCCTCATTTAAAAGTCGGACAGGGGAAGTGTCCACAAATTCGGACCTTTGACACAAACAACAAGAAGTTCGGACCACATTCATTTTTGTTAATAAACTCGGTTAACATGGGGGTTTGTAAAACTCGGGCCTTGCAAAACAATAAACTCGGACCATGGGAGGTCCTTAAACTCGGACATGGCATTCATATATAAATTCGGTCAAGCCTTTTGAGTATTAAACTCGGTCCTTTCATCATCAACAAATTCGGACAAGGGCCTTATGGTCTTAAACTCGGACCAAGTTAAACTCGGGGGGGGGGGGGGGGGGGGGGTTTCCTTCATTATACTCGGACAAGAGGAGAGGGTAAGCAACCCTCACAACCTCGGACCATATGACATCAATTAAGGTCGGACCAAATGACATTATATCAAACTCGGACCCAATGTCATCACATTAAACTCGGTCCAATTGTAAAGTATTATACTCGGACAACATCAAGCACATTAAACTCGGACATGTTATTATCAATAAACTCAGACAAACAGACAATCAATAACATGAATTCCAATACAGGAGACGATCATATCAGTTACGTTCTTATACGACACAACCCTAACTCATACATTTTCACAAGAACTGTTCAATTAACAATCGTCCATTCATCATATCTAGCATCTTAAATCATCAAGAGGATCGATTATACGATTAACACATCATCACAATCAGAATAATCATAATCAATTTAAAGTACAGAACCATCAAATCAAAGCTAGGGTTTACAAGAATTCACAAGAATCAAGAATTGAAAACAATCAAACAATCAACAATTAATCACAACAATGATTAAACAATTACCTTGTGATGATCCTAGTGAAAGAGTAATCAAGAGTGATGATTTTCTTGTGCCAAATGATTTGGTGATGATGGTTGCTAGAGAAAACAAATGCACGTACTTTGGTTTTTGTGAAAGTGATTAGAGAATGATTAGGGAAGGGAATTAGGGTTATTAGTTGTTAAAGTTTCACTATCAACCCTAAGCACCCTTAAGTAATATTTATTACAGTTTCAACACCACATTCCATTATTTTTGACAAATCTCTCACAAGTAACACATAACCATGCATAATCACACAATACCATACGTTGTATCAAAACGTATATCATTCCATAGCAAATAATTGTGCAAATAATCAATTAATAACACAAGCACGTGCAATAAATGCAAAATAGAAGTCTTGGAAATTCGAGTTGTCACATAACAGATCCCGACGATCACCTAAGGGTATTTACCAGCGCAGGTCTGGTTGGAGGTTTGACTCTCCCGCTATGGTGTCATCTGTTCGTACAAACCCTGACCGGCCCAGCACGAATTTGGTTCGATAACCTACCAACCGGACAGATCGAATCATGGAAGGATCTGAGAGAAAAGTTTTTGGCACACTTCAGCCAACAGCGGCGTTCCATCTGTGATACATCCGACGTCATGAACATCTGGCGCCGAGATGACGAAAGTCTGGAAGATTTCATCACCAGATACAATAAAGAAATATTAGAAATTGGCGGTGTGCATGAACAATTGATCCGCGCTCAATTCAAGTACGCGGTTCGATGCGACGGCATGGTTAAAGTCTTATCTGGAACAGAAGGCCTTCCAACAAGTTGGGAGAAGATAATGGCGGCGGCCAAAGTTTATGCGCAAACTGAGAAAAACCTCACAACAAACAGACCACCACCACCACACAATAGGCCCGCGGATTTAAGCTTAACCGGCGAAAGACGGTTTAAGAAATCATGGCGTGAGTCTGGAACAGGAAGTCGTTCGTCCGAAGACGCCCGCACAACAATCAACAAACTCTCCGCGCAACGGGAGAACAAACAGGAAAATAGGGAGAGACAGTGGACTCCCCTAACAAAAACCCCGGCGGAAGTCCTAAGTACTGAAGACTATCAATTCAAGCCTCCGATCCCAATGAAAAATAAACGTGGACAAGACCCGGCGCAATACTGCGAGTATCACAAAGACAACGGGCACACCACTAACAACTGCATCTCTCTGCGCACAGAAATAGAGAAAGCTCTCAAGAGCGGTGAATTAACGCATTTACTCCAAAATGTACGAAAAGAGATTAAGCAGATAACCCGAGGGGAGGAGGGCCCAAGTAAACGGGCAAAAACCTAAGTGAAGGCTCTGTGAGTTTCCCGCGGAATGACATAATTCATCAAGTATGGCGGAAATACCAGAGTGTAAGTTAAGTTCCACATAATTATTACAAAAAACTTTGTAAAGCCTCCGTGCTCTATCCATGAATAAAATTACAAAGTTTCTATTATTTTTGTGTTTACAAAGTGCATGCAATTTCTTGTAGTAAGCGCAAAAACATTATGGTAGTTACAAAACAAGCTCCATGCGCGGTCAGTGATCACGTCACAAACGACCATAAATTCACACATGAGCTTTATACCAACTTCATTCGCCTTACTCGATAAAAGCAATTGTACTCATGCAAAACATTGTAAAGTCATTAAACAAAACAAATAGAAACATGTTGTTCTCAAACGTACAGATACGTCCTAAACATTTTCAAACACGGCAGTGTTTAAGATACTTGTGCAGCAGCGCACCATCAAAACAGGGATTTACATCCCGCATATTACATGAAAAATTGTTCAAATACAATTTTAAAACTACTCTAAATCTTCACCCTCATCCGGAAAGATTTCCTTTAATTGCGCTACGTGGTCATCCGACTACAACGCTACATTTATCAAATCCATAACCGGAAGTTGCAAATTATTAAACTCTGTCTTCATGGAAGCAAGCGCGGCGCCAGTATTTACGCCAAAAGTTGCAGACTTGCTATCATCCCAGCTAACTTTTAATGCACTGTTCACATGTTGGGAACATTCAGCGTATCCTTGTGCATACCCATCACGTCGCGCAGCAACCATTAAATTAGCAACGGTTTTATCCAACTCTTCAGAGTTTAATACAGATTCCGCAACCTATGAAATCAAGCAAAATAAGTATCAAAAAAGAGCTTTCCACAAACAAGAAGGAGAGAAGAAACTTACGCAAGCAATTCCGCGATCTTTCAACCAGGCCATGTCATTCTTTAAAGGTTCAAGCTCGCTTTCCGCTGTAACCCGCGCCGTTTCTGAATTTTCTAATTTCTCCTCAACCTCAGTCAAACGGCGGGAGGTTTCAGTATTCTCGGAATGCGCAAGCTCTAGATCCTTCTTAAGTTGTTCCTGATCAGAAACTAAAGCAGTAAGTTCTTTCAACTCTTTATCTCTAAGGGCAAGGGTGGCAAAAGCTTGTACCTCGCGTTGCTCACTACGCTCTCTATGAGAACGCGCTTCCGCCAGCGCAGCTTCTGCATCAGCTTTCTCCTTCTTCAATTTTTCTACCTCCGCATCCTGATTCTTCAGTTTTTCAACCTCAGCCTTGAGGTTATTAATGATATTACGAAGGTTTGATTTCTCAGCATTATCTTTTTCACAAATCTTTCTCCAATTTTTACGTTCCTCGGAAAGGAGAGCAGCTTCAGCTTCCGCTTTTCTTTTCCAACCAGCAACAGACCATTCCTCAGTCTTGCGCTCAGCCTCAAACTTGGCTTGATCATCTTTTAATTTAGCCATCAATTGAGCCAGACGTCTCTCATCTTTGGCAAATTTCTTCCGAGACGCCATAAAGGATTCCTGCTCCTTATGCATGCTATACCACTCACGTACTATGCGGTGAGTGGTAGAGACATGAGAAGCAGTTTCTGCACAATAAGACTGGAAGGTCTACTCGTAAGATCGACCTTCCTGAAATTTTGATCTCCCCAGGTGGAAGTATCCCCTGCAACCAATCTTGGCACACATGCCAATCTGAGAAAGTATCACCTTTCTTTAAGTTCCAAACGGGGGCGTAAGGATCAGCAGCATCTTTCTCCGTATAAGTCCGATAATAGTAATCTCCCAAGGTTTCCTCTGGGCGGATCGGAGAATGTTTACTAATACCAGCAGACGAATCTTCCCCCTCAACTGTCACCTTCTCAACATGCTCCGACATAGTATCAGAAGGTTTAGGGGAATAAGTAGAACTGTTCTCAGTTGCCTCTTTCCCCAAATCTTGGGCAACCACCTCAGGGGTTGGGGGATTGTCAGCATCATTCACCACACTTGGATCAACACCAGCAGGCTTCTCAGCTTCAACAGTCTTCTCCACACCATCGTCTGCAACCTTTGTAGGTTTCAGCTGGTCAGCTACAGAAGCATGTGGAGGGGTGGAGGGAAGTTCTTCATTTTCCACAGATTGCAGTTCTGTAGGAATAGGAGCAACAGCAACCTCTGGGAAAATAAAAATCCGTAAGGATATAGTCCACATAAGGAAAACAAAGAAAGACGCCACTTACCAGGGACAGATTCCGTAACAAAGGCATCAAGATTTCCTTTTCTAGTAATTTTCTTCCTCTGAACCTTTTTAGGAGGTTGACCCTCCACGTCAGTATCAGTTTGTTTCCTTTTGCTTGCTCCCCTTTGCACCAAATGCTCAGGACTGGACTCCGGATCAATAGGATCCTCTGGGTTAGATGGAGGAATGTCAGCAGAGTCTTTTGGTTCTGGTTTAGGTCGCCTAATAGTAACTGCAGGCGCAAGACCCTCCAAAGTATCAGAAACCACCACATAATCACACCAGTGGTCAGAAGAATGGCGCATACCTTTCTTCTCCCCAACATTCTTAGCTTTAGAAGATTGAGTCTTCTCAGCATCACTCTTTTTCGGCGCAACATTACTAGTCGTCGCGCGTCTTTTCTTCTCAGGGCCTATGCCCAAATTTGACAACTCACCTATAAAGCGCAAAGAACAATTCACTCAGATGCGCAATGGTAAGTAAACAACAAACAGTATGCACAATCTTACCTATACCAGCAGCAGGCTGTTCAGACAAATCCGCATCCCGCGGAAGAGCAAAATTCCTCACAATACGATGGTACCAAAGCTCCTCGTCAGGCTTTTTCTTAATGGTACCCATCCTTCCTCTTCTCTTTTATATGCAACAACATACAACAAAACAACTGCAAGAAAAGGGGAAACATGTTCAAAAAAAAGGGGGGAAGAAAGATAAAAAGGAGAAAACCCAATCATAACATGACCTCCCTCCGTATACACCGGCTTGTCGTCCCGGTCCATCTTCCAGTTTAAACTCATACTAGCTCCGACAAGGGCTTTCTCCAGCAGAACAATGTTAGGAATTTCCTTCAAATCTTGATACCAATTCTCGTCAGAAGGGGTCCGTGTTAGGCCCTAAAGTGTGAGACTGACGCATCAAATTAATACAACGGACTATGGTTACGAACTGGGCTTTACAGGGTTAGTCAGTATTAGGTTTTGGACCTTTATAGGTCACTTGGGCCAAGCTTTAGGCCATGTGGGAAGTGGGCTTGCCTAGGTATATAAACAAGATTTCTACTTGTTTTAGGGTTGGACATTCATAGTTACAATTTTCCTAGAGAGAGAGGCGATTTGGTGAAGAACACTTGTACTAGACGGTTTTGCTTTTCAAGTAATAGAATCGTGTGCAAGTGTTTAAAGGTGATTCGGTTTGTTCTTCGTTTCCGTATTGTGCTCTTTGATTTTCATATTTTTCGATTTATCTTGAATCATCTTGTGATTGGATTCCGCACTCTCACAAGATTGGTTGATATCATTGAAAGATCCGGTTATACGGGACTTACAATTGGTATCAGAGCCTTTAGAACCTATTCTAGGCTCGGTGTGATATCAAATATTCAAGATTTCGAATTTTCGTTCATCGCGTTCTTCGTGTTCTTCGTTGTGTTCTTTGAAATTTTATCAAAAATCTCTATATTTTGGTGATCTGTGATTCTTTGAACGTTGTTAGGATTTGAATTTTTTTTAAGTTTGAAAAGGATTTAATAATCCCATAATTTTCGAGATTTTGGTTAATAGGCTTTTGAAAAGGTTCTTTCTTTCCAAAATTTAAAAATAAATTTCAAACTTTCCATTCATTGTTCCTTATCCAATGGTTTCAAGTCACATGGTCAGTTACAAATGTTTTTGAATTGATGATCGCGACTCGCAACCACCTACACGATTTCGGTTCATCACGTTTGAGTCGCAACCACAAGTATTATATTCATTGTCTCGAGTCACCTCTGTTCATTATAATTCAACTTTCAAGTCGCAATCTCGAGTCGCAACCGCGTTTCTATTTGCAACTCAGTTTCGAAATCATCTCCGGTTATCATCACCATCAACGGCCACGATATATCACGCATCATCACTGATCATCATCACCGGACATCTTCAGCAACCCTCGTTGTCAGACCTGCAACTTCTTCTCCATCATCATCTTCTGTTCACCTTAGTCGTTCATCATCTCGCATATCGGTCCGACTCGCAACCTCCTCAGTCGCAACCAGGTTTCGAGTTGAAATACTTGGAGTCGCAACCGTCATTCCGAGTAGAGGTTGCAAGTTCTCAGTCGCAATCTAGCCAGTCGCAACCACCGTTCCGACTTGTACGGCTCGCAATCACCGTTCCGACTTCACCGACTCGCAACCTAGATTCCGAGTCGCAACCGAGATTTCGAATCAACATCATCATCGTTCTTCCTCTCCACTGTTCACCGACGTAACCCTCCGGTCATCATCTCCGGCGTCACCTCGGACCACCGTGTTTCTACCTCACTCACGTGTTTCGAATCAAAGTTCCGAGTTCCGACTCAAATCCTTTTCATCTCCGTCTCCGACCACCTCGTCTCACATCACAGTCATCTTATCCGGCTGCCGTTTCTTCTCCCGTCACCATTATATCTCCGACACTATTAATCATCTCCGTCAATCGATCACCTTCGTCATCACCACACCTCACTCTGTGCTGCGACCTCTAGGTTTTGTGTTTTTGGTGTTGGTTCTGTTGTTCATACGAAGAAGACGGACTTGGCGGCTGAAAATTGAATAGGGTTTTGGTTCGGTTTTGTGGTGTTCAACGAAGAAGACAGACAATTCATTTTGATTTAAATTAATAATTAATAATAATTATTATAATCTTAAAAATCATTTGTTAATCATTGCTATTATTAATAATATATTGATTAATCATTGGTTCATAATTACTTAATCATTGATAAACAATAATAATAGTAATAATAGTTTTGGTTATTATTTAATTAATTAATTTAAAAAAAAAAATGGGGTTTGTTTGTTTGGTGGTGAAATTGGTTTGACAGGTTTTTGAGGTGCGGTTTCAGAAAGCGGGTTCGATTGCGTGCAAAGTGTTTGATTTAGCGAGTACACGGGTTCTCGTTGGTTTGTGTTTTGAGGAGAAGATCAAAAGTGTCAACTACCCTCTGAAATTATGACATTCATCACTAAAGAAGACATACTTTCTGTCTTTTGCACTCCTGAGTGCCGAGGAAGGGTTGAGGCTTATAGGATACATAACGCTGAGCTAATCGAAGACTACAATGAAATTAAAAGGAAAAATTTCACTTTAACAAAAAACGAAAAACTTTTCAAAGAGAAAATCGAAGCTCAGCGTAAGGACATCGTTCAACTTAAGGATGATGTTAGTGTAGCCACAGCCCAACTTATTATGGTTAAAGAAAAACTATGTGAAGTGACTAAAGAACTGGAGGATGTCAGGGATAAATATCAAATAAATCAGTTGAACATTAAAAAATTTGATTCCTCTAGCAAATTAGTCAAAAACCTGTGTGATCAACAGCTAGCATACCATAAAAGGAAAGGGTTGGGATTGGGTTTTAATCAAGTTCCTCCTCCTTACAATGACAATTACACATACTTACCGATGACTGAGGAGGAATTGATGAATGAGAACAAGATGGCTTACGGTCCTAAAACTGATAAGTCATCAATCAACAGCAGACCTGTTGATAAAGGAGCGACTCCTTCGGTAAATCTTGTTTCAAAGGATACTTTTGATCCTAATGCTTTGTCTTCCCCTGCAGATGAAGTTAAAGTTGAAGGTGTTGTTGGAGATGAACAAGCATCAAGTTCCCCAGAAGATTCGGTTAAACAGGAGTTTTCATATGACATTTTTGGCTCATTTTTTCACTCTATGATTAATTTCAGGTCTAATGATTTGGGCGAAAACGTTGATGCTTGCGTAACAGAGAATGAATCGGCAACCGAAACGGATAAGCCAGCTGAAACATCTGATTCCAAACGCGAATCACCTGAAGCAGCTGATTCTGAGAAATTGGAATCAGTTGATTCTAGTGAATTCAGCTCAAGGATGTCATGTGCAGAACCATCTTGTGCTGATAATTTGTCTAATGATTCAGCTGAAGTCTCTACTAAAGTTTCTGGTATTTCTTCCGACAAATCAGAACTCTCCGATTCTGTCAAAGCTGATGACATGAAGGATGAAGAGAAGACAGATGTGAAAAAGGCTCCAAATGCGCAAGTTGAACAATCTGAACCTTCGGTTAGTGGTGAAAAGGTTCAGATCAAGCAACAAGAGCCAAAGCAAGCAGGAAAAGGACGCGGAAATAAGAAGCCTAAACATCAAAGACAAGCAGGCTCTCCACAGTCCTCAGCGGGCAGCAATAGTCATCAAAAGGCCCGTGATGTGAAAAATGCCTTTGTTAAGCCAGTCAGTAATGGCAAATGTGAAAAATATGCATTTGACTGTGCTAACAAAGTTTTTGGAAAGGCTGGTGAGATTTCTGAACAAAACTTGCAGTCTCATCAAAACAAGAAGAATCAGAAGAAATCTCCACCACAGAAGGCCCCTGCAAACGACAAGTACAGACATCCAAATTCATCCTCGTTTGCAAGAAATGTGCAAGGAAATCAAGCACAGAAAGGACCGGTTCGTCCTTCAGGGTCTTCAAGAGCAAATCCAGCTGATCAGAATGCATTCTACGTAAAGAGACAAACATGCTTCAATTGCGGCATTGCTGGTCACATTGCTCGAAATTGCACACATCGTCCCTACGTACCCTACTATATGCAAAATCAGAGGGTTACACCAAAGGGCAACTACCATTCTAAGCCAATGAAGGTATCTTCACCTAAGGCAATGAAGAATGTGAATCCCACGGTTAAACCTTCTGATGGGGATTGGAATGCTGCTAAAGCAAAAAGAAAACAAGCTTTGAAACCTACAAAAATTTCGAAAAATAACAAGGTTGATAAGCCAAATGTTTTGCAAAGGCATCTAAGAAACTAGAAAAGCCTAAACAAATTTGGAGAGCAAAACAAAAAGCAGCTACATCTCCAATCCTCGAGACAAAAGGGGACTTATGTTTGAAAGAAGTGTTTTATTTTGATGCTTCAGGAAATCCCAGGACCACGATGGCCTGGGTACCCATGTCTTACTAATCTCCTTACTTTTCAGGAACAACCAAGGAGGAGCTGTTGACAATCTCTGGAATGTTGATAGCGGTTGTTCCAGAGATAAAAACGGGTAACATTTCACTGTTGCAAAAAGTTCAAATTTTTTTTTTACAGATGATATGTTTCCTTTGGAGGAGATAAGAGAAGTAAGAAATGATCAGCAAAAGGTACCGTTTAAATTCAGTACTTTGATTTGAATTTGATTAGTCTTCAATCTGATGACAGAACGGTTAAGCAAAAATATTTTTCTCTTTTCTTTTTCTTAGTTTATATCTTTGTATATAAAGTGTCCTTTCTCTAGTAAATGGTAAATTTGCGCAAAAATCCAAGATTTATGCACAAATTTAGGGGGAGAGAGAGACATATATAGTGTTTAGGGGGAGAAAATGAGAAAAATACAAAAACATTAGAAAAATGAAAAAGCCAAAAAGAAAGATTGCATGATATGGGAAGTGAAATAAATGTTTGTGTTAAAAGGTTTGACTAACACATGTAAGGTGCCATAGCTGAAAAGACTAGGATCTACTGCGATATGTTGATAGGCTTGACGCTCAACATGATAAAAGATACTAAGTGATATAAACATAACGAACTATGTACCATGTGGGTAACATACCAACGGTGTATGATTTTATGGTCTTAAATCTTGCATTGATAGATAGCCAACATCTGAGGTTTCGGGTCTTTATATTGTTGAATCATCCGGGGATATCTTGGTTGTCCTTCTGCTTAGAACTAAAATTGTACATGACCCCAGGAAAGAAAGTCACTTGGAATTAGCTCATATCTATTTGAATGTCTGTATGTTTCCCGATACACACAATTTTGATCTAATTCTGAAATCTTCTCTGAAAAAGTCGTGTACCTCCTCTGCTGCATCCAGATATATGCTGACCTGGAGGTGCTAGGCAACGACAGCTTCTGCTGCATCCAGATACATGCTGACCTAGCTGTACGTTGTCGCGCTATAGATCTAATACACCCGAAAGAGGCCCTCTAGTGCCCAAAAGAAACCCCAATAAACCTATATCAAATTGAGAAAAACTCATTTGATCTGTATATTATACCATCTCTGCTAAAGATCTATTCTGTTCTTTTCTCAACCTATTCCCAGTTAAGATTTCAGAAATCTGGATTGGACTTGTGAAATATGTGGTAGGGAAGATACTTGCATGATAGTGTGTGCTGTTTATATTTCCGGGATTTGATTAGTATTTATTTGGGTGTTCATTGTTAAGAAGTCAAAACATGATAAATCAGATTACATGCAGACTGCACAGTCAGGATATCTTAAAGGATGACATCAGTATACTCACCTGTTACGATGAAACGTTGTGCTTACCTTGATCGCGGGGGTATGCCTTGGAATGGGACACACGGGTATAATAGTATAATATCACCTTAAGCATATCACGAAGTTGAAAATTAAAAGTTGAGCGTTAAAGTTTAAGTGGACAAACATATTGGCAATCGCATAGACCAGTTTGATTAGGCTCGTATTGAAAAGTGTTCCTTAGTCTGCCTGAGAACGAATTTTGATCCCATTTGCAATTGTAATTGTATATTATGGTAGTTGTTTATATTTTGAAATTTTTATTTCTTTTAGTTCTTAAAATTAAAAAATTAAAAAAAAAATTCAAAAATCCAAAAATAGTGTGCTTATTTGTGTTCTTAAATTTAAAAATATAACCGTTCTTGAAGGTTTGACTGATCATCAAAATTGAAAGAATTTAAATTGTGAAATTTGATGTACCTAGTGTTCATGTGGTACTCTCCCTGTTGCATAAGAAATGTTTGCTTATGAGTGTGTGAGCATGTGCAGAACTTGATTTCAATCAAGACCAGGGGTTGATGAAGACTGAGATGCTGTTAGTTGCTGAAGAAGCCTACAGAATCACAACAACAAGATGTACCTGAGTCAGAAGAACCGGATACGAGACGCCGTCTGACAGTGAAAGTACATTTGAAGAAGTATCGTGAACCTGCTTGAAAGACAAAGACTGAAGAAGAAAAGAACTGCTGAGAATCCTCCTTTCACATTCTTTTTGACAAAGATATTTTCAAGCAAATGCTGATCGTGATCCTAATATGAGGCTAACCACAAAAGCTGAAGAAAGAGACCCAGTGCTGAGAGTTCAGAAGTCAAGAACTTCCACAACATCTACAGCTTAGAGACAACCATAGATTTCGTTGAAGACGTTGCTGAATTCAAGTTATGAAGACAATTTGATGGCATCAGTCTAGGGGGAGATTGTTAGGCCCTAAAGTGTGAGACTGACGCATCAAATTAATACAACGGACTATGGTTACGAACTGGGCTTTACAGGGTTAGTCAGTATTAGGTTTTGGACCTTTACAGGTCACTTGGGCCAAGCTTTAGGCCATGTGGGAAGTGGGCTTGCCTAGGTATATAAACAAGATTTCTACTTGTTTTAGGGTTGGACATTCATAGTTACAATTTTCCTAGAGAGAGAGGCGATTTGGTGAAGAACACTTGTACTAGACGGTTTTGCTTTTCAAGTAATAGAATCGTGTGCAAGTGTTTAATGGTGATTCGGTTTGTTCTTCGTTTCCGTATTGTGCTCTTTGATTTTCATATTTTTCGATTTATCTTGAATCATCTTGTGATTGGATTCCGCACTCTCACAAGATTGGTTGATATCATTGAAAGATCCGGTTATACGGGACTTACAGTCCGGAGCGTTTCAACGGGAACATCTTCCTTTCCCCTTAAAACCATCCTCACCGGAATCACTCCGGCCTTAATAAAGAAAAATTTTTGCTTCCAATCGTGAAAAGACTTCGGAGGATGCTGCAAAATCTTCTTTGCAGATGCTCTCTGAACGAATGAATAAAACCCCTGGGTACAATGCATTTGATGGAAAACCCTAAATCGGGGAACGGTCGGTTCAATATGCATGGTCCGACACACAAATTCAAAATGTCGAACCCTAACCATGCCAATAGGATGCAGTTGAGAGAGATGAATGTTGTAAAAACCAAGAATTTCAAGAAAGAACTTTGTTACAGGCAAGCGAAAGTTGCCTTCGCAAAAGAAACCCCAAAACAAAGTAATATACCCAGCTGGAGCATCTGCTGCCGTCTGACCCTCCTCAGGGTAGCGGGCACCCCAGGTCTCTGGGAATCTAAAGTTTTGAACCAGGCCGTCAAAAGTTGCCCTAGGCCATTTCAGCGGTGGCAGTTCAGCAGACATTTCCTCCGATAAATCTTCGTGGTATTCTCCAGTTGACATAAGAAGAAGAAAGATTGACAATCTTTTTCTCGAACAATTAAAGAAGAAGGGAAGGGGAAAAGTTTTCAACAAAACAATGATTACACGAAGAGGTTACCCAAACGTTATATACTTATCGCAATAAATAGCATCGGTAACCGTCACAACGACTTTTCCAGATATCACAGTTCTCCAAACAGCAGGAAAAATACACACGCGTTTGCAGCGCGCGTGAAAAACACGGATAGTAAAATATACCTGACTGTGACAGCCTGTCACATAGTCCTGACTGTACTATCCACTAAAGTCAAAGAATTTCAAAACTTTCAAAACAAATTAAATCTTCTCATAGAAGATTCCCTATTTTTCGCGCCCAAAAGCATTTCACTCTCATAAGTCCAGTGCTCCACTTATTTGCATAAGTACAACACTAGACTGGGGGGACTTGAAGGGGTAAGGTCCCAAAAACCTTATAAAAAGTGCTTGGGACCATACCACAACTTTAATTTTCAGCTTGGCACCTTGCGCGGCCGCGCACTGGTCTCACAAAAGAAAGGTCTAAAAGGCCCACAACAGTCAACACTTGCGCCCAAAGGGAATCATAAAACCTTGCGCAATTCCTACACAAAGCAAAAGATAAGAATACGGAGTTAGATACTTCCGCTCAATATCCAGACTTGGATATTATTTGCCCAGACTTGGGATTTATTCATCTGCTTCCACACGATAAAGGTGTCACACCAGATTACAGCAGTAATCTTCTAGAAATAATACAATCGTGCACCACCAAAACGGTTACAACCGTCTGGACACGTGTCACTATATCAGTCGTCCCCAAAATCACATCGAATGCATGCAAATGAAGAGTAATCTTCATTTAGGTCACTTTACACGTGGCAAATCCCTTGCGTTTGATCTAAACCACGATCCGTGTGCCATCACATCGGATCAAGGAGTATTAACGGAAGAAATCATAACCGCTTACGGAGTTAGCATCTTCCGTCTTCTTTTCACTAACGGGTTTTCCCGCCTTTTGAACGACTCCCGGCTATAAATAAGAGAAAAATCAGGTATGAACACAAGTTACACACATTTCTCAAATACATCTTCTTCTTCATTACTAATACTTATTCTCACACCGGAGTCGGGTCAAGGAGAGAACCCTCTTCTCCCCTTGGCGAGGCTAACGGTGTTCTTTTTTGCAGAATCACCGGAGAAGAAGGTCTGTTAGGCCTAAATCGATCGAGTGGAAACCAACCTTTTTATGCGGATTCAAACCCCCTAGATATCTCGGTTCCGACCATTTATCTAGTGTTTCTTCAGGACTCAAATGGTTAATGAAAATGCTTATAGGGAGTCAGGTCGTTAAACTTTTTGTTTTTGGACTCAACTAGTTAAAACCACTAAAACACAGGGACTCAAATAGTAATTTACCCTAAATAACTAGATGCTCAATTTTCTAGGATCTAATAATAATACAATCTTTTTTGTCAGAACTCATAACATTCTGTGCACCCCGCCCGACCCGAATGTACAACGTATATTTAAACACAAATGAAAGTCAGTAATGATCCGCAAGCGGACCCTGTTGGAAAAAAAAATATGACTAGTAATTATACCAAATTTTAATTAAATTAGCCTAATAACAATCTAATTTCGGTCCGTCTTAAACCTCTTCAAAGCTTTATCACTCTTCTCCTCTCGTGTGCTTGCAAGTCTTGAACCCGCAAACGTTTCATCCAACCCAGAAACTTCATTTTTCTGTTTGCGAAGAACATACTGATTAGTAATGAAAGGATAGGAGATCTGCATGATTAAGAAGATTTAGAACTTAGAAGCAATGTTTTCATAACCAGAATGGTTATCGAAGCTAGCGTGGATTCATCTATTAATAATATGAACCCTTCAAACAAATAACATATGGAGCATTAAGTACTAAAGAATCAAAAAAAAAAAATTTTTGAAGTACATTATAAAATATCCTAAAATGTGCTCCTACCATTCGGTCCTAGTATAAAGTTTTTTATATTTGAAATAATATATTTATTGAGCTAAAAAAAGTAATTAAAAGAATTAGCAAAAGTCAGCTAAATTAAATTAAATATATTAAGAAATACAGAGAGAGAGAAGGGTGGCGGTGGTGACGGTGATAGGGAAGGTGGGGAGGGTGAGAAAGGTAGAAGGCTAAGGTGGTGGCAGATGGTTGTGGTGGTGGTGGAAGATGGTGGTGGTAAACGAAGGTTGAGAGAGAGAGAGAGAGAGAGAGAGAGAGAGAGAGAGAGAGAGAGATTGTGTGTTTAGAGAGGGAGAGATTTCTTAATTTAATGAAAAATGTTATTAGTTTTTTATAAATGCCTTTTGTTTTTATATTAAAAAATTGGGAAAATTACTTTTTGAGTTCTTGTGTTTTAGTGGTTTTAACTAGTTGAGTCCAAAAGTAAAAGTTTAACGATCTGAGTCCCTATAAGCATTTTCATTAACCATTTGAGTCCTTTTGAGTCCAAATTTTAACCTTTTGAGTCCAATTTTTTGAACTCAAATCGTTATAAAATGAACAAAATTGGACTCAAAACGTTACAAAATAAATGGCTAGGGATTCAGGGCGTTAAACTTTTTGATTTTGGACTCAAGTGGTTAAAACCACTAAAACACAGGGACTCAAAAAGTAATTTACTCTAAAAAATTTATAAAAAATGGGTAAAAAGACCAAACTACCCATGTTTGACCAAATTTAACAGAAAAATCTGAGTTAGGGTTAAAGGACAAAACCTGTAACAAAATTCCCTGTAAAGGTCAAAATTCGTTGAAAATGACACCGCCTGAAAAGACGTATATAGATAAAGAACTGTAATTTTTCAAAAAAAAAAATGAATCTGAAAGAAATTTTTTGTATTTTTATAATATTAACCGCAAGGAAACAAACAAAATCACAACACCATATATTGTTGTTCATAAGGCCTTTTCAATAAATAACTAGATGCCCAATTTTCTAGGATCTAATAATTCTTTTTGTCAGAACTCAGAACATTCTGTGCACCCCACCCGACCCCCGACCCGAATGTACAACGTATATTTAAACACAAATGAAAGTCAGTAATGATCCGCAAGCGGACCCTGTTGGGAAAAATATGACTACTACTTAAATTAGCCTAATAACAATCTAATTTCGGTCCGTCTTAAACCTCTTCAAAGCTTTATCACTCTTCTCCTCTCGTGTGCTTGCAAGTCTTGAACCCGCAAACGTTTCATCCAACCCAGAAACTTCATTTTTCTGTTTGCGAAGAACATACTAGTTAGTAATGAAAGAATAGATCTCCATGATTAAGAAGATTTAGAACTTAGAAGCAATGTTTTCATAACCTGAATGATTATCGAAACTAGCGTGGATTCATCTATTAATAATATGAACCCTTCAAACAAATAACATATGGAGCATTAAGTACTAAAGAATCAAAAAAAATTTTTTTTTTTTGAAGTACATTATAAAATATTCTAAAATGTGCTCCTACCATTCGGTCCGTTTCAAATGATGATTGTTAAAATGCATTATCGAACCGATTATGTTGCCATTTCTCAGTCCGTCTAACTGGTCCAATTCGATTATTAAAAAAAAAAACATTGTTTAAAAGAAATGTAAGTACCTTGAAAATGGGTGTACTAGTATTTGCTCTTTTACCAAGGTCAATTTGTACAGATATGTTAGCTTGTGACAAGTCCACACCAGAGTTCTGTAGTGCTTGTGTTAATGTACTCAGTAACCTGTTTGTACACCAATTTGTCTACATGTTGTTAGCCCAACAAATCAAGCCCAAGCCCAAAGTAAAACAAGCTAGCCCAATAATAACATTGATATCTCAACTTAAACAGTGTTAATTCTTACCCTTGAGAGTAAATCGTTGAGATGCTAATTGTGCCACTTTCAATAGTAACTTCCTCATCTTTCAGTTTATCACTTGCTGTGCCATCGTTTGTGCATGATCTGTTATTGGTCAAACACGGGTTTTGACCAATTTGTTCTTGCAAACTTACGTTGGTATCTAATAGGGCTTGACCCTTTTTCGGAAGGTTTAAGGAAACATTGCCCTTGTTGACTAGTGGTTGGTCAATGAAACCTTCAGTTGGTCTTTGATTATTATCGTTATTATTGTTATTCTGTCGGAATACAAGAAAAAAGAAAAAAAAAATTTGTTTCTGATAAGCCCGAAAAATAATTTTTATTTCAAAAAGAAAGTACTTGGAAAGATTGAATGTACCCGACATGAGTCCTCGTACATGTGCGTCTTCTCTTGTAGAAACCGAATGTATTCAATAACCTAGAAATTCATATCTCAAAGTTTAGATGTTTATAAGTTTACGTGGACGATTGAAAAAATCATTGATGTCTTTCATGGTATACCTCTAATAGAAATGACGCCTTATCGCGCTTTTGGTCACCTTGTGGAATGATTTCTCTCAGCATTGTAAATCTGAAGCAAGTAGAGGGGTTAAAACTTTTTTAAGAGCGCGCCTGAGGCGCGAGGCGCACTAAGGCGCAGCTTCTGGGGATTTTTCGCTCAGCGCCTTGTGTAATTACAAGAAGCGCCCAAAAGGCGCAGATTTTTGGGGTTTTTCGGGGGCTTTTTGGCCTGAGGCGCGCGCCTCATGTATCTGAGGCGTTTTTTTCTGCAGAGAAAAGTTGTACCTTGGGTTTTTGACTTGTACATGTAAGTAAAATGGTATAAAAGCCTTATTTATAGCTATATTTTGGTTAAAAGAAGCTAAAAACCTATGGGATATGTAATATATAAAAAATTATATAAACACCTTGCGCCTCGGGTACGAAAAGCCCACCGCTTTTGCGCTTTGCGCTTCGCGTCTCAATTTTAGACCTCGTCGCTTTTGTGCGCCTATCGCTTTTTAAAACCAAGGGTTAAAATTGACTAATTCGTAGGTACAGGGGTTAGTATTGACTGTCAGCTATAATATAAACATACCTGTCATTGATTTTGCTTCTTCTTCGTTGCTCAGTAGCCGAATGCTTAGAACGCGGAGTGTTGGGCTTTTGATCCTGGTGTGATGTGTCTACTTTAACAGACAAAACACCTATCAAATTACAAAAATAATTTGTAATTTTATAAATCTTATTATCATTAATATAATGATGATAATAATGATTATTATTCTTATTATTTTCAGGGGTTGCAAAACTCAACATGAACAGAAACATGTCACCAAAATAATCAGTTTTGAGTTGTCATATTAACCCGTTTAATAAGCATGGCGTGTTCAGTTTAGACTGTTTAACCCGTTTAATGAAATGGATCACCCCGTGAACTCGTTTACCACCCATTTAGAAAAGATACCTTTGTAGTGTGAGGATGGCTCTTGCTTGATAACAAACCCGTGTTCTTCATCATCCTCATCATCTCGGCTACTTTTAGCAAATTTTAACACATCAACAAAACTCGGATTATTTTGAGCTGATGATGGGCTGCAAAATCACCAGAAAACTGTCATATAACTGAGATTGAATATTTATCATTCACATAGAACAAAAGCGGAAAGTATAATAACAGACCGCGAAGATGAGAGAGAACTGATGCTCGCGGTTGGGTGGTTATGCGCAGATGAAGACTGTGACGGCCGGTCCATGGATGTCACCCATGGCCCTTCTCCCGTCTTCATAATGCCACCCTCTATCAACAACATTTAGTAGACATTATTAGTTTCCCACAAGCGCGTAAAAAGGTAACCATTAAACTAACCTTAAAGAAATCTTGGATCCGAAACTGTATACCTCTTATTACACGTGTGTTTCCAGCAATATTCTCCTTCCCTGTCTTTCCCTTTACAGCAGATTCTTCCCATAGTGAGAAACCACTCCCTGTGTAAGAACTACAGTTTGAATTCTCATCATTTCTATCACTACCACTAGATTGTACTGGTCTGATCACAACCCCTTCAGCCTTTCCCATCCTTTGACTTTGACTTTGACTTATACAAGAAATATGACTAATACTGTAAGTCCCTACGCCACCTGGCAGAATGTGTTCCACTGCACTTATTGGTTCTTCGAATTTATTTCCTTCTGTTCGTTCCAGTGGTTGCAAGAAGTCGTGAGTTTCAAGGAACCCACCTGCAAATATTATAATTAAATTAATACTTTAAAATGAAATATTAAAAAATTAAGAAATTAAAAACAAGAAGATAGGTGTCTGGATCAATGTAGCACGTGACCAGTGACCACCAACATGAAACCACTACTGTACTAAAATGTGATGGATAATTTAAAGTTTTAAAACACCGATCCCAACAAAGACATTTCTACTATCGTTTATGTCGTCCTTTCTCTATCTTCTTTTGTCTCTTTAGTCTTTATCTCAATTTCACCACTTTTTCTATCTTTATTTTTTTACTTACACTCAAAGATGTAATTTATGATATTTTAAATGACTGAATATATAGTACTATTAGTCATCTATATTCCTTGGTTGATTTATTTACTTTAGTTTTTTTATAGAAAGATAAGGACAACAAATTTAATTATGAAATGTCCTTTCAAAATTAAGATTTTATGCAAACAACACTTTACTATAAAAATGCTATTTAATTGATTTGTCAAAATCAAGATTCTACTAAGTATAGTCCATTCATATGTATTGTATTCCATATTAAATAGCAATTAAGATTTAGAGTTTGAACACATTAAGATAGCACATGTTCGATAGTTTAATGACTCATGGTGTGATTTAGATTGCAGAAGTAGGTTATAAGGGACATAGGTTCGGTTCCTGCTCTCTCCATTATTTTCTGTGGCACCTGGTGATAATGGAAGACTAGGCGAGTAGGCGGCGATCGCTAGTTCGATCTTTGAACTGAGCGGGTTTTACCTCACCGCACTGTCGTGCCTTCGGGCGAGTGTTCACGGGCTTCGGCCCTAGGTGAGGGTTTTCCCCGGTTCGGAGGCGAGTGTATCCCGATGCGGTGAATTTCGCCAGTGACCCATTTTAAGGATTCGTTAGCCGTTCAAAAAAAAGGTTATATTTTTAGGTGTTAGAACAGTTACAAAAGTTGAACAATTTCATAAAAATTTAATTTTATCTACAGTTTTAGCACGCTATACACCTGTTAGTTTTACTTTAACTTAATAAAGTTAACCAAATTTTATTACAGTTTTCATTTTTTATTACTTCAATCCAAGTTGGATCGGATCAAGATCTTAAATTCTATTCTTGCTAAGATCCTATACGGGAATATTAAAGCTTTCAAGATCTTAGCAATCATCATGATTGTCGTAATTTTTCTTGAACATGAATTCCTAAATTTCTATGATAGATACACAACAACATGCACATTACAGGAGGATTTGAACACTTAACCCTTTGGTTACTACTTAACCACCAGGATGTCCCCCTGCAGACTGATCATCATAATTACATTTCAGAATACTAAATTACTCTCGAGTTAATAAAAAAAAAACAATGTTCCCCCATGGTATTTGAAACACTTTATACTAATTATGATAAGATGAATAATTGCTTAAAATTATTCACTTTAGCTAAATCACCAGAAGGTTTGAAATAAAATAGTTTATTTACCTGGAGGAATAGAAGATGGATCTTGCTGTGCAGGTGAATAAAGCGAAAGAAAGTTATGCGTTGGTTTCCTACCTGTAAATTCAACATAATTTAACATCAACGTCACGCTTACACTGTTACACACACTTCCTCAAGCCTATGCATACGTACACGTGCCGTGCACGTGTTTAGAAAATGCAAAAAATGGTGGTACCTTGTGTTCCGTACGGACGTGGTTGCGGAAGCTCCATCAGGATCTACAGATTTTGTTTCTACTGATTTCAATTTGATCCAAAATTAGGTCAAAATTGACCACCGCTCACTCCGGTCACCTGAATTCTAACTGAATCGTCACGTATCAACAGATCTAGCACCGCACACGTAGATGACGTGATTGCGGTTGCATTCACGACGTAATTCCGATTCCGATTAGATTAGGTTTTATATATTCCGTCACCTTCACAGATCAATACACAATAATTAGATTATTTACCGATGAAATCATGAAATTCAAGTTCAATCGTGTTCACTGGATCATTCTCTTAACGAAATCTCAAAATTCAATATCAAATCGTTGTAGAATTAACAGAATTACCTAAATTAACGTAATGTTAAACATTCACCTGTTACATATTCAAATCCAAGCTACAGTAGAACAATAACGACACATAATTCACAAACAGAACACATTCCGATCGAAACACAAAGTAAGTAAATTAAAACTAACACGATCGATGAACAGTTGAATACGTACCTTGAATCGATCTGAACTTCGTTTCCGTTACAAAATTCAGTAGTTACAACAACTTTTGAGACGATTTGCGTGCAGAATTGCGAATCCTGTAATCGTCAACCGGAATGTTCTACCGGTAAAATTGAATTCCGGTAACTGTTTGCAGTGAATTAGTTATTCCTGAAGGTGATATAGAGATGAATTGTGTATGTATATGTGATGGAGATGAAGTGATGATGAGAAACAGGTGTGATGAAAGATAGGGTTTGTCAGAGCAGATCGATCTGAAACAATGTTTTTGAGTGTGTGATTTGGATTTGATGAATTGTGCGTTTTTATATGGGCTCTGGATGAAAAGTTATAACGCCGTTTTGGTTTAACGTCTGTTTGTTTAACTCCGTTTACGGTCACCATCTTACATGTGTTGCTACTTTTAAAGTATGCGCTACTTTATAGTGAACTTTTCTTATTTTATATTTATATTTATATTTATATTTATATTTATATTTATAATTTATATTTATAATAAAGATTAAATGGGAAACCAAAGTAAGAATAAAATGAGAAACCAACCAAAGCTTGACTCATCAATACATTTTACCTCATTTTTGTAAATTTGTAGATGAATAATTAGGAGAGTGTTTGAGGTTGAGTTTTGAAAATAAATTATGTGTTTTGAATAATCAGAATCAGATAATTAATTATAATAAAACGTGATGTTGAAAGATAGTGTTTGGATTTGATTATGTTTCTTGAGTAAACAATTATAAAATGTAAATGTGCTTTAGTGGTTTGTGTGTCACATTATAAAGAAGAGGTTGGTAGTTCGATCCATGCCCCCTCAATTTTTCCAAATAGTGTCTTGAATTTATGTGATGATACTCACATATAACTATAATCTTTTTCTCAAGATGATACTCATATTTGACTTGCTAAAACTAATTAGTTACAGATAATTTTAAATTTATTTATTTAATATATCATAAAAACAAAGGTTGGTCCCTATATTTTCTAAATTGAGACCAACACCCCTTATTCTTTAAGTAAGTATTTATATCTAGTTAACCATATTAATGCCTAATTACTTTTAAGACTTTACATCGATATATAAATGTACTTTCACGACTCTACACCGCAACAAACGAAACATACTCTTTTTTTCTATGTCTAATTACGTTAATATCACAAACGCAACGAGGATGACAGTCAAAAACACGTAACGTCACGTGCAGACACCACACATTAATGTCATCATCGTACACTGTAGCCACAATGCCTATATAGGTTACAACGGGTTAGATTGGATACATCGAAACACTTTATATGGTTAATACATCACATAACATGTCGCCATCTAAAAACAACTAAGATGTTGTCGTCGCAACGCACAGCTATGGCAACAATCTAGTTTATAATAAAGATTAAATGGGAAACCAAAGTAAGAATAAAAAAGGAAACCAACAATGCTTGACTCATCAATAAAAATTTGTAGATAAATAATAAAGTAAATATCAATAATAGTATTCTTTTTAACAAATCAAACTTATTTTGTAAATAGAGTAAATTACAACATATTTCAACATAATTTAACATCAACGTCACGCTTACACACACTTCCTCAAGCCTATCCACCTTCTCTACCACCACCGTCATCAAACGGAAACCGTCATTATCACCACTACCACCACCGTACCACCGTCGACGAAACAACATCCAGATATGTAAGTGTGCTTAGTAATTCAACATTCTGTTCAACAACGAAACCGAGTCTTAACTACGTTGTCATTTGCAAGTCATCGGAGCTTCATTGTTTAACCGAGCTTCATATGAAGAAAACGAAAGAGAAAAAAAGGATTCTTGTTTGTCACTTTAGCTATTGCAGGTCCAGAGTTATTGCGTTTTATGGTTTCCAATATTCCAGGTATTGTTATCATCTCATATATGACATTCCTTCCATCTATCAATTTTCTTCACTTCCTGATGCAAATATTTTTGTCACTTTATGCTTTGGGTGAATTGAATTTAATGCAATCAGTGGTTTCATTGCGTTTTAAAAACTTTTGATTTATGTGGCTTTATAATGTGTTACAGAGGAATATTATGTTTTTAAGTACAAAAGTGGGAATTTTTTTATTATGAAAGTACATACAAGCCATGTAAACTAATGTAACACCTCGGAAAATTTTATCGAATCAAATGGCAACACATCTACTCAACAACTGTTCTTTAAAGACTGCTGGTTACAAAGACTGAGAAGACCTAACAACTGCTGATTGTCAAAGCCCTGATGAAGACTAAAGCACTGCTGATTCAAGGCATGATCAACCTATGAAGAAAGCACTGATCTGCAACATCAGTGCTTATACTCAACAGCGGATAGGAGTATCAGTGTTTACCTATCAGTGTATTCAATGTAACAGTACTTGTTTAGCATAAGTGTTTAGAGGTTGTTAGTCTGTCAGATGTCACTGTCTAGGTGACGTCAGCATTAGATGCTTAGTAGTTAGATTTGTACTATAAATAGAACAGTACCTGTACTGTTCTATTAGCTCTTTTGCACCTATCATCTTGTACGAACAAACTAGTGAGCTCAGGCCGAGGGGGAGTTTAGTGTACATGCATGCATAGTTGAATCTTTGTAATTCATACAATCTTTTGACTAATGAAATCGTGTATGATGAAAACTATCTCTCTTTGATTGTGTTATAAAGTTTAATTTCATTTCCGCTGCGATTCATCTCTGATTTATCTTCTTTCATTAATCACTTGTTAAACAAACACAATCAGGACAAACTCAGATCCTAACACATATCCTCCAAAACGTTGTGACGATAGATGTGTCTACTGTTTAGAAGATGGGAGGCTATGCTATAAGCCTATGATTTGGCAATTGTTACAGATTTGTGAATGAATCTATCTACGGTGAAAACCCACATGATGGGAAGAACTTTTTGCAGGAACGTAGGAAATGGTGAGGTTGTGAAGTAGTCCCAATAGCTATTGACTTTACCTCCACACATTGTTCAAACATTAAAGTTCTTTTGGTGTTTTATCATATTTACCTAGTAATCAGCATCTTGTTGTTGTCTTCTTCTGCAGTTTTAATTAAAAAGTACCTTATATAAAAACACCATTATAAAAAAAAGTTCAAAAACTGTCTTTACCAAATTATACCGTTAGACTCGTCTCGAAGTTACAGGTCCAATGATATATAATATCCAAAACCTTTTTTGGGATTTTCGTGCCTTTTTCGGGAAATTACAACATACAGAAAGGAAAAACAAGCGCACATGGCTTTATCGCCTACTGGCATATTAAAGGTGGGATGAGGCTTTGAGACCAATAGGTACTAAGTTCGATTCCCACAAGGGGTTTTTCCCATATTTATTGGGTTTCCTCCTGAGTTGGTGTATAGGCATTATGCCTAGTGGAGATGAATATGATCGGGTGGTACCGCTGGTGGCTGGATGACACTCCTATGGTCCGTTAGTGATCCAAATTTTTCGTTCAAAAAAAATACAAAGAAAGTAAATTATAACATAGTTATTAAGTTGAAATCAGCCCAGTTCTTCCAGAGACTGTAGAAACCGTTGCCCCTTTCTTTAGCCACATGAACGAGGCATCCTTTATAAATTCTGACAATTTCCTCCATGGTAGCTCATTCCCTTTAATAATCTTCTCGTTAAGGTTAAGCCATATCCTCCAAAACGTTGTGATGATAGATGTGTCTACTATTCGGAAGGTGGGAGGTTATGCTCCAAGCCTATGATTTTCCAATTGTTACAGATTTGTGAAAGAATCTTTCTACAGTGAAAACCCACATAATGGGAAGAACTTTTTGCAGGTACGTACGAAATGGTGAGGTTGTGAAGCAGTCTAAATAGGTATTGATTGTACTGTCACACATTGTTCAAACATTAAAGTTTTTTTGGTGTTTTATCATATTTATCTGGTAATCAGCATCTTGCAATTGTCTTCTTATTCAGTTTTAACTAAACAATACCTTATATAAAACCACAATTATAAAAAAAAATCCAAAAACTGTCTTTATCAAATTATACCGTCAGACTCGTCTCGAAATTACGAGTCCAATGATATATAATGTCCAAAACCTTTTTCGGGATTTTTGTGTCTATTCAGGAAATCACGACATACAAAAAGGAAAAAAACAAGCGCCCAAGGTTTTATAACCTACTGGCATATTGGAGGTGGGATAAGGCTTTGAGACCAATAGGTACTAAGTTCGATTCCCACAAGGGGCTTTTTCACATATTTATTGGGTTTCCTCCTAAGTTGGTGTATAGGCATTATGTTTAGTGGAGATGGATATGATCGGGTGGTAACGCTGGTGGATCGATGATACTCCAGTGGCCCGTTAGTGATCCAAATTTTCCGTTTGAAAAAATACAAAGAAAGAAAATTATAACATAGTCATTAAGTTGAAATCAGCCCAGTTCTCCCAGAGACCACAAGAACCGTTGCCCCATTCTTTTGCCACATGAATGAGTCATCCTTTATAAATTCTAACAATTTCCGCCATGGTAGCTCGTTCCCTTTAATAATCTTCTCGTTATGGTTAAGCCATATCCTCCAAAACGTTGTGATGATAGATGTGTCTACTGTTTAGAAGATGGGAGGCTATGCTCCAATTTGGCAATTGTTACAGATTTGTGAAAGAATCTATCTACGGTGAAAACCCACATGATGGGAAGAACTTTTTGCAGGTACGTACGAAATGGTGAGGTTGTGAAGCAGACCCAATAGCTATTGACTGTACTGCCATACATTGTTCAAACATTAAAGTTTTTTTTGGTGTTTTATCATATTTATCTGGTAATCAGCATCTTGTTGTTGTCTTCTTCTACAGTTTTAATTAAACAATACCTTATATAAAAACACAATTATCAAAAAAAAAGTCTGAAAACTGTCTTGACCAAATTATACCGTTAGACTCGTCTTGAAATTATGGGTCCAATGATACATAATGTCCAAAATCTTTTTCGGGAATTTCGTACCTTTTCCGGGAAATTACAACATACATAAAGGAAAAAAATGCGCCCATAGCTTTATAGCCTACTGGCATATTGGAGGTGGGATAAGGCTTTGAGACCAACAGGTACTGAGTTCGATTCCCACAAGGGAGTTTTTACCATATTTATTTGGTTTCCTCCTGAGTTGGTGTATATGCATAATGCCTAGTGGAGATGGATATGATCGGGTGGTTCCGCTGGTAGCTCGATGACACTCTAGTGGTCCGTTAGTGATCCGAATTTGCCATTCAAAAAAAATACAAAGAGAGTAAATTATAACATAGTCATTAAGTTGAAATCTGCCAGTTCTCCCAGAGACCGCAGAAACCATTTCCCCATTCTTTAGCCACATGAACGAGTCATCCTTTATAAATTCTACCATTTTCTGCCCTGGTAGCTCGTTCCCTTTAATAATCTTTTCGTTACGGTTAAGCAATATCCTCCAAAACGCTACGGTGATAGATGTGTCTACTGTTTGGAAGATGGGAGGCTATGCTCCAAGCCTATGATTTGGCAGTTGTTACAGATTTATGAAAGATTCTTTATACGGTGAAAACCCACAAGATGGGAAGAACTTTTTGCAGGCACGTACGATATGGTGAGGTTGTGAAGTAGTCCCAATAACTATTGAGTGCACTGCCACACATTGTTCAAACATTAAAGTTTTTTTTTTTTTTTGGTGTTTTATCATATTTATCTGGTAAGCAAGATCTTGATGGTGTCCTCTTCTACAGTTTTAATTAAACAATACCTTATAGAAACACAATTATCAAAAAAAAAAATCGGAAAACTGTCTTTACCATATTATACTGTTAGACTCATCTCGAAATTACAAGTCCAATGATATAATGTCCAAAACCTTTTTTTGGGATTTTCGTGCCTTTTTCGGGAAATTACAACATACAGAAAGGAAAAACAAACGCCCATAGCTTTATCGCCTACTGGCATATTGGAGGTGGGATGAGGCTTTGAGACCAATAGGTACTTGTTAGGGATAGAATTTCATAGCCTATGGATCACGGATCCTCAGTTCAGTCTGAATTAAGAATCCTCAGGAGACGCTGCAAGAATAAGGATCCAGGATCCTCATGATTATTCTAACTTAACAATTGTTTCCATCACCTTTGGCTTGTTTTGCAGGTATATTTCGAAGAGGACGTATTCCATGCGAGATTCCAAGGGAATATGCTCTACATTTTCAGCACGTGCATGAGCTAGTTACCGTTGGTGGTAATCGTGGGTGATGGGCAGATTTTTTGGATAGTTAGTTAGGATATTTTTATCAAAGATTAAAGGGGTATTGAGCTTAATTTTATAAACACTTCTCTCGCACTTGTTTGACACTACACTTCTGCTACTCTCTCTATCTCGAATACACACTAGAATTCATTGTATCAAGCTCAATAATTCCGAAGTTGTAAACTTGTTTATTCAATATACTTGATAGTGATAGTTTTCACTATCCGAGGTTTTTTATGCCGGAGATCATATCTTGATCAAGGGCTTTTTCCTCGTATAAATCCTTGTGTCACTTGTTCATTTCATGCAAAGTTTGTTCATACATTTGCCCGATTAACCAAGCATCACACCACACAAAATAAGATTTGGTTGCATTATCCTAGTCTGATTTTTTACCAAAACAATACTGATGTGTGTAAAATGCAACATATAAATTACATCAAATGAGACATAAAACTAACCATTTTTTTAGTACTAATGTTGGAAAAAGTGTGCTTTTGTCTTCCTTTTATATTTTCAGGATTAAATGAGCGTAAATGAACAAAAGAAGCAAATATGCAGCAAATCTAACATAATTACAAGAAAAGGAATAAACGTGGCATGCCCGACCCCTCGATAGCATCTTCCCAATAAAAAACAAGAGATCGGAAGGCTGAACATGCCCCGTGCCCAATGGACACGGGGGCGTGCTCAGGTGTCTGCAGAAAAGACAAAGTTGTAGAAGCTTCTATTTCCCAACATGGGGGCGGGCCCAGCTCAACACGGTCATGGTCAACGCTAAGATTCGCAGAATCCAAGCAAATCTTGATAGTACAGATACGCTTCTTCACATGGGGCCGGCCCAGCGGACACGGGGGTGTGTGGAGCTAATACAGACAAACTACAATTAATGAAGAAAGAGAAAGTGGATGGACACGGGCCGTGTCCGGGCTTCTGTGCAGGCTATAAATAGAGGTGCTCGGTTCACTTCAAAAGCATCTCTTGGCAAACCACCTCTCTCCCACTTCACCCACACTCAACCACCATCACAACACCCACATCCACCACCATCATCCATCATAGAATGTGTATAGTAGTATTTGTTAGGACCGGTTTTGACTCCGAAACGATTGCAAAACGTACGTATAACGTGCGGAATCCGTACACGAACGCGACCTAACACACGTGATGTAATATAAACGTGATTCTATATCATATTTGATAATGTCAAGTACCTTGAATCACAGTGACAAGACTTTCTCTCTCTAGATTCTCTCTCTAGATCTAGAAAGCTCCAAATGACAAATGTAGCAAAAGTTCTAAATGAAAACCCTAAAGGTTCTATTTATAGGCCAAGGGATTAATGAGGTTTCTCATTAATTACAGTTATGCCACCTTACCTTTTTGACTAACTATCACTAATATAACAATATAAATCTCGTTTTCTTCGGTTTCTGCTACGGACTAGATTGACGGAGGCGATAGACAGATAATGCACTAACAGACCCCCCCTTGGATATTGCTGTAGTCAATCTGTAGTCAAGCTCGTAGCGTCTTGTCTTTCACTTTCTCTTTTTCAATCTTTTGTTTGAACAGAATCCCCGTGGATCTGTTTTCAGCTTCAGCTCCCCCTTTCGGTAAACTCTTCAGGCTCCCCCTTTCGTCAAGCTTCCGTGCTTTTGGGATCGACACCTTTCTTTCCGGTTACAAGCTCTTCCAGGAACGATACCTGGCTCTTTGCACGCTTCCGTTTGCGTTGAGCTCGTCTTCAGACTCCCCCTTAGACTCGGCTTTCGGGATCGTAGTCTGGTATAACATCTGCAACACTCAGACATTTATAAGTAACAACGTTTTGAACATTCAATTATCCAGAAATCATAGTCTGGCACTATTCAACTCTCTAAATCACTTCCCCTATCAACAATCTTTACATATTTGGCAATGTTTAAGAATCCAACTCCCTTACAGTTTATCATCCAAGTTCAAGCTAATGACCTTGGAGATATCACAAACTGTTTTTTAAAATTTTTAATTTTAATTCAAGTATCAAATTAATGAACTTGTTTTATTTTCAGAAACACAATATGCTTACTTAGATTTTGAAACTCAGTATTTCAGACATCGGTTTAACGAAAATAAAGCAGAAATCAAAATCTTTTTGTATTTTCTGAAAATATAAAGTAGTAAAGAAATATATACAAACATATTTACAGACAATATTTTTGTTTGAGTATGCGTCAGAGGATCATATCAGTTTTTGACAAGTCACAAGTACCGTTGAGCTTAGTTACACATTAAGAATTAAACAATTCACTTAGATTGTCGATATACTGATCCACTTAAATTTTCATACAAATTTCAACTGATTCAGGATACGAGTTAGATGTTTTAGAAACTTAAACTCATTCATGTGTCCCACCTCTTGAATATACTCCCGTATCCAGAATCTCAATATTCAGTCTTACAGGTGAGAATACTACAATGATATCTGTACATAAATTAGGTGTGCGAGGACTGAGGGATCTCAGGTCGATACTTCCGTATGCGCAAAGAGATATCAGTTTCGACTTTTCGGTATGTCCCCTTTAGAGGATCTTTTAGCTACAACAGCAATGATTATCAATTTTATTGTCTAATCAGCTGAGGGCTTATGCTATGTTTCAAGCATTTGCGGAAAGCATTATCCGGGGACTAGGTCAGTACTTCCATACAACAGAAGTCCCGGAATAATACCCCAGATATCACTGAGTATAAAGACCTAGTATATCAGAATACGAGACCTTTCAAACGAGATTTCAGGGGTTACCTATATATCCAAGTAGTGTTCCCCATGAAATAAGTAAGTGTTTGAATTTAGGTTTATATCCCGAAAAGTTTACTAAATGTATAAAAACCTATCGACATATCATTAGTGAGACTGTTTAATGCTATTTAATCATTTCAATTCTTTAGCATACTGTAACTGTCTACTGATGTACTATCATTTCCTCTTTTTGCGCAATACTCAAATTTTTGAATTTTATCATGTTTTTGGCTTTTTCAAATTTTCTAATGTTTTTGTATTTTCTAACAATTTTCTCCCCCTAAAATGCAAAATCATTAAAAATTTGATAACCCGATACTGATAGCTTTGTCTCGCCATCCATTTTCTGCTTAAAGTGCTCTGATTTGCAGACAATCTACTATCAAATACCCCCATGATTTACAACCCATTGATTTTGACAATTAAAAAACCATACTTCAATCTGTGACAGTAATCATGCTTGTTCAGCCGTGAGGGTTTCGGCGTATTCAATCAACACATATTTTTGTTTTTTTTTTCTATTTTTGACAAAAATTAAAAACAAACATATTTTTGGTTTTTCAAATGGTAACAAACTAAAACATATTTTTGGTTTTTGATTTTCTAATTTTTAGAGTTTTTGAAATATTGTTTATTTATGTACAGAAAACACAATAAACTCCCTGTTCAACCAAACCAGGGTCCAGCAGCCTCTGCCTCCTCTTCATATGCCAGGCTGCTCCAACTTTCAATCTCACAATCTTCAGTATTCTTGAGCACCTGCACATTCAAACTTTATCAAATACTACACAATAATTTTCATTCACTAAAGATGCCGATTCATGCTTCGCGATAAAGGAAGCTCCGGCAATTCAAATTGTTTAATCAAACATTGTGTCCACCCAAGCCTCATCAGCCTTGGGTGTAACCTTGACTCTAGCAACCTGAATCTTAAAGTTTTCAGCCTTGAGTGGTGGAAAATTTGCATCATAGGCAATCGAAATTGAATCCTCAGCTTTCTTCACCTTAGAAAATGAACTTTCTATTTCTGTTTTCGATTTCCAGATATGTTTTTGTTTCTCATTTTTAACCAAATCAACATGTTTCTTAACACTCCATGCTTGACCATTTGGTGTTCCACGTTTGTAAAAATGTGAATCTTTTTGAACACTTTGGTTTTGAACAACAACTTTTGGTTTCCAAACCTCTTGGGGTTTTGTCATATCAACTGATGTTTTCCAACTTTGTGTTGTTCTGAACCTGGGTGTGTGAGAATTCCAGGTCTGTCTTGAATCAAACCTGTTCAGATTTGATTTCCAATTTTGATTCGAAACAAACTTGTTTGTGTTGTACCTCCAAGTTTGTTTTGAATCAAATCTGGTTGACCTTTGTTTCACATTCTCAGATTTTTGTTTCTCAGAATCAATCTTCTTGTTGTCAACATCCACAGGTTTTAGATTTGGACACTTTCGTGCAAGATGTCCTTTTTTATCACATTTGAAACATGTTCTCATGGACACATCTTTGACCTGTGGTTGTTGCTTTTTCTTTTATGCCTCAAACTCAACATTAGACTGCCTCATTTTGAGTTCTTTTTCTTCAGCTAAACTGTTTCCTTGAACAAAACTCAATTTAGCCTGATAATTTGGCACTTCATTTTTCTTTCGATTCTGTTTCTTCTTATAACCCAACCCAGCCTTCATGTTCTTCTTTTTGACACCCGGTTTGTTATAAAAAGCTTTGTGACCTTTACCAGCAAACTTCGACATTTCAGATTTCTCAATTTCAACCATCTTGAAAACTTTGTCAATTTTCTCTGAAATCACATTCTGAATCGGGAAAACAACGTCTAAGAATAATTTGTCTGATCCAATCATGGTATAAACCAATCCCTTTGAATCATCATTCAATTTTTTCTTGGATTTTGTGTTTTTCAGATATCCATCATGAAAGTTTCCCTCATTTTCATCTTGTGATTCAGTTTTACCTGTATCAACCGACTCTTCGTGAAAAACGCTTTCAACAACCTTACCTACCACCTCTGAATCACTGATATCATCAGATTTGGTGTAAGTCACATCGATGTTATCGGGTGACTGGTCAACCATGTTGATTACTTTTTCCACTTTTTTGCCATCATAGAATGTATAATTATTCTCCAACGGTGGTGGAACTTGATGGTATTCAGACCCTATTCCCTTTTTGTTCTTTTCAGACTCTTTCTCATCGGGTGTGATGTTGAAAATACGATCCAGAATATATGAAGAAGAATGATAGCTTTGCAATTTATTGACCAACTTTTCTTTGTCTGCCAATTCTTGTTTAAGTTTAGCAACATCATCAATATATTTATTTAACACTCTTTGTTTATCTTCAAATCTAGCTTCAAGAAATTTAGTGTTTCTTTGACAAGCACACAATCTATCATCTAGACTTTTGACTTTACTTTTTAAAGTTTCATATGCTTCTTTTACAGTTTCATATGACAATTTCATTATATCATATTCTTTTTGCAACTCTTGAATTTTGATGTCTTTTGGAACACATTCGTTGCAATCAGCTGAACACTTTTCTTTTAATTTCTTGTTTTCTGTTTCAAGATCATCACATTTTAATTTCAATTTTTCATTTTCTTGTTTCAAAAACTTTTCATTTTCAATCATCTCATGACATTTTTCTTTGAAAATTTTTTCTATTTTAGTGAATTCAATGTCTCTGTTGTTGAGTTTTTCATCTTTCTCAATACAAGAACTGCACGTTTCCATGCATTTCTGGCATTGTTGTTCAGCTTCATTATCAATTTTAACAGAAGTATCAGTTTGACTAATCACCTCAGTGACTGGCACTGTGGTTTCTTCTGCTTTCTGAATCTGATCTTCCTCAGCCACTTGCGTTTTCTCTTCAACAACTTCCTCATCTTTCCCTTCAACCTTCTTGACTTCATTCACCATCTTCTCACTCTCAGTCACAATTTCTTCAACTGTCTTCTTCTTTTTCTTCTCCAGACTAGCAAATATCACCTTCCGAATACCTTCTTCAACTTGCTCTTTGTACCTCGGAATCTCCCTAAGGCCTTTGCACCAAACACTCACAGTAGGTATTGCTGCAACTAATGCATCAAGATCAACCGTCGGGTTTCCTTGAGGATCAACATAGCATTCTTTTTCTTTGCTCCACCTGCCTGCTCGTGTTGCTTCTTTGTAAGCAACATAAACATCATCCAATCTCAGGCGTGCATGTCTTTCTTCACGAGTAAGTGTTATTTCAGCAGTCATTGCTTTAATCTCCACTTCAGCAACCTCTTTGTCTGATTTGACCGTCCCTTTTTTTTATTTTTTTTTTCGTTTTAAGTCGATTGTGGGCTTTAAAATCTGTAGAATGATTGGGCCCTCTAAAATCTCGCCGTTAACAATGATTGGGCCATATTAAACACATGTAATCATGGGCCAGCAAACAAAAGTTTTTAAAAAATCATTCATTGGACCTTCAAGTTCCACTAAGCCAACCAACAAAACTGCTAGGAGATTGGACCGATAGTTTGAATGGGGCGGTGCATTTTTATATATATTTTTTATTTAAAACAATATCAATCTGTGTCTTTGATTTTTAGTGGCCGACAAACAAGCATGTCACATGGGCCTTCATTTTGGATTGGGCCAAATATCGGTGCACTATTTAATGACCGTCCAACTTCAATGTTTATCCAACATCATAACACCTGATTATAATAGCTGATTGGGCCTTTAAGATAATTGTGGCCGACAACAGTTGCAAGATCAGACTTAATGATGAAGACGACTAAAAAGCGGACCTACTATTGAACCAAAAGAGCGAACCTCCAATTATATCACAATAAGCAAACCTCCTAATTGACCAATACGAGCGAACCTCTTAATTTGTCCAATAAGCGAACCTCATATGCAACCAATAAGCGGACCACTAAAGATTATCCTATGAGCGAACCACAACAGTGATCAATGAGCGAACCAACCTAGTTCGTTTGAGCGGACCTAATGTTTTTGTCCAAAAAAGCGAACCAAACATATACTTTGGAGCGGACCTGCAACTATGACGCGAATCCGAACGAAAAAACTTCGATTTCTCCTAAACGGCTAGGAGTTTCGATCTGAAACTTGGTAGGGTTGTAGATCAGATGTATACGCACAATATATTCAAAAATCAGCTGAAACGGACCGTGAAAACCTGTTCGATTCGATGAAAAACAGTAAAAACCGTGAGGAATATGAAAAAGATGAAGAAGAAGATGAAATCGGATCTGAATCTGATGTAATCCTGTGCGAAATCATGTGAAAGATCAGTGCAATCGAGCGCCTGCTCTGATACCACTTGTTAGGACCGGTTTTGACTCCGAAACGATTGCAAAACGTACGTATAACGTGCGGAATCCGTACACGAACGCGACCTAACACACGTGATGTAATATAAACGTGATTCTATATCATATTTGATAATGTCAAGTACCTTGAATCACAATGACAACACTTTCTCTCTCTAGATTCTCTCTCTAGATCTAGAAAGCTCCAAATGACAAATGTAGCAAAAGTTCTAAATGAAAACCCTAAAGGTTCTATTTATAGGCCAAGGGATTAATGAGGTTTCTCATTAATTACAGTTATGCCACCTTGCCTTTTTGACTAACTATCACTAATATAGCAATATAAATCTCGTTTTCTTCGGTTTCTGCTACGGACTAGATTGACGGAGGCGATAGACAGATAATGCACTAACAGTATTGGGATCCAAGATTGATAGTAAGAGTTCTTGACAATCAAAGGCCATGTTTGCCTAAGTCTCTTACATCACTTCGTGAAGACAAGCATCTAGTGTAATACTTTTGTTTTTTAATCTTTTCGCACTTTTTATTTGGTTTTGTATTAATGACTTTAATAATTAGTTTCTTATGTTGAAGGTGAAACTTCCTTATCATTTGTCCGTGGTTTCTTGGCGTTATTTTACCGTCTATATAAAATAAAAGATTTACACCATCCATATCTCTACGGTCTATATAGAGATATGTTGGCTACCTGGTCGGGGGTTAAGGGAATGGTTTGGTAAGGTTGTTGCCTTGTTCAGTGTATAGATCCTGCAAGGACCTGGGTCAAGCTTACTAGGACCTCCTTCAATACCCACTGGTATTGGATGGCGGGGATGCAAATGGCTTGATCCCCTCATATGTAAACTACTATTAATACATTAACCCGGCTACTTGGGATTGTATCCCTACTGACTCAAAACACTTAGCCGAGGGTAACGTCACCTTCAAAAGTGGGGCCTACCAAATTACGCATTAATAACTTAATTAATTATCTTTCAATATTCCAACCCTTTAGGATTGTATCCTTGCTGACTCAAACTACTGGGTTGAGGGTAACGTCACCTTCAAAAGAGGGGCCTACTACTATAACTAAGATAATCTCTTAAAAAGTGAAAAGTGCGGTAAACATCAAAGGTTACACTAAAGGCGAGTCGGATCCAAGTGATTCATCTTGTCTATTTGTTTTATTTTTGTTTTTATTTTCAACATTTTTAGTTTTTATTTTCATGTTAAAACCTTTTTTCCAAAATTTTGATTTGATTAGACGTTGAGGATAAACCGGTATTAAAAGCTCTTGTGTCCTTGGACGACCTCGGTATCTTACCAACGCTATACTACTCTCACGATGGGTGCACTTGCATATATGTATGTTTAGTGTTAGTAGAATATCGTGTTTTATAAATTTAAAACTTGACGAAAGTGTTAAAAAGGGCTAAAAATATATACAAAAACATATCACACCTAACGCACATCAAGTTTTTGGCTCCGTTACCGGGGACACAAGGATTTTAAGAAAGTTAGGTATCAACGGCCTAATCGTTTTGCTTATTTTTCTTGTTTTTTAGGATATTTCTTAAATTTTCGGCTTCTGCAGAGCTCAGGACGGGTCGTGCCCGCTGAACACGCCCCGTGCCCAAGCTTTGGTACTGGCAATCCTGTCTTAAGTCATACAGTAGCTGAACACCGGGCCGTGCCGAATAAACACGCCCCGTGCCCAAGTATCAGATACTGAAAACAGAACCGTAAGATCCCGACGGTTGGTAATTTCTGACAGAAACATGAGCGATACTGATTTTTTTTTACTTCCGCTCCTCTTACGGTATGTGGTGTCAAATATGTGGCAGAACTCATGAAGATTTAAAATGTTATTTTTTAAATTACACTCCCACTATATAGACCCATCGTTTTCCTGTAGCCTTAAGAGGGGCGAGAGTAAAAATAATCCTTATCTCTCCCTAGAATGCTCTCAATCATCTATTCTAAATGAAATGTTCTTGAAGAATGATTTCAAATGGAAGATCTAATTCTTAACTGGATAAAAAAGTTTGAGATGGACATAACTAATTCATCTCAAGACAACGCCCAAGAAGAATTATTGAGATCGCATTCGGATAAAAACAACATCGTCGTTCCCAAAATCACCTCTGACTCTTGCGAAGACTTGAGTGATAGTCATCCCTGTGTCGATTGTGCCGTTAAGGACTCCCCATCGACTTCCGTCGATGCATACATAGACCTGAGCGATTCGACATACACCTTCTTTAACAAAAGCCTGGATAAGGGTTGGACTTGTCCACCTACATTTAGCATAGGAATCACCCTTTCCGATAACCTCTTGCGTTCTCGTCTAAAACTAGGGCAACTAAGGTATCTAAGGCACTTCGGTGTTGTTCCTTCCAGTAAGGAACCACCCGATCCGGATAAATTCCTTAAGAAATGGACAAAATTTCATAAACAGCTTCTAGACACGGGGCCGTGTCCAGGTCAGCACGCCCCTGTGTCCACCAAAAGATTCTCGTCACTTTCGGTCAGAATACGGACAAAAAGTGTCAGAATCTCGTATGCACACGGGGCCGTGTCCAGCGTGCTGTCGTTTTCTATAAATGCAGCAAGATTCCTGCACACTTGGACCATTCCAAAGACAAAGATCTGGTGGGATCTTCATACATACCATACTAGGTATATTCTAAAGAAGGTTCTCAACAACCATCTTGTCTTTTCTACTTTTATCCATTGCCTTCTTCTTCATTTTCTCCTCAAAACCTCCATTAAAGCTTAAAACCTCCATGTTTTCAAGCTTTATTGTGATATTTGTTAGGTTTTTATTCAAGGGATCTTGTCAAAAATAAGTTTTACAACATTGTTTTAAGTTATTTCTGCTTAAAATTGCTTCAAAAGTCAGAAAATTAATTTAAAACTCCAAGATTCCCTGAGTTAGGAACCTGCAGAGAGGTGAACACGGGGCCGTGTTCGAGGTACTGTTTCACTAAAATGAACTCTTTTCGGTTTGTTCTCTTAGAATGTTGAGCAGAAACAGCAGAACATCCTCATCACACTCCAGGAACAATCGACAAGGAAGAAGGTCATCGGTAGAAGACTCCATCGTCAACTATGTCTATGCCTTGAGAGAGGCCATAGATGAAATGACGGGGGTTGAGGAAGCTCTGGTCGACCGTATCAATCACTTATCGGTGGGTCTAGAAGGGTGTCTTAGAGAGGTCAACCTTTTGCACCAAAGGTTGAATATCCTCGCTTCTCCTCCTTTGGTACCAATCATTACACAAAGGGCATGGAATGTGGTACCAGAAGTTATCATACCGGCCGAGTGGTACACCATGCACACGGACCCCCCTCGAGACGTACTACACGGGGTCCCGATTGCCGTCACTCCTCCACCACAAGATGTTGTGGAAAAAGAGCCCGCCTTCTTCCTCCCGAGAGAAATAGAGGAGTGGCTCAATGACATCTAGGGGACACCTCTCGGTTCCGAGTTCTACAACGCCTTTAAAATACCGGGAAGCTATTTCCGGGCTTTTGTTATTCCTACAATAAGGGTAGAACTCCTTAGGATGATTTCATGTATCACTTGACCTATCTATCATATGAACTTTCTTTTTAGCTTTCTATTTTTCTTTATTTTTCTAGGACCTTATGTAACTCTCTCTTTAATGAATGATGGTTTTCAAATTATTTGGTGTTTGGATGATGTTGTAATGGGTAAAACACACTCGCGATGGTAAAGGATACTAAGGGAAGCTTGAACCCACACCCCATGCACAAAAACAGAGCCACCCGACATTTTTTCTTCATTACAGCAAGTTCAGCACGGGGCTGTGCTTAGCCAACACGGCCCATGCTCAAGGGTCTGCAGAAAAACGCCCAGTTCAGATAACTGGATACGGGGCATGTTCGCTAAACACGCCTCCATGCCCAGCCTTCTGTTACTTTCTGATACTGGCAATCTGAACACGAGGCCGTGCCCGGTCACCACGGGCCCGTGTCCAGATGCCCAGTAACATAAATTTTTGTTTTTAACACACCTTTTTACACATTCAATCAACCTAAAAACTTATTTTTGGGACACATTGAGGACAATATGTAATTTAAGTGTGGCGAGGATGCTAAAACCTTGAATTTTGCAAGTCCTAATTACAAGCCTTACACAAAACTCTATTGGAACCGCTAAACACCCCAATTTTTTTCAAAAACTTTTCATTTTTTTTACTTGTCTTGGTTTAAGTTGGGAATAACAAGTTCTAAAAAGGTTATATTTTTACAAATTTACAACCGATAGTGTCGTGATAAAAAGAACCAACATAAGAAAATTATGAAACGGTATGACAAATCTAGTTAAAATTTGATTATATATACTTGATCACATTAAAAATCCATTCCCACAAAAAGTGAGTTTTGAGCCTTTAATTGAGCACATAAATACACATCTTTAAACTAAATGCTCATCTTTTGTTTTTTGTGTGAATAGCCGCTTGGTTTCTTACGACTCTAGAACTTGCCATGACAATACATTCCTGGTCCTTACCAACTTAAACCCAAGTAAGTAAATGATGGAGGCATTAGGACTAACCCCTTTTTCTTTCAACACCATTATTTTTCTTTTTTTTTACCACCTACCCAAAATCCCCCTAGTTAACCCCTTTGAGCCTAAACTTTTTATTTCTAAACCCACAAAACAAGCACCCTTTACCCACCAAAAAAACCCTTTTTATTTTAAACCCTTTATTTTAGTAAAAAGCTCGGTCTTCACGTGACATTCCTTATCATATATATATATATATATATATATATATGTTTGTGTGTGTGACGAAGTCTAGCAATAAACAAACAAGTTCCTCAAAAGAAACTTTTGTTTGAAAATGCTTCGTTTGAATAAAAAGTCACAAAAACAAAAAGTTTTACGACGACCGACGCTTTTTATGCCTTTCGCCCTTTTCTACTAACACTAACCCAAAACCACCTACCTTTAACCCAAGCCTAACCCTTCCCCAAGTCCTCTTGATATTTACAAAGGTTTATAGTTAAAAAGGAGGAGGATTGATTGCTTGGCAAGCATATGGTAGAAGTAAGTTCCATGCCGGTCTCGAGTGTTTCACAAAAATACATCTCCGGCCGAGTGTTGAGTGATCTCCCGTGAGGTATGTGAACTTGTATATAAATGGAATTTTAAAGAGGCATGTTATGCCCAAATAAGTAGTTTCTCTTATGAAACGTTCTAAATAAATCATAATGAATAGGATTGTAAATTGCATAAAAATAAAGCCTAAATAAAGATCTTGGAATCCCGACACTCAAGACAAGCCCAAAAACTTCTATTCTACCCATTCCATTTGGGTGTGTAAGCCACATTAAAAAGAGTTTTGCTTGACGACAAGCAAAGATTCAAGTGTTGGGGTATTTGATGTGTGTAAAATGCAACATATAAATTACATCAAATGAGGCATAAAACTAACCCTTTTTTTAGTACTAATGTTGGAAAAAATGTGCTTTTATCTTCCTTTTGTATTTTCAGGATTAAATGAGCGCAAATAAACGTGGCATGCTCGACCCCTCGACAGCATCTTCCCAATCAAAAACAAAAGATCAGAAGGCTGAACACGCCCCGTGCCCAACGGACATGGGGGCATGCTCAGGCGTCTGCAGAAAAGACAAAGTTGTAGAAGCTTCTCTTTCCCAACACGGGGGCATGCCCAGTTCAACACGGCCGTGGTCAATGCTAAGATTCGCAGAATCCAAGCAAATCTTGATAGTGCAGATACGCTTCTTCACACGGGGCCATGCCCAGCGGACACGGGGGCGTGTGGAGCTAATACAGACAAACTGCAAGTAATGAAGAAAGAGAAAGTGGATGGACACGGGGCCGTGTCCGGGCTTCTGTGTAGGCTATAAATAGAGGTGCTTGGTTCACTTCAAAAGCATCCCTTGGCAAACTACCTCTCTCCCACTTGACCCACACTCCACCACCATCACAACACCCACATCTACCACCATCATCCATCATAGAGTGTGTGTAGTAGTCTCGGGATCCAAATTGATAGTAAGAGTTCTTGACAATCAAAGGCCATGTTTACCTAAGTCTCTTACATCACCTGGTGAAGACAAGCATCTAGTGTAATACTTTTGTTTTTTAATCTTTTCGCACTTTTTATTTGGTTTTGTATTAATGACTTTAATAATTAGTTTCTTATGTTGAAGGTGAAACTTCCTTATCATTTGTCCGTGGTGTATTGGCGTTATTTTACTGTCTATATAATATAAAAGATTTACACCATTCATATCTCTACGGTCTATAAAGAGATATGTTGGCTACCTGGTCGGGGGTTAAAGGAATGGTTTGGTAAGGTTCTTGCCTTGTTCAGTGTATAGATCCTGCAAGGACCTGGGTCAAGCTTACTAGGACCTCCTTCAATACCCATTGGTATTGGATGGCGGGGGTGCGAATGGCTTGATCCCCTCATATGTAAACTACTATTAATACATTAACCCGGCTACTTGGGATTGTATCCCTGCTGACTCAAACCACTTAGCCGAGGGTAACGTCACCTTCAAAAGAGGGGCCTACCACATTACGCATTAATAACTTAATTACTTATCTTTCAATATTCCAACCCTTTAGGATTGTATCTTTGCTGACTCAAACTACTAGGTTGAGGGTAACGTCACCTTCAAAAGATGGGCCTACTGCGATAACTAAGATAATCTCTTATAAAGTGCAAAAGTTCGGAAAACATCAAAGGTTACACTAAAGGCGAGTCGGATCCAAATGATTCATCTTGTCTATCTGTTTTATTTTTATTTTTATTTTTATTTTCAGTATTTTTAGTTTTTATTTTCATGTTAAAACGTTTCTCAAAAATTTTGATTTGATTAGACGTTGAGGATAAACCGATATTAAAAGCTCTTTTATCCTTGGACGACCTTGGTATCTTACCAACGCTATACTACGCTCACGATGGGTGCACTTGCCCATATGTGTATTTAGTATTACTTGAATATCGTGTTTTATAAATTTAAAACTTGACTAAAGTGTTAAAAAGGGCTAAAAATATATACAAAAACATATCACACCTAACGCACATCAGTACTAAGTTCGATTCCCATAAGGGGTTTTTCCCATATTTATTGGGGTTCCTCCTGAGTTGGTGTATAGGCATTATGCCTAATGGAGATGGATATGATCCGGTGGTACCGCTGGTGGCTCGATGACACTCCTGTGGTCCGTTAGTGATCCAAATTTGACGCCCAAAAAAATACAAAGAAAGTAAATTATAACATAGTCATTAAGTTGAAATCAGCCCAGTTCTGCTAGAGACCGTAGAAACCGTTGCCCCATTCTTTAGCCACATGAAAGAGTCATCCTTTATAACTTCTAACAATTTCCGCAATGGTAGCTCGTTCCCTTTGATAATCTTCTTGTTACAGTTAAGCCAATCCTCCAAAACGTTGTGATGATATATGCGGCTACTGTTTGGAAGATGGGAGGCTATGCTCTAAGCCTATGATTTGGCAATTGTTACAGATTTGTGAAAGAATCTTACTACGGTGAAAACCCACATGATGGGAAGAACTTTTTGCAGGTATGTATGACATGGTGAGGTTGTGAAGCAGTCCTAATAGCTATTACTGTGCTGCCACACATTGTACAAGCATTAAAGTTTTTTATGGTGTTTTTATCATATTTATCTGGTAATCAGCATCTTGCTATTGTCTTCTTCTTCAGTTTTAATTAAACAATACCTTATACAAAAACACAGTTTTAAAAAAAGGCCCGAAAGTTGTCTTTACCAAATTATACCGTTAGACTTGCCTCGAAATTACGAGCCCAATGATATATATTGTACAAAACCTTTTCGGGATTTTCATGCCTTTTCAGGAAATTACAAGATAATTCATTCAAGGTTATCGAGGCATTAGTCAAATGTATCTCCAAAGATAGAAAAATTATCCATGAAAACTTCCATTGTTTTTTCTATCATATCGTGGAAGATAGCCGCCATGCAACATTGAAACGTAGCGGGGGCATTGCATAGACCAAAAGGCATGCGTCGATAAGCAAAAGCTCCGTAGGGACATGTACAAGTTGTTTTTTCTTGGTCCTCTGGTGCTATGGAAATTTAAAAATACCCGTAGAAACCATCGAGAAAAATAGAATTTATGGTCGGTTCTGTCCTCCATAATTGTACTCTAAATCTCAACGATCACAAGTTCTCGATTGACCTCATACCCATGCAATTAGGTAGCTTTGATATCCTAGGAGGCATGGAGTGGCTTCGACGAGTCCGTGCTGAAGTTGTTTGTTCCGAGAACTTTATTCGTCTTCCTCTTCCATCCGGTGACTCGTTACACGTCTACGGTGAAAAACCTCTGAAGAATCTCAAATTCATGTCATGCACCCAAGCAAACAAGTACTTACAGGGGTACTTTGCCTTTTTTAGCTCACATTGTGGAAGAAAAGGGCAAGGGAAAAAGCGTAAGTGATGTTCCGATGCTGTGTGATTTCGTCGACGTTTTTCTCGAAGGCATACCCAGTCCTCCTCCTCGTTCTATTGACTTTCGCATTGACCTCATACCTAGCGCCACACCTGTTGCAAAATCGTCGAACCGTCTCGTACCCTCGGAAATGCAAGAGCTGTCGATCCAACTTCAAGAATTACTTGATAAAGGCTTTATACGCCCTAGTACTTCTCCTTGGGGTGCTCCGGTCCTCTTTGTCAAAAAGAAAGATGCATCATTCTGCATGTGCATCGACTACCGGGTACTCAACAAGCTTACCGTTAAGAACAGCTACCCATTTCCTCGTATTTATGACCTCTTTGACCAACTCCAAGGAGCAACTTGTTTCTCCAAAATCGATCTTCGTTCTGGCTACCATCAACTTCGAGTCCTTGAAGAGGACATTCCTAAAACCGCATTTCATACTAGATACGGTCAGTACAAGTTTGTGGTCATGCCTTTCGGTTTGACCAACGCACCCGCAGTCTTCATGGATCAGATGAACCGGGTGTGTAAGCCTTACTTGGACCGTTTCGTGATTGTTTTCAAAGATGATATCCTTATCTATTCTAAGACGCGGGACGATCACGAGCATCATTTGCGTCTAATCCTCGGACTTCTTCGTACCCAACGACTATACGCAAAATTCTCTAAGTAAGAATTTTGGTTAAAAGAAGTTCAATTTCTCGGTCACGTCATGAACGAGAAAGGCACACACGTAGATCTCGCTCAAATCAAAACCGTTAAGAATTGGATCGCACCGAAGTTGTCACACCCCGACCACGTTAAAACAAGAAACCGTGGCGGAAACGTCGGGGAGTGTTGCAACAGAATTATTGTTTCACAACCATGGTAACCAAATGTTTTGTTTTATTGAATTATTATGTAATGTACATTGTCTTTAAAACAAACAAACTACATATTGTTTATTGCTGTTTTTAGATCACTAAGGCCTCGTCCAGGTCCTATGTGACGCAAACTTCCTAGCAAGCAACATCAAGCAATATCTCCTGAAACATATGTAAAAAAATAAAGTCAGCAAAGAAATGCTGGCGAGTACATAGGTTTTGTGGGAGTATTGGATTCATGGCTCGTTTATATGTTGCAGTACCTCGTTAGACTACAAGAGTCAAAAATACAAACCTCGTTTTGAAAAGTGTATTGCAACATAATTAACCAACTCAAATCAAATTGGTTATAGTTTATAAAATCTCATAGCCATGACTCCTAACCCAAAAACATTTGTTTTAGTAAAATAATTTGGAAACATCTCGTAAAAGCTCGTTAATAAAACTCGTATGGTTTATATCGTTTCGAAAACCTCGTTGTGTGATATCGTTTCAAATCGTTTTCCCAAGTGAACTAAATAATGACACGCAATGTAATATGATAGAATCACTTATATATAAGAAGTACCAGCGGCGTATCTACCATGATTCTAGCATACTACACTCGTTCCATTATCTAATCACTACCCAAAGCCAATCGTTTAATTCGTTTATCTCGTTTCAAATCGTGTATCTCGTTTCAAATCGTTTAACTCGACCCAAAATCGTATTCGTTTTAATAGTGAAAAATACTTTTGGTCGTCTCGTTAACAACATTCAAACCTTCGTGACTCGTTTAACTCGTTTCTCGTTTCGTATTAACAAACCACCAAAGGGTAAGTTAACAATCATCAGGTTCGGTCGTTACCTACATAACTCCCACACATAACCATGGGTGTAGTCTGATAACGGGATTTGTCAGATCCTATGGTACCATAACCTAATACTGGTCGGCTTGATCAGAGCTAATGAATGTCATTCGTTATGTAATTACAACCAACAAGTCTTGTTCACCTTATTGAAATCGTTATTAGTTTTGTATAAACCATCTTAATCGTTTTTGAAATCATCGTTTAAACCTTGAAAATCGTTTTGTACATATGATTCACCCCAAAACAATTGAAAACAGTAAAATAGGGGAACTATGTACTCACTTGAGATTGTAGGGTATCCTTGATTTTGTGAACTATCGATGCACGGGCAATCAAGGAATCAAGTGGTACCTAGTATCGGATTGCTAGATAAATAAATCGACACCTAAATCGGGAGATAGGATAGAATGAGGTTCTATAAATCAAATGAGTAATTGAACTCATATGGTATGATTTAATAGGCCCTACATTCTGATTGAAAGGCCTACCTAAGTGCTTTTGACCCGTTTCGACCCATTATGGTAACATAAGCCACTATAATGCGTCGTTAGCGTAAAACTATGTTCGGACGGTAATCTATGTGCTATGCCAAGTCTTACATGCCCAATTATCCCTAAACATGTTACTAAATCAGATTACAAGTCAAAAATATGTTCACATAGTCAAATTACGGATTTTAGCTTCAAAAGGGCATTTTGGTCATTTCCTATGGGCATACAAGCTAACTAGCAAATGACTAACCGATCCTACGTGATCATAAGGTATAACCTCAGTGGTTATTCCCTATGAAATTATGATCACTAACTAAGCTTGGTCGGATCCAAAGACCGACCAAACGGGTCGGGTTCGGAAGTATAAGCGGTTGTTTAGACCGCTTATCTTACGACCCTAAACAAGCACAAACTAATAGTGTCGAGTTAGACATGTCAAAACATGTCTAACCTACTGATTTGGTATCAAAACAAAGTGTTTTGATACCCTAAAGTAGTTCCGTTGCAAAATGCGTGCTAAAGCGCATTTTGACCGAAACTTTGACTCGACACTAGAACTAGCTAACGTGGTAATCAGCGGCTATAATCACGAAGGATTATAACTATCGTGATTACAATCACGTTTCAAAGTTCAATTGAACTTTGACTTGACCAATTGATGGTCAAAACCGAAAGTCAAACTGTTGGCCAAACTCTTTGACTTTCTGCACTACATAAGGAAAAAGCAAGAAAAAGAATGAAAGAAGCTCACTTAAGGTCCTTGCTATCTTTTCTACAAGAAGTCAAAGTCCCAAATGCTTGAGAGAGAGCTCCAAAGCAGATGTGAAGAGAGGAATGAGTGAATGAGCAAAGAAATGAGTTGATGGAGCATGGTATTTATAGTTGGACATGAAGAACAAGATCACTCCAAGTGTTTTTCTTAGCCATTAAGCATGAAATCACAACCATACATTTGTTAGGAGCAGGTGCAAAGCCTTGGAGAGGTGGTAACTTGGTTACCACACAAAGAAATTGCAAGATTGGCCCCTGAATTTACAAACTGTTGCTGAAAACAGACTTTCTGCCCAGATGTGACGCTCGCGTAGCGCGACGGCATAGGCAGTAGGTGCTCGCGCTACGCTACCATGTATCAGGTTCAGCAAAGTTTCAAAAATGGCAGAAATGGTCCCTGCACGTGTTTAAAGCCTTTTTCGATGCGTTTAAACCCCGTTAACCTCATTTCAAGGCTCTAAAATGAAGTTAAAGTATAGGGGACTCAAAACATGCTCAAAAACATCTCGGATGTCGGTTCGTTTGATCGTAAAATTGCGTTGTTCGGTTAATTACGACGGAAGTCGTAACGAACGCAAAACCGATCCAAATTAAGCGACGAATGGAATTTTAGTGTGTACAAAAATTTTGGATGTCCAGATGTGTCCAGAACGTAAGATACGCGCGAAAATGCAAACTTACGCCGTTTTTGACACTTTTAGTCCCTGTAAGATCATATAAGCATGTTTTCGCACACCGAACCTATCAAAGCTTATTTCTAAGCCATTTTTAGGTTATATATGGTATGTTTAACTTATGATCAAGTTCCGGACTGTTCGACACCAGACGAATCGGTATAGTTTCGCAGTTTGACACAAATAGTCCCTGCGATCGAATAAACTTGATTTCGGCATACCAAACCATCCAAAACTTATTTCTAAGTTATGTAAAGGTTATTTAAGGTATGTTAAGCCTATGTCACTATTCCGGAGTGTTTGTTGCATTAAACTGGTTATATTTACGCATCAGATCGCGTATAACCTTCCAGAAAGCGATTTAGAGCTTGAAATCGAACGAGAATTGATATGTGTAAACGATACACATATTTATACAAATTCCAAGTATGAAATACAATATTTCATTGATTTGGTATTTGTTCGATGGTCTTGGAGGCACAGATGTCACAGAAGTCTCCGTCCGAAATTCGTTCATTCCTTGGTTAGAGAGTTATTACCGTCAATTCATCTCCAACTTCTCAAAAATCGTCGTTCCTCTCACATCTTTGACTCAAAAAGATAAACCTTTTGTTTGGGGTTCCGAGCAAGAGGATCCTTTTCAAACGCTCAAGCACTTGCTTTGCAGTGCTCATATCCTCTCTCTTCCCGATGGAAATGACGATTTCATCATGTATTGCGATGCGTCTAACCAAGGTCTTGGTTATGTTCTCATGCAACGGGACAAGGTTATCTCTTATGCGTCGAGCCAACTCAAGATATATAAGAAGAACTACACTACCCATGACCTTGAAATTGATGCGGTACATATCAACTGTCTTACTAGTTCTTTCTTGCAGGGATGGCGCCGCACAAATTCCTCAGGTTTAAAACCTCTGAGCTTGAGTACCAAACTCGGTATGAAACTTTGCAAGCAGGACACGAGGAGCCTCTAAGACAAGTCTGTTACGAAACACTTGAAACGGTTGGGCAGCGGGAGAGATATGACGCTCTTGTAACTGGTCCTCTCCGCATCTTTCTGGAGACCCGGCTCTGATATATACATCAGTACAATATGGAGTTTTTTAGCACACTCACATTTAAAAGGACTGAGTCTATAACAACCCTCCTAAATTTTTTCGACACCCTAAAAATATTTAAAATATCCCAATATGTCTTAAAATACACCCCGTATACGTATAATAGCCCTAAATACCTTATATATTTAAAAATAAAATAAAAACAAGATTTTAACCTCGCTCGCGGGCCGCGAACGAGTAGGCGGTAACCTACGCGGGCCGCGACAACTCGGAGTCAGGGCAAGCCCCTGAGCCGCCACGTGTCACCATTCGTGTCGAGCCTAGGGGCGAGTCAGCCAAGCTAGGGCCTACCCTAGCTGGCCTCGTGGGCCACGAAGGCCCTGGAAGATGTCTACGCGGGGCGCGAGGGAAGTCGAAAAGGCACTATAAATTGAGGCCTTCAGCCTCAGTTTCAAACCGTTCAATCTCTCGTTCTCTCTCTCAAAATTCTACATAGCAATTATAATTTTCGGGTATAATACCCCCCTAAATAACGAAGTTCTGCCTCGTTGTAAGTATTATAACCCCAGTTACGTATTAGATACGCTGCCCGATTGATCCCGGGTTCCGTAACGGCTGTCGAGGTTCTACCCGACGTAGTCGTTGGAATGCCGTCTCGGGGAGGGTATTACTAATGTAAATATTGGGTTATTATACTAACGCGTGTGCATTTGTTTATTTAATAGATAATCACCAGGAAATCCATAAGGAAAACCCTAAGACAGCAAGGTGAGTAATCTCCTTTTTGCAAACTGTTTTTACAAAACCTCACACAATTAAATTATATTAAACTGTGATTGAGTATTTGTATTAAACAATTATCATCGGTATGTTGGGGTTTTGTATACAAAATTTGTTACTACATTGTAAGTAGTAACATGACCACAAGTCGGGTTGACAGTACCGTAGGTGGTAATTAAAGTAGATGGAAACAAATGTAATTGTGCGACCGCCCTCAATATTATACAATGGTTTTTACTTAACTTGATTAAACTGAGATTCACTCACCAGTATTTCCCACTGACAAAATGTTTTTAAACGTGTTTCTGGTAACAAAATGTGAAAGCCAAAATAGAAGCTAGCTGGACAGCACTGAATGCTTGAAAAAGTGGCTATAAAGTTACTTAAAATAAAATAGATGTTTTATTAAATAAAATAGGATTTATTCCTATGAAAATGTGTGTACTTAAAACTTGGGATTTTCCCACGTATTTAATATTATGAAAATGTGGTATTTTACTCAGATAAAATATTTCCTAACTACGGTCCTGATGTAATTTCCGCTGCCAAAATGATAAACACCGATACCACTGAAACTGGCCGCGGCGGCCCGTTCCCAGGTTGTTAGGGGACGGGGGTTGCGACAGAAGGTGGTATCAGAGCTAAGCCACTGATTCAGCCACAAAAGTGTTCTGCTGACACCAATATATTATTCGAAATGTTAGGAAATTATCTATGGAACTACGTGCACATCTGTATTTTATTGTTGTGTGTTATTTGACTATTTGTTAGTTTACAGTATGAGTGACCAAGGACCTTCCGACGCCTACCGTCAGTTGTCCAGCTCACCTAGGAGCGAAGGCACCTCTTCACAGCCTACCCTCTCAGGGTATTCAGCTGACAATGAAGATGGGATATTTGTGTTTAAGGCTCAGTCTGAAGAGCCATTTCCTCCTAAAAAGAGAGGATGGTTCAGTAGAGGAGTGCATGAACGTAGGAAAATAATGAAAAAGTTACAGCAACAACGTGTTTTAGCAGCTGCTAAAAGTGAGACAGATGCTCATGCCCAGGATATGTTAAATAGGAGTCTAGCAAACTTCCATATTTTAGCAACTACAGTCGCAGACCCTAACCTGGAGCAACTTATAGCACCCCAACCATTACCCTTGTTTCCCACACAACCAATGGAGATCGAAGCCAACCCAGAAAACCAAGTCCAAATGCATGATTTTGACCCAGGAGAGATACCTAAAGTGCCAACACCCAATCCCTTAGATCCAAACTATGATCTATGGTTCGACGACCATAGGGATTACTAGCCACACTACCCAATACCAGAAGACGAACCCATGCCAAACCTAGCAGCTTACCCAAACTTGGACCCTCTAGATCCCTATTATGATAATGATCAATTCATCAGGGAAATTCTAGAGAACCCTTACCCTTACCAAGAACCCATGCCCCAGTTTCCAAACCCAGTACAAGAACCTGCACCCCCAATGAGTGCAGAAAATGTGCAAGAACTCCAAACTTTCGGTGAAGAGATTTTAGAAAGTAGTGAAAGGATGAGGCAAGTAAGAGAACGACTCGTCTGGAAGTATGACGAGCGTAATATGGACTTTTGGATGAACCCCTACCCCTAGTAATAATAATAATAAATATATACAAATATATATATATATATATAAATAATATGTGTGTATGTTTGAAAAAAAACTAGACAATAGATACAGATGCCTACTAGTATTGCAATTTCAATTCCAGTTGTATCGTAATATATATGGATGCATACTATATAAGAAAGAGTAAGTCGCAATGTTCGACGTTTTTTATCAATATGTGTGTTATGTGATTGTTTGCATTAAATATTATTTTGTAATATTAATAATTGGCAAATGTAAAAACTCAGATGGACAATGAAGTGAACCAGGAAAACCAGAACAATGAAAACCAGAATAATGATAACCCGAATAACAATAACAATGGAAACCAAGTGGACAATAGTGTCATCCAACACATAGTGGCACAAGGGATTATAGATGCAATGCCATTTATTACTCAAACTGTTAAGGAAGCTGATAATAAAAGTAACAATGGTAGTAAGCGACCCACTGAACCAGATCACAACGTAAACAATGGATCAATACTTCAAGTGCCCATCCCCAAAAGAAGAAGAACCATGTCTTATGGTTGTTCTTATAAGGAATTCTGGTCCTGCAAACCAATAGAATTCTAGGGCAATGAAGGACCCATTGCAACTCTACGCTAGATAGAAAAGACTGGGGCAGTCTTGAAAATAAGCAAGTGCGCAGAAGAGGATAAGATAATGTTTGCTTCCAATCTGTTTAGAACTCAGCCTTAGAATGGTGGAACACTATCCTCCAGTCTAGGGGAAGTGGCAGGGTTTACAATATGGAATGGGAAGAATTTAAGAATATGGTAGAACGAAAATTCTGCCATCCCAATGAAAAAGAACAGATAGCAAATAAGTTCCTAAACCTTAGAATGACTGGAGTGGATAGTAAGGGTTATACTACTACATTCTTCGAATATGCTAGAATAGTACCAACCCTTGCATCACCAGAACCAGTATTAATCTCCTGTTATATCTGGGGAATAATTGGGGAGATTAGGCATGTAGTCAAGGCAGCTAAGCCCCAAACCATAGAGGAAGCTGTAGAACTAGCAAACACCTTGACTGATGAATTAGTGCGCACACGAGAAGAAGACCAGAGGAGAAACCTAGCTTAAAGGCTTACCCAGGAATTCCGCTACGGTAATTCCAACCGTGGGAAAAATGTAGGTTCTACCTCTGCACCTTACTGCAAGGCCTACAAGAAGAAGCATTCAGGAAGATGCTCCACCTACTGTTATTTCTACAAAATACCAGGACACAAGGAAGAAGATTGTAGGAAGAAACCTAATAATGGAATGTGCTTCAACTGTAGAGAAAAAGGTCAAATCAAACCAAATTATATGAAACTAGCTCCAGCCATGAACAACAAGACTACTAAAAATGCTAGAGTATTTGTGCTGACCGCGGAAGAAGCAAAGATGATTCCGGACGTGATTGTTGGTACGTTTTTAGTTAATGATGTTTTTGCTAAAGTATTATTTGACTCTGGTGCGAACCAAAGTTTTATTGATACTTCATTTTGCAAATTTCTCAATCAACCATTAACTAAACTCCCACAAGAATGTCTAGTAGAGACAGCAAATGGGGAAACCATTAAGATTTCCGAAATCTTGCAGGGAGCAAGAATAGAATTTTTAAATCAAAAATTTATTGCAAACCTTTACCCTATGAATCTGGCAGAATTTGATGTTGTATTAGGAATGGACTGGTTAATAGCCAATAAAGCCAGTATTTTAAGTGATCAAAAGTCAATCCAAGTAAATTCAACCAAAGGTGAAAAGATCACAATTAAAGGAGACAAACCATCTAGATCCACAAAATTCATCTCTGTGGTGAAAACAACTAGCTATATAAGAAAAGGATCATTAGTGTATTTGATTTCTATAATCACTAACACTAAAGGAAAAGAACTGAAAGATATTCCAGTAGTATCCCAGTTTCTAGATGTGTTTCCAGAAGAATTGCCAGGATTACCGCCTGACAGAGAAGTCGAATTCAGAATCCATCTGCTACCAGGAACATCACCTATTGCCAAAGCACCCCTACCGTTTGGCACCAACAGAAATGCAAGAACTGAAGAAACAGTTAGACGAATTGTTGGAGAAAGGATTCATACAGCCAAGTTCATCATCAAGGGGAGCGCCAATTTTATTTGTTAAAAAGAAAGACGGATTAATGCGTATGTGCATTGATTATCGTGAATTGAACAAAGTCACGATTACGAATCGGTACCCATTACCGAGAATCGATGATTTGTTTGATCAATTACAAGGAGCTCGGATTTTCTCGAAAATCGATTTACGATCAGGATATCATCAATTAAAGGTACAGGAAGAGGACATTCCTAAGACCGCTTTCAGAACAAGGTATATCCATTATGAATTTACTGTCATGCCATTTGGTTTAACCTATGCCCCAGCCGCATTTGTGGACATGATGAACCGAATATGTAAGCCATATCTGGATAAATTCATAATTGTCTTTATAGATGATATTCTCATTTACTCTAAAAGTAAAGAGGATCATGCAAGGCATTTGCACGCACTTCTAAGTTTATTAAGAAAGGAAAAGCTTTATGCAAAGTTTTCAAAGTGCGAGTTTTGGTTAGAACAGGTACAGTTTCTTGGACACTTAGTCAATCATGAAGAAAATTCATGTGGATCCCACCAAGATCGAGGCGATTACCAAATGGAAAACCCCTGAATCACCAACTGAGGTTAGAAGTTTCTTAGGATTGGCCGGTTATTATAGAATATTTATTCGAGATTTTTCTAGAATAGCCATTCCCTTGACTACGCTAACCTGTAAATCTGTTAAGTTTGAATGGGGACCAAAACAAGAAGAAGCCTTTAGAATTCTTAAGCAAAGACTAACCCATGCACCCATACTAGCATTACCAGAAGGAATCGAAGACTTTGTAGTCTATTGTGACGCTTCTATGTTAGGTTATGGATGTGTGTTAATGCAACCTCAAAAGGTTATAGCATACCGTCTAGACAACTTAAGAATCATGAAGAAAATTATTCAACCCATGATTTGGAATTAGGAGCTATAATTTTGCACTTAAGATTTGGAGACATTACCTTTACGGTAGTAAGTTTACCATTTTCACCGATCAAAAGAGTTTAAGGTATGTTTTCAGGCAAAAGGAGTTGAATATGAGATAAAGGCGCTGGATAGAAATTCTTAGTGATTATGATTGCAATATCCAGTATCATGCAGGAAAGGCTAATGTGGTAGCTGATGCTTTAAGTCGAAAGCATCATGAAAAGCCAAAAAGGGTACGTTCTTTTAAATTAAATCTACAAGTAGATTTAAATGAACATGTTAAAGAAGCATAGTAGTCAGTAATCAAGGATGATACTGAAAAGTTAAAAGGAATGATTAAGGAATTAGAGCAGGGAACCGATGGAATTTGGAGATTCCATAAGAAAAGAATGTGGATACCTAAATTAGGAACCCTACGTCATCGTCTATTAGAAGAAGCCCATAAGTCTGAGTATACGATGCATCCTGGAAGTGATAAGATGTATCAGGATTTAAGAAAGAATTTTTGGTGGATAGGAATGAAAAAGGATATAGCAGCTTATGTTTCTAAGTGTTTAACCTGTTCACAAGTCAAAGCTGAACATCAGAAACCCTCAGGATTGTTGCAGCAATTAGAGATGCACGTATGGAAATGGGAATTGATAACAATGGATTTTGTTACCAAATTACCCAAAACAAGAAAAGGTAATGATACAATCTGGGTGATTGTAGATAGGCTAAATAAGTCAGCTCATTTCCTACCAATGAAGGAAACTTTCAGTATGGAACAATTAGCTAAGCTGTATGTAAATGAAGTAATTTCATTACATGGAATTCCTTTATCAATTGTTTCTGATAGAGATAGTCGTTTTACCTCTCATTTTTGGGCAAGTTTCCAAAAGGCAATGGGAACCAAGCTGAATCTAAGCACAACTTATCATCCTCAAACAAACGGACAAAGCGAAAGGACAATTCAGACCATGGAGGATATGCTTAGAGCTTGTGTGATTGATTTCAGAGATAATTGGGACGATCACTTACCACTGATAGAATTTTCTTACAATAACAGCTATCATACCAGTATCAATGTTGCACCATTCGAAGCACTTTATAGACGAAAGTGCCGAACGCTAGTCTGTTAGGCAGAAATTGGAGAAAAACAACTCTCTGGACCAGAGATAGTACAAGAAACAACAGACAAGATTACTCAAGTCAAGGAACGACTGAAAGCAGCACGTGATCGACAAAAGAGCTATGCAGATAACAGACGCAAGCCATTAGAATTTCACGTAGGAGACAAGGTGTTATTGAAAGTTTCACCTTGGAAAGGAGTGGTAAGATTCATCAAAAGGGGAAAGCTAAGTCCCAGGTGTGTTGGACCTTTTGAGATTATTAGAAGAATAGGACCTGTAGCTTATCAGCTACAACTGCCAGAGGAAATGGCAGGAATACATGATGTATTTCATGTATCTAATCTCAAGAAATGCTTAGCTGATGAATCACTTGTAGTACCTCTTAAGGATATAAAGGTAAATGAACAACTTAAATTTGTAGAGAAGCCTCTACAAATTGAAGATGAAAAAATCAAAAATCTCAAACACAAGAGATTAGTTCTGGTCAAAGTGAAATGGGACTCCAAAAGAGGACCGGAGTATACTTGGGAGCTTGAATCAGAGATGCAAAGCAAATACCTGCATCTATTCCAGTAGACCTCGAGGACGAGTTCTAAAACAAGGTGGAGAGGATATAACAACCCTCCTAAATTTTTTCGACACCCTAAAAATATTTAAAATATCCAAATATGTCTTAAAATACACCCCATATACATATAATAGCCCTAAATACCTCATATAATTAAAAAAAATAAAAACAAGATTTTAGCCTCGCTCGCGGGCCGTGAACGAGTAGGCGGTAACCTACGCGGGCCGCGACAGCTCAGAGTCAGGGTAAGCCCCTGAGCCGCCACGTGTCACCATTCGTGTCGAGCCTATTGGCGAGTCAGACAAGCTAGGGCCTACCCTAGCTGGCCTCGCGGGCCGCGAAGGCCCTGGAGGATGTCTACGCGGGGCGCGAGGGAAGTCGAAAAGGCACTATAAATTGAGGCGTTCAGCCTCAGTTTCAAACCGTTCAATCTCTCGTTCTCTCTCTCGAAATTCTACATAGCAATTATAATTTTCGAGTATAATACCCCCCTAAATAACGAAGTTCTGCCTCGTTGTAAATATTATAACCCCGGTTACGTATTAGATACGCTGCCCGATTGATTCAGGGTTCGGTAACTCTGCCCGACGTAGTCGTTGGAATGTCGTCTTGGGGAGGGTATTACTAATGTAAATATTGGGTTATTATACTAACGCGTGTGCATTTGTGTATTTAATAGATAATCACCAGGAAATTCTTAAGGAAAACCCTAAGACAGCAATGTGAGTAATCTCCTTTTTGCAAACTATTTTTACAAAACCTCACACAATTAAATTATATTAAACAGTGATTGAGTATTTGTATTCTACAATTATTGTCGGTATATTGGGGTTTTGTATACAAAATTTGTTACTACATTGTGAGTAGTAACATGACCACAAGTCGGGTTCACAGTACCGTGGGTGGTAATTAAAGTAGATGGAAACAAATGTAATTGTGTGACCGCCATCAATACTGTACAATGGTTTTTACTTAACTTGATTAAACTGAGATTCACTCACCAATATTTCCCCTGACAAAATGTTTTTAAACGCGTTTCAGGTAACAAAATGTGAAAGTCAAAATAGAAGCCAACTGGACAGCACTGAAGGCTTGGAAAAGTGGCTATAAAGTTACCTAAAATAAAAGAGATGTTTTATTAAATAAAATAGGATTTATTCCTATGAAAATGTGTGTACTTAAAACTTGGGATTTTCCCACGTATTTAATATTATGAAAATATGGTATTTTACTCTGATAAAATATTTCCTAACTACGGTCCTAATGTAATTTCCGCTGCCAAAATGATAAACACCGATACCACTGAAACTGGTCGCGGCCGCCCGTTCCCAGGTTGTTAGGGGAGGGGGGTTGCGACAGAGTCGGACCTCTTCGATTCTGATGCCGTACAGTTTAGGTGTGGGAGTGAATGGTATTGCTTATCTGTCACTCAATTCGGTATCAACATTGGACTTTATACCGAGGAGGATGTGGCGGAACCGAAATTCACTAAAGCCGTTAGAGAACTACCAGATAAGCTGCATGGGCAACAATTGGAGATGGCACTGCAACCCGAGCTCCACAAAGAGTACCAAAATCAGGGACCCACTTATCCGCTACATCCATCGGGTCCTTAGTGGTGCCTTGTGTCAAAGAAAGGATAGCGGTGGGGTGGTGAACTTATTAGAGCTTACTTGCCTTTACTATCTCCTAACCCGCCAACACATCGACGTCGCCCACATGCTGCTACGGAACATGGCTGCCAACGCCACCGCAGACACCCGAACACCTATCTTTTATGGAGGATGGATCGCCAAGCTATTCAAGAATTACATTTGGCGAACTCCAACAGTGTCTAACAAGGGTGTTGGTATGACAAAAGTTGATCTGGCGGTGTGCCGAAGCATGAATCTGATCATCAATTGCCCCGACGGGTCTATGCGCTTCAAAGATGCAGGTGGTCGGGTTTGGAACCCAAATGACCCAGAAGAGATCTTGGCAATCAAAGATGCCCAAACCGTCCTCGTCCCGGACCATTCTAGGGATCCTCGTCACAAGGAAGGAGTGATTTTCCTAACCTCATCAATTTATATCATATTATGCAGGAAACCCTCCAAGTCTCCAAAAACGCCTATAGCTTGGGTCAAAGCTCGAGCTCCTGGACTGGTAGCATGGAACACAACATCATTACCATGTAGAACGACATCACGTACATCCGGGACCACGTGGTTATGCAAGACGAGAAGGAGGAAGAGGAGGAGGGGCAAGATATGGATTCAGATTAGACGGTGGTAGCAGCAGGCGATGTGGTAGTCGTTCAACTTGATGGTATTCCCCGGGCTGCATCCCGTTTAGACAATTTACTTTCCCTAAACAATTTACTTTCTGCATTTTAGTTTGTTTTGATGTACTGTGGTGGTGAACAACTTAAAACGATCGTAACTAAGGTTGTATTTTGGTTATGTTGTATTGTGTTGTGTTGTGGTAGTATTATAGCTCACATGTACCATGGGAGGCTTGGACACACTAAGCATAGTGGTCCCTAAGCCCGGAAACCAGAAGCCGTATGACAAAAACCTGCATTTTTACCTGAAACAGACAAACAACACGGGGCCGTGTTCACCCAACACGCCCCCGTGCCCAGTCCACTGATGCCAAAAATATTTCACCAGAAAGTGACACGAGTCGTGCTCACCAGGCACGACCCCGTGCTCACTTCACTGCAAGTTTTTTGAAAACCCAGTTACTGGCACTTTGACCACGGGCCGTGTTCATCCGACACGCCCCCGTGTCAAGTGCCTAGTAACTGTATTTTTTTTTTATTTTACGCACGTTTTACACATTCAACCAAAATAAATCTTATTTGGGACACATTGAGGGAAATGTGTAATTTAAGTGTGGGGAGGGGGGTATTAAAACCTTGAGTCGTTTGTCCTAAAAACCAAGCCTTACACAAAACTCACCTTGGAACCGCTAAACAACCCAAACTTTTTCAATTTTTTTTATTTTTTCTTTTACTTATCTTGGTTTAGTTGGGTAAATAAGTTCTAAGAATTATGTTTTTACTAATTTACACCTGATAACGTCATGATAAAAAGAATCAATTAAGAAAATTATAATAATGGGTCTAACAAATCTTTGTAAAATTTGATTATTTGTATACAATTTTTACACTACAAACACCTTTTCCACAAAAAGTGAGTTTTGAGCCTTTATCAAGCATAAAATATATACATCTATACTAATTGCTCAAACTTTCGTTTCTTGTGTGAATAGCCCGGTTGGTTCTTATAAATCTAGAACTTGCCAAAGCAATATGTTCCAAGTCGTTATCGACACCAATCCAAGTAAGTAAAAGACAGAGGCCTTAGGATTAAACTCGTTTTTCTTTTAAAACCTTTATTTTTCTTGCTTTTTCAAAAATATTCCACCTAGATAAACCCTGTTGAGCCTTAAAACCTTTCATTTCTTAAAACTCGCAAAAAAACATATTTTTGTAAAAACAACCACCCATCACCCGAAAAACTAATCCTTTTTATTTTTACACCCCTTATTTTCAGTAAATGCGACACTTTTGAAAATTATAAAAGAAGTGACTTAGTTTAATTTATCAAAAAAATATAAAATATTCTAGCTAATTGAAATAAATAAGCAAAAGTTATTGCTTATAAGTATGTAGCTTTTAACTAAGTCACAAGCAAATAAATTTTTCAAAAGAAAGGCCGACAATTTACAATTTTTAGCCACTTTCAATAAAACACACCTTCCCGAACCACAGCCTACCTTTTTAAAAGACCTCTCGATACTTACAAGGATTAAAACGTCAAAAAGGAGGAGGTTTGATTGCTTGTCAAGCCTATAGTAGGAGTAATTTCCAAACCGGGTACGAGCGACTTCAGTTATACATCTTCGGCCGAATGTTGAGTGATTACTTGTGAGGTGTGTAAACTTGTATATAATTAAAAAGAATTTTATAAAGGCATGCTATACCCAAAACAAATAATTTTTCTTAAATTGTGTGGTAAATAAATCATGATAAACAATACTGTAAATAAAATAAAAACAAAGTAAAATTAGAACTTGGATTCCCGACACTCTAAAGATAAGTCCAAAACCTTCTCTTCTACCCATTCCGTTTTGGTATGTAAGCCACGATATAGAGTTTTGCTTGAGGACAAACAAAGATTCAAGTCTGGGGGTATTTGATATGCTTAAAAGATTCAACAGGTCTTCCATCTTGCAAATAAGGCATATCTTGTCTAGGTAAAATTTTTGAAATGATACCCTTATTTCCATATCTTCCAGCTACTTTATCACCTACTTTTATTTTACGTTTCTATAAAATATATACACGAATACTTTCTGTTTTCTCTGTCTCATCTGTCTTAGAACTCTAGACCCATCTCACATCAATAACCTGACCCCTACCGCCTATAGGTAGTTTTAGACAAGTTTCTTTTGAAGTATATACCCGCATGCCAAGTATGGTTCGTAACAGTCTATCTTCTGGGGCATACGATGATTCTTTCACCATTTGGGGCGTTAATTTACCTACTAAAATATCACCTGTTTCCACCCAAGATCCCAGCATTACAATTCCATTTTTGTATAAATTTCCGAGTAAATGGACTTCTAAATGCGGTATTTCATTAGAGACCCTTTTAGGGCCTTGGTTAATCTGAATTTCATATTTACGTATGTGAAAAGAAGTATAAATATCTTCATATACTAAGCGCTCGGTAATGAGTACTGCATCTTCAAAATTGTAACCTTCCCATGGCATATAAGCTACTAATACGTTTTCCCCCAAAGCGAGTTCGCCACCAACTGTAGCAGCACCATACGCTAAAATTTGTCCCTTTTTAATGCATTTACCTCGCTGAACCTGGGGTTTTTTATGCATAAAAGTATTTTTGTTGGAACGTTGATACATAACTAATGGAATCCTTAGAGTATCCCCATTACCTGATAAAAGAATCTTGTCAGTGTCGGTATAAAAAATCTTTCCTCCGTGTTCAGCTATAGCAAGAGCCCTTGAATCTAGAGCCGCTTGGCCTTCCAATCCAGTTCCAACAATGCACTTTTCGGACTGAGAAATTAGATCTATAAGAACCCCCAAGTCCCAGCTTTTCAATAAAAAATGAATTATATCAAATACGTTTCAAAATCAACCCTTTTTCGATACTAATGTTGGAAAAAGCCCGTTTCTTTGTTTGTTTTTTTATTAACAAGGTCAAAAGGGCTTAAATGCACAAAAGGTGCAAAATAACAGCAAAAACCAAAATAAAATACAATTAAGGAGGACTGAAGCAACTCGCCAAGCCCCCGTCCACATCCAAAACAAGGAAATAACAAAATCAAAAGCTTTGGCATGGGGCCGTGCTCAGCTGGCATGGGTCGTGCCCAGTGAGAATTCTTTGTAGAAGAAAAAGACAACAACAAAAGACAAATCCAAAGCTCAACATGGGGCCGTGCTAAGGCAACACGGGGCGTGGTCAACTCTAATATTTTCAAAATATGAGATAGTACAGCAAGTACATTGGCCACGGGCCATGCCGTTGACACACGGGGACGTGTTAGTACGAGATCTGACAATAAAGTTAATGAAGAGGAGAGAGACTGAAGGCCACGGGGCTGTGCCAGGCGGGCACGGGCCATGGTGGACGTTTTGTTTTCAGCTATAAATAGAGGTGCTTGGTTTCATTCCAAACCATCCCTTGGCAAACCACTTCTCTCTCACTTGCCACCACTCCACCACCACTACAACACCATCATCATCCATCTTCCATCATTTAGAGTGTGTAGTAGTCTTGGGATCCAAGATCGATCGTAAGAGTCTTTGTCAAACAAAGGCCATGCTTGGCTAAACTCTTACATCACTTGGTGAAGATAAATCTTTTATGTATTACTTTTTTATTTCCAATATTTGGCTACTTTTTAATGGGTATGTATTAGTGACTTTAATAACTAGTTTTTTTATTGAAGGCGAATTTATCTAATCATTCCTCAAATGTTGTTGATTCACATATTCATGTCTTTACGGTCTATATAAAGCGCGTTAATTGCCCGAAAGGGGGTTAGAAGGGTGGTTGGGTAAACTATGTCTCGTTCAATGTATAGATCCTGCAAGAAACTGGTTGAAGCTTAGTAGGACTTCACGAGCGGATGATCTTAACCCCCGCAGGAGAAGTATGAACCGCTTGAATCCCTTATCTATAAATTACTATTAAAACTTTAAACCAACGCTGCGAGTATTGTATCCCTGCTGACTCAGACCAAAGGGTTGATGGTAACGCTGCCTGGAAGGGGGCCTACCAGTTTTCGCATTAATAACTTACTTAATTATCTTTCAATCATCCGACCTTACGGGACTGTATCCTTGTTGACTCAGACCAATAGGTTGAGGGTAACGTTGCCTTGAAGGGGGCCTACTACTATAACTTAAAGATAATCTCTTAAAATGCCCAAAGTGCGGAAATCATTAAAAGGATACATAAAAGAGGAGTTGGAACCAAGTGATTCCTTCTTGTCTATTTGTTTTTTCTTATATTTTATTTTTGCTTTTTTTAGTTTATCTTTTTTATAGCTTTAAAAAACCTTTTTATCAAAGTTTAGTTAGATTAGACATTAACGATAAGCCGGTATTAAAAGCTCTTGTGTCCTTGGACGACCTCGGTATCTTGCCATCACTATACTACGTCCGCGATGGGTGCACTTACCCTAACGTGTGTGTAGAATGATAGTAGAATATCATGTTTTATAAATTTAAAACTTCAATTGGCAAATAAAAAGAGCTAAAATATACATTAAAATATACGCACACCCGCACACGTCACTAACACAATACACACATGAAGACGTGAAGACACTCGCATTTCAAAAACGAAATGATTTTCACCAAGAGTAGGTGTGAAAACCCACAACTTTTGGTGAAGTCCCTCAATCCGCGTATTCGATTTTCACGAAATTGCGCCACCAAGCTAGGAGTGATATCCACATCTTGATGGAAAATTTCCTATTCATACTTTAGTGACCCTCACCAATGAGTTGGAATTTATTCCTTGACCTGTTCGGTGAGTACTAACCACACTTAGGGTACGATGTTGCCAAGTTAGGGGTGAAACCCGCATCTTGACAACTAGTCCCACTCCACGATTTTCAATCCCGCCAAAGTATCGAATTTTTGATCGACTAGGGACATGTAGTAACTGGAAGGGTGAATACCGTTAACCGCTCTTCGGTGAGAGTATTCTACCTATTAGGCCAAAGAATGTTTCCCTAACTTGAAAGAACTTTCGATCACAACAAACACCAAACTCGTTTTCGTCTCACTCTGGTGTTTCCGCTATCGGTCGGGGTGTGACACAAGAAACCCCCAACTCCTTTTTATGAACCTATAATTTATTACATCTGGGCCAGGTGCCTTATCCCCAACACAATTCCAATCTGCCTGTTTCAGTTCCTCACATGAAAACAGTGCTACCAACATCGCCGCCTCATTATCCGAAATAGTTGTTAAAAATGGGCACTCAAGCCCCGGCCGAGTGTCAAGGGGTTAAAGGAATTTATTTGCATAAGAAGAACATATAGTATCCTTGAGGAGGGGAGGAGAAGTTACCCATTCGCCATCGATCATCAATACACGGATCCAGTTATTACTTGTGTTTGCATTTACCACACTATGAAAATAAGTCGTATTTTCATCCCCAACCAAGGCCCATTTTACCCTAGCCTTTTGCTTCAAATCCATCACCTTTTTCCGGTCACACTCTAAAATGAATGACTTACAATCTACCTGAATTCCTAACTCGTGTGCCATGAGCCCCCTTACTTCTATCGCCACCTCCAAAATTTCTAGTTGTTTCACTTTTAAACTAACTCGATCTCCCATTCAATCTACACTTCCTCAACCCACCTTTTCATCTTGAATTTGTGCCATTTAAGCTTAGCTGCAAGGCCTAAATCAGCAGGACCTTGAAACCTAAACCCCAAACTCCATTGTTCTACCAATTCCTTTAAACTCGGCATGTCTAGCCAAGAGTTAACGACCCTACATGGTGTCGGTGCAAAGTGCGTTGGAAGAATTGATAAAAGAATCAGACAATGATCCAAAACCATGTTTGATAATGCCACCACGGACGCCTCTGGCCAAGTATTCATAAAGTTATGTGTAACAACTCTTAGTAAAATTATTAATTATTATGTTAATTATCCAATAGGAAACTCTAATTGAGAAACCCAAGTAATCCTGCATAAACCCTAAAATTTTCAGAACAATCAAAATCAGGATCAGGGCCCCTAAAACTCAAGGGGGTAAACCCTAATTGACAATTATCTTCATAGTTCGTTGTAGGATGAGAATTTCGTTGATCTGCTGACTCACCCAGGCTACAAACACACGAAGCAACCCTATGCTAGAAATGGACCCGTCGCGCCACGCGCGGGAGCCAGGTCTCCCTGGCGCGCCACACGAGGGAACCAAAATTCCAGTATAAATGGGGGGTTGGCACTTGAATTTCTGCGTTAGTTCAACGTTAAAATTCAATTTGTACGCTGAGATATCGTTTAATTACTACAAAACGCACACAAATCACTAAACGATGTCACAGCAAACAGGGTAATAACTCGATCGCTATTAAGATTCAATGTCCGATCGATTGAAACTATCCAACGAATGTTTAAGTGCTTCTCAAATTAGGGTTTATAGTTTGTCATTCGTCGTTAATTCGATGGATGTTTAAGTATTACACTTTGTCATTTGTTGTGAGGGTTTAATCTCGTGAGTTGTCATAAATGCTGTATTAGTTACTAACCTAGTTCGTGTGCATTGTTATTTAAATTAGGTTAACAGGCTAATCAGTAGGCTAAACTCTGCCCGCATAAATCTGCAATGTGAGTCATTCTCTTTTTACCAAACTTGCTTTCAAAATCATGTTTGTTTTCAAAGTTATAATTACAGGGATTAAGTCTTTGTGGTCTTCATTACAGCCGGTATGTGGGGTTTTGTATACATTACTTGTTATCCGTCACCATTGGACAACGGGTTAGCCAAGGGGTGATATGACCATAGTCACAGACACCATTGGACAACGAGATAGCCAATAGGTGGTCGAGTGACAAATACCGTGGGTATATGGTTGACATGTGTAAACATTGTAATCGCTCTTAATACTGTAAATTATAACAAAGTGTCATTTTAGACAAAAAGAATGATTCACTCAGTATTTCCCCGCTGACAAAACCTTTTTCAAACATGTTTCAGGTGATCTGTTGTGATCCAGGAAAAGTGTCGTGAAGCACTACAAGCTTAAGGAAGTGGCTCAATATAAATAAAGAAACATGTTTTGTAAAATAAAGATTTCCCAGTGAAATCACTTTATTGTAAATTACTGGGTTTATCCCGAATTATGAAATAAAGTAAACGTGCATTTCAAGTTTTAAAAGATCCTGATAACATCTTCCGCTGTCACATCAATTAAAATACCACGGGGTTCCTGTCCCGCGGCTCTTGACCGGGTCAAACCGGGGCTAGGGCCGTGACAGGAAAATGTGGTATCAGAGCCACTGATTTAAGCCAATTAAGTATTCAGCAAAATACTTAATTTTACTGATTACCATTTTTGTGATTATATGTTTTATTATTTGAAATGTTTGTTTACAATATGGGTAAACAAAGACTTTCAGACATCTATCGTCAATTAGATAGTACACCAAAAGATAAGGGATCATCATCCTCAAAACACTCCGTAGATACTGAGGAAGGAATATTTGTCCGTAAGGCACAGTTTGAGAAGCCACTCTCTCCTAATAAAAGAAGTTTGATTATTAGGAAAAGTCAAGAGAAAGGAAAGAAATCACAACCAAAGGAAGTGAGAGTTTATCAGGAAACCCAGAAACTAGGCAATAATCCACCATGGGAAGATAAATTAGATGAAAAATGGGCCGATCTTTATATGTTAGCCACGGTAGCAGTAAATACCAACCTTTAAAACTATCAATACCCTGACCCAGTATTAGCACCTATATTACCTACAAGCCAGAAGCTCTAAAGAAAAGTTTACTCAGTAAATAAAAAATTTCAATAAATCCTAGTATGTTTTAATTTTCAGTTGTTCTTTGTATTAAATTAATCACACGATACGCAATAATACTTAAATGTTTATCTATGAAATTTTATTATAAAATTTTTAACTTAGCATTTTGTGTGCATTTTGCATATATGCTAAACAGCATGAATGAGTTATCTGAAGCCCTTCAGAATCTCAATCTCTATCCCGTACCAATAGAACTTTCCAAAGACTTTACTGGTTACATTGCTGATGTGGAGGAACCTATGGAATTTCAAGCTCCACCTCCGGAAAAATCAAAGCCTAAGAAAAGGAGAAGATATGTAGGATGGAGGAAAGTACGCAGGAGGAAACCAACAACTAGGAAAGTTCCCAAAATAGAGAATCCCATGGATAAAGGAAAAGGGATAGAAATTGGAGAAAAATCTAGGCAAGCAGGAATAGAAATCGGGGAAAGTTCTAAGCAAACAAAAGAATTTCCATTTCAGGAGGAATTAGATCACCTATTGGCAAGCTGTGATATCATTAGACCTATCACCAACAATCTCTACCCTTATCCTGCTGAAACCCAACTTCCAATAAATTTGGAGCCAGCTATTCCAGACCCTCTAATCCACACCCAACCTTTAGGAGAAATGGACGAGTGGTGGACTAACGACTGGCAGTTTCAAACCCTCCTTAATAACCCTTATACCTTTTTCCCTCAGTTCGACCCAGAACCTATACCAAACCCACCGATGAGTAATGAAAATTTAGCTGAACTCCGCCATTTTGGCGAGGAGCTGATAGGTGCAGGGAATAGGATCCGGGAGGTGGGAGAACAAATCTCCTGGAAGTACGACGAGAGGGACGACGAGAGGGAATGTCGCTTCTAAAAATGCCAGCTAACAAAGGAATAGTGTGGTTGGGAGGCTGTGTTTGTATAATAACAGTAGTAATAAAAATATAACTCTGTAAAATAACTTAAAAATAAAACTTTTGTAAAATAACAGTGTGTACGGATGCCTAATATAATCTATAAAAATGGAAGTCGAGAAATCAACCAATTTTGGTTATATGTGTGTTATAAAAGTTGGTGTGATTATGTGCAAATGTTTTGTTATATTTAATTATCAATTATTTGACACTAATAATTTACACATATAATAATTACCAGATGGAAAACGCTGGTAATGAACCAGTTAATGAAGTGAATCAATCTGAGCAAAATCAGGAAAATCAATTTATGACCAGGCAAGATATCGAGAATATCGTTGCTCAAGGGATAGCCAATGCAATTCCAACAATCCTAGCTGCTGCCCAGAAACCTGTTGAACCTCAACAAATTATTCCTAGTAAACGTACTCAAGAAGATAACTGCAGTAATAGCATAAACGGAGGCGGCAACCATACTAATCACGATAATGATCCACGGCAGGCCCCACTCCCTAAGAAAATAAAAGCTGCAACGCCTGGTTGCACTTACAAAGAATTTCTTGCTTGTAAACCAGCTGAATTTGCAGGCAATGAAGGGGCGACTGCGACACTGCCTTGGTTAGAGAAAACCGAAGCAGTAATTATGATAAGTAAATGTGCTGAAGACGACAAGGTTATGTATGCTTCGCATCTTTTTAAAGAAGGGGCGCTAGAATGGTGGAATACGGTACTGCAAGCCAAAGGAAGAAATATGGCCTATGCCATGAATTGAGAAGAATTTAAACAGCTAATGGAAAGAAAATTCTGTCCCGAATATGAAAAGGAACAAATGGCAAATAAGTTCCTGAGCCATCATATGATGGGTGTAGATTATCGAGGATATACTTCAGCATTCTTTGAGTATGCAAGAGTGGTACCAACCCTGGCTTCGCCAGAACCGGTGCTTATTTCCCGTTATATTTGGGGATTGATTGGCGAAATCCATAATATCGTTAAAGCTGCGAGACCTCACACTATAGACGATGCGGTAGAACTAGCTAACACCCTAACTGACGAACTGGTATGTACAAGAGAAGAAAACCGGAAGAAGGAATTGGCTCAGAAAATTACCCAAGGATTTCGTATGGGTAATAATAGCAAGTTCAAGAAGAGGGGAACCGGGCAATCTTCCACTCCGCCTTTCTGCAAGAATTGCAGAAAGAAACATTTTGGAAAATGCAATGAAACCTGCAACTTTTGCAAAGCTATAGGACATCGTGAGGAAGATTGTAGGAAAAAGACCAGGATCTGTTATAACTGTGGAGAAGCCGGGCATTTCAGAACCGAATGCCCCAAACTGGTCAAACCAGCAGACAACAAAGCTAAGACGACCGACGGAACTACTAAAAAGAATGCCAGAGCATTCCAGCTGACCACTCAAGAAGCAGAACTCATTCCAGATGTGATAGCTGGTACGTTCCTAGTTCACAACGTGTATGCAAAAGTATTATTTGACTCTGGTTCAAACCAAAGTTTTATCAATACTTCATTTTGCCAAGCTCTTAATATACCATTGACCAATCTTAGGCAGATTTTTACAGTCGAAACGGCAGATGGAAATTCTGTTAACATAGATAAGGTTTTGCGAGAAGGAAAGATAGAACTCTTAGGCCATAAATTTTCTGCAAACCTGTTACCTATGAAGTTAGCCGGATTCGATGTGGTGTTAGGAATGGATTTGTTAGTAGCCAACCATGCTAGAATTCTATGTGATAAAAATTCCGTAGAAATCTATACACCTACAGGAAAAGTAATTTCAATCACAGGAGATAAAACTCGAAAGCCACTGAAATTCATTTCAGTAATGAAGTTGGCTAGTTATTCAAGAAAACAAGAAGTAGTGTACATGATTTCAGTAATCATTAACACAAAAAGTAAGGAACTTAAGGAAATCCTAGTAGTCTCAGAATACTCCGATGTATTCCCAGAAGAATTACCTGGGTTACCACCCGATAGGGAAGTAGAGTTTAGGATTCAACTAATTCCTGGAAATACACCAATAGCCAAAGCACCTTACCGGCTAGCACCCACTGAAATGCTAGAATTGAAAAAGCAGTTAAATGAATTACTAAGCAAAGGATTTATACAACCTAGTTCATCCCCTTGGGGAGCACCAGTGTTGTTTGTGAAAAAGAAAGATGGGTCAATGAGGATGTGTATTGATTATAGGGAATTAAATAAGGTTAAAATTAAGAATCGATACCCATTACCTAGGATTGATGATCTTTTTTATCAACTCCAGGGAGCTAGGTATTTTTCTAAGATAGACTTACGCTCCGGATACCATCAGTTGAAAGTACAAGAGGAAGACATACCTAAAACTGCTTTCAGAACTAGGTATGGTCATTATGAGTTTACAGTCATGCCCTTCGGACTAACAAATGCTCCTGCAGCATTCATGGACATGATGAATCGGATTTGCAAACCATACTTGGATAAATTCGTAATTGTCTTCATCGACGATATACTTATTTATTCCAAAAGTCAGGAAGAACATTGTAAACACTTGCATGCACTCTTAACTTTGTTAAGAAAGGAAAAGCTTTACGCCAAATTCTCGAAGTGTGAATTCTGGCTGCAAGAAGTGCAATTTTTAGGGCATATGGTGAATCACGAAGGTATTCACGTAGATCCTTCTAAAATAGAAGCAATTACCAAATGGAAGGTCCCGCAATCAGCTATGGAAATTAGAAGCTTTCTAGGCTTAGCTGGATACCATAGACGATTTATTAAGGATTTTTCTAAGATAGATGTACCCTTGACTAAACTAACCTGTAAAGCAGTTAAGTTTGAATGGGGACCTAGGCAAGAAGAAGCTTTTAAGATATTAAAGCAAAAGTTAACAAATGCTCCAATTCTAGCCTTGCCAGAAGGAACAGAAGATTTTGAAGTATATTGTGATGCTTCAAAACTAGGATTAGATGTGTGCTAATGCAACGCAAGAGGGTAATTTCATATGCCTCAAGGCAACTGAAGAAGCACAAGGAAAATTATACGACTCATGACTTAGAATTAGGATCAATAATTTTTGCCCTTAAGATCTGGAGACACTATCTATATGGAAGTAAATTTACAGTCTATACAGATCACAAGAGTTTAAAGTACATATTTGGGCAAAAAGAGTTGAATATGAGGCAAAGAAGATGGATGGAAATCCTGAGTGATTACGACTGTGATATCCAATATCACGAAGGAAAAGCAAATATAGTCGCTGATGCTTTAAGTCGTAAGTATCATGAAAAGCAGAAGCAAATTCGTGCTCTTAGATTAAATCTTCAAGTAGATTTAATGGAACAATTAAAGAAAGTTCAAGAAACAGCAATCGAAGACGATGCTGAAGGAATGAAAGGACGAATCAAAGAGTTACAGCAAGGAAATGATGGAATTTGGAGATTCCATAAGAAAAGAATTTGGGTACCTAAGCAGGGAGAATTTAGAGATAAGATTCTAGAAGAAGCTCATAAATCTAGGTATACCATACATCCAGGAAATAACAAAATGTACCAAGATTTAAGAAATAATTTCTGGTGGATAGGTATGAAAAAGGACATAGCTGAATATGTATCTAAGTGTCTTACTTGTTCGCAAGTAAAAGCAGAACATCAGAAACCTTCGGGACTACTACAACCGTTAGAAATGCATGTATGGAAATGGGAACTCATAACAATGGATTTTGTTACTAAGTTACCCAAAACCAGAAAAGGTAATGATGCAATTTGGGTAATTGTAGACCGATTAACCAAATCAGCTCATTTTCTACCCATGAAAGAAACCTTTAGCATGGAAAGGTTAGCCAAGTTGTACGTAGACGAAGTAGTATCCTTACATGGAGTTCCGCTCTCCATTGTATCGGATAGGGATAGTCGTTTCACTTCCCATTTCTAGACTAGTTTTCAGGAAGCAATGGGAACCCGACTAAATTTAAGTACTGCATATCATCCATAAACAGACGGACAAAGTGAAAGGACGATACAAACTTTAGAAGACATGCTCCGAGCATGTGTAATCGATTTTGGTGGTAACTGGGATAACCACCTACCCTTAATTGAATTCTCCTATAACAATAGTTATCATTCAAGCATTGAAGCTGCCCCATTCGAAGCACTGTATGGACGTAAATGTAGAACTCCAGTTTGTTGGGCAGAAATAGGAGAATGTCAATTATCAGGTCCTGAAATTAGGGGTGAGCAAAAAACGGTTCTGGAATCACGGAACCTTGAACCCGAACCAGAACCACAATGGACCCGAACCTTTTGCTCTAGAAGGGTCGGTTCGTGAGTTTCATAATACTCAACAAAATGGTTCCGGGTCGGTTCCGGTTCCGACCCATGGGTATTGGATAAGAACCACAAGAACCACAAGGAACCGATTTTCATACGATCATTCATATGCTTTGTCATTTATGTATTGGATTTTTTCCATATTAAAATACAATTCTCACATATCAACTAGGATTTCCTATTACGATCATTTATATGCTATTTATTTAATTTATTTATTGGATTTTGGATCATTTATATGCTATTATTTGATAAACTGATCTATTTGAATTGGCTTTTTTGATTTGTGGATTGATTTATGCTATTGTTTGAATGATGATTATTTATTATGTTAATTATCCAATAGGAAACTCTAATTGAGAAACACAAGTAATCTTGCATAAACCCTAAAATTTTCAGAACAATCAAAATCAGGATCAGGGCCCCTAAAACTCAAGGGGGATAAACCCTAGTTGACAATTATCTTCACAGTTCGTTGTAGGATGAGAATTTCGTTGATCTGCTGACTCACCCAGGCTACAAACACACGAAGCAACCCTATGCTAGAAATGGACCCGTCGCGCCATACGCGGGAGCCAGGTCTCCCTGGCGCGCCACGCGAGGGAACCAAAATTCCAGTATAAATAGGGGGTTGGCACTTGAATTTCTGCGTTAGTTCGACGTTCAAATTCAATTTGTACGCTGAGATATCGTTTAATTACTACAAAACACACACAAATCACTAAACGCTGCCGCGACAAACAAGGTAATAACTCGATTGCTATTACGATTCAATGTCCGATCGATTGAAACTATCCAACGAATGTTTAAGTGCTGCTCAAATTAGGGTTTATACTTTGTCATTCGTCGTTAATTCGATGGATGTTTAAGTATTGCACTTTGTCATTTGTTGTGAGGGTTTAATCTCGTGAGTTGTCGTAAATGCTGTATTAGTTACTAACCTAGTTCGTGTGCATTGTTATTTAAATTAGGTTAACAGGCTAATCAGTAGGCTAAACTCTGCCCGCATAAATCTGCAATGTGAGTCATTCTCTTTTTACCAAACTTGCTTTCAAAATCATGTTTGTTTCAAAGTTATAATTACAGGGATTAAGTCTTTGTAGTCTTCATTACAGCCGGTATGTGGGGTTTTGTATATATTACTTGTTATCCGTCACCATTGGACAATGGGTTAGCCAAGGGGTGATATGACCATAGTCACAGACACCATTGGACAACGAGATAGCCAATAGGTGGTCGAGTGACAAATACCGTGGGTATATGGTTGACATGTATAGACATTGTAATCGCTCTTAATACTGTAAATTATAACAAAGTGTCATTTTAGACAAAAAGAATGATTCACTCAGTATTTCCCCGCTGACAAAACCTTTTTCAAACATGTTTCAGGTGATCTGTTGTGATCCAGGAAAAGTGTCGTGAAGCACTACAAGCTTAAGGAAGTGGCTCAATATAAATAAAGAAACATGTTTTGTAAAATAAATATTTCCCAGTGAAATCACTTTATTGTAAATTACAGGGTTTATCCCGAATTATAAAATAAAGTAAACGGGCATTTCAAGTTTTAAAAGATCCTGATAACATCTTCCGCTGTCACATCAATTAAAATACCACGGGGTTCCTGTCCCGCGGCTCTTGACCGGGTCAAACCGGGGCAAGGGTTGTGACATTATGGCACACCAAATACCATAAGTATACTTCCCCCCCCCCCCAATTGGATACTCAACCAAGCCCGCTAACTCAATAAATTGATTAAAAAATGTTGAGTTTAAGGCTACAAATTCAGAATTAAGCCTTTCCGAGGGGTCTCTTACATCATTGAAATCCCCCATGAATGCCCTTAAGCCTGACCCTGAACTTCAAGGAAAAGACCACATGGACTTCTTACCCTTCTGGGCCTTTTCCTTGAAGTGCCACCAGGGCCCATTGAATTTACACCATTCAGCCCACCTTTATTTGTTGTAGGTGAATTTAAATTTTCATTAGGACCCACCATATCATCATTCCTACAGTTAATATTATTATTATTATTATACCTAGAAGCATGTGGAGTACACGTTACTGCAGCCGGCATATTATTCCCTAGGGGCATGTTCCCATGCACGTCGACTTTCTCTCTCACCCTTTCATCTTCCAAGGAGAACAGTCGTCTCTTTATCCATCGGCCTCAAAGATTTCGGTGATTCTTCCCGAAGCTCACCCTCTTCTACCTCCTCCTCACCTACGGCCACTCACTCCATTGACTTTACTGGTGATATTTGGACGGACGATGCAAGGCCCCGGATCACAGAATCGATTTTTTTTTAACTTATTATATTATTGTATACGTCATATAACAGATGTTCTTTTTCCTTTATCTTCTATATTATATGACGTATGTTCTTTTTTCCTTATCTTCTATTTTATACCATGTAGAAAAGGGGTGCAACCAAAGAATTTGTGATAGAAATGTAACACTATAACTTGAATCTAACTGATGTCAAGTACTTTTTACCTAGGGCTGAGCAATTTATGGTTTCGAACAGCCAAAACCGGGGAACCGAACCAGAACCACCAGATCTGAACCGTGTTATTGTATTTCGAGTCCGGTTTCGGTTCTTAAATATGGGAGAAAACGGTTCCTAGTTCGGTTCCGATTATAACCACCGGGTCCGTTTAAAGAACCGCTAGAACCGGTTTGGGTATAAACTTTAAAAAATATATTCACAAACACCTATTAATTTATTTATACTTTAAATATTATATTTAAAAAAATGTTTCTAGAATTAAAGAATATAAAAATAGTTTTTACATAATGTTTAAGGGAGATGATCAAATAGGAAGTTTAGTTTGGTTAGAAGCAATAGGATTATGACATGACAAAATTTAAAAAAAAAATAGGGGAAAGAGTATTTTAGTGAATTTTATCAAATCTTCTCCCTTCTTTTCTCCCTGTAACTTCTAAACTCACCATTTTCAAAACCCACCATCTTCAACCTTTTTTTTACTTTCTATCTTAATAATCACTATACTATAGTGCGATTTTCGTCATCAATCAATGATTCAAACACCCAATCAACGTGTTCTTCAACTTTTTTCAAGAAACATAGTTTAATTTCATACAATATCTCATTTTTTTTCTCGTGATTTTGAAGCGAACCACTCGATTCGTTCGGTTCAATCGCTGATAAGTGTTTTTAGCGTTCAAATTTCGTCAATCGTTGAAGAAACCTGAAGAAATCAGCTTCGATTTATGTAAGAAAATTTTGAATTGCATCTTTACGATCTGGGTTTTTGAATTGAGTCATTGCATTTTACAAAGGAATGAAAAAACACTTTTTCGTATTTTCAATTCATTGCGTTTTAGAAACAACACATTTTATTGTGTTTTTAGTCCATTGTGTTTTAGGTAAAACACATTTTATGTGTTTTTAGTCCATTGCGCTTTAGGTAAAACACATTTTTATATGTTTTTAGTCAATTGCGTTTTATAATAAACACTTTTTTTTGTGTTTTTCGTACATTGTGTTTTAGAAAAAAAAAACACATTTCTTTGTATTTCTATTCATGCCCCTTTTTGCCATCTTTGACAGCCTTGAACAACACTTAAACTTAAGAAATGCGGACTTCTTTTGTGTTTTCATTACATTACGTTTTAGAAAAAAAAACATATATTTGTGTTTTTAGTCCATTACGTTTAAAAAAGGGGGAATTGGTCTGTAATAATCCCAATTAGACGTCATTGGCCATTAACAGTCCCACCTTTAAATATTCTCCATGTCAGTCCCACCTTTCACTTATTTTTCCTCCACCGGTCCTCAGTTAAAAAAAAAACTTAACGGAGTTAAATTTTTTTCTGAATTACAAGCTGACGTTTTAGGGCTTTTAATCAGAACGAGAATACGAGTCGAATGATGTAACTTACCTTAAAATTGTGCTCCAAACGATGAAAACGGTGTTTCAGTTCGGTGTTTAAATTTCCAATTAACAAAATCAAGTCGTTTGGAGCACCGTTTCGAGGTAGGTTTTACATCAACAGACTCGTATCATTGTTCTGATCAAAAGCCCTAATACGTCAATTGTAATTCGGAAAAAAAAAAACTTAATTCCGTTAAGTTTTTATAATTGAGGACCGGTGGAGGAAAAATAGGTGAAAGGTGGGACTAGCATGGGGAATATTCAAAGGTGGGACTGGCAATGGCCAATGACGTCTAGTTGGGATTATTACCGGCCAATTCCCTCAAACTTTTTTTTTTGTTTTTAGGCCATTGCGTAGAAAAAAAAATATTTATTTGTGTTTTTAGTCAATTGCGTTTTAGAAAAAAAAAACATTTTTTTGTGTTTTCTAGTCATTGCGTTTTAGAAAAAAAAAAAAAAAACATTTTTTGTGTTATCTAGCCAGTGCGTTTTAGAAAAAAGACATTTTTTTGTATTTTCTGGCCATTGCGTTTTAGAAAAAAGACATTGTTTTTTTGTATTTTATGGCCATTGCGTTTTAGAAATAAGACATTTCTTTGTGTTTTAGGTCATTACGTTTAAAAAAAAGACATTTCTTTGTGTTTTTCAGCCGTTGCATTTTAGAAATAACACATTTCATTTGTGTTTTTTTGTCTATTGCATTTTAGAAACAAGACATTTCTTGGTGTTTTTTTTGTCAATTACGTTTTAGAAAAAAGTTATTTTTATGCTTTTTGTCCATTGTGTTTTACGCATCTGGGTTTTCGAATTTCTTTTTCAAAAATATAGTAATAGTATACTCATTTTAAAGATAAAAAACGAGCGTTTTTTGGTGCAATTTTTATAAAATAATAATGTCTTATCAAAGAGTTAATAACGTTTAAAAAACAGGGAAATTGGATGAGAGAAAAACTATTGCTTTGGATTGACTATAATACTCCTACACAAACTCAGGCGTCTCCTTCTTTTTTATCAGTTATACCCATTTAATCCAAGCCCTTAATTAATCAATTGATGGTGAGGATTACTTCCTAACCTTTTCCTAGCTTTCCTAGCCAAAATAAACTTTCTCGTATATCATGCCCCTAATGTTAAATGAAGTTTTTGTGATGGTTAACTAAAAGTTTTTTTAGTTAACTTTTAATTTTTACATTTTATGCTTTCGTTTCATCGTTTGAAACATTTTATTGTTGTTAGTTTTACTTTGATTGGTTTGAACTTTAGATGCTACAACTACTAGTTATATGTTTTAAACTGTTTGATTATTTTGAGTTAATTACTGTTTTCGTCCCTGTGTTTTGTCAAAAATCACTATTTCAGTCCATTAGTTTAAAAATTGCGATTTCAGTCCTTGTAGTTTCACTTTCGTAACCATTTCAGTCCCTGTGGTTTCACTTTCGTAACCATTTCAATCCATTTATTCTGTTAGTATAGGGACTGAAATGGTTACGAGGTGGACTGAAATGGTTACGAAAGTGAAACCATAGGGACTGAAATTGCAATTTTTAAACTAATGGACTGAAATAGTGATTTTTGACAAACCACAGGGACGAAAACAGTAATTAACTCGATTATTTTAATTGTTTTTATTTTGTTGTTAGTTTTAAGATCTAATTGACAACTGGTTCCGGCGAGAACCGCTTACGCGAGAACCGTTTAACCCGGTTCTGATCTGAATCGGAACCGTTAAAATATGGTTCGGTTCCGGTTCTTATATTTAGCATTAAACAGTTCCGGTTCGGTTCCGATTCGGTCCGGTTTTAAACCGTTACACAACCCTATTTTTACCCAAGATGAGAGAGAACAAAAGAAGCTTGGATACATGTTGGAGAAGAAGAAAGATAAGCATGGAATTACATCTGGAATTCAAATATGCTCTGGATTTCCCTTAGAACTCAGAGGTCCTGTAAGACAAGTAATAACAATAAACAAACAAAGTATTATAGAAAAAATAATTTAATTCAAATAGTGGTTCACTGATTCATAAAGAATACTAAATCACCGTTCTTTTTTCACCAACCTTGAATCTTGATATTATTCATATTAGGATGTATTTTTACTTGCAACTTACAAGTTACAAACCCCTCCCCCCTCCCAAAAAAAATATAATAAAATAAAATAAAATACACAAGTTTCTAACTTAATTAGAATATTAAAATTTTACTTATACTTTGTATACTATGGAATTCAACATGGCTTTAGAATTAGAATCTCACACTCATGTCACCACCTCGGTTGTCGACCGCCACCCCCGACATCGTTAACACCGTCAATATTTAATTGTGTGATATATTAGTAGAGATGTTTCATGATAAACAATCAAACATGTTATTTTAGTAAAATAAAGGGTTATTGAATTTTAATAATCTTAAGTTTCACCTGTTGGCTGATATTAATCTCAATTTTAAAAATTCACTCAAACGATCCTAACTTGTAAGAAGTTGGCTCCCTCCAACGATCCTAACTTGTAAGAATTTGGCCCAAATTGATCCTTTTCTAACTGCAGTGCACTTGTATCTATTAAGGAGGCTAAAGGTGAACTTGAATCTATTGAGAAGTTATATGTTAGAAAAGGGTGTTACTCTATGCACCCCCATTTTTTTAATTTTACTAGTTGCACTCCCCCCTTAAAGTTTGTAAATAAATACAATCAACCCTTATATTTTATATTTTTTAGGGGTTTATCTACTTGTCATAATTTAAACCTGTGGTTAGTATATGTACCAGAGGGTCTGAATGGTTAGTGGTAACACATATAACCTTCGTTTTAATTTCTATCCAATCTTTGATGATGATCAATTTCTATTCCATGTATTCTGGGTTTATTTGTCTCTTGTCTTGTGGTCTCCCCTCAATTCTAAGTCAATAGAAACTTTGTCATTGACTATGGTCTATGTCAACAATCTGAAAGAGATACAAAATCGACAGGCTGTTCAATATTTGTTGAGAACAGGACTGGTGGTCAAAGTGGTCAAGCTTCTGATAAACAGAATGTACGAGAAACAAGTTTCGTTTGGTGAGTTTATTGGTAAAAAGATGTTTAATTCCAGGTGGAATTGCTGTGTTTGAAGCTGAATCGCCAATTAACACACAATTTGAATCATGTAGTTAATAACGGTGGAAAGACAGTAAAAGAGGAGCCAAATATTGAATCTTTGGTGAATTCTAAATCAGGAGAACTCCCAGTCACACAATGAGTTTCTTCTCTGAATAGGTACGTTTTGAAAAAAATTAAAAGGTAAGGGGTGGAATTTAAAAAATTATAAAAATGATTTTTTTTGAAAAAGATGTGTAAATAGTAAAAATGGAGGTGAATTTAGCCAAACCCGTTAGAAAATTATCAATAGAGGTCAAATTCTTACAAGTTAGAATCGTTAAAATGAATTATTAAAGTTGAAATTATTATGGACAGCAAATGAAACTTAAGATTATTAAAATCTAATAACCCTAAAGTAAAAGATGGGTTTTGAGGAAAAAAAAAAAAAAACGGTGAGTAAGTTAGGCACGTGAGAGAGGCATGAGGACAGCGAGTCACGTGAATCCATCCTCTTCAGTTTCATTTGCCAATTTCACTTGCGTCCCGCGTGCGGTCGGTCCCGCTGCCGGCTCCGTTTGTTTTAGTACGGCGCAACAACACGCCTTTTTGTAACGGCCGTTAGATGGGGCAACGGCGTTGAAGCATTTTGTACCGTCCAACATCCATGTGGTTATAGAAAGGCGTTATCCAACGTTTTGTTGACAACACACATATCTCAAATGTCCTATTTGAAATGGTCTATTCATGATCATGATTGCTACATGGTGGGTGAAAGTTCTTTCTTTTTCAACTTTTTTTTTCTTTGGTTTAAAGATAATGTATCAAGGTCATAGAAAAAGTTTGATGTGAAATCAAATATGTAGATTTTTAAGACTATTTTTGATGATTTTATGCTTCAATAAATGAAGATACATATCCGAGGTCGAACATGACTTAACGGGACGAACGTCTTAAGAGGCCCGTCCCCTTACCAGAACGAACATCATAAGGAACGTCCGTCCTTCGAGTGGTTCCGGAGACGAATCGCCGTTCAAGTGTGTCTGGCCGAATGACGTCATCTCAGTTGACCACTATAAATATCTCATCAAAGTACAACGCCAAGTACGATTTTCTGAACCCTCGTCCCTATTTTCTCTCTCTATTTTCCCTCTCTACAAATACTTATCCTCACGCCGGAGGGTGGTCGCAGAGGGGCCCTCCCATCTCTGCGGCGAGCCTAACGGTTTTCTGTTTTGCAGGAATCTTTCCCAAGCTCTCTGATAAGATCCAAACCTTCGATTACATGCTCCGGCCTAGACTCGACTCTTTGGTTCTTCAATTGGCGCCATCCGATTTCACAAGCTCACAGTCCTTCACCTTAGTGAATTTCTTGAGCAACGAACTGATCTATGGCGGCCTCGAGTTCCATGAATTCGGGATCCATAGCTGTTAGTACGCAAGCTACAGCTCCGCCAAGCATTACTCCCACAGTTTCAGCTCCTTTGAGCTCGGGACCAGGAACAACCTTGCCTTTCATATTGCTTCCCACCTCCCAAGCATCAGAATTTGATGCGGAGTTTTTATCAAAAAATGCAAGTCTCTTACGAAGACTAAAGGCACAACAGGCCAGAGATGAAAAGATCCTCGGTATACGAACCAGGCTTTTCCATGAGGAAACACCGGTAAGGACTATGGGTCCTACAATTTATACTCCACCTACTTTCTCCACAGTAGTTACTTCGGAAACTTATAGTGGGTACGTGCAGGGATCTTCCGGACCATCCTAGCAATGGCAATACGAAATGAAGTGCAAATGGAAGTAGCTCCTGATCCGGAGCTCACTAAGCCATATCATCCGGTCTCTATGACTGCTAAGTCCAAGTTCAGTGCGCGTATCACACACGCTAAGCTTCCTCCGAAGTTAAAAATGCCAACTACAGAAAAAAATACGACGGTACCACCGATCCGGACGATCACATGTTTGATTTTGATGGGGCAGCACGAGTAGAGCAACGGCCGATGCCGGCGTGGTGTTTCATGTTCGCACAAACACTGACCGGCGCTGCTCGGGTATGGTTTGATGCTTTAAATGAAGGGGAAATTAATGAATTTGAAGAGTTCCGAAGGTTGTTTCTACAGAACTTCAGCCAACAAAGGCACTACTCCAAAGAAATTACCGAAGTACATAACATCCGGAGAAAGGATGGGGAATCTCTGGATAGCTTCATCGATCGGTTCAACCGAGAAAGCATGCAGATCAGTGGAGTAGTGGGTCAGTTGCGAATTTCCGGGTTCTGCCACGGAGTCCGGAACAACCAGTTGGTTGAAAAGTTACACGAAAACCTCCCTAAAACAATGGAAGTGCTTATGGAGAGGGCCAGAGCATTCGCCCGAGGGAAAAACGCATGCAATCCGGCTCCAGAGTCAGAACATAAGATGTCCTCCTGGAAGAGAAACGGCGGTTCCGTGTTTGACAAAACTCCTTCCGAAAGTAGGGGCGATTGCATCCTTACAATAGAAATGATAGTCCTCAACGAGGGCGAAGCTCCGGGTCAAGGTTTTATAACCTATCAGATCTTTCTAAAACGCCGAGTGAAATTCTCAGCGCCGAAGGAGCGAACTTCCCAGCCCCACCAAAGCTCCGAAATCCAGGCGATAAGAACTCCAAGAAATATTGCGAATTCCATCATGCGCGGGGTCACAACACAGACGATTGCTGGTCACTAAAACCAGAAATAGAGAAAGCAGTGTGGTCCGGTAAATTGTCACATCTGGTGAAAGAAGTTAAAGAAGGAAAATCCGCAGGGAATACGGCGGATAACCCGAACAATCAACCAGCAATTTGCATGATCAGGAAAGTAAATAACCAAGGCATTAAGCGGTCCAATCAACATATGGCCGCTTGGATGCAACAGCCAATTGCTTTCCCACCAATAACGTCCGGAGAAATTAAAGACGGACCAATCATAGTTGTAACACCCCGCACTTTCGTGCGCTGTTACTGCTCGCTTTACTCGTTACGCCTAGCACCGGAGATTCGGATCATAATGTAATTATATCAGATACATCGCTACATCAAAGTATAATCGAATATTACGCATATTCTATCACTATTACAAAACTATTTTCTTAAACAATTAACGCTAACAAGGACTTTCGGGTGAGTACCATGCCTCCAACCATCGTGACGATGATGGCAATACGAGCAAGTAGTACCCCGATAATCATTGTGACACATCACATCGAAGAACGCACTCGAAGGCACGCGTAACTCGACCATCGCACCGAATATTGGACATATAGATACGTATATACGACCCTCTTGTGATTTATTATTATAAATAAATAAATAATAAATAAATATGAACGAAATAAAAGCCCGAAGCTATCGCAACGCAAAACGCCTAACGAAACTGGCCAAGGCACCTCCGAACGGACAGGCTGTCCGAACGGATGGCCTAGCCGATCGAATGGGCCGTCCAAACGAACAGGCCAGCCGATCAGATGGGCCATCTGATCGAACAGGCCGCCCGATCGAACGGGCCAACCGACCCAAATGCTTCTCTTCCCTCTCCTTCCCTCTCTTGCCTATAAATACCCCATTTCACTCACCTTTCACCCTGATGAAAAGCTCCCACTCGACCAGCACGCTCTTGGGCTATTTTCTCTCGATTCCTTGTGATTCTTGTAAGTTTCTAACCTAAATCTTGTACTTCTTTGATCTAAACTCAATTCTACACCTTTCTACCTCTCAAATCTCCACTTTTAACCGTGAAATCTCGGGATTTTGGGCATTCTAGGGTGATGTCACCTTGGAGTTCTTATGAACTCCAAGGATAATGTCATCTCATGAAAGAACGACCTGGATCTGGGAGATTTCCATACGTTTTTACTCGGATCTAGTCTAAATCTATGTTTTCTAATCAAGAAGTTGTGTGATTCCAAAGATTTGAGGAGTTTTAAAGATGATGTCATCATAAGTTCACAAGAACTTCAAGGAGTGACCTCATTTTCACTAATAAACGACTCGAATCTAAGTATTTCCACCTGTTTAATAACGAATCTCACCTAAATCTATGTTACCTAGCCAAAGTGCGTGTGTGTTTTCGGGTTAAACGTGGGAAAAGCAGTCAAGAACGGCCAGATCTGATGGAACGGGGTGGTTCCCGGTCGTAGAACGGGTCGGACTTGATGGGATTCCAGTTGTTTAGCATGAAGAAACACCACCACGATCAAAACCGTCAAAGCATGCAAAAATTGTCGAAAACAGTGGTACGGGCCAGTCGATCGAACAGTCCGTTTGATCAAACAGGCTGGTCGATCGAACAGGTCCTTCGATCGAACAGCCCATTCGATCGAACAGGCCATTTGATCGAACAGGCCATTCGATCAAATAGCCCATTCGATCAAACCATCCATCTGACCAAACTTTGGGAACTTCGTTATCGTTTAACGCGCCATCAAACGCTCATGTAATCAGTCTGTAAACAGGTTAAATCAAACGCAATCTCAATCGATCCAAATCAAGCTGTGTTTACTCGTCAATTAAGCACTGTGAGTATACTTGACCCCTTTTTATCGAATTTTGGGTGTAACATGCGTTCCTTATAAATCGAACACATCAACGAATCATTTAATCAGTAAATTATCACTTGCGAATAATTGTTTGCATAGATATACGTGATGCTAGTTACATATGTGCTAGGACTTATACTCGTAACGTCCCACCACGACTAGTATAGTACTATTGCGCCCGACGGGGTCTAGTTATGCCATCGAAGAATCGGGCATCGAGGACTTAGCTGGTAGTATCAGTTTTGTGAGTATATATGTCGTGTGTTACGTCTATGCATGTGGAAATTCGCAGCACTTTTAATCTATTTACTACTACATATCAAACCTGTATACTCGCCAATACTTTTGTATTGACAATATTTTAACGTATGTTGCAGGTTAGTTGAAGTCTTCATCAAATCAAGCTAGGAAGTCTAGAAACTCACCTAAAATCTAGGTTGTCGGATTGGAATTGTTCGAGAGGACAAGAAATCTGTGATGAATTATGTGATTGTAATATTTGTTAGTATGGGATAACGAATGTAATAAATATTATCGCAATATAGTTGTTATGGATTCTCTTGAGCAATCTGATTCGCCTAGTGCCGCACCCTGATGATTCCGCCATCGGTTGGGGTGTGACAGATTGGTATCAGAGCCATAACTATAGGGAATTAGGCAAGACTCGACCTGTGACAACTCGAATTTCCAAGATTCTATTTCGCATTTATTGCACGTTCATTGTTTGTGTAGTTAATTATTTGCACAATTAATTGCTATGGAAATTGTATACGTTTTGATACAATGAGGTGTATTGTGTGATTATACCTGGTTATGTGTTAATTGTGATAAATTTGTTAAATGTATGAACTTGGTGGTGAAACTGTGAAATTGATGTGAGATGGTGTGCTTGTGTAAGATATAGTAATTAAGGGTGTGTAGAGTTATTAGTGAAACTTATATGATACTTAACCCTAATCCTTCACTAAACCTCACACAAGAAACAAGGCACGTACTTTAATTCTTTGGTTTTCTCTGGCAATCATCACATCATCATTGGCAAGCTATTCATCACTTTCGATTCCACATTTTCTCTAGAATCAACACAAGGTAAATGATTACTGTTTATTGATTGTTTGATGGTATCAATTCTTGATTATTACAATACTTGTAAACCCTAGCTTTGATTTGATGGTTCTGTGTTTAATTTGAATCTTGATTATTGTGTTATGATGATGATTAGTCGTGAAATCATTCGTTTGATGACAAGATATGCATGATATGATGAAGTTGTTAATTGTTAAATTGATTCCTGTTGTGCAATGAACGAATTAGGGTTTTCCAGATCGTATGAATTGTAGAACGTAACTGTTGAATGTGTAAAGTGTAACTGTTGCAATCACAAAGAACGCGTGATTGAATGTTTGTCTGAGGTTTGTGAGTGAATGTAATTGTCTGAGTTTCATGACTCATATAATAGTCCGAACATTAAAACAAACACAAGGGAGCCGAGTTTTAATACAAGAAAGCATCTGTCCGAGTTTTATGTTGCATAAGGATCCGAGTTTCCTTGTCACTTGTGCCATCCGAGTTTTAAACCCCCTCTACTCCGACTTTCTTAACAGGGAAGCCCCCCCCCACACCTTTAGTCCGAGTTTTTAATATATAAAACATGTTGGTCTGAGTTTTGTGTAATGGAGATGAGTGGTCCGACTTTTAACCCTTGGAAGGGTGGTCCGACCTTTCATATGTGCTTATGTCCGAGTTTTGTGGACACACATGTAGTCCGAGTTTCTTGTCACCTTGTATTGTCCGAGTTTCTAAACCCCCATGGTCCGACTTTCACGACTTGATCCCTTGTCCGACCTTTAAAGCCCCCACCATTTTCTTATCCGACCTTTAAACAGGGGGAAACCCCCACACACACTTGTCTGAGTTTTACAAAGGGCAAGGCCCTGTCCGAAGTTGTGTAATGATTCTGTGGATCAATGAGCTGTATGATTAGTGATGTGAATCTGTTAAGGTGTATGATTTAATTGAAGCCGCAACTCTGTTAAACCTGTTAAGCTTATTAACGATGTAACATGTTAAGTATGTTAACAGTGGCAATTAGATTAACATCCACGTTAGATTAAACTGTGTAATCAACTGTGTAATCAAGACGCGACGCATGAATTATGTGAATACGATGAACTATTTACGTGACGTATGATTCTGTATATAATCGTATGATACTGAATGCAACAGTATGATCTTGCATGCATGAACAGTCTATGTGATATCATCCTGTACACAATAAGCACACAAAACACAGTTAATTGATTATCAATGACTTGCAAACCCTAATCTGATGCAAACACTTACATCGTATCATGTGCAACATATCCTAGGTCGTGTGTAACGGACTTAGACATTTGATAAACCATAGAAGCAATAACATACCGAGCAAACCAAGGTGAGTTCACACAGCCAAGGCATGGGGTTCCCAGGGTGGGAGTGGGATTGATTTATTTATTTGTACTTCTCTAGATAATGGAACGTAGTGATATGATCCTCGGGTGAGGAAGGTGATTGGTTAAGATACTGCTAGACTAGTGATGCTTATAGATCTGATCTTCGCACACACGCCAGGGTTGGCTGCGATAATATGACTGATCTTCGCACACATGCGATAATATGACTAATCTTCGCACATATGCCTAGGAAGGCTGCGAACTATGCGCTAAAATCTTTGCACAGGTGCCGGGTGGCCGCGATACAAACATACCTAGTCTAGAATACTTGAGAACTTTCCCTAATCTTCGCATACATGCCTAGGTGGGCTGCGATACAAACTATTACGATACATGACTTAATGAACGAATACAAGGCTTATTACACTATTACAATTACTGAACTATAAACTGTGAACTCGCTCAACTAGTTGTTGATCCTCTGTTACATGCCTTGCAGGTCGTTAGATACATGGAGCTTGCACAGGGAGGAGCAGGTCGTTGTGGAGCATGGATCGTGGATGCCATGTTAAAACATTTAAACATTTGAACTATGATATATATTGGGTTTTCGTACTTATGCTTCCGCCACACTTGATACTATAATTATGTTTTGAACACCTATCGTATTGAATGATTGGTTTGCATTTATTTTACTTGATATTAATTACATGTTCAATATGATTGGTGGCTTGATCCTGGTCAGTCACGCGCCCAAGCGGTGATATTCCGTAGGTGGATTTTGGGGGTGTGACACGACCTAGTCCAGGTCGACGTCTTAGAGATTGACCTAGTCTATAGTCTAAGCACCCACATGCTGACTCGTACGAACCTAGCAGGGTTTGTATTGCGCCTACCTGATGTTTTCGATCAAAATTGCAAAAACTACGACTTTGTGTGAACCCGCATACTACAACTTCACATGAAGAAGCCTTTCCTAAGGCTGGAATACTACCTAGCCTTTCCTAAGACTGACACAATACACATGTTTTCGAAAATACTCGCATCTCACAACCGAGTAATCCAGTCGAGAGCAGGTGTGAAAACCAATAACTCTCGATAGGATTGCTCACTCAGCGCATTTTTCTAGCACGAGAATCTTTCGTCGAGTTAGGAGTGACATCCATACCTCGACGAAAGCCTCCATTTCGAAATTCTAGTGGAGCTCTCAGATTCGTTCGATGAGCACAACCACAATTGGGAACGAAACTGTTAAGTCAGGGGTGAAACCCGTATCTTAATGAACCATTCCACTCCCTAACAATAGTTTTCAAAAAGCTCTCACCAAGGACTCGACCACCACGATGACTCGAGCCACGCGATGACCAAGAGGACGAATGCCATGAGCTGCATCCCAGTGGAAGCATAAGTCTCCAAAGTCAACGCGCGTGCACGAACTTGTTGGGGTGTGATTGGGTTACCTTGGGTAGCCGACGCCTAAACACCCGAGGCACTCCGAGTACTTTATCAAGCCTACGACTCGCCGGATTTTACGTTTTGATGAGCTTAGTTACGTTTTATGAGTTTCATTACGATTATCGATTTTTCGCTCCCTGTTTTACAAAACGCACAACTCGCACAACCATCGCAATCCAAAACAAAGACCGAATGTTCGCAACAAAACTAATGTCTAATTGCCCGCTTTTCTCTCGCATTCTCTCTCTCAACGCGTCCTCGCACATTCTAAGCCATAATATATGTGTGCAAGTATAAACTATAACTAGCTATATCTACGTACAACCAAATTATTGTGTGAGAGTCTAGGAAGTTTCGTGTCTCCTATGTGGCTCCTAAGTGAAGTCTATTTATATTGCACTTTACAAGTTTCGATCGCGCTCAATCGCATCGTAAACTCAAAATCATTATGATTGAATCTCATTCCAAATTCCTCTCTGCCTAGATGCCTTCCAACAACTCTACCTCGAGACGAACAGCTAGGAGAAGAGCCAAACGAAGCGCCGATAAGAGGATTACCTCGCTTGTGACCAAGGAAGTGGTCAAGCTAATTCCTCAAATTGTCGCTCAAGTGCACTCTCTCAGCAATTCTTGAGCCTCGAAGGACTCTAAGACGGAAGCGCCGCAATCTACTTTTCTCTACAAACACTTCAAAGCCTGTGACCCGATGGAATTCACAGGTAAAGGAGGAGTGACACAACTACTCCAGTGGTTCGATTCTATCGAAGTTACCCTTCGTCAAAGTGGGTGTCCCAATAGTTTCCGTACTACTTGCGCTACCGGAGTATTTCAATCACGAGCACTCGACTGGTGGACAGCCGAACGCAACAAACGTGGGATCTCCGCAGCTTACGCCCTCCCTTGGGATGAGCTGAAGGAACTCATGAAGGAAGAATACTGTCCTCCATACGAAGTCCAGAAGCTAGAAAACGAATTTTGGGAAATCAAGCAAATCGAAGGTGACAATGCTGGTTATACCGCAAGGTTCAAACAGCTTAGTACGATCTGCCCAAGTCAAGTCAACACTTCGGAAAAAGCCATTCCAAAGTACATCCGCGGCTTGCCTGAGTGTGTGGGTGATTTTGTCGAAGCTGCAAGGCCTGCTACCATCGAAGAAGCCTACCGTTTAGCCGCAGAGATCAACAACAAACGAGTCCTGGACGGATTTTTCTCTAAGAAAACAAGCTCATCAAGCAATTATCATCAACTCATCCGACGATTCCTCTGGCAAATCGGTCGATGATTCATCCGACAACTCCTCTGAGGGTTCTTCTAAGGATTGCTCCGATAATGTCTCCGTCAAATCATCAGGCGAATCCAACAATGACACTGCATCATCTCAGGAAGCACAACCTAGCCGCAAACGAAAGACCGAGAGCCCAGACTCTGCAACAACTGGACTGTCGCAACCAGAGCCTCTTCGAGCAGTCCCGGTTCAACTTAAACGTGCTTACAATGGGCCTCATCCCCTGTGTTTCACGTGCACGTATCATCAACCGCCGGAAGCAAATTGTCGCTACTGCACAAATTGTAACTGGTATGGTCATCATACACAGCACTGCCGCGCAGGACCGCAGCTTTGAGGAATTTCAGCAACAACCGCAGTTTCCGCAGAAGTACTTCTCAACAACGTTAATTTGTTTCTAATGTTGTTGTAATGATACGACTTATCGCCGTCAATTTCTTTTATGTATGGAACTTGTTTCATCTATCGTCGCATGTGGATTCTATTTCTCTTCTACTCGAGCACCAACTAAACGTTAGCACTATGTACTATACAATGTATTTTTCCCTTACAACACTCTTAGAACGAGGTACGATAGATGTGCAAGGAACAACTAATCGCGGGTGCACACGGGGTTATTTTGGTCAGTGCACGGAGATCATAGTGAAGTTCTAATGGTGCCATAACGTTTAAAAGCATGGTCAAGCGTGGTACTTCCTACGTATAAGCGTCCTGGCCATGTCAACAAAAGCATGACACCAAACCACGAGACATAAGTAGTAGGGGTAACGCAATGTGTGCTCTACCATACTACCGAAGTTTCGTGACGAAAGTGCTATGTGGAGTTGGACGTTATTAGACCTATTATAATATTATGATTATTTTGACACAATACAAATCGATCGCAAGGCGTAACAAAACTAAATCGCATCACTGCGAGACTTCACGTAAGTCTGCATACGCAACGCAATTGCCACATCGATGGACTTAGGTAAGTTCACCCCGAAGAGCAATTAGAGCAACGCAAGACTGGTCGTAAGTCTATAACGTAACTCGATCGCAGTTTTGGTAGATCTATCTCGCAATCTAAATCACTCGATATATGGCTCGAAATCGTAATCACATCTTGTGTTTATCTCGCAATCTCTACCGCTGGTTATCAACCATTGTGTGAACCTCTACCGCTTGGTGTGGATCGCTTATCGTGAATCGCTAGACGAGTATCGAAAATCACTCGCCGTTTTTCGCTTTAACGCAATTCGCGCCCATTTCATCAACTCGATACTCTTATCGCGTGTCGCTATCACTCATCGATATTCGTGTTATTTGTGTTATGTTAGCACGCACGACCTCGCTTCACGAGACAAAACTAATAAGGCTGAAACATGGGAGTGTTTCAACCATATTAGCAGACTTTCATGGAAAAAGGCCATGTGGGCTAACATTAGTTAATGTTTGTGGTGTATTCAACTCAATCGAATCGCATATCGCTCGCAACGCAACAATTGTCACTTATCATTTATTAGAGTCTATTGCTTATCGCTATTCAGATCACCGATTATCGCTTGGGAAACACCACGGTATGTAGTATTAGGACACATGACATCGCTTCGCGAGACAAAACTAATATGGGGGAATGTGGCGTTTGCCGTATTAGTAACTCTCGTGGAAACATGCCATGTGGGTTTTATGTGGAATCGAACCGAAAATCGCATTATTCGCAATTGAAGTCGCGTCATTCGCCATCGTTTAACGATCATCGTATCGATGTTTTCGTGTCATCAAACTACTCGCACTCGTTACCAACACTTGTCTGCATCCAATTCGCTCCTATTCACGACTCGGTTTAGCATCCTATCGCTTGGACCGACGGAACGAAATTCTATTTGTATCTTATCGGCACGTGTGACACTGCCTCACGAAACAGAGGTAATATGGGCAAAACATGGAGGATACGCCGCTGGTACTTCCTATATTTAAGCGTTTTAATCATATTAACAAATTTTCGTGGGAAAGTGCCACGTGGGGCTCGATGTAAATTATTTTTCCATACTGTTAAAGAAAACCAATTTTTATAAAATTTTATTAAAACCATTGGACGAGTGAAATTTCCTTACAACATGGAGGAAACATCGAATCAGTTTAGCTCCGTGCCCAATGGAAATTTTGTTAGTGCATTCATCTGTCGTCTTCGTCTTATGTCGAGTCTCGGGTTCGTTGCGGATTTAATCAAGTGTGACATCATCAATATGACATCATTGTGTGACATCATATTGATGACATCACAAGTCTACATCACTTCTACATGCACATGAAGACAAGATTGCATATGAAATATGAAAATGAAATGGTAACCGTTTGAGAGGATGGTGACCGTTTGAAGCCATTTAGTTTGAAGATTGTATTTCGTTTGAAGGCTTCAGTTTGAAGGTAACCGTTTGGAATTATGACCGTTTGAAGGGTTTCAAACGGTAGGGTGTCTAGTATAAATAGGCTAGTTGTTTATGTCATTTGTAACGAAAGGGCCAAGTGATACCGAGGTGCTGCCGGTATTTCCTCTGATTGTAAACACTGTTATTTCAATATACAAGAGGTTTAAGTGTATTTCTAGCTGTTTTCACATCCGTTTCTTAGTTTCCGCCTCTGAAACGGACTAGAGCTCTTCTGTCCGACTCATTCAGGTCGAAATCGATCCTACAAGTGGTATCAGAGCTCAGGAGGAGGAGTTCTTGCCATATTTAGCTTGAAAATCTATCTTCTACACCTTCTTTTCAAAACAGAACAATTTTTCACGGTTAAAATCGGTTATAACTTTCACAATGTATGCGTAATAGTATTTTAACAAACCCTTGATAATTTCAGATCTAAACTCGAATTAAAAGTGATAAAAATGGATTGAAAACTAGGTTCCGTTTGAACGAAGGCTGGTGTTCCGTTTGAAATCTGGTCCATTCCGTTTGAAAGACTCGTTTGAAGCAATCTTCCATTTGAACTATCGTTTGAAAGGGTCATTTCCGTTTGAAAATGCATGATATATCGTTTGAAATTGCCATTCCGTTTGAATTGATCGTTTGAACTTGACTATCCCGTTTGAAACTGCCACCTTATCGTTTGAAAATGCACCTTACAGTTTGAAAATGCATGTGTCCGTTTGAAAAGGCTGGGTTAACCGTTTGAAGCAAGCACCTTCCCGTTTGAAAACAACGAACACTTGAATTGTATTTCACGTGATAAGTGCATCGAATTGTGTGATACTTTAATCGTAGTGTGTCAGTTGGTTTCGTTCAAGAATTGCATGTGATGTTAGTTTGTCGGTCATTAAACTTTGAAAATGATTCAGCAGTTCATGTGATATATCTTGGTTCTATATAATCGGCCAAATAATATTTGAGCATATCTGTTATCTTTTGATATTAAGTGTTGAAATTGTTGATTCATTTATTGAATTGTCAGATACATTTTATCGGCCCAATCAATGATATTTGAATTTGTCAATCACATGAATTGGATAGCAGCCTTTGTGACTTCATCTTTTAGCGGCCCAATCAGACTCACTTAAGAGGTCGGCCCAATCACAATAATTAATTAAGTCATCAATAGCATTTGGTCTAATCAGTTTGTGTTGAACTTTAAACGGTTGTCGGCCACCATTGTAATTGCATGAGAAATCAAATTTAATTGATATTAAAAACATATTGTCGGTTTAGTGCTGCATGTGAAATGTGTTAAATGAAGATGTCAGCATAGTGGGTATATTGGCTCAATAGATATTCATGCAATGCATCAATTTGTGAGAAACCGTGTTACATTGTTTAAATTCATGTGATTGTCATAGAGTGTCAGTCTAGTTTAAGTGTCAGCCACCATTGAGTTGAACATGTGATTCAAATGTTTCGGTCCAATAAATAAGTTTGTGTGATTTCAATCAATTGCTCAGTTCACATCAAAAGTTCTAGTGAAAGATCGTATTAAATCAGTTCACAAGAGAGGCGGTTCAGTCCGTTTGAATTCAAACTCGTTCTAGGTCTTGTGGTTTAGCCAGGTTGCTTGAAAAAGTCATCAGTTCACTTGGAGTGGTTAAAATCATCTCCTGGTCATACGAATTCCAGATCGTTTGAATTTTGTACAGTTTGCTTGAAGTATTCATCAGGTCATTTGAAAGTCAGTCAGTTTGCACGTAAAAGGGTCAAGTCATTCGTATGTGATCCGAGTCATAGCTGTTCGCACGTTTTGACATCAAAATCAGTCCACACAAAATATTCACCAGTCCGAGTATCAGTTTGTTTCAGTTAAATTGATAAGTGTTTAAACTGATCATTTGTTTTTGTATTGTCAGGAAATTCAGGTGATCCAGGTGATTCGAGGTGTTTTTGTACCAGCTCGTTTAAAGAACAGTTTGTGATTTCTTGAAAAGAGTTATGGATACCGAGTTCTACAACGCATTTGCAACACCGTCTAGTCCAGCTGCAGTTGTTCAAGCTATGAATTTAGAAAATGAGACGGGAACCACCCAGAAACCCCCGAAATTGTCGAAGAATACTACGGGTGGAAAGACAGATTCGAGAACTGGGTTCAGGCAAACCATCTTAGGTCGTGGAATGTATTATGAAGAAATACGTGTTGCCTCGAACAGAATTGCGAGTTATCAAAGAGTTATCAGAATTCACAGATCAAGAACGGGTTATGTACAAAGCTGAGAAAATGATGATCAGTCTTCTTCAGCAAGCAATCAAAGAAGACATATTCATACTGCTTCAGCATGACAAAACTGCTAAATCAATCTGGGATGCACTTAAAGTCAAGTTTGAAGGTAGCGAGAATATGATTAAAAGCAAAAAGGCGTTGCTAAAAAAGGAATTTGATCTGTTCAGCAGTCTACCAGGTGAAGACACAAAGAAGCTGATTGAGAGATACTGTCACTTAGTGCGATCAATGTCCATGTTGGGTGTTACAAAAGATCGTGAAGAGTGGGTAGACAAACTTGCTGATGCACTACCGCAGAAAGAGTGGGGAACATATTTGATGATATTAAAGAATACGGGCGTGTATGATGATCTAACGATTTCTCAGTTCATAGAAAAGATTGAAAGTCAGGATCTGGAACAGCAGAAGATCGCTAGGATGAACAGTCCGAGTGGTCAACAGGACGTGAAGATGTACTATAAGGGTAGTATTCCAGTTCCTGAATCTGAGAGAAGTCCGAAAATCCAAACTGCATTCAGTGCTAGTGAGTGAACGGAAAAAGCTGATCAGGGTTCAAGCAAAATCAGCAGTGGATTCTCATCATTTCCGAGTGTTAATCCTAAAGAGTCAAACACAAGCTTTCAGTCTCAAAGCACAAAGACAGGAAATGGCTACTTGATTCAGTGCAACATCGCTCTGAATCTCCCAGAAGGTCAAAGTTTTTCTGAGGATACTGCTAAAGACCACATGGCTCTACTTGGTTCCGTGTTGTTATCTTATGAGGGTCTAGTGGCTGGTCGAATCGGAAATCCCATGCTTACCAAAGAAGATTACGACCAAATAGATGCCGAAGAAATGGAACTGATGGATATCAAATGGTGTCTTGCTAGTGTTCTTAGACGGGCAGAAAAGTTCAAAACAATTACCGGGAGAAATGACTTTCTTGACGCTCATGTTTCTACTTTAGGTTTTGATAAATCTAAAGTTACTTGTTTTCGTTGCAGGGAGAAAGGTCATTTCAAACGGGAGTGCAAAAACAGAGAAGCTAGTGGTGCTCAGAATCCGTTCGGAAAAGACGACTACTACCGGAAAGCCATTTATCAGCAGGTTGGTTAATCACAAGATTCACAGACGGCTCATGGTAGAAAAATTGAAGATACAAAGAGAGCGTGTTTAGTGGACTTCAGCTGGGACAAATACATATCTCCTGATAGCAAAGCGTGTATAGTTGATCAAGATGATGAAAGACTACCTACAGGATTTAGCTGGGATATGTTCGTTGATGAAAAAGGAGAATACAAAGCTTTCATCGCTAAGATTGTCAGAGAGCCAGACATGTTTGCTACATGGATGAAGTCTATTGGAGTGAATGTGATGAGTGAGGATGAAAAGTCTGTTACGTCTGATGAAAATTCAGAAAGTGTTGATGAACTTTCAGAAAATGTTGGGGAAATTTCAGAGAGTTTAGATGAGAGTGTTGAAAATGTTGCTAGTTCTGAAAAAGTAGTTGTATTTGATCAAACACCATCTGATTCTAGTTTGTCGGATGCTGATTCTGAAAAGTTTGTACAGTTTGATCAGTCACCAGTTGATAGTAGCAGTGATGATGAGGAAGAAAAACATATGAATATTGCAAAATCTCATCTTTCTCCTGAAAGTTTTCATTTCTATTTTGCAGAACGCTTGGAGAAACTGAAGGAGAAAAGAGCTGCTAAAGAACAACAAAAGAAATCTGAAGATGATGTTCAAAATGTTGAAAGTGTTGCTGAGAAGATTACTGAAGTTGAGAAAGTAATTGAAGCTGAGAAGGTGAAAGAAGAAGAAAAGGTGATTGAAGTTGTGAAAACAATCGAGGTTGAGAAGATTGTTGAAATTGTCAAGCCTTGCACAAAATGTTTGGAAGCTTGCAAGGAATGTGCAGCAAAAGATGACATAATAGCTGAGTACGAGAAGAAGAAGGAGCAGTTACTGTTCAACCTCAACTATACAAAAGAATCATATGATGTCTTGAACAAAACAGTAACTGGTCTCCAAAAGACAAACTCAGAGAGAGAACAAGCACTGACGATGATGAATGCTGTATTGATGACAAAGCAAAAAGCCATCAATTTTTACATTGAAGAAAGTGCTAAGTGGAAGCAAGAGTTGGAGACTGAAAAGATCGAGAATGAGAGAATTAGACGTTTATTACAAAGTTATTCAAGTTCTGATTATCTCATTGATCGTATTTACCCAACTGTTGCAGGAATGGAAGCTTTTCAAGACGAGAAGCAAAAGAAGAAGAAAGATTGTGGTAAGAAACCGACTGTTAGTTATAACAAGTGTCCGCCTCCAATTTGGGAAGGGTATTCTCCTAGAAAACCAAACGAGGAGCAACTTGAAAAAGCTGTCAATATAAAGCTAAAAACCGACACAACTGACGTTTTACCAGATAACATTGATGTCACGTTTACTTCGTCCGATACTGATCATGAGTCTGAGTTAATCAAAAAGGTGGTCGATCAGGTGTTGGATGCTGATGAGGAGTCTGAGTCAAAATCTGAGTCTGGAGGGTCAAGTTCGTCGGTCAACAGTTCAAAGTCGTCGGTTAAAAAGGCTTATAGTAAAGAATTTTTATTATCCAAATCGAATTTGAATGATGAAACATTCGAAGTAGTTTATACTTTGAATGATTCTGACAAATTATATTACAACAAAGAGTTTCCTATAATGAGTGTCAAAACGGATTTGATTAACAAGACTTTCAAACTAATAGAAATTAATATTCCAGAATTGAAAGTTTTGAAAAATCTTGAAAAATCTAAAAAATACACGTCAAGAGTTCAACAACGGTTAAACAAGAAAAAGGGTTACAATTCTGGTCCTGGTTTTCAAAAGAAACCAAACCAAAATTGTAGCTACAAAAGGAAAGGTTTGGGATTTATTCCACCAGAAAATCATAAAAATATTAAAAATTCTAAAACAAAAACAGAATTTGTGTCAGGTGGAAGCTCAGATGAGGAACAGAAGAAACCGTTCTAGAGACAGTCAAATCAAGAGTTTCTTGCTGAAAGGAAGAAGAATGGAACTGAAGTGTTTTATCAAAGAGAGACTCGAACCTGTTACAAGTGCAATGAAGCTGGTCACATTGCATGGAATTGTCAGAAAAATGAAAAATTAATACAGGGAGTTTCTCAGAAATTGAAAGAAAAAGTTGTTAATGTTGAACCAACAACCAATAGATTTAAAATTTTTTAAAATTCAACATATGAGGTTGGTGAGTGTTCTAAAAAGAATTTTTATAAAAAGAAAGAAAAGGACAACCAAATGTGGGTTGTTAAGAAGGTTGATGTGAATGTCGGCGATGAATCTTGTTCCACAAAGCCAGAAGAGCCACAGGTTGAGGAGAAAATTTCAGTGAATAATGAAGAATTTCCATCACTGAAGTTTGAAGAAGTTAAAAGGAAAATTGGAAAGTTGATATTTCAAAACAGTTTTACACTGAGAAAAAAGAATTTGATGTCGAGAAAACATTCAATGGAAGTGTAAAGAAAATTTTTGGGAAAATGTTGAATGGGAAAGCAAAGGGGGTTAAAGATTTTTATGTGACTAAAAAGGCAACATACAACCCCACTGCGCAAGAGTTGAAAGCCATCAAGTCTGAAAAGACTTGGATGGAAGTTTGTTTTCCATGAAGTCTTAGGACTACGCCGGAGATCCCAAGTTTGTAATCGTGGATCAGGAATCGGTATCATTCTAGTTTTGAATAGATTGTTTGAAGGATTTTAAATGAGTTTAAATTTTACAGGTTGAAGAACTACGCCGGAGCTTCCAGGTTGGTTAGTGAGAAGCAGGAATTGGCATCTTTGATTGGTAAAATGTCGTGTGTAGATGTTTGATTACTACACATGATACAAGTATTTGTGTTTTTACAATTGGTACAGAGGGTGCATACTTGCAAATGGTAAATCAGGGACATTAATTTGTACTTGATCTACTACAAGTGTTTGATGAACAATATGATGAACCATACCCCTAACTTACAAGTGTCACTACAAGTGGTAAAAACAAACCTATTTTCCGGAAAAATCATTTTGATTAAAACAAACTTAAGTGTTTTGAAATCTAAATGAGAAAATAGTTTGTTGATAGGGGAAGTTCTGATTGTTTATGCCAAGCGAATGGCGAATTGAGGCGATTTGATATCGGTTGTCATGTTTCTGTACAGTTTGTTTTCATTTTTTCGTTAATGTGTTTGCATTTTAGGGGGGAGTAGAAAATTTCAGAAAATCCAAAAACATTAGAAAAAATTTGAAAAAGCCAAAAACATGATAAAACCAAAAATGAGTTTGTTGTGAAAAAGAGGAAATGATAGTACATCAGTGGACTATCACAACATGCTAAAGATTTGGAAAGTTTAAAAGTGATAAACAATCTTACTGCGGATGCGTCAGTAGATTTTTACACATTTAGTAAATTGTGAAGAGATATAAACCAAAATTTCAAACTTGCTTATTCTGTGGGTAACAACTTCTTGGATATATAGGTAACCCCTGAAATCTTGTTTGAAAGGTCCCTTATTCTGAGATACTAGGTCTTTATACTCAGTGATATCTGGGGTATTATCCCGAGACTTCTGCTGTATGGAAGTACTGACCTAGTCCCCGGATAATGCTTTCCGCTAATGCTTGAAACACAGCACCGCCCTCAGCATGTTGATGAAAAAATAAAATTGATAGTCACTGCTGTTGTAACAAAAGATCCTCTAAAGGGGACACACCAAAAGTCGAAGCCGTCATCTCTCTGCGTATACGGAAGTATCGACCTGAGCTCTCACGGCCCTCGCAATAACCCCTCACAGATATCATCTGTGGTATACTCACCTGTAAGACTGAATATTGGGATCTGGATACGGGAGTATATTCAAGTAGTGGGACACACGGATAAGTTTATGTGCTTAAGACATTAATATCGTATCTCGGATCAGTTGAACTTTGTGTGAAAATTTAAGTGGACCGGTATACTGACAATCTAGGTAAATTGTTTAAAACTTAAAATGAAATCAAGCTTAACGGTGTTGGTGATTTGTCTCATAAACTGGTATGATCCTCTTGCACAAACTCACAAAAATAGTGTCTGTAAATATTTTTCCTCTGCATTTCATTTCTTTACATTGAAAAATCCAAAAAGATTTTAGTGTGTTTTAGCATAAATTTTGTAAAACTCAAAAAGATTTTTGACAACTGGTATTGAAAAGCTGATTTTCAAAATTCCAAGTGCTAAACATGATGAGAAATATTTGAGGGGGAGTGTATGTTTGAAATTAAATGTTTTCATAATCTAACCTTTCAAGTGGTTCATCAAAATCTGTGTTTTGTTTTGAAGGAGAGTCTGAATTAGTGCAAGTTTATATATTTGTAATATGTATGTGGGAGAAATTTACTTTGAGGTAGAGTTTTTTGCAGGATAAGATGTGCCAGGTTATTTGTTCTTGAGATCTGAGCTAGATGAGAGCCAGGTTCCAATACCTGAGGACTCTGATTGGAATTAGCTAGGCAATGATCTTGGAACATGAAGAGCCAAACGGATTGATTCTAAGAAGCTGTGAGATGGATAGCCAGACAACGATCCTAAAGCTGATGATGCTGATGAACTGAAGAAATGCCGGCATATCGCAAGGGGGAGTCTGAAGACCTGCAAGAATAGATTGAGAGAGTGATGCCCAGAGACAGATCAAGACTGAAGATGCGAAGACTCGACACTTAAGACTCGTCAACATCTGAGGGGGAGTTTGTTAGTGCATTCATCTGTCGTCTTCGTCTTATGTCGAGTCTCGGGTTCGTTGCGGATTTAATCAAGTGTGACATCATCAATATGACATCATTGTGTGACATCATATTGATGACATCACAAGTCTACATCACTTCTACATGCACGTGAAGACAAGATTGCATATGAAATATGAAAATGAAATGGTAACTGTTTGAGAGGATGGTGACCGTTTGAAGCCCTTTAGTTTGAAGATTGTATTTCGTTTGAAGGCTTCAGTTTGAAGGTAACACTTTGGAATTATGACCGTTTGAAGGGTTTCAAACGGTAGGGTGTCTAGTATAAATAGGCTAGTTGTTTATGTCATTTGTAACGAAAGGGCCAAGTGATACCGAGGTGCTGCCGGTATTTCCTCTGATTGTAAACACTGTTATTTCAATATACAAGAGGTTTAAAGTGTATTTCTAGCTGTTTTCACATCCGTTTCTTAGTTTCCGCCTCTGAAACGGACTAAAGCTCTTCTGTCCGACTCATTCAGGTCGAAATCGATCCTACAAATTTCATATGTCCATTTTTCCTTAAAACTTTTGCGATAACAAAAAGAAATTTCCCGAAAACGATGGTTCGACAATCGAGTTTCAGCTCAAACCTACGCTATGGGAGAGTTTTTCTTAAAAACTAATTTTTACCACTGAATCCTTAAATGTATAAGTCTTTTTTTTTTCTAAATCAACAAAAACCCTTCCTATGGCGCTGGTTTGGACATCGAATCAGTTAACGCCGCGCCGTGGGGAGATTTTCTTAAAGCATCTCCGAAGAGTAACCGACCACCTGTAAATTTAAAACGCTATGGAATCGCTTTGGTGTGTGTTATCACTTTTGGCTGTTCGAATCGTATCTTCTCATCACCCTCGCTCGTCGAGTCTTAATCAACCGCTCGCTAATCTAGACGCCTTTAATCGCCACACTACTCTATCGCATCAACTCTCGCGACCCTACTAATGGATTAATTTCGGGACGAAATTTCCTAAAGCAGGGGAGACTGTAACACCCCGCACTTCCGTGCGCTGTTACTGCTCGTTTTACTCGTTATGCCTAGCACCGGAGATTCAGATCATAATGTAACTATATCAGATACATCGCTACATCGAAGTATAATCGAATATTACGCATATTCTATCACTATTACAAAACTATTTTCTTAAACAATTAACACTAACAAGGACTTTCGGGTGAGTACCATGCCTCCAACCATAGTGACGATGATGGCAATACGAGCAAGTAGTACCCCGATAATCATTGTGGCACATCATATCAAAGAACGCACTCGAAGGCACGCGTAACTCGACCATCGCCGAATATTGGACAAATATATACGTATATACAACCCTCTTGTGATTTATTATTATAGATAAATAAATAATAAATAAATATGAACGAAATAAAAGCCCGAAGCTATCGCAACGCAAAACGCCTAACGAAACTGGCCAAGGCACCTCCGAACGGACAGGCTGTCCGAACGGATGGCCTAACCGATCGAATGGGCCGTCCGAACGGACAGGCCAGCCGATCGGATGGGCCATCCGATCGAACAGGCCACCCGATCGAACGGGCCAACCGACCCAAATGCTTCTCTTCCCTCTCCTTCCCTCTCTTGCCTATAAATACCCCATTTCACTCACCTTTCACCCTGATGAAAAGCTCCCACTCGACCAGCACGCTCTTGGGCTATTTTCTCTCGATTCCTCGTGATTCTTGTAAGTTTCTAACCTAAATCTTGTACTTCTTTGATCTAAACTCAATTCTACACCTTTCTACCTCTCAAATCTCCACTTTTAACCGTGAAATCTCCGGATTTTGGGCATTCTAGGGTGATATCACCTTGGAGTTCTTATGAACTCCAAGGATAATGTCATCTCATGAAAGAACGACCTGGATCTGGGAGATTTCCATACGTTTTTACTCGGATCTAGTCTAAATCTATGTTTTCTAATCAAGAAGTTGTGTGATTGCAAAGATTTGAGGAGTTTTAAAGATGATGTCATCATAAGTTCACAAAAAATTCAAGGAGTGACCTCATTTTCACCAATAAACGACTCGAATCTAAGTATTCCACCTGTTTAATAACGAATCTCACCTAAATCTATGTTACCTAGCCAAAGTGCGTGTGTGTTTTCGGGTTAAACGTGGGAAAAGCAGTCAAGAACGGCCAGATCTGATGGAACGGGGTGGTTCCCGGTCGTAGAACGGGTCGGACTTGATGGGATTCCAGTTGTTTAGCATGAAGAAACACCACCACGATCAAAACCGTCAAAGCATGCAAAAATTGTCGAAAACAGTGGTACGGGCCAGTCGATCGAACAGTCCGTTCGATCGAACAGGCTGGTCGATCGAACAGGCCATTCGATCGAACAGCCCATTCGATCGAATATGCCATTCGATCGAACAGGACATTCGATCAAATAGCCCATTCGATCAAACCATCCATCCGACCAAACTTTGGGAACTTCGTTATCGTTTAACGCGCCATCAAACGCTCATGTAATCAGTCTGTAACCAGGTTAAATCAAACGCAATCTCAATCGATCCAAATCAAGCTGTGTTTACTCGTCAATTAAGCACTGTGAGTATACTTGACCCTTTTTTATCGAATTTTGGGTGTAACATACGTTCCTTATAAATCGAACACATCAACGAATCATTTAATCAGTAAATTATCACTTGCGAATAACTGTTTGCATAGATATACGTGATGCTAGTTACATATGTGCTAGGAGTTATACTCGTGACGTCCCACCACGACTAGTATAGTACTATTGCGCCCGACGGGGTCTAGTTATGCCATCGAAGAATCGGGCATCGAGGACTTAGCTGGTAGTATCAGTTTTGTGAGTATATATATGTCGTGTGTTACGTCTATGCATGTGGAAATTCGCAGCACTTTTAATCTATTATACTACTACATATCAAACCTGTATACTCGCCAATACTTTTGTATTGACAATATTTCAACGTATGTTGCACGTTAGTTGAAGTCTTCATCAAATCAAGCTAGGAAGTCTAGAAACTCACCTAAAATCTAGGTTGTCGGATTGGAATTGTTTGAGAGGACAAGAAATCTGTGATGACTTATGTGATTGTAATATTTGTTAGTATGGGATAACGAATGTAATAAATATTATCGCAATATAGTTGTTATAGATTCTCTTGAACAATCTGATTCGCCTAGTGCTGCACCCCGATGATTCCGCCATCGGTTGGGGTGTGACAATAGTATCTGCAGTAATAGCGGGCCACAAGGTCCGACAAATCTACATTGATAGCGGAAGTGCCACCGAGATCATGTACCAACAATGTTTCCAGCAGCTGGCTCCGCAGACGAAAGCTAAGTTAATACAAGTCTCCATGCCGTTAGTAAGCTTTTCTGGTGAAGTGGTACAGCCGATTGGGCAAATCAACTTACCAACAACTTTGGGAACTGGAAGGTTGATCCGAACTGTTAATCTAACGTACCTAGTGGTAGGAGCAAGGTCTATCCATAACGTCATATTAGGAAGACCGGGGATGTGCGCCTTCGGTATCATCAGCTCCACCATCCATGGGTCGTTAAAGTTTCCCACCGAAGCTGGGGTAGCGACCCTAGACTCCGAGTCAACAATGCACGTAGCTGAAGTACGACAGAGTGAGGGTACCGAACAGCCTCAATCCCTCTTGACAGAAGAATGGGCCATACACCCACATTTTCTGGAACAGAAAGTTGCCATTGGGGCCCACCTCCCGGAACGTACCAGAAAACGATTGTGGAAACTCCTAACCAGTTCACTTGATGTATTTGCATGGCAAACCTCCGACATGGTTGGAGTTCCCCGATGTTTGGCCGAACACAAATTGAAAGTATCCCATTCGGCAAAACCAGTCGCTCAAAGGAAAAGAAACATGGCTCCGTCATGTAACAAAGCCATCTCCGAGGACGTACGAAAGTTGCTTAATGCTGGTATCATCAGGGAAGTGCGGTATCAAACATGGGTCTCTAATCCGGTAATGGTAACCAAGAAAGACAAAACCTGGAGAATGTGCGTCGATTTTTCTGATCTAAATAATGCATGCCCTAAGGATTGCTACCCTTTGTCGGAGATCGATCTAAAGATTGATTCCCTTTCCAGCTTCCGTCTTAAATGCTTCTTGGACGCATACAAGGGTTATCACCAAATACAGATGGCTCTGGAAGATGAAGACAAGACAGCATTTGTAACAAATGAAGGACTTTTTTGTTATACAAAAATGCCGTTCGGATTAAAGAACGCCGGAGCTACATACCAGAGGTTGATGGATAAAGCTTTTAAGGGTCAGATCGGAAGGAACTTGGAAATCTATGTGGATGATCTGGTCATCAAAAGTCAAGCCGAAGATAACATGATCGACGACATATTCGAAACCTTCACCAGGCTTCGGAGCATCAATCCCAAAAAATGTTCGTTTGGTCTGGAAGAAGGGAAATTTTTGGGCGTTTGGATAACTCAATCCGGAATAAAAGCCCATCTGGATAAAATTAAAGCAGTAATCACCATGCAACCCCCGAAAACAGTTAAGGAAATTCAATCCCTGAACGGGAAGCTGGTGGCTCTACATCGTTTCATCTCGAAAGCAGCTGACCGCACCATTCCTTTCATGAATGTATTAAAGAAACGGACTGGAAAAGGTTAGATAGAATGAACAGCGGAGGCCGATTCAGCATTTCAGGAGCTAAAAATTTGTCTCGGATCTTTACCCGCTTTAACCGCTCCCATCACCGGAGAAACCGTCACAGTTTATCTCTCCGCTTCACACTTTGCCATCAGTGCAGTACTTGTGGTGCACCGAAGCCAGACACAAATACCAGTCTATTATGTAAGCCGCATTCTAAAAGACTACGAGACCCGGTACCCGATGATAGAAAAACTGGCACTCACATTAGTACATGCGTCTAGACGTCTCCGAAGGTATTTTCAAGCTTTTGATATAGAAGTTCAAACTGACCTCCCGATCCAACAAATTCTCCGAAAGCCGGAAGTTTCCGGGCGCCTTACCAAATGGGTAATTGAGCTCAGCGCTTTCGATATCACTTACCGAACTAGAGGTCCGGTCAAAGGCCAAGTCGTGGTGGATTTTCTTGCAGAAGTACCGGTTGGAGAAAACATCAAGGAAAAATCAACTCTCCCAAAGGTATGGAACGTGTATACAGACGGAGCTTCTAGCAAGGAAGGGTCAGGGGCCGGATTGATACTGATAGACCCGGAAGGGATAGAGTATACTTATGCCCTACGTTTTGAATTTAAAACTTCGAACAATGAAGCGGAGTATGAAGCCCTTCTCGCAGGACTCCAAACCGCGGCCAAAGCTGGTGCAACCTCCGTACTGGCCCATGTCGACTCATTACTCGTCGCCAACCAGGTTAATCAAGAGTACGAAGCACGAGAAGAAAATATGATCCGGTATTTGAGCCAAGTCAACAGTCTGATCTCCACGTTCGACTCCTGCAAAGTATTCATATACCACAGAGCAAGAACAAGAAAGTCGACGCTTTAAGCAAACTCGCCTCCGTAGCATTCTGTCACCTATCAAAAGAAGTGCTAGTTGAAACTTTGCAGGCTCCAGCCATCCGTCAGGCGGAATCCATAATGTCCATCTTCGTACCAGAAAAATCATGGATGACCCCAATCCTAGACTATTTGAAAGATGGTACATTACCGGAGGAAAAAGCTCAGGCCCGAAAACTAAAGGTGAAAGCATTACAATATTAGATTCATGATGGGCAACTTTACCGAAAGACCTTCCTAGGTCCGCTCTTAAAATGCCTAACCCTGGAGGAAGCCAGTTATGTCAAAGGGAAATTCATTGGGGAATATGCGATATTCACTCCGGACCAAGGATGGTCGTAGCCAAGGCTATGAATGCCGGCTATTTCTGGTCGGGCATGCATCAAAGCGCCGTTAACGAATTACAAGCATGTGAAGACTGCCAGCGGCACGCTCCCATCAGCCATCGAGCCAAGAACAACCTCATCCCGGTAACTTCAGCATGGCCGTTTCAGAAGTGGGGGATTGACATCGTAGGTCCTTTCTCGGTATCCACCGGTGGAGTGAGGTTCTTACTAATGGCCATCGATTACTTTACAAAATGGATCGAAGCCAAACCCCTCCGAACTATCACCGGAGATCAAGTGCTAAGGTTCGTTTGGGAAAATATAGTATGCAGATATGGGATGCCACTGTGTATAGTCAGTGACAATGGGAAACAGTTCGCAGAAAAACCATTCAAGACTGCGAAAAAATGCACATTGAGCAAAATTTTGCTTCGGTCGCCATCCCCAGGCCAATGGACAGGTGGAAAGAGCCAACCGCAGCATTGTGGAAGGCATTAAAAAGCGGCTAGGGAAAGAAGGCGTCTCTTGGGCGGATGAGCTACCGCACGTCCTTTGGGCTCACCGAACGATGCCGAAGACGAGTACCAGAGAAACTCTGTTTAGCCTAACGTACGGTACGGAAGCAGTCATTCCTGCCGAAGTAGGGATACCCACCCTCCGCATGCAGCAAAGCCAGGAAGAAAATGAACAAGAACTCCGTCTGAACCTTGACCTGATCGAAGAAAGAAGAGAACTTGCGGCCATCCGAGAAGCGAAATACAAAAAAGAGTTGGAAAAGCATTACAACTCCAAGATAAAGGAGGTCCGGTTCAAAGTCGGGGATTATGTCATGCGGAGCAACGAGGCAAGCTTGGCCGAGGGAATCGGAAAAATGGCTCTGAAGTGGGAAGGACCTTACCAGGTCAAGACTGCAGGAAAGGATGGTGCGTACACTCTCAGAAAAATGGACAGAACCTCCATTCCTCGCACTTGGAATGGAGTGCAACTTAAGAACTGTTTTCTTTGAAAAACTTTGTTTCAAAATAAGTTTGTAAAACGGAGGTTACGAGCTCTGTCATTTTTAATTCCTTGTAAAGCGGATGGTTTTTCCCGCATTGTTTAGTTAATCCCAAGAACTGCGGAGGTTTTACCCGCAGACTATTTCAAATGTTTTTACCATGAGTTAACCGGAGAAGTATAGCCTCCGGATAAAGTATGTAAAATGATATAGATTTGTCATAAAGTTGCAACTTATAAAAATCATCGGCCGAACCAGGGGGCTAACCCTAAAAGGCAAGGACGAACTGGCATCGTTCGTATTTCCTTCACTTAGAAAATTATCCTAAGAATAATGAAAATTGGATCCGCACCTTTTAAATAAAGAACGTTCTAGAAATCAACAAATGTGAACACAAAAAGCATGGACGCATGTAAGGTCGAGTGGTTACATCAATAACCGGATTAATATAGCCGGAAGTTATAAAAAACATTTACATGTCAAAAGGATAATTGTCAGGAATGGTAAAGAACATCATTACAAGTCAAAAACAAGGTGCATACCCCAAACTACCGGATATGTCCACCTTCAAAAAAGTCAGAGTTCAAACAAATTAAAAATTACCAAGGTGCATACCCCAAGGAGCCGGGCATGTCCACCTTACTCCTCCGAAGATCCGCTACTTGCAAAAGTAAGAGCCTCTTTTATCTTGAACAACGGTTCATTAACCAACTTGGGCAGATCTTCAACCACCGGAAAGACAAGAGAGTCGAAACAAGCAACCACCATATTCAGTTCCTCGGCGGCGTTACGATTCAATAGCGGAACCTCTGCGTAAGGGGTCTTCAATTTTATAGCATGAAGATAGCCATTGTGAAGACCAGAATTAACACCAACCGCGCTCATCGCATTGTTCACAGCAGCCATGGCAGCGGTCATCTCCCGGCCCTTGTGAATATTCTTAGCAAGGAGTTGCGCCCCTTCTGAAAGAAGCCAGATCTTCGTAGCATGAAGATCATCAACCGAAGCTTTTAAAGCGGAATTCTCTTTCTTGATTTCTTCAACCTCGGCTTCGTGATTACATTTCATTTCTTCAATCTGTGCTTTCAGGTCGGCTTCTCCTGTTTTTAGCACGTCCCGCTCTACAGAAAGTGTTAGAAATATATAGTGCAAAAGAAATTGTAACCAAAGAGGTACGTACCGGCCATCATGTTTGCATAAGCTAAACAAGCATTGTTAAAGGATTCCTCCATTTTAGCCAGGACCGACTTATGCTCCTCATCTTTCTTCCGCATGGACTCAGAAAAGTTCTTTAACACCGTATTCATCTGATCCCTTTCCTCGGCTGCGGAAGCAGCCGCCGCTTGGGACGATTGGTTCTGAATAGTCAAGGACTTGACCTTTTCCTGATGAGTTTGGAGGTCCAAGGTGAGCTGAGCAATCTTCTTCTCCGCCTCCGGAGTTTTTTGAATTTTGCGTTTCAAAGATCGGGTCTCCTTCTCTAAGTTCTCCCTCACCGACTCCGCTTCCACCCACCGTCGGTACAACTCCGTCACAAAAACGTTCGATTGGGCCTGATTAGTCAAAACCGCTGCGCCCAAATCCTAGCTCTTCATCTTCCGGCTTCTAGCATGGTTAATTGGTGTGTTGATATTGAATAAAAGAGTTCTCACAACCAGCTCATCCATCACAAAGTCTTTGTTCCGAATATCCCAATCCGGAACAAATTTCTCCTCAGCCGTTGCAGGATCGATCTCCATGTCATCTGAAAACACATCTGCATATCGAAAGAACGACATCAACTCAGGTCCGAACCAAGAGGGAGGAAGAGAGGATACTTGGTCTTCTTCCTCACCAACAAAACTGTCCGGACCCAAGAATGAACCCAAAGTCGTACCTGAAAAAGTTACCACCTTGTGTTCACTGGGAAGTTTCCCAACCCCCTTACTAGTAACCTCCGGGTTCTCAACCTCCATGCTCTCCACCTCGTTGACCGGAAGAAAACCGCCAGAAAAGACAGGAGTAGGTTTGGATCGCGCTAATGCGGCTTCCTCCCGCGAAAATTTCCCACCAGTAAGGTGCTCGTCCAATTCAACCATTACGTCACTGCTAGAATGCGATGAACCTTTCTTAACCTTCTTCGACCGCGGTAGCGGAAGGGGGTCAGAAGGACGGATTTGCACAGGCTCGGTTTTCCTCTTACGAGTAAGTGCCTGAGGAGCCACCTCGTGCGTAATACCTTTGCTTTTTAAGGAATCAGAAGAAGGACGGTATTGAAGGGCTTCATCCAAGCTGCGAACCTCCGGATCACTGTCCACATCATCTAAAATAGACTTCTTCCCTACCTGAGAACCGAAGGAACCAGCAACATCCTTTGTAGGTGTGGGAACGGAAGAAGTAGCTTCGGTAGCGACTTGTTCAGGTGCGTTCTGAGGAATTAAAGGTTGAACCTCTTGAGCCGAAGCAGCCACTTGCTTCATTAAAGGGACCTCATCATCACCCTGATCCTCTAAGTCAAAATAAAAAATGTCAAAGTTCGGAACTTTTAGAGCATCCCGGAGAGACATTATAGCACCTACACAGAAAACAAACAGAAACAAAACAAGTCAGTAAAATAGCAGAATTAAAACGCCGAAGGGGAGGTAAAGGGCCGGAACTTACGATCACGCTTTCTGCGAATAACCGGCCAAACCCTATCCCCTTGGCTCCAAGAAAAACAAAGTCGGCCCAGTAAAAGAAAGTGTTCATGAAGGGGACGGATAGGAGACTTGTGCTCAATCAAGGCACGCGCCAATTCCTGGTCGAAGACAAAGTCCTCGCCCAGGTCGAAAGACATGGACTGGTCTTTAAAACGCCACCTCATGTCCTCCGGGAGGCAACGATCGTCCAACCAGAAAAAGTTGTCTTTCCAGTTCTTTAGGCTGGATCGTTCATCAGAGGAAGGAAGGGGTATGCCCTTCCGGTGGGCAAACGTGTACCAGTCTCCGGCAGTAATAAACTCATAAAAGTACCGGAAGACATCCAAGTCCGGTCTCCGATCCTGGGCACGGCAAGAAATCTCAAAATGGCTACTGACTGATGTGAACCCTAAAGAATTGCAAAACCCTAATCAAGAAGCGAGAAAACGGGATCCTATAGTTCGCGAAGTTACAGACGCGAGTATACAGGGGAAATTTCCCCTGACGAACAGGGTAAATAGGCTCGTCCTTGGAAGGAAGCACCGGATGAAGGTCCGTGGGGATCCTATAATCTCTAACAAATTTATCCAGCTGGCGCTGGGTAAGAACGCTCACGCTTTCAGACATATTGTCTTTACCAGGAGCCATTGTGTTCAAAAAGGAAAGATAGACGCACCTTGTAGAAGAAGAAGCTAAAAGCTAAAGAGGATAACAGTGAAAAGAAAATGAGAGAGGAAAAGGTAAAAATGAAAAAGTAAAAAAACAAATTTATAGGGGAAATGAGTCGGTTAAGGCCCATCAAGTCAAAACATCGCTTCAACTGACGCTCCCGGTTCCCAACGCAGGGTTCCGCAACGGTTACACGTGGGTGACTAACAGACAAGTGATTTAAGTCACCCACGCCATGACAACACCACTCAGGTCATGACACGTCATTCGAGCAAAGCCATTCCCGTGACGACACGTCACTGGGGCGAAATAACTTATGAAAACATTTTGCTAAGTCCCTATCGAAACTTAACAAACTGGGGGACTTGAAGATACATATCCAAGGCCGGACATGACCTAACGGGACGAACGTCTTAAGAGGCCCGTCCCCTTACCAGAACGAACATCATAAGGAACGTCCGTCCTCTGAGTGGTTCCGGAGACGAATCGCCGTTCAAGTGCGTCTGGCCGAATGACGTCATCTCAGTTGACCACTATAAATACCTCATCAAAGTACAACGCCAAGTACGATTTTCTGAACCCTCGTCCCTATTTTCTCTCTCTATTTTCTCTCTCTACAAATACTTATCCTCACGCCGGAGGGTGGTCGCAGAGGGGCCCTCCTATCTCTGCGGCGAGCCTAACGGTTTTCTGTTTTGCAGGAATCTTTCCCAAGCTCTCTGATAAGATCCAAACCTTCGATTACATGCTCCGGCCTAGACTCGACTCTTTGGTTCTTCAATAAGTTTATAGGTATGTGAGTTAAAAGTAATAATTTTTGTTTACGTTAATATGTTTTATGCTAACTAAGTTTGATTCGTTGCTCTATGATTCGTGTGTTATACTCTCGAGTTAACTTTAAGAAAAATTTGAGATGACTGTATAAGATATCAACTAGTAGAAATTCTAGATTTATTTTAGTTAAGATTTAGGATCAAGCCACTTGAACCTAACCAATTTGTATCTTAAGAAAATTTACGAATACTGGAATTATTTATTTTAAGAGCGTCAATTTACACACCTGTATAATCTATATATATATTCTAAAGTTTAGTTATATGTTCTATTTTAAAACCAAAATTTATGGTTGTTTTAAATGAGGTCATTTACATATATCCCCCTCCTAAGATCATTTATTACATATATACCCAACCCATAAAATCAATTACATATTTCCCCCTTTTAAACCATACGTATTACATATTTACCTATTTTATTAAAATCACTCCTATTGAATTACTATTTTACCCTTAATGAACTTATTAAATGATTATTACATTTTTCCTCTTTCTAATACCATTACTTACATATTTTATGATTTAATCTGTAATATAATTGTTTACAAATAAGATATTTACCTAATGATATGAATTCATTTTTTTATAAGCCCTGCCTATTTTTTTATAAGCTTCTGCCTTTGTTATGTGAAAATTGAAAGTTTTGCTTATATATAATACGTCATAGCTCTTAAGCATTTTTTTTAAAGAAAAGAGTCATGCGACCATGGTTTAAAAATTTACTTTTGCTGTAAAACAGTTTTTTCAATATTATTTTGAATGTTTAAAACATGACAATTAGATTTCTGAAATAACATTACACAAAAAAAATGGAAATTTAGCTCCTGCTTCAAAACAATTAAAATGTTGATAATCGAACTAAGATTTAGGCTAAAGAAAAATTGATTACGACTTGAAAAAAACAAACGTATATTGTATAACAATATGTTTTTTTATATAAGACATTTTAGATAATCAATATTTTAACGTAAATTGTTAGTGTAGTTAACTTAAATTTAAATGTATAATGGGTCGGTTGTAAAAAATATGTAAACTTAAACTTAACCAGTAACTAGATATGTAAAAAGGTCACTTGTTTTATAAAATGGGTATGACCGTTTTTTTTTTCAAAGAAATATTTTAAAGATTTTATCACAACATATAGAGTATTGACTAGATTGATTTTGAAGTTAAGAGATAGGAAATTAAGAAAAAAGGGTAAAAGGGTAATTTCATAAAGAAAGGGGGAAATATATAATTGATTTTAAAGATTGGACAAATATGTAATAAGGGCTTTTAATAAGGGGATATATGTAAAAACTCCTTTTAAATGCACCAGCCTATAAGAATCCTATTAATTTCATTTAATTTACTTAATAATCACAAGTTACATTACTTTAATCATTTGGGTCAAAAACAATTCCAGTTTAATAATCACAAGTTACATTACTTTAATCATTTGTGTCAAAAATAATTCCACAAAAATAATTCCACAAACCCTAGATCATCTGATAATAACAATAAGAAGAAAGCTCCGGCCGCACACAAATCTCCGGTATTCGACTGCGATTGCTTCGATTATTACACGAACTACTGGTTCCGGTGGGACACGTCTGTTAACCGAGAGCTAATTCATCAAGTAATTGAAGCTATTGAAGAAAACTTTACCAGTAGTGAACAGGTTAACTGTCACGGCCGTAAACCTAACCAGAAGAAAGAGAAGGCGAGTCATCGGAGGTTCGCCGGAAAAGCTTTAAATCCTCCGCCAGAGGTTTCGGTTTCGCCTCCGTACGACATCTCATTAGTTTCGCCTCCGTACGACATCTCATTAGTTTCGCCTCCGTACGACATCTCATTAGTTGCATCGTTTTGGTTTTGATTTTTCCCAGGAATTGTTTTGTTTCGATCTAAGTTTTTTGAGTTCGTTTCGGTATACGTTTTTTGTTCCGTTTTCAGTTTTTTTTTAGTTTTGTGTAAATTTAGTTTCCTTTCCGGTTAGATTCGCTTTATTTGTTTTTGGTTCAGGTTCGGTTTTCATTTCAGCAACATTATTTGTCTCAGCTTATTTGTTTCGGTAAAATTATTCAGTTTGTATAGGTTCATTTCGGTCTGGTTTGTTTTTTTTGGTTCGTTTAGGTTTGGTTTCAGTTTCCTTGGTTTTCGCTTTTAGTTGGGTTCCATTTTTTATTTAGTCCCCGGTTCGCTTTCTATTGGCTCAAAACTATTTATGCGGATCAAGTTAAAAACATATATTCACATACACACACACACGTGGTTAAGGTACGTTGCATAATCTATACATCTTGCTTTAAACAGAAGTAGGTGCAACCCGTAAACGAATTGGAGGTTCAATGTTATATTCGTTTATTTTCGTTCATTTATGTTCGATGATTGACTTTCGTTTATGTCTGTCCTCTCTCTTATTTGCGTTCGTTTGTAACCATTCTTTATTTTCATTTGAATGTTCGTTTAAATTTATACATTACTAATATTCATTTGAAATAGTTTTCATATTATCAAACCATTCGTTTACTTTTAAAAAGTTGGATGTAATGATACTGGTAGAATATTAACTTCCACCATGCTGGTAAAATTAACACAGTTTTACAACCCACCAACCCGATTACTACTCGCCTGCCTATTTAAATAAATGGGTTAAATAAGTAATGAACCGCATTCAGGTTACATGAATTTAAGCGTGACGGAGTTAGACTTGCATGGAGTTTTCCTACATATTTTGATAGGTCTGTTTGAATTTGCATATAAAAAATAATTATCTGAATATGATTTATTTCAACTTCAACTTTCAGTAAACAATTTCTAAGTTTAGCTATATCTTATATTTAAAATTAAAATTTATGGTTGCTTTAAATGCATTACAATTAACTTTAATGAAATAGTACCAGCCTTTATGACCATGTTTAATCAATGAGCCTCTTCCTTTTCTCCATATATTAATGTTTAAATTAGGGTTTATAGACTTTTTATAACAATTCACGTTAAAGGATTGATTGGTTATTAGATAACTAATACTTAATATTACAATTAACTTTAATGAAATAGTACGAGCCTTTATGACCATGTTTAATCAATGCGGCTCTTCCTTTTCTCCATATATTAATTGAAATAGCTCTAGCACGGGATTTCTGGACTCTGAGATACACTACCAGTTTAGCAAATGGTAGTCTTGAGGTAAGTTTATTGTACCATTGACGGTTCACCATTATCTTTAGAAATTTACTTCTGATGTATATGTTGCTTCTTTAAATAACTGAGAAATAGAGGCGAAACGAGTTGGTTAACGGGTATTAAAACAACATCATATGACTATAAGCACAATGACAATTGTCACAAATAGAGGACTACATTGTACCTATGCGTCAACTAAAAATAAAATTTAATTAAATGGACTAAACAACTACATTAAGTTTGAGACCAGGGTAAAAATCTAAAACATCATTTTTGTTTATTTTTTACTTTTATAACCAGATGTGTTGCAGGCATCTGAAAATGTTACCCTGGAGTCGGTACACAAGATTGGCAAGCTGGAGTGACATACGTGTCCAGATAACACTTTTTAAGTCCTGCATACCCTATTTATTAAGTATTAGGTTAATTGTAATAAATTTTAGTAAATAAATATATAGATTATATAACTAAACACTTGAAGAACTGTTAGGATTTGTTAATTTTGTTGGTTTATAAACTGTTTTCTGATCTATAAAAGGGAACAAAACCTGCAATTTGACTTTTAGATGTTAAAACTAAATTTATATGTGTATGCGTATGTAGTATAATATGTATATATATATAACATCTATTTTACACCATTTAAAACACAATGAAAAAGAAAAAATAAAAAAATTTGAAAACTGTGACGTCTTTTGAAGAGGATTGAGAAACCACACGTCCATAGATTTGAAGTTTTGTGAGACCACATGTGGTGGGGCGCAAACCTCTCTCAAAGCGTCTTAAAAACGTGGGGGAACACTGTACCCTCGGGTGTTTTGTGCCTTTTTTGACTGGTGGTGCTACCACAAAGCGCCGAATGAGGAGTGGACTTTGGTCAAAATAACCATGGTCAAAAGGTTAACTTTAAAAAAACCCGGTTTTTGTTTTAAAAATCTATAATATATTCGCACTTTCGTACCGTGTCACGCACTATCTATATCAGTCGTCGTTCCAGGAAAAAACAATAACTATTATGCATGTCGTGCATCGCACGGTTATTCTCCCTAGTCTACTCTATAGCAGTGTTGTAAAAATCGCGACTAGACGACGATTAGTCGGCGATTAATCGCTAGTCGTCCAGTTACTGAGTAATTTTTCTTAAATCGGTCCATTAACCGACTAGGCACGACTAGGTCCGACTAGGCCAGCCAAAAGTCGACGATTCCAGCAAAAAAACTGTATATTCCGGCCAAAACCCCTAAATTCCGGTCAGTTTCCAACCAAATCATTTGAATTCCAACAATTAATCATGTATACTTAAATAAATGAGTTGAGTAAGATTTAAAACCTAGCTACTTAAAATATTTACCTATAAAAATGTATATATTTATACATAAAACTGAAAATTACATATAAAAATCCCAATCCGATTAATCCTGATTAATCCCGAGTAATCCCGAGTAGTTGCTAGTCCCCACTTCACCGGCCGACTAGCGACTAGCGAGTTCTCCAACCTTGCTCTATAGTCTACAACGAGATTTGAACTCTCGGAGAGTATCATTAAACACATCTGATTAGGCTAAATGAGTAAATGCCCTTTTGTTATTGAAATTAATTCACTTATTACTAGAAAAGGCTTCACTGGCCCCCTTATGATGAAGAACTTCAAATATCTTTTACAAAATTGGGCCCCTTTGAAAGATATTAGTATATATATTAGGATAAAGCACCTTCGATGGATGAGATATATTAAGTGAATGGACAAAATCTATCCCCACAAGATTAAGGATGTCCGACATATATGTAATTCATAGGATAAATAATCACAAAGAGATGTGATAATTTAGTTACATGATTTTTAAATATTAAGTTTTTCATGTTTGTAGCATTAAAATTATGATTTATTATTAACTTGTTACATTTCACTAGAATTTGTTGTTGAGTTTTAAGCTATATTTATAGTATGTTGAAATTTAATAAATTATTATTTAACGTAAACATTGAGACTAATATTAATATTCAGATATATTTTTGTTAGTAGTTTTTTTTTTTTTTTTTTTGAACTGCAAATTTCTTTTATTCATGCCGTATGTGAGACTTGAAGCCAAAACCTCCTCCTCCCAAGTTGTTTAAAAGTTTTGCCTTTTGCCAATGGACCACCACAACATTGGTATATGTTTGTTATTGGTACTGACTTATCGTGTTTAATTATAAAAAATAATATCATTACTATATATATTATAACTAGTATTAAGAAAAGGTATTTGTGTGTTATTATTTCAGGAAAATTATAGTTTTTTAATTCAAAGCTATAGTTATTTTTACACTCATTACTAATCTTACGAAATTTTGTAAACAAAACGTGTGACAATATCCAGTTTCTTCAAATTTACGTTCCTTGTAATTCTAATTTTGTTTATATTTCTTTAAGTTACATTTCAATTCCTACATAAATAACGTGCAAACAAATGGCTTCTTAATTTTGAAAACATCAAATGATAATAATATCATGCACCTAAAATTAAGATCTCAACATGAAGCAATTATGTTGTACTGCTAGCTTATTTGGTCGTGTGTTACACATACATAATAAGATCATAGTTAACATTAACGATGTAACAATAAAAATCCATTGACGGGGGATTGTCTTCGACAAGAACCCGGTGATCACTAGGTCGTGTACATAGAAAGTCACCCTTAAAAAAAAGTATAATTAAAGTATAAAACAATAACATTACTTAATAAAAATAAATGCGTTAAAAAAAGTAATAGTATGAACAAAAGTCATACGTATTAAATCCTTATAACATAATGGAAAAAAAATTTGAAACCACCAAATTGATTTGTGACGGAAAATGACGATCCATAAATGATAATATGTGAATCTACGGATATACATAGTCACGTTGGTGAACATGCTTACGCGTGTGAATATACGCATGTCTCATGCAAATGTTCGTACGTTAATTCAGATGTGATTTATAGCTTATTCATAAATGATTACTAAATCTTGACCCTTTATTTTTTATACAAGATTGTAGATTGTAGTATTTATGTATTATGAATGTAATAGGTTTCATCCGTTACAAATAAACGTAATGACAAACATACTCAAACCTTAGAGACGATTTTGGCAATTTACTCAAAATATTAGCTTCAAGAATTTAAATGTTAGGTTGCATTGAATTTAATTTAAATACATGGAGTGCATGAATATTATATAGACCTAACCCGAAAAAGGCTTGCAAATTAGAGATACAATGAAGAAAAGATGCTTAAAATGGAAATAAATCAAACAAAATCTTTATCTTTGACATTATGTTAGAGTTTTTTCCCAAACTAGTGTAGATACAAAAAGTATTTACCTATTTGGGTACTTTAAAAAATATTTATCTTTTTGGATACTTTTCTATATCCCTTTAATTTTTTTTTTACCTAATTTACACATTTCTTTTTTATTTTTCTAACCAAAGTTAAATTAGTTTACTCACAGAATTAGAATCAGCAAAAATATGAGTAATTATTTTTTGTAAAAAAATAAAAAAATTTGCAAATATTCAAAAAAAAATCTGCAAAAATTCTACAAAAATAATATGCGAAAAATCCACAAAAAATCTACAAAAATATATTAAAAATTATACAATAATTTTGCAAAGTTAAAAAAAATCTGCAAAAAATATTATAAAAAAATCATAACAATAATTATGCAAAGTTAAAAAAAATCTGCAAAAAATATTATAAAATACATTATATCGTTTTTTTATCATATTTTTTGCAGATTTTTTTTAACTTTGCAGAATTATTGTAGAGTTTTTTAATATATTTTTGCAGATTTTTTGTGGATTTTTCGCATATTTTTTTTAGAATTTTTGCAGATTTTTTTTTTTGAATATTTGCAGAATTTTTTATTTTTTTACAAAAAATAATTACTCATATTTTTGTTGATTCTAATTATTAATTATGTGAGTAATCTAATTTTACTTTGGGTAGAAAAATAAAAATAAATGTATAAATTAGGTAAAAAATTAAAGAGATATAGAAAAGTACCCAAATAGATAAATATTTTTCAAAGTACCCAAATAGGTAAATACTTTTTGTATGTACACTAGTTTGGGAAAAAACTCTAACATAATGTCAAAGATAAAGATTTTGTTTGATTTATTTCCATTTTAAGCATCTTTTCTTCATTGTATCTCTAATTTGCAAGCCTTTTTCGGGTTAGGTCTATATAATATTCATGCACTCCATGTATTTAAATTAAATTCAATGCAACCTAACATTTAAATTCTTGAAGCTAATATTTTGAGTAAATTGCCAAAATCGACTCTAAGGTTTGAGTATGTTTGTCATTATGTTTATTTGTATTTTCCGAAGCTTGGTAACGGATGAAACCTATTACATTCATAATACATAAATACTACAATCTACAATCTTGTATAAAAAATAAAGAGTCAAGATTTAGTAATCATTTATGAATAAGCTATAATCACATCTGAATTAACGTACGAACATTTGCATGAGACATGCGTATATTCACACGCGTAAGAATGTTCACCAACGTGACTATGTGCATACGTAGATTCACATATTATCATTTATGGATCGTCATTTTCTGTCACAAATCAATTTGGTGGTTTCAAATTTTTTTCTTAAATTTGTGTTGCGTTGTGTTGTGTGTACGTATATAACGAAGAAAGGGTCAAGATTCAATCAATTATCGAGCAATATAAATTAAACTTTCAAACTCAAAGTTACAGTGCATCATTTTTATTACTAAAAAGTGTTGTTTGGTGGTACACACACTAGTAGATATTAAAGTCTATTTTGGTGGGGCATAAAAGATCAACGGTGAGGGATGTTTGATCCAATTGGACCAGATTTCAAAGGGAAACAAAGCATGGGGGCACGTAGTTTTCATGGACCCCTAAGTAACGTAATGGGCCATGAGAAAGCACGTGCGTCAAGACTCCTAGGTTACTCTTTCTCGTGACGTTGTCACGTGGTCTACGTGAGTTTCGGGCCCACTAACCAACAGTTTTGGCATCATAGGCCCATTGTAACTGTACACTTCACCACTTCACCTTCTTGCTTTAATTTTAACCCATTTATAGAGTAAATTACTGATTTGGTCCCTATGATTTAGTCAGTTTAATTATTTCAGCACAAAAAGAAATCTTTTAACATATCAGACCTCGAGGTTGCATTCTATAACGGTTTTGGCCCCTGACACTAATTTTATTACCTTTTTCAGTTAAATGTAAAGGTAATTAGGTCATTATATACCTTAGGGGTTGTTTTTAATAATTACAAAGTTCTTTTAATATTTAAGAGATTATTAATGTAATTACTCAAGTTTTTTTTTATTATTTTGTTATTTTCACGATCATTATTTAACAAAGTATGTTATATATATACAAATAAATATGTATTTTCATTAAGCGTTTGGTTTTATAAACGTCGTTTTTTAAAATCATTTGTTTTTTAACCTTTTTTAAACTGTCTGTCGTTTTTAAAATTATTCATTTTTAAACCGCTTGTTTATTAAAATCATTCTTTTTAAAGTTGTTTGTCTTTTAATGTTGTTCTTAAACAATTCATTTTATACAGTTCTTTTTAATATCATTTTTTTTTTTACTTTTTTAAACAATTCGTTTTTTTCATTATTTGCGTTTCTTTTTAAACCGTTCCTTTTAGAACCGTTTTGACATCGTTCATTTTTGAAACTTTGTATTCAGTTTACTTATAGCCATTAAGGAAAAATAATTTCAGAAAATGAGGATTTCAAAAATCGAAAAATTTAAAAAGGATCGATTTTAAACGAATGAGTGGTTTAAAAAACGAAGATTAAAAAATGATGTTTATAAAAAAACAAAAACTTAAAAAATAAGTTAACAAGTGTGAGCAACTAGAAAATGCACGAATTTAATAAAAGAAAAGTGAAAATAATAACGAATTTTGAATAACCAAACGATCCAAAGAAATGGAAGATTTGAAAAAGAAATAAACCATTCTAAAAAGAGTTTGAAAAACGAATGATCTTCTGCAAACTTTTTATTAGAATGTTCTTTTTTTTTTCAAATCTTACATTTCTTTTGTTTTTTATGCACGTCGTTTTGTAAAATTTAAATAATGACCGGCCTAAAAAGTGAGTAGTTAATAAGTGTTTATAAAACAAATTATTTAAAAAAATGGTATAAAATGAATTGTTTAAGAAAACTTCAAAATAAAAACGACTTTAAAAAGAACGATTTTAAAAAACAAATGGTTTAAAAGGGAACAATTTAAAAACGATAGATGGTTTAAACAAAATAACAAATTATTTTTTAAAAAAACTTTTATAAAAATAAACGGTTAATGAAAATACTTATTTATTTGTATATTTAAAACGTATTTTGTTAAATAATAATCGTGAAAATAACGAAATAAAAAAAACTTAAGTAATTGCATTAATAATCTCTTAAATACTAAAAGAACTTTGTAATTATCAAAAACAGCCCCTAAGGTATATAATGACCTAATTACCCTTACACTTAACTGCAATAAAGTAACCAACTTAGTGTTAGGGGCCAAAACCGTTATAAAATGCAACCTCAGGGTCTGATATGTTAAATGATTCATTTTTGTGCTGAAATGGTTAAACTGGTTAAACCACAAGGGTCAAAACAGTAACTTACTCTTTATATTATGATGTTTAACAAATTCTCTCTTCACAAATAACAACAGCGTAACAAAAGATTAGAAAGAGTAAATTACTGTGCATATTTTCACAAAGTCATAGCTGTAAAGTTGGCTCAGAACAGAATTGACGGTTTGTTTTTTCAGGACAGGTTCATCTCAGATCCCTCGGAGCTAAAAGATGAAACTAGAAAATGTTTTAAGAAACTATTTTCGGAACCAATAAGGCGTAGACCGGCTTTCATAAGCTACGACCTGCCTAGAGTTTCGGATTACAGTGGATCCCTCCTTTGTGAGAGGTTCACGGAGAAAGAAATTTTATCGGCTATCAGGAGCTGCGACGGGGGTAAAGCCCCGGGCCCCGACGGTTTCTGAAAATTTTTAAGATGTTTTGGGACAAGTTGAAACATTTAATCATGGGGTACATGAACGATTTCCATCTGAATGACAGTTTAAACCATGGTTGTAATTCCTCCTTTATTGCTTTCATCCCTAAATCGAAGGACCCCCAAGATCTCACCAACTTCTGGCCGATATCGCTTGTGGGATCGAAGTATAAGATCCTCGCCAAGGTCTTGGCGAATAGACTCAAGTTAGTCATCAATGAGGTTTCCTCTCCGGTTCAATCAGCTTTCGTCGGAGGTCGAAATATATTGGACAACCCTCTTATTGTGAGCGAGATGATAGCTTGGCAAAGAAATCCAAAACAAAGCTGGCGGTCTTCAAAGTCAATTTTGAAAAGGCTTACGACTATTTGAATTGGAAATTTCTTCTTTGCATGATGGAAAATATGTCCTTCCCGGAGAAGTGGGTTTCTTGGATAAAAGGTTGACTTACTTCCGTAGGGGCTCGGTCTTAATTAATGGATCGCCAACCAAAGAATTCAACTTTAAAAGAGGATTAAGGCAAGGTGACCCCCTTTCCCCTTTTCTGTTCATTATTGCTATGGAGATTATCAGCATGACCATGAAAAGGGCGTGCAACTTGGGGCTATTCCAAGGCTGCCAACTTCCCAACAATGGTCCCTATATTTCACATCTTTGCTACGCGGACGATGTAATTTTTATTGGCGTTTGGTAGGTGATGCGTGTGAAGTGTTATATATATTAGGTGTATATTTTAAGCCATTTTTACACTTTTTAGCCAAGTTTTAAATTTATAAAACACGATATTTACTAACACTAAACACACATATGGGCAAGTGCACCCATCGTGGACGTAGTATAGTGTTGGTAAGATACCGAGGTCGTCCAAGGACATAAGAGCTTTTAGTACCGGTTTATCCTCAACGTTTAATCAAATCAAAAAGTTAGAAAAAGGTTTTTAAACTACAAAAATAAAACTAACTAAAATGCTGAAAAATAAAATAAAATAAAAAAACAGATAGACAAGATGAATCACTTGGATCCGACTCGTGTGTAGTGTAACCTTTGATTATTTTCGCACTTTTGCACTTATTTAAGAGATTATCTTAGTTATTGTAGTAGGCCCCTCTTTTGAAGGCGACGTTACCCTCAACCCAGTAGTTTGAGTCAGCAAGGATACAATCCTAAAGGGTCGGACTATTGAAAGATAATTAATTAAGTTATTAATGCATAATGTGGTAGGCCCCTCTTTTGAAGGCGACGTTACCCTCAGCTAAGTAGTCTGAGTCAGCAGGGATACAGTCCTAAGTAGCTGGGTTAAAGTTTTAATAGTAGTTTAACTTATGAGGGGATCAAAGAGTTTGGACCCCCGCCATCCAATACCTTTGGGTATCGAAGGAGGTCCTACTAAATTAGATCCAGGTCCTTTGCACATCAAATACCCCCACACTTGAATCTTTGCTTGTCCTCAAACAAAAATCTTTATAATGTGGCTTTTTCACTCCCAAATGGAATGGGTAGAAGAGAAGGTTTTTGGGCTTGTCATAGAGTGTCGGGATTTCCAAGATTCTTTATTTAGGTTTTATTTTTATTTATTTACAATCCTATTCGTCATGATTTATTAAAAACGTTTCATAAGATAAATTACTTATTAGGGCATAACATATCTTTTTAAAATTCCATTTATATACAAGTTCACATACCTCACGGGGGATCACTCAACACTCGGCCGAAGGTGTATTTTTAGTGAATCACTCGAGAGCGGCATGGAACTTACTCCTACCATAAGCTTGCCAAGCAATCAATCCTCCTCCTTTTTAACTATATACCTTTGTAAATATCAAGATGACATTTTGGGTGAAGGTGGGTTGTATTACTAAATTTTAGTTTATTGTAGGCTTTCCTTAGTATACCTTACTTAGACCTAGTCTTCTCTTTCGATAGAAAATCCTCCATTGGGATTTAGGCTTGGGCTAAAGGTGGGTGGTTGGGTTAGTGGTTAGTAAAAGGGCGAAAAGCGTAACAAACGTCGGTTTTTGAAAGACTTTTTATTTTTCACATTTTTATTTATTTTGATGAACCATTTGTTTCAAACAAAGTTATTTTTGATGAACATGTTTGTTTATTTGGTTTCATCAATATATATATATCCTAAAATGCTAGTAAGTTAGATAAGTAAGCACAACAAGCTTAAACCAAGGAGTTCTAGCCTACAAGTTATTTTAATTAGCAAAATTTCCAAGAAGATAATATTCTTGGTTGGATGCGGCTTCATAGAACTCCTTCCTCCGGGCATGGACTCCTCATATGTCGGCGAGCCACTCCTCTATCTCCCTTGGGAGGAGGAAGGAGGGCTCATTGGCGTCGGTTTGAGGAGGTACAACTTCCACCGGGACTTCTTGTAAATTTTCAAGGGGAGGCTCCGCTGGAATGTCATCCCATCTGGTAGGGTTGTTGACTCTAAGTGCTAGGTTCCAATCCTCTTGAGGGAGGACGGGTTCCATGGGAGGTGTTACAAGAATATTTAACCTCTGGTGCAAGAGGTTAATTTCTTGAAAACTATTTTCCAGCCCCATCGTAAGATAGTTTATACGGTCTATTAGGACCTCCTCTACCGAAGTCATTTCATCGAGAGCTTCCTGTAGCGCCATGACATAGTGTACAAGGGTAGCTTCAACGGAAGGCCTCCTTCCTCTTCTACTGTTTCTTGAATGCACGGGCGATGTTCCACTGTTTTCACTTGACATTCTACGAAAATAAACCGAAAACAGCTTATTTTAATGAAACAGTACCTTGGACACGGCCCCGTGCTCAATGAGCACAGCCCCGTGTTCACCTTTCTGCAAAATTTTGAAACAAGGAATCTTGAAGTTTTAAGTTATTTCTCTAACTTGTGAAGCCTTTTTGAACAATAGTAACTTAAAACAATGTTATACAACTTATTTTTAACAAGATTCTTTGAACAAAACTCAATAATCCTTGCAATAAAGCTTGAAATCTCAAGCTTTAATGGAGGTTTTTGGAGAAAGATGAAGAAGAAAGAAATGGATAAAAGAGGAAAGAACAAGATGGTTGTTGGAACCTTCTTTTAGAACATACTTAGGATGGTAGGAGAGAAGATCCCTTCAAATCTCTGTCCCTGGATGGTCCAAATGTGCAGGATTCTTGGCTGCATTTATAGAAAACGACAGCATGCTGGACACGGCTCCGTGTGCAGACAGAATCCTGACACAGTTTGTCCATATTCTGACATAAAGTCAGAAAGGAATCTTTTGGTGGACACGGGGGCGTGTTGGCTGGGCACGGCCCCGTGTCGAAAGGCTTATTATGAAGTTTGTCTATTTTCAAAGAACTTATCCGGATCGGGCGGTTCCTTACTGGATGGAACAACCCCAAAGTACCTAAGATACCTTAATTGATCTAGACTAAGACGAGAACACAAGAGGTTATCGGTGAGGGTGATTCCTATGCTAAATGTAGGTGGACAAGTCCAACCCTTTTCCGGACTCTCGTTAAAGAAGGTGTATGCTGAATCACTCAGGTCTATGTATGCATCGAACGAAGTCGATGGGGAGTCCTTCACGGCACAATCGGCACAAGGACGACTATCGTCCAAGTCTTCGCTAGAGTTGAAGGTATTATTGGGAGCAACGAGGTTGTTTGAATGCGACCTCAACACTTCTTCTTGGTCATCGTCTTGAGATGAATTAAGGAAATCCATCATAAGTTCTTCTAACCAATTAAGAATCAGATCTTCTAGTTGAAATAGTTCATCAAGAAGCATTTCTCCTAAAATATCTGGTTCTGGTTGGGCGCCTTCGAGGGAGAGATAAGGATTATTTTTAGTTTCGCCCCTCTTAAGGCATCAGGCAAATGATGGGTCTATATAGTGGGGCTTATAATTTAGAAAATAGCATTCTAATTCTTTATGACCGCCTCCACATAATTGACACCACGTACCATAGTGCCGAAAGTAAAAAAGATCATTATCACTAATTTTCGTGTCAGAAATTACCAACCGTCGGGATCTTACGGTTCTGTTTTCAGTAACTGAATCTTGGGCACGGGTGCGTGTTGAGCGGGCATGGCCCCGTGTTCAGCTTACTGTCTGACTTAAAACAGGATTGCCAGTTCCAATGATTGGGCACGGGGCGTGTTCAGCGGGCACGGCCCGTGCTGAGTTCTGCAAAAGCTGAAAAATTAAGAAAACCCTAAAAAAAATAAAAAGAAAATAGAAAAAATGATTAGGCCGTTGATTCCTAACTTTCTTAAAATCCTTGTGTCCCCGGCAACGGCGCCAAAAACTTGATGCGTGTGAAGTGTTATATATATATTAGGTGTATATTTTAAGCCCTTTTTACACTTTTTAGCCAAGTTTTAAATTTATAAAACACGATATTTACTAACACTAAACACACATATGGGCAAGTGCACCCATCGTGGACGTAGTATAGTGTTGGTAAGATACCGAGGTCGTCCAAGGACACAAGAGCTTTTAGTACCGGTTTATCCTCAACGTTTAATCAAATCAAAAAGTTAGAAAAAGGTTTTTAAACTACAAAAATAAAACTAACTAAAATGCTGAAAAATAAAATAAAATAAAAAAACAGATAGACAAGATGAATCACTTGGATCCGACTCGTGTGTAGTGTAACCTTTGATTATTTTCGCACTTTTGCACTTATTTAAGAGATTATCTTAGTTATTGTAGTAGGCCCCTCTTTTGAAGGCGACGTTACCCTCAACCCAGTAGTTTGAGTCAGCAAGGATACAATCCTAAAGGGTCGGACTATTGAAAGATAATTAATTAAGTTATTAATGCATAATGTGGTAGACCCCTCTTTTGAAGGCGACGTTACCCTCAGCTAAGTAGTCTGAGTCAGCAGGGATACAGTCCTAAGTAGCTGGGTTAAAGTTTTAATAGTAGTTTAACTTATGAGGGGATCAAAGAGTTTGGACCCCCGCCATCCAATACCTTTGGGTATCGAAGGGGGTCCTACTAAATTAGATCCAGGTCCTTTGCAGGATCTATACACAGAACAATGGCAAAACTCTTACCAAACCGTTGCCTTAACCCCCGACCAGGTAGCCAACATACCTCCATATAGACCGTGGAGATATGAATGGTGAAAATCTTTCATTTTATATAGACAGTAAAATAATGCCAAGACACCACGGACAAACGATAAGGAAGAATCACCTTCAACATAAGAAACTAGTAATTAAAGTCATTTATACAAAAACAATTAAAAAGTGCAAAAGATTAAAAATAAAAAGTATTAGACTAAACACTTGTCTTCACCAAGTGATGTAAGAGACTTAGGCAAACATGGCCTTTGATTGTCAAGAACTCTTACGATCAATCTTGGATCCCGAGACGACTCACACACTCTACGATGGACAATGGATAATGGTGATGGATGATGGTGTTATGGTGGTGGTGGGTGGTGGGTGAAGTGTGAGAGGGGTGGTGTGCCAAGGGATGAGTTGCAAGAGCTCCAAACACTCCTATTTATAGGCTGAACATAAGCTCGGGCACAGCCCCGTGTCCGCTGGGCACGACCCCGTGTCCATCCGAATCTCTCTCTTCATTAATTGCAATTTGCAATTCCAATAAATGCGTCTGCAGGAAGCTGACCACGCCCCCGTGTCCGCTGGGCACGACCTCGTGGTGGGCAACAGAAGCTTCTATGAGTTTGTCTTTTCTGCTGACCTTTGGGCACGGCCCCGTGCTCACTGAGCACGGGCCGTGTTCAGTCTTCTGTCTTCTTTGTTTTGCTTGGGAAGATGTTGTCGGGAGATCGGGTATCCTTTTCTTGTATTTATGTTAGATTTAGCTGTCTTTTTGTTTCTTTTGTTAATTTGAGCTCATTTAATCCTGAAAATACAAAAGGAAGACAAAAGCACACTTTTTCCAACATTAGTACTAAAAAAGGGTTAGTTTTATGCCACAATTGATGTAATTTATATGTTGCATTTTGTGCATATCAGTCGGAGCAAAACATTGTTGCCTTAAATCGAATTCTGAGGTGGCTAAATCTGGTTTCCGGCTTCAAAATAAATCGACGTAAAAGTAAATTGTTCGGGATAGGAGTCAGTGATAATGAGGTGGCTCGGATGGCGACTTTGGTTAGGTGTGAGGTGGGTTCTCTCCCTTTCCTTTATGTGGGCAAATGCCTATTGGCGGAAACATGAAAAGGGCGAAATTTGGGAAACCGATTCTCGACAAATTTACCTCCAAATTGTCCAAATGGAAAGCGAGATATCTCTCGTTTGCGGGGCGTATGACTCTAGCAAAGTCGGTCCTTGGAAGTCTTCCGTCCTATTACCTCTCCTTGTTTGCCGCCCCTAATGCGTCATCAACAAACTTGAGAAGATAAGCAGGGATTTTATATGGGGTAAGTCCAATTCGGGTCATAAATTAAGATGGTTACGGTGGGAGTTCCTGCTAAAATCTAAGAAGAAAGGAGGTATGGGCCTAGGGGGTATCCACGGGTTCAATCAAGCGATGTTATTGATGTGTGTAAAATGCAACATATAAATCACATCAATTTAGGCATAAAACTAACCCTTTTTAAGTACTAATGTTGGAAAAAGAGTGTTTTTGTCTTTCTTTTGTATTTTCAGGATGAAATGAGCTCAAAATCACAAAAGAAGCAAAAAGACAACTAATTCTAGCATAAATACAAGAAAAGGAATAAAAGAAGACTGCCCGGACCCTCAACGGCACCCCCCAAGGCAAAGAAGAGAAAACAGAAGACTGAACACGCCCCGTGTCCAGCGGACACGGGGCCGTGCCCAAGAAGCAGCAGAAAAGACAAACTAGTAGAAGCTTCCATTGCCCACCACGGGGCCGTGTCCAGCGGGCACGGGGGCGTGGTGAAAGTACAGCAGGCGCATTAATTGTAATTGCGAATTACAATTAATGAAGAGAGAGAATGTCAGACGGGCACGGGGGCGTGTCCAGCGGACACAGGGCCGTGCCCAGCCTTCTGTTCAGCCTATAAATAGGGGTGCTTAGTTTCATTCCATCTCATCCCTTGGCACACCACCTCTCTCACACTCCATCCACCACCCACCACCACCATAACACCATCATCCACCACCATCATCCATTGTCCATCGTAGAGTGTGTGAGTCGTCTCGGGATCCAAGATTGATCGTAAGAGTTCTTGACAATCAAGGCCATGTTTGCCTAAGTCTCTTACATCACTTGGTGAAGACAAGTGTTTAGTATAATACTTTTTATTTTTAATCTTTTGCACTTTTTATTTGGTTTTGTATTAATGACTTTAATAACTAGTTACTTATGTTGAAGGTGATCTTTCCTTATCGTTTGTCCGTGGTGTCTTGGCGTTATTTTACTGTCTATATAAAATAAAAGATTTTCACCATTCATATCTCCACGGTCTATATGGAGGTATGTTGGCTACCTGGTCGGGGGTTAAGGGAACGGTTTGGTAAGGGTCTTGCCCTTGTTCAGCGTTTAGAGGTCCTGCTTGGGACCTGGGTCAAATTTAGTAGGATCTCCTTCAATGCCCATAGGTATTGGATGGCGGGGATCCAAACTCTTTGACCCCCTCATAAGTTAACTACTATTAATACTATAACCCGGCTATTTAGGACTGTATCCCTGCTGACTCAGACTACTTAGCCGAGGGTAACGTCACCGCCAAAAGCGGGGCCTACCACAATTTGCATTAATAACTTAATTCATTATCTTTCAATAATCCGACCCTTTAGGATTGTATCCTTGCTGACTCAAACTACTGGGTTGAGGGTAACGTCGCCTTCAATAGAGGGGCCTACTACAATAACTAAGATAATCTCTTAAACAAGTGCAAAAGTGCGAAAATAATCAAAGGTTATACTAACACACGTGTCGGATCCAAGTGATTCATCTTGTCTATCTGTTTTTATTTTATTTTATTTTTCAGCATTTAGTTAGTTTTTATTTTTCTTAGTTTAAAACATTTTTCTCACTTTTTGATTTGATTAGACGTTGAGGATAAACCGGTATTAAAAGCTCTTGTGTCCTTGGACGACCTCGGTATCTTACCAACACTATACTACGTCCACGATGGGTGCACTTACCCATATGTGTGTTTAGTGTTAGTGAATATCGTGTTTTATAAATTTAAAACTTGGCTAAAAATGTAAAAAGGGTTTAAATATACATCTAAATTATATTACACTACACACGCATCAAGTTTTTGGCGCCGTTGCCGGGGACACAAGGATTTTAAGAAAGTTAGGAATCAACGGCCTAATCATATTTTTTTTTTTAATTTTTAGGATTTTTCGTAGATTTTCAGCTTCTGCAGAGCTCAACACGGGGCCGTGCCTGCTGAACACGCCCCCGTGCTCAATCATTGGAACTGGCAATCCTGTTTTAAGTCAGACAGTAAGCTGAACACGGGGCCGTGTCCACTCAACACGCCCCCGTGCCCAAGATTCTCTTACTGAAAACAGAACCGTTAGATCCCGGCGGTTGGTAATTTCTGACACAAACATGAGTGATAGTAATTCTTTTTACTTTCGGCACTCTTATGGTATGTGGTGTCGATTATGTGGAGGCGAACATGAGGAATTAAAATGTTATTTTCTCAATTATAGGCCCCACTATATAGACCCACCGATTCCTTGTAACCTTAAGAGGGGCGAAAGTAAAAATAAGCACTATCTCTCCCTCGAATGCGCCCAGCCAGATATTCTAGGAGAAATGCTCCTTGACGAGTTATTTCAACTAGAAGAGCTAATTCTCAATTGGTCAAAAGAACTTAGGAAGGATTTTATAGATCCATCCCAAGATGATGACCATGAGGAAATGTTGGAACCGCATTCCGACAACCTCGTTGCTCCCGAAAATACCTTCATACCTAGAAAGGACTTGGACGATAGTCGTCCCTGTGTCGATTGTGCCGTGAAGGACTCCCCATCGACTTCGTTCGATGCATACATAGACCTGAGCGATTCGGCATACACCTTCTTTAACGAGAGCCCGGAAAAGGGTTGGACTTGTCCACCTAGAATGAAAATAGGAATTACCCTCACCGATAACCTCTTGCGTTCTCGCTTTAGTATAGGACAATTAAGGTATCTTAGGCACTTTGGGGTTGTTCCAACAAATCAAGAACCACCCGATATAAATAAGCTCCTTAGTAGCAACAAACAGCCTCCCAACACGGGGTCGTGCCCGGTCAACACGACCCCGTGTTCACTCAGAAGATTCTCTGCTGATTTTGTCAGAATACGGACAAAATGTGTCAGGATTTTCTCTGCACACGGGGCCGTGTCCAGCGAACACGGGGCCGTGTCCAGTGTGCTGTCGTTTTCTTTAAATGCAGCCTGATTCCTGCTCATTTTTTACCACTTCACTAAGCAGAGATTCCTGGGATCTTCACATATACCATCCTAGGTAAGTGCTAAAAGAAGGTTCCTAAGGACCATCTTGTCTTTTCCACTTTTGTTCATTTCTCCTTCTTCCAAAAATTTTTCAAACATCCCTTCCATGGAAGCTTGGAAACCCATGATTCCAATCTTCTATGTAAGGTTTGTAGGATTTTTGGCTACGGATTCTTGTTTAAAGTTAGTTCTATAACTTTGTTTTAAATTATCTAAGCTTAGAACACGGTAAAAGTGTGTTAAAATAATTTAAAAACCTAGAATCGTTAGACAAAAATCCTGCAGACAGCTGAACACGGGGCCGTGCTCACTGAGCACGGGGCCGTGTCCGAGGTACTGTTCTGCAAAAGTTTAGTTATCTTCGGTTTCTTTCACAGAAAATGGCCAGCAGAAATAGCGGATCATCTTCGAGAAATAACCGAAATGGAAGAAGGTCGTCCACGGCAGAAGATTCCCTAGTAAACTACGTTTACGCTTTGAGGGAAGCCATAGACGAAATGACGGGAGTGGAGGAAGCATTAGTGGACCGTATTAATCATCTGACGGTAGGGTTGGAGGGCTGTCTACGAGAAGTAAACCTCCTGCACCAGAGGTTAAACCTTCTCGCTTCCCCGCCTTTGGTTCCAGTAATAACCCAAAGAGCGTGGAATGTAGTACCCGAGGTCGTCATTCCGGCCGAATGGCACACCATGCACCAAATACCTCAACCAAGGGTGGTGCAAGGAGTCCCGGTGAGCATTCCTCCTCAAGACACCGAAGAGAATGAAGCTACCTTCTACCTCCCAAGGGAGATAGAAGAATGGCTTTGAACGACAACCGAGGAGCCGTCGGCTAGAGAGTGTTCCTACATCGGGAAGCTATTCCCGAAATTTTCCTAAATAAGTAGAACCCTTATGATAACCTCATGTATCCCCTAGTTATTTGACTAACTTTATGTAATATCTCTCTATGTTTGCAATGATATGATGGTTTTTAAGATTGATGGTTGTTTAGCAAATAAAACACTCTCATGGTGGTAATGGATGAAAAGGGGAACGAGAAAAATGGACCCATGCACAAAGAACAGAGCAACCCGACACAAATCTCCATCACAGAAGGCTCAACACGGGCCGTGCCCAACCAACACGACCCTGTGCTGAGCCACCTGCAGAAAAACACCCAGTTCAGGTAACTGGACACGGGCCGTGTTCAGCGGACACGCCCCCGTGTCCAGGCTTCTGTTTTAATTCTTTAATTTTTGTTACTGGCACCTGACCACGGGGCCGTGCCCGGTCACCACGGGGCCGTGTCCAGGATGCCAGTAACATAAATCTTTGCTTTTTAACCTACTTTTACACATTCTAATCAACCAAAAACCTTATTTTTGGACACATTGAGGACAATGTGTAATTTAAGTGTGGGGGGGATGCTAAAACCTTGAATTTTGCAAATCCTAAATACAAGCCTTACACAAAACTCTATTGGAACCGCTAAACACCCCAATTTTTTTTTTCAAAAACTTTTTCATTTTTTTTATCATTTACTTGTCTTAGTTTAAGTTGGGAATAACAAGTTCTAAAAAGGTTATATTTTTACAAATTTACAACCGATAGCGTCGTGATAACAAAGAACCAACATAAGAAAATTACGAAACGGCATAACAAGTCTAGTTAAAAATTCGATTATATATACTTGATCACGTTAAAAACTCATTCCCACAAAAGTGAGTTTTGAGCCTTTATTGAGCATAAAAATATACATATTTAGACTAAATGCTCATTTTTCGTTTCTTGTGTGAATAGCCGCTTGGTTCTTACAACTCTAGAACTTGCCACGACGATACATTCCCGGTCCTTACCAACTTAAACCCAAGTAAGTAAGTGATGGAGGCATTAGGACTAACCATATTTTTCTTTCTAAACCATTATTTTTCATTTTTTTTTACCACCTACCCAAAACCCCCTAGATAGCCCCTTTGAGCCTAAACCTTTCATTTCATTACCCCAAAACCCTTTTTTTTACCCACCAAAAAAACCTTTTTTATTTTTCACCCTTTATTTTAGTAACAAGCTCGGTTTTTCGTAAACTCGCCTTTTTATGTGTTGAAAAAAAAATGAAGTCAAAAACAAACAAAAGCTATATAAAAGCTTGTTTGGAGAAATACTTCAAAATAAAAAGTCACTAAAAACAAGGTATGTCACGAAAACCGACGCTTTTTACGATTTTCGCCCTTTTACTAACCACTAACCCAAACCACCCACCTTTAACCCAAGCCTAACCCTTCACCCAAAAAGTCCTCTTGATATTTACAAAGGTAAAAAGTTAAAAAGGAGGAGGATTGATTGCTTGACAAGCCTATGGAAGGCGTAAGTTCCATGCCGCTCTCGAGTGATTCACTAAAAATTACACCTTCGGCCGAGTGTTGAGTGATCTCCCGTGAGGTATGTGAACTTGTATATAAATGGAATTTTAATAAGGCATGCTATGCCCAAATAAGTAAATTATCTTATGAAACGTTCAAAATAAATCATAACGAATAGGATTGTAAATAAATAAAAATAAAACTTACAAAGACCTTGGATTCCCGACACTCTAGGACAAGCTAAAAACTTTCTCTTCTACCTATTCCATTTGGGAGTGTAAGCCACATTTAAAGAGTTTTGCTTGAGGACAAGCAAAAGTTCAAGTGTGGGGGTATTTGATGTGTGTAAAATGCAACATATAAATCACATCAATTTAGGCATAAAACTAACCCTTTTTAAGTACTAATGTTGGAAAAAGAGTGTTTTTGTCTTTCTTTTGTATTTTCAGGATGAAATGAGCTCAAAATCACAAAAGAAGCAAAAAGACAACTAATTCTAGCATAAATACAAGAAAAGGAATAAAAGAAGACTGCCCGGACCCTCAACGGCACCCCCCCAAGGCAAAGAAGAGAAAACAGAAGACTGAACACGCCCCGTGTCCAGCGGACACGGGGCCGTGCCCAAGAAGCAGCAGAAAAGACAAACTAGTAGAAGCTTCCATTGCCCACCACGGGGCCGTGTCCAGCGGGCACGGGGGCGTGGTGAAAGTACAGCAGGCGCATTACTTGTAAATGCGAATTACAATTAATGAAGAGAGAGAATGTCAGACGGGCACGGGGGCGTGTCCAGCGGACACGGGGCCGTGCCCAGCCTTCTGTTCAGCCTATAAATAGGGGTGCTTGGTTTCATTCCATCTCATCCCTTGGCACACCACCTCTCTCACACTCCATCCACCACCCACCACCACCATAACACCATCATCCACCACCATCATCCATTGTCCATCGTAGAGTGTGTGAGTCGTCTCGGGATCCAAGATTGATCGTAAGAGTTCTTGACAATCAAGGCCATGTTTGCCTAAGTCTCTTACATCACTTGGTGAAGACAAGTGTTTAGTATAATACTTTTTATTTTTAATCTTTTGCAATTTTTATTTGGTTTTGTATTAATGACTTTAATAACTAGTTATTATGTTGAAGGTGATCTTTCCTTATCGTTTGTCCGTGGTGTCTTGGCGTTATTTTACTGTCTATATAAAATAAAAGATTTTCACCATTCATATCTCCACGGTCTATATGGAGGTATGTTGGCTACCTGGTCGGGGGTTAAGGGAACGGTTTGGTAAGGGTCTTGCCCTTGTTCAGCGTTTAGAGGTCCTGCTTGGGACCTGGGTCAAATTTAGTAGGATCTCCTTCAATGCCCATAGGTATTGGATGGCGGGGATCCAAACTCTTTGACCCCCTCATAAGTTAACTACTATTAATACTATAACCCGGCTATTTAGGACTGTATCCCTGCTGATTCAGACTACTTAGCCGAGGGTAACGTCACCGCCAAAAGCGGGGCCTACCACAATTTGCATTAATAACTTAATTCATTATCTTTCAATAATCCGACCCTTTAGGATTGTATCCTTGCTGACTCAAACTACTGGGTTGAGGGTAACGTCGCCTTCAAAAGAGGGGCCTACTACAATAACTAAGATAATCTCTTAAACAAGTGCAAAAGTGCGAAAATAATCAAAGGTTATACTAACACACGTGTCGGATCCAAGTGATTCATCTTGTCTATCTGTTTTTATTTTATTTTATTTTTCAGCATTTAGTTAGTTTTTATTTTTCTTAGTTTAAAACATTTTTCTCACTTTTTGATTTGATTAGACGTTGAGGATAAACCGGTATTAAAAGCTCTTGTGTCCTTGGACGACCTCGGTATCTTACCAACACTATACTACGTCCACGATGGGTGCACTTGCCCATATGTGTGTTTAGTGTTAGTGAATATCGTGTTTTATAAATTTAAAACTTGGCTAAAAGTGTAAAAAGGGTTTAAATATACATCTAAATTATATTACACTACACACGCATCAGTTATCCAAGTGGTGATGGCGATTCAGAGCAAATCCAAACCAACTGTGGGCTGAAGTGGTGGCAGCTATTCATCAAGGCAATGGGGCTGCTATTCTTCCTCCGTTTATTCCCCAGAAAAAGACGATTACAGGAGTTTGGAAGGACATCACTTCGGTGGAATCGGGTTTGGCGAAAATCAGGATAAACATAAAAGATAAGCTGGTCAAGGAAGGTGATGTGTGGAAGTGGCGGAATGATCCGTCTGGGTCATTTACTGTTAAGCAAGTTCGGCAGGAAATCGAGAACGCCAATTTAGCGGCTGAATCGAATGATGAAATTTTTTATTGGAACAATTGGGCTCATCCGAAAACAAACTACTTGTTGTGGAGGGCGATAATCGGCAGAATCGCTGCAAAAACGGAGCTGATTCACAGGGGTGTAAACCTTGGGGATAGCTTGTGTCCTCGGTGCGGGATAGCTAACGAAAATCCAGACCATATTTTCGTCGCCTGCCTTTGGTCACAGTGTGTATGGTGGAATGTTATGGCATGGATTCGGGTTACTTTTCCGATTAACACGACCAGTCTAAAGGACATGATCGGATTCCTTAAGCAATGCCAAGGTGGAGCTAGATGGAAAAAGATAGTCTACATGGTTTCGATCGAAACGGTTTGGAGACTTTGGAATGCTAGAAATGCGATGGCGTTCGAAGGTAAGTTTATCCGTGTTTTCACGATTATGGAGCAAATCAAAGAAGACACGTTCCTTTGGCTTAGCAACAGATCGAAGCTAAAGTCGCCGAATTGGGAGAAGTGGAGATCTTTCGATATTCTTGAACTGTTGTAATCTGTTTTTCGCTTTCGTGTTTTAGATTTTTTATTTGCTCGGCCGCTTACTGGCTCTTTATATTCATATATCAAAAACAAAACAATTAACCGATAAAGTCGTATACTCATTATAGTCTACGTCTATATTTTAGACAATACTTGAACCCCTAATCATTGGTGACCCAAATAGCCTATTGGTGATAAACTTATAGGATTCATCAATATTATGCTATCCAATAGGGTCGGTAAAGCATAACTTGAAATGAGTAGTTTACTTTTGAAATGAGTACGTACTATTAGTTTTTTTTTTTTTTTGAGAACTGGCGGAATTTTATAAGAAAAGCTCAAGCAAGGTGCTCAAGCAAACAGTACAAAGCAACCAAAAACAAATTACAAGAGTACACCACAACACATTAGAGATTAAACGACAACCATTTGTTCCAGTCTAAGTCGGAAAGGCCTGCCCGATTCTTGATCCAGGTATATGAAATAGCTTTGATGTCTGTCACCAGTTTCTGCATCGAGGGTTGCTTTTGTTTGAAAATAAAGTCGTTCCTCATCAGCCATATGCACCAACACGTTGCCGCCACAACCGCGTATATCGACCTTTTAACATTCTTTTGACATTTGTGCGAGTGAATGAATTCAAGTAGTTGCACAATACTCAAAGTATATCTTGGGAGAGGTAGTTTCATCCACTGGAAAATCACAGTCAAGACCTCCTGAGCCGTATCACATGTTACCAATAGATGGTTAACCGTTTCCGTTTCATTGCTACAAAAGACACAGGATGTAGAAGGGAGCCAAATGTGATGCAAGTGGAGGGCTTCTCTAGTAGCGATTCTGTCGAGTACCACCCTCTAGAGGAAGCAATTCACCTTTTTAGGGATCCAATGTAACCATTTTAGAGCCTTTGTTTTGTTCAGGGTATCGATGTGGTCCAGCTCTGATCTGAGGTTATTGACTTTAAAATCCGCTATCTCCGAGCCCGATTTCCAAATCCAAACATCGGGTTTTAGCTGTATAATTACCTGGTTTATTGAGGTTGTGCATTCCACCCATTCCGCTAAGCATTCGTCGTTTGGAAGAGTATGATTGCTGCCCCAAAACCATTCAGCTTTGCCTTGATTTAACTTGTAATGATCCACCACTTTGCAGCCTTTATCACTTTCAAGTGCATATAAGCTAGGAAACCGGTGTCTCAATGTTTCAGAACCCGCCCATATGTCCATCCAAAAGAGGGTCTTATCTCCCTTCCCGATGATCGGAGTGAGTCTTTGTTGAACATTAATTGACTGGTTACCCGATATCTGACCCGTATTTATAATCGACTTCCACACTCCACCAATGGAATTCTTTAGTGGTATGTAAGATTGACATCTTACACCACCATGAATGGCTGAAATGACTGTTGCCCACAGCGAAGAAGGCTCGTTTTTATAACGCACAGCCCATTTGATCAACAGAGATTTATTCATCGATGCCAAACTACCGATCCCTAGTCCCCCTTTATTTTTTGGTGCGACAACTTTGAACCATGGGACCCAACTAACCTTATTTTTCTCCAAACATCCACCCCAAAGGAACTTACGACGATTTTTTTCCAGATGCTTTAATACATGGTTTAGTGCCGAGAAAAGTGAGAGATAATGGGTAAGTAAGTTCCCTAAAACCGCTTCAATCAGAGTTACTCTACCACCGAAAGATAAAGTACGAGCTTTCCATAGAGTGAGTTTCTCCTCAAATCTATCAATTATTGGCTTCCAGTTTTTTATCAAACCCATATTCAAACCAACCGGGAGACCCAAATAGATAAAAGGTAGCATACCCATGTTGCATTGGAGGATGCCAGCTTTTTGTTCGACTGTATTTGTAGGCACTCCCACACCGAAGAGTTGGCTTTTGTTAAAATTTACCTTTAGACCAGAGGCTAAATTGAAACTTCTCAATAACCTAGAAAGATTATGAATGTTTGAGTCCGACCATTCTCCTACAAACAGAACATCGTCTGCGTAAAGTAGGTGAGAAATGGAAGGGCCATTGTTTGGCATTTTGCATCCCTTGAAGATACCTTGTGCATTTGCCGTGACCGTGGCCACGTGTAGTGCCTCCATAGCAAGGATAAAAAGTAAAGGGGATAGAGGATCACCTTGACGGACCCCACGTTCCATCTTGAACTCAAGAGAAGGTGAACCATTGATTAGAACCGAGGATCTCGCAGATGTCAGAATACTTGAAATCCATTTTCGCCAAAGCGCTGGAAACCCCATTTGTGATAAAGTTTTATCCAAGAAACGCCAACTGATAGAGTCAAAAGCCTTTTCGAAATCCACTTTGAACAGCATCAATTTGTTTTTCGATTTCTTGCACCAGGAGATTAGTTCATTGATTATTAGAGGCCCCTCCAAAATACTACGCCCTTCGGTATATGCACTTTGGGTGTCGCTAACCAAATCCCCTATCACCTTCTTTAGTCTTTTGGCTAACAGTTTTGAGATAAGTTTCGAGAGGCAACCGATCAGGTTAATGGGTCGAAATTCTGATATGGATTGGGGGTTTTTAGATTTGGGCACCAGAGTAATAAAACTTGAGTTGCAACCCTGATTCAACTTACCGTGAACGTAGAAATGATCCACAAGGTAAACAAAATCAGCTTCTAGGATATTCCAGAACCGTTTTATAAAACTGAAAGTGAAACCATCCGGGCCTGGAGTTTTATCACCCCCACAGTCCCATACGGCTTCCTTAATCTCCTTTTTTGCAAAACATTTTACTAACATGGCCGATTGATCCGAGGTGAGTACCTAGAAACCGTTGTTGCAGAATACCGGTCTATTATGATTCTCCTCCTTGAAAAGCTGTTCAAAATGAGATTTGATTTCCTCTTTAAGAGATTCAGGTTCCGATACCCAGATACCATTGAAATTCAACCCATTGATTCTATTATGCTTTTGATGACCTTTGATTACACCATGTAAGAAGGAAGAGTTTTCGTCACCTTCCATTAACCATTTGACTTTTGCCCTTTGTTTGAGATCTTCAAGTTTATTTTCTTCTAACTCAGTCAGTGTTTTAGCCCATATCTCCCTGTTGGCAACTTCTTCTAATGAGAGACTCGCTGATTCAGCTTTGAGATCAAGAGCTTCTATTTTGTTACCCAGCTCACAAATAATTTTACTGTCACGAGCTTTAAGTTTCCTGCACCACGGTTTGATTGCTATTTTGACAGCTTTCAATCGTTGGCTAACTAGCTTATCCGGAGGGTACCTTTGTTGAATGCTTCTGTATGAATCCGCTACAATGTTGTATAGGCTTTCTTCATTCAACCAGGAGTTAAAAAACCGAAAGGGGGAGGGCCGAACGTTACCTCGGAACATTTTAACAATAACGGACGGTGATCCGATCTGAACCTGGGTAAACCAGTGAGTTTTGCGGCTGGCCACATGGACAAGAATGAATGACATACCAAAATCCTATCAATTTTGCTAAAACGCTTCCCGTCATCGGATCTATGCGTGAACGAGCAACCTAGCATAGTGTACTCGGATAGAGCAGCCTCACGAATAAAATTGTTAAATCAGCAGCTTGAGGATTGAACTTTGAGTTTTTCCTTTCATGTGGTTCACGCACACAGTTGAAATCGCCCAAAAGAATCCATGAGCCGGAATACGACTCAATTAGCACCGATAATTCCAACCACAATTCTTTGAGACTCTTGTCTTGTGGTGCATAAATATTTACGACATTAATTTTCTCACCCCCGTTCGTAAGGTCCCCTAATGTTGCCAGGAAGAATCTCCTTGACACCGAGGACTTGCGTACAAAAATCATTGGATCCCAAATGTTCAGCAGACCCCCAGATCTTCCCGATGCATTCACTAAATCTGAATCAAAAATAGAATTACCACAGAAATTTTTTACCTGTAATTTGGCTGAGTCTATGAACTGAGTTTCCTGTTCCGCTTTCAAGGAATCTCCCGCCCCTATGATATTTGTAGATAGGTAATTCATTTGGGAACCATTGACACCCTTTCGACCATGATTTGCTTCCTAATCTCTTCCACATTAACCGTAAATCCCAAGCACTCACCGACCTCTTTTGTGAGATACGCTTCTTTATCTATTTCACTGATGTCGTCCTGCAAATTTGGATCCTCTGGCTGTGAATTCGCTTCATGGGATCTAGAGTCCACCGACCTGCTCCTATGTTTTGAACATTCACCATTACGGTTCACCCACAAAGTGTCCTTCATTCATTGACGGAAATTTGAACTTCGACTTCCTGTTAGTGCTGGACCGATTGGTAATTGGCGGAGAGTGCTGAGGTAAGCCGTCACTATGATTAGGGGGGTTGTTGAGGTCAATTGCTGACCTTTTGTCCTGAACTTGATTAAGCAATTCCCTAAGATTAAAGGGATCAGGAGATAGGCTGGGCTGCACAGTGGGATCGTCGCTATTGGGCCCGATAGGGGGAGTTTCCAGAATTGCTTCATCAAATAAATTATTAAGCCCAATCGCCGAGTTCCTGGCCCATAAATCCATGGGCTTATCACGAGGAGGAGGTGGGGGGGTATCGTATGGCCCAAGGGTAGAACCCTCTGTGTTGGGAGAGGAACTGGTCCCCACATTGGAATTAATGTTACTTTGGTGGGATTTGTTAGGGGAAATGATTATAGCCGCCACATTTTTTAAAGATGAGTTAAAGTTGTACCCAGACATTTGATTACTATCGTTAGTCCCCAGGTCCCCAACTTTCGAAGCCGACTTTTCATTTTCTTTGGGGACAGAAGTTGAATCCGACTGTACGTATTCTGGTGGTTTACCCCTTCCTTTGAAATCGGCAAACATTACCGGAGCAAACGGAAAACCGGCAGTGATGTCTTCCGTGATCAATATATCGTGTGGATGTCCGTTCCAGTCAATGGTGAGCTTATTGTTAACCCGAGCCACGTTGTTGGTGATAATGCCAACCGTACTTACCGAGAGATCAATGTCTTCATCATTTGCCATAGAAGGCAGTACCACTGAGCCAATCAGTCCCCCAATCTGATCGAAAATATTTGGACCCCAGAAATGAATAGGGACACCCCTGATGGAGACTTTCGCCAACCGTTGAAATGGTATATGACGTCCGTCCCAGAAATAGAGATCGTTGAACCATTTTTCCCACGTATCAATTTTTTGTTCCAGAAATTCCATAGCCTCTGTTTTATTGGCAAAAGTTAATAGAAGCCTTAAACCCCCCATGTATCTAGGAATAAAACCTTGTAGACCATCTTCCTCTAATAACTGCTCGAAACATTTTAAGTCGTATGGATTTTTTAGTACAGCAACCAGAGAATTACTCCTCCATCTTTTCGAAGTTTCACTTTCCACCACCGTTATGTTTGCCGTTATATCTGGTACTTTGACTTGTTTTATGCCAGTGATGACTTCAGCATAAGTTCTGCCCTCGTTAACTTGTTCCGGAACATAATTGGCTTCGCATGCATCCCTATTATCTATGACCTGTCTATGATTGTGGGCGTGTACCTGCTTAGGTTGTGGGTGTTTGCTGGGATGATTTCCAACTTCCTTAACAAACTTAGCGGGTGTAACAAAAAGTTTTTTATGATCGATTCTGGCCGTACTCAAGTTGGTTGCCATCTGGAGGGGATCTCTTACCTGTTCAAATATTAAGAAACCAAAAGTGTTACCTCTTTTATCTTTTTTCCTAGGAACGTAAGCGTCGGACATCACACCGAATTCTCTGAAGACATCCCACAACAGGTAACTAGTTCAATCATCCGGTAGGTTACCAACATAAAAGGCAGTTTCTTTCACTTATGGACGCCTGTTTATCTTCCTTTCTTCAATCAATCTTTTACCTTTGTATTTGGCTACCCTCCTTTGTTCATCTCGTCTGTCTTCGTATCGCATGTCGACTCTATAACGACCATGATTATCCATTATAAGTGAAAGGACAACCGGGGTAACGTGGAAGAGATGGCTGTTTGCTCGATACACGATGCTTTAAGAGGTTAATAGGATTCGTTACGATCTAACTAAACTATAAAAATAGCTGTGACCGATGACAGACCTACTAAGCAATCAAGGATCGGATGAGACAAGAACAACCGCGGGAGGTACGGATGGGGCCGGGGCGGTGAAGGGAGGGGGACGGACTCCAAAAGGCGAATGGATTTGGACTGCAACTGAATAGGGAAGGTGGTAACCTCAAGACACAAGGTCGATATCACCACAGACACTATGCAGATTCAATCTTCCTCGTCGAGCACTTCCGGCAGCCCGGATACTATGATTATTTTGGTTTTTTTTTTCGAGTGATGTGGCCGGAAAAAGTGAAAACGGTTGGGTTTCCGGTGCGGTAGAGTATTGGAGAAAGAGGTCTTGATGGTTTATTGGAGAGGGTTTTGCCACGCCTTAGTATTAAGTGTACCATGAGTGCATTTTTTTTGCTCATATTAGTTGCTCCATTGATTTGGTATATGTGATATAGGTATGATCTTGAATATTCGAATACGAGACATCTACTATGGGGACTTGTGCACTTATAACTATGCCATCTGCTTGAAGATTTTGAAAATCATCTTATAAAGACTTTAGGCTAGGAAAAAAAAAACCAATGTGGTACGTTATATAATGAATTATTCAAATTCTTTATGACTTTTTATATAAAAACTGGGGGGGGGGGGGGGGGGGGGCATGATCCATTGAGCCCATAAAAGTTATCACTATTTAAATATTAAAACGATAGCTAGTAGTGATGAAATACTGTAATTATTCTTTAACTGCAAATTTATTAGACAAATCCAACCCATGTAGAGCAACAAAATAAAATATAAGATTTGATTATAACTTTATATAAGAAATTTCAAAACGCACTAATGTGGACAAAATATGATGATCTTGACCGTAATAACACTTGACCTTGATAGGCTAACGTGTTATTTTATAAAGAAAGTAATAGGAACGGGCATATTAAAAAGAAGTTTATTATAATATCCATTTTGTTTATTATAGTTTTGTCTAGGGTTATAAACGAACCAAACGAATACGAACAAGGCCTTGTTCGTGTTCGTTCGTTAAGGAAATAGATGTGTTCACGAACGGTTCATGAACACTTACCGAACGAGATTTTATGTTCGTGTTCGTTCATTAGGAAATGGGCTTGTTCACGAACAGCTCACGAACACAAATAAATTTGACGAATGCGACGAAGGATAAAGGTGGATGGCCCAAAGAGTAGCACTAGAACTTGAATTCCTTATTGCGGAACGGAGGTCGATCGTATTTGTCGATGTAAATAATAAGAAATGAAATGGAAATGGTGCATAAACAAGGTGAAATAAGGTTTTCTTGTTTAATTCTTAGGGTAATAAAATAAATATAAGTTTAATTATATAAAAAGTATATAGATAAAATATATGCAAGTACAAAAATCTTTTATGAAAACACAAACATGCGAACATAAACTAACGCAAATGAACGAATATTCACAAACACGTTTAAGAACACCTTACCGAACGTTCACGAACACAATTGAACGAATGAGACATTTGTTCATGTTCGTTCATTTAACTATAAGAACGAAATTCCTTGTTCGTGTTCGTTCGTTTATTGAACGAACGAACATAAACGAAGTTCCCACAGAAGGGTTCACGAACTGTTCGCTGAACGTTCGGTTCGTTTACAGCCCTAGTTTTGTCACATAACATTCCCAAATCCTTTTCTTAATCGAGCATGTACCGTAACTTTTGAAAAAATTACAAACCTTGCAATAAAAAAATGATGTTTTAAAACACCATTTACACAGAAAAATATAAGATGTAAATCAAAACTAAAACATGGTTTATAAGGCTCGATAAATTTATATCTACAAAGTAATGGGCTTATGAAAATGTAGTTTGATCCAATCCGAGCTATTCTACTTATCTACAAAATAATGGGCTTATGAAAAAGTAGTTTGATACAAGAGATCTTCTTGGGTGTTTTACATGAAAGTCCCCACTATGCAAATACATTCACAATACTAACATACTAGTAGAAAACCCGCGCGATACGACGGCTAGTCAACACATACTTCTTGGGTGTTTTACATGAAAGTCCCCACTATGCAAATACATTCACAATACTAATATACTATTAGAAAATTCGCGCGATGCGACGGTTAGTCAACACATACTTCTTGGGTGTTTTACATGAAAGTCCCCACTATGCAAATACATCCACAATACTAGTATACTAGTAGAAAACACGCGTGATACGACGGCTAGTCAACACATTATTAACACGATAAAACATATCTAGACCGGTTAACAACATTTATAACATGCACCACACGTTTAACTTGTGATCTTAAATATGATATTGATAGGTCAACACAACACATTCATGACCCTTATGTTAAAACATAATAATAATAATAATAATAATAATAATAATAATAATAATAATAATAATAATAATAATAATAATATTTTGAAATAATTGACACTCTTAGGTTTTATAAGAAAACTTTTAACAAACAAATTCAAACAAAGTTTTATTTTATGATTGTTTTTATAATCTAGAAAAAAAAATGTTACTTTTTAATTTTAAAGTCTTTATTAAAAATAATAATAGTAGTAGTAGTGGTGGTGATGATGATGATGATGATGATGATGATGATGATGATGATGATGATGATGATGATGATGATGATGATGATGATGATGATGATGATGATGATGATGATGATGATGATGATGATGATGATGATGATGATGATGATGATGATGATGATGATGATGATGATGAGGAGGAGGAGGAGGAGGAGGAGGAGGACGAGGACGATGAGGAGGACGAGGACGATGAGGAGGACGAGGACGATGACGATGACGATGACGATGACGATGACGATGACGATGAGGATGACGATGAGGATGAGGATGATGGTGGTGGTGGTGGTGGTGGTGGTGGTGATGATATAGATAAATAAATGTGGTAACATTTCACGTTTATTGTGTTTTATTACTTGTTAACTGTGTTTAGATAATAGTGGAAATAATCATGATAATTTGGCGTTTTCTGCATGTCATTGAACTATTTATATCTTATCGTGTTGATGTGTCTTTGCGTGCTATATGTATTAAGGACTTCAAGTCCAAAGTAAGTGATACATTAAGAGTGCTCCAAAAATATTTAATCGTGTTGGTGTGTCTTCGCGTGCCATATGTATTAAGGACTTCAAGTCCAAAGCAAGTGACACATTGAGATTAGTGGTGGATTCAAAAAAATTTTTCACTGTGTTTTTTTGGTAGATTTTCATTAATCCTCACTAATTTTTTTTAAATCACACAAAATTTCCACTGTTTTTTTCATTTTTTCCAAATTGAGGGGGTTACCGGGAACCCCCAAAACACCTCTGGATCCACCACTGATTGAGATTGCTCCAAAGATATTTACCAAATCACCAAGGTGAGACGCGATTATCTGGAATCAAATGATTTGTCATTTATAGACGTTTGTCATTTATCCTATTATGACATATTACAAGACTACGCTATTGAATAAGAATATTTTAAGTGAATCAAGAAAAAACCTCATGTAAATTGTTGATCCTAGGCATTCTTCATATGAGAATAGTGTAGATACTCATATTCTAAGTGAATCAAGATAATACCTCATTTTAATTGTTTATCCTAGGTATTCTTCGTATGAGAATAGTTTAGATACTTGTATTGTTAATCGGTAATGAGCATTGAGTTGGGTTGGTTTTTTATTAAGAACCGAAAATTAAACTTGGGCAAAAAAAAAATTAAACTTGAGCTGAACATGTTGACTTTAGTTGAAGTACTTAAGAAGAATAATCAATTATTATTGGTTTAAGTTTTTTTATATTTGATTGCCTACTCTTTTTATAAGGTCTTTTACATAAGATTCCAATGTGTAAACAAAATGAGCCAAACCAACAGAGCATATCAGGGAAGGAAGATGGACTGGACTTACTCTAGTTCATCGAGTCAGCTATTGGGCTTATTCAGCCTATAAGCAATAAGTGTTTTAACTTTAAAACACTACTATGTAAAAAGGCTCACTAAGAGTCTAAGAGGGACAACTAAGCATAAAAGGCCTAAAGGGATAAAAATACACAATTTTGAACTTTTCTTTATTCATTGAGGGGGTTCATTATTCATAATACTTTATTAGAGGTGAGTAGAAAATCGAAATAACTTAACCTTAATCGAAATAATCGAGAAAAACAAACCAAAAAAAAAACTGACGGTTCAGTTTTCGGATTTTCAATAACCGAAAATTTCGGTTTGGTTTTCGGATAATCATTTTCAATAACCGAAAAAACCGAATCGAACTGATCCGATAAGTTATAATAGTAGGCCTAATCCATATATTTTTATGTTAGAGTGTAAGTTGTTTAAGTATTTAACCAATGCTAGTAGAAATTATTAATTTTACTCTTGAATGTTAAGTATTTATAATAAAAAATTAACATATGTTTATTTATAATTGAAATGATTTATTTATCGTCTTCAAGAAATAAAAAAATTAATAAAAAAATAAATAATCTTAAAGTATTATAAAAAAAAATTATTAATAAAAACTTTGAAAGATAAATTAGAAGGTTATGTTTACGTGTTATTACTTACTACACCCTACGTCTCATAATACGGTTCAAGAAACCGGTTCTTATTAGAAGCAAAATCCAGAATGTAAGCATGCCCGAGATCGATTTGTAGGCCCTGTGCTATGCCTGCCTAAAGAAGACAATGAGAAAAATATTTAAATAAAAAACAATTAAACCCTTGTGCAGACAGGGAAAAAAGATCAAATCCACTACTACACAAACAGGTTTCAGCTACAAAGTTTTGCTATGGAAAAAATTCCATTGCAACTTTGCTACGAATTCACTATAGATTCGTCATGAACATATTTTGCTACGGTTTAGCCATGGATTTTCCATTGCAAAAAATATCTGTAGCAAAATAAGTAGCAATTTTTTTTGCTACGAACATATTAGCTACGGTTTAGCTACGAATTTTCCGTTGCAAAAAAGATTTGTAGCAAAGTCCGTTGCAAAATTAAGAAAATGAATATTTAATAAACTACTTAATATAATTCGTAGCAAAATCTATAGCAAAATAATGTTCAAGTCATATTTTAACCACGTATATTCCATTGAAGAAAAACATTCGTAGCAAAGTCCGTCGCAAAATTAAGATAATATAAAATTCATAGCTACATTTGTAGCAAAATTTAGACAACAAATATTTGTAAACTAGTCTTAAGCTACCCGCGTTGCGGGCCAGTGGGCATAACAACATGCTACCAACGTTGAGGAGATGGGGACGTAAAACCATACTAAGTAGCATCGAACGAAGACCAAAACCGGGTAAAGCGTAAAAAACACGAATTTCCAACAAAAAGTGACTTACGTGACGTAAAACGTAGAAGGAGTCGAATTTATAACGATGCGTATTAGAAAGTGGAGGGGGGTAAAACAAACTTAAAAGACCAAATGTGATCACCAATTACGAATGAAAAAAAAAACCACGACTGGCCAAATGTGACTATCAAACACTGCGCTAAATAGCAACGAACGACGAACAAATCCGAGAAAAACGTAAAACAAAAACTTTAACCTCTGTGACACAAATTATAAAAACTAAAGTTTTGTTACAAAATGAAAAATCATAATGCCAAAAAAAAGAAGACAAAAAGACAAAAAAATATAATATTCCTCCCTATGTTATTAAAATTAAAATTGAGAGATTTAATAATAATAATAATAAGGATAAGGATAATAAAATATTTTTAATAAATAATATTAAAATTGAAATTAAGAGATTTATAGATGATGATAATAATAATAATAATAATAATAATAATAATAATAATAATAATAATAATAATAATAATAATAATAATAATAATAATAATAATAATAATAATAATAATAATAAGAAGAAGGATAAGGATAATAAAATATTTTTAAATAAAAATATAATTGTGAAGTTGAAGGAGAAATTGCCATGTGGCATTAATTGTAGTCTTTTATTAATATTTAGAATATTAGATAAGTGAATAAAATCCATAGCAAATTTCGTAGCAAAATCAAGAAAAAATTATTAAATCAAGAAAAAAGAATATTGTAGAAATTCGTGTGCAAAGTTATGAAAATAAGTGTTTAATTCAAAAGTTAAAAACTTAGTAGGAAAAGTGGTAGCAAACTAAATGAAATAATTACTTAAAATATAATAAATAATGATTTTCTAGCAAAATTTTAAAATAATTGTGATCTATCCCCGTCAATAAGGGTAGAACTTGCTTAAGAAGGTCAAACTTAGTTTTTGTTAATTTTGGATAATTGTGGACATGGTTCATCTAATATAACACGTTGAAACCAAATATGACTTAACTGGGCTCACAACATTCAACTAAGAGTTAGGGTGATTCTAAAAACCTAATATGACTCATTAAAACATCTCACAACATTCAACTAAGAGTTAGGGTGATTCTAAAAACCTAATATGACTCATTAAAACATCGGTGGCCAATTAAACTCAATAAAAAATCAAAGTTGGTCATTCATGATCAATCATTTATATCCTTCACTAAATCTAACACGTTAAAACTTGATATCTAACTTATAATTAAAGACTCCAAATAACGCCACATAGCATTTTCTCCTTCAACCTCATAAATTTTATTTATATTTATTTAATAGATTTTTTTTAGTATTAATATTAAGTAATAACCAATATATAGATATCACTTATTTTTATTCTTATCTTTATCTAAAATTAATAAATAATTTCAATATTGCAATTTAGATCCTTTGTTTTTACTTTTAACCCAAAGTTTTTCATCTTTTACAATTTAGTTCCAACTCTTTTTTATTTTCAATTTTGGTCCACAATACTTTTCATCTTTCCCAAGTTTTTCGTTTCGTTCGGAATGTTGTGAGTTAACGCACCGCAACGTGCGTGTGGGGTTCAACATTTTTCGTATATTTTTTCCTGTTTGACTGGCCCGTCGCATCACATCTATTTTTCTGCGTTTGACAAGTCCGTCCAACACGCGGTCCTGGATGGACTTAGTTATGCTTTTTATGTTTTACGTTTCGGTTTAATTTCTCAGCAACGAGCGTGCGTGATTCAAGTATTTTACGTCTGATTTTCGTTCGACGTTATTTTTTTCCGTTTTTATTTATTTTGTTTTTACAAGATTTTCCGGTGTTGGTGGTCACTAATAATGGTATAGTATTGCTACTACTTAACACAGTTTTATGACAATCGCTGCAATGCAGGGGTTTAATACTAGTAATGTAATACAACTCATCATGTCCTATTAAGATGTAATATGATTATTAAGACCCAATATGGACTGTTAAGACATGTTTGACCTATTATCACTCATTACAACCTATGTTAGTAAACAAGATTCAATATTCGTTTAATGAGAATAAACATTGGTGAAACATACTAAATTCTCCTATATATTAATAAACCAAAGGAATGAACAATAGAAAGGTTATTTTGGTCACTTTTTTGTATCACCACTTTAAAAGAGAGATAACAGTCAGAGAAAGATACTCACTCTACCTGCGGTCATGGCCTCCGGCCGATTGTAGCCGGCCATGCACTCCGGTCGACTGACCTAACAACGCCACTGAATCACGACGGCGGTTAGGGTTACCGGAATGTCTACATGAGGCGGAAGTTTTCTGTTGAGGGAATTTGGTTCGACACGGAAGCAACGACGGTGGAGTTTAGGGTTCCGATGACCCTTTTGGTACTCCGACGAGAAGCTCCAGCTCTGAATGTTATTTTCACAACTACAAGTTCATTTGTATGGTTGGCTGTAACCACTGTCGGTTACTTCCAATATCGCCACCGCCATCGCCGCTGCTTGCAAATCTGAAACCCTGACCCCCAAACCCTTCTTTCTCTTACTGGGTTTCTGCTGGTGGAATTTTTGTGTGGTTGGCTATGTTTAAGCTGACAGTTGTTAGGCTGTGATGAGTATCAAATTCATATAGATCATTGATAAAGATGGCGCGGCAAGGGTAGTGGATGGTAGGTATAGAACTGCAACCCACCTTGCAGCCAGCTTCTTTTGGAACTCTGAGCCTTAGATTTGTTTTTATTGTGTCTTTGATTTTTAATGTTTCTCTGGTGTTTGCAAATGTGTTGATACATATGTGTTTGTCGTATGCTTTTCGCTGAATTGGTTGATTTGTGATAACGAAAAAAGATTAGGTGTTGATCGATTGGTAAATTTGGTGTTAATTCTTTGTTGACAAATTTGGTCTTAATTGATAGGTAAGTTTATGTAGCTCAGCGGTGGTCCGATAATGATGACGGTGGTGGCGTTAATAGCAACGATGGCTGTTTGGTTTCTGACAAGGGTTCGACGCTGGTGGTGGTTTCACAACAGTGCAAATGAGTGGGGTCGGTGGTTTGGCCGGCAGATCTGCTAGCACATGGACTGTTCGCGGCGGTGATTGTTGGTTGAGCCGTTCTGTGGCTGACGATGGGGTGCCGTGGTGGTAACGGCGTTTTGGGCGGCGGCTAGAATTCCATTCCGACGACGATGAGGTAATGGGTTTTCAGTTACAGATGTAAGGTACACTTTGAAAACTAAAGTTAAGGTATATGAAATGTTATATCTTTGATTTTTGAGTTTTCTTAATTACGGCTATGAATTGTGATAGGAACTGAAGCTATCTAACATTTTTCCAAATATAAATACACATAAAACCTTGTCATTTAATCCCACCCTTTTTCTTTTGGTAGTGCTCTCTCTCAGTCTTCGACCTCTCTTTCTTCTATGGATTTCTCTCGCCAGCCAGTCGAGATTCGGCCAGCGATACTCCCCTTAAGGTAAAAACAACTTACATCAGATCCTATTATAATCACTTCACGTTATTCCGTTGTTATTTGTGTTTATCGGCTTTCATTATATCTGCGTCTAATAGTTTATGTGATCTTTTCAACACCAATTGATTTCAGAGAAAGAGTGCAGTTCTTTTGTTCAAAGTATATCCCTTTAATCTATGTTAATTGATCATTTTAGATCAAGGTGTGTTATCATAAATTTGTAATCGGAATTTAGGTTGTTAGTGGATTGTTTATGGAGGGTAGAAAAGGTTGGCGGGTGAGGTTTAGATTTTTTTTAACGACAAATTTCTTTACAGCTGTCGTCTGTGGGACTTGAACCCAAGACCTCTCCCCCCAAGGTGTTTAAAGGCATTGCCTTTGCCAATGGACCACCACCCCATTGGCGGTGAGGTTTCGATTTAAGGTTTTGGTTATGTACCTGACATGACAAAGTAACAACATTGTTGAGTTCTGGTAACTATCGATGGTGTTTTGTGGTGGTCAGTACGCTTTCAGGTTCAAATGCCGACTACACTTTCTAATCGCTTGCATTAGATTGCGCGATTTTTAAATGCTCGGTTCATATCCTCTCGGAGCTCGTGAAGAATGGTATGATTGATGAATCTAAGTTTGGTTTTTCTTTAATTTTACGTGTCTCCGTTGTTACGCCTTGATTTCGTAGTGTTTGTTGTTGTCTTTTGTTATCCAAACAGTGAACTTTGTTGAACAATACTTATAGTTTGTCGCACATCGAGGTGCGTCTCCAGCGGCTGAGCTACGTAACGACAACTTAGTTTGATTAACAATCTCTTTTTTGTTCCAATGAAGTTCTTTGGAAGTTCAAACATGAGGCTATAACAACTGAACGTAACCTGAGTCAAAACTGGGTCTGCCATTCTCCCTACAGTGACAACTAAAGCCCTTCAGTTGCTTTCTAATGCCACTTATCAGCTGGACCAGTAAAGCAACTATGCGCCAAATGACACAGATCATCTAATAACAGTGGTAGCCGTCTAATAACAGCTGGGCCAGCTAAGGTGTTTCCTGTGCCACCTTAAACACTATTTCATTTGAAGTTTACCAATTTCATATTTATTTTGTTTGGTTGGCAGGACGATATCTATATATATCAACATTTATTTTGTGGGTTGCTCTGCCAATGTGCTAGAATAATATATTCCCGAACTTAGCATGCGTAAGAAAACCATCTTTTAATTTTCTAAACCCTGGATACTGGTTAGGGAAAGGTGGAAACAGGGTGAAAGCTAATTCAATTAACTATTAGTTATATATTCATGTGCTATTGCAATCTCTATTGACGGCAGTTTTGACCCACTGATGTGACCGGTTAGGATTTATCTCTAACGGGTCAAATGAATAAAAAGTTTGGTGTTGCGGATACAAATTGCTTAGCTGATATTTGCAAGATTTTTTCCCATGGAATGAATAGAATAAAGTGGTAAATGAGATCTTTTTGTTTGTAGATTTAAGCCTCAACATCAAGCAAAGCTGCTCATGAAACTCTCCTGCCATTAAGGTGTCACACCCCAACCGATGGCGGAAACATCGGGGCGTGGCACTGAGCGAAACAGATTGTCTAGAAGTTTCCATAACAACTATATTTACCAAATATTTAAAGCAACACGTCCCATACCATGTCATAAATGATAATACAATTATTACAGAAAAGATCTAATCAAATTGTTCTGTTCCGACAACTCAGATTTTTATTACAGATAATTGTTTATTGTTGACCTAGGTCTTTCCTAGCCTTGATTTCACAGCAAAGTAAGCAAATAAGCATCCTAAGCACTTGTCACATAAGTTAAAGTAAAAGTCAATACACATAGTGTAAAGGTGAGCATACAAGTTTAATAGATATAATAGAGTTCGAAATCGATTACGCATAACCAGCACGTACACAGTGTGAAATAAGACATGTTAGTTATCGACATGAACCTATCGATACCAATGACTGCGGGTTGACTGCCCAAGGCAGTTTGCGATAAACACTCACCACTGTGAGCCATGTAACTAATTATCCTTAACAACCCCTGAGTGAACAGGTGCTGAGTCCAAACAATAGTACTATCATTTCTAAGGTAGGTAGACAACATTCCATGTGTAAACATAACAAACAAGCATTCATTAAGTCACGTTTAACATGCGGTAACGGTTAGCGTTAAAAGTATTGCGTAGTGTGGTCGATGTGATTTAGAATAAGTAACGTATGTAACACCCAAAAGTGCATAAAGCAAAAAGGGATCGAGTATACGATTGATGGATTGAAGGGAGCGTTAGAGAGTAAGGTTAGCCTGATTAGAACGATAGCGTAATGATGAGTGACACGCAAAATGATGCAAAGTATAAGTGGGTCGGACAACAATTCGATCAGATTGTAGTCCGATCGGACAGCTGGTCGTTCGAGTGACAGTCCGCTCGGATGGTCATCCGATCGGGTGACCTTTCGAGTGGATTGTTACTTCCTTTGGGTAGGATGTGTTTGTGTATGATGGCTTGACTTTTGAAGTTTTTGTGGTAGCATTTTGAAAACATCGAAGTATCTCTATCTTTCAGGTCGGTCGATCGAACGGCTGTTCGATCGGACGATGACCCGATTTGTTGGACACTTTAGTGAGAACAAGTTCACCGCAGTTTGTCGTTCGATCAGTTAGTAGTTCGATCGGATGTCAATCTGTTGGTGTTGAACATGTTGAAAATTGTTTAAGTGTTGAAGTCTGGTCATTACATGGTTGAGTGGTAGTCCGATCGGTCGGCCCTTCATTCAATGATCATCCTTCAAGACTTTGAAAGTAATAGTCAAGTGTGGGGCCAAGGTGCAGATCGATCGGGTGACAACCCGTTCGGATGACAACCCGTTCGGATGACAGTCCGATCGGACGGCATTCCATCCTGGTTGTTCCGTTCATCTGACACTTGTTTGTTTTGATAGTTTGTTGTTTTATCGAGATGTGTTGATATCGTGCTAACCAACAGAACCCCATCCTAAACCCTAGTGACCCGATTGAACAGGAACCACCCAAGTTCAGTCAGTCCACTTGTTCAAGACGGTTGTTCTTGGTTAACCCAGAATCGGAAATCTCGTGGATAGAATACGGATCTTGAACCAACTCATTAACAGCAAGAGTAGAAGGTTAGAACAAGCTCCGATTTTATCGGTTTTAAGTGCACTGAGTGTAAAAGAGTTGAAAGAAAGTTGGAAAACCATCTTTCAATCCTTTTCACCGTGAATATGTTTAGATCTATAAAAGATCTTTGTTTGTTTATGTAGAAATCGGTTAGATCTAAGTTGCTCTCGGTGGATTGAAGCCAAAACATGAAGTTCTCAAGAACACCATGATGACATCATCCTAGAACACCTCAAATCTAGTGATTTCAAGGTTAAAAGTTAAGATTTAAAAGATAGAAAGGTGTAGAATCAAGTGTAGATCAAAGATGTACAAGATTTAGGTTGAGATCTTACCAGAATTGTGATAAATCGGAGAAAAAGTGAGGTTGGAGCGCTGGTCGGACAGAGAGTACCAAAAGTAGAAAGTTTGATGGTGACATGGGGTATTTATAGGGTTACCCAAAGTGGAAAGGGGCTGGTCGATCGGGTGGCAGCCTGATCGATTGGCTGGCCGATCGGGCGGCAGCTCGATCTGTAATACCCTAAGAAAATAAAATCATAATAAGTAGGATAAACTAAAATATCTGATTATACTAAACTTTGTATATAATATCATTTTAGATAATTAAAAAAAATCATAGTAATGCATGTAAAATTGTTAGCTGGTATTCAAAAAATAAAAATAATAATAATAATAATAATAATAATAATAATAATAATAATAATAATAATAATAATAATAATAATAATAATAATAATAATAATAATAATAATAATAATAATAATAATAATAATAATAATAATAATAATAATAATAATAATAATAATAATAATAATAATAATAATAATAATAATAATAATAATAATAATAATAATAATAATAATAATAATAATAATAATAATAATAATAATAATAATAATAATAATAATAATAATAATAATAATAATAATAATAATAATAATAATAATAATAATAATAATAATAATAATAATAATAATAATAATAATAATAATAATAATAATAATAATAATAATAATAATAATAATAATAATAATAATAATAATAATAATAATAATAATAATAATAATAATAATAATAATAATAATAATAATAATAATAATATAATAATAATAATAATAATAATAATAATAATAATAATAATAATAATAATAATAATAATAATAATAATAATAATAATAATAATAATAATAATAATAATAATAATAATAATAATAATAATAATAATAATAATAATAATAATAATAATAATAATAATAATAATAATAATAATAATAATAATAATAATAATAATAATAATAATAATAATAATAATAATAATAATAATAATAATAATAATAATAATAATAATAATAATAATAATAATAATAATAATAATAATAATATAATAATAATAATAATAATAATAATAATAATAATAATAATAATAATAATAATAATAATAATAATAATAATAATAATAATAATAATAATAATAATAATAATAATAATAATAATATAATAATAATAATAATAATAATAATAATAATAATAATAATAATAAAATAATAATAATAATAATAATAATAATAATAATAATAATAATAATAATAATAATAATAATAATAATAATAATAATAATAATAATAATAATAATAATAATAATAATAATAATAATAATAATAATAATAATAATAATAATAATAATAATAATAATAATAATAATAATAATAATAATAATATAATAATAATAATAATAATAATAATAATAATAATAATAATAATAATAATAATAATAATAATAATAATAATAATAATAATAATAATAATAATAATAATAATAATAATAATAATAATAATAATAATAATAATAATAATAATAATAATAATAATAATAATAATAATAATAATAATAATAATAATAATAATAATAATAATAATAATATAATAATAATAATAATAATAATAATAATAATAATAATAATAATAATAATAATAATAATAATAATAATAATAATAATAATAATAATAATAATAATAATAATAATAATAATAATAATAATAATAATAATAATAATAATAATAATAATAATAATAATAATAATAATAATAATAATAATGGATGATAATGATTTTGACTTCAAAAATGTTCCATCTTGAAAATAAAATGGAAAGCCCAAATCGTTACATCTTCTTCAAATGAATGGGCCGAATTCTTTAATAATGGTAGCCTATCATCTGACCTAATAACACTAGCCATCTCATTATCGATTTTGTTTTCTTGCCGCACAAGCTTTTGCCACCGCTGTTGCGCTACTTGACGCGGCTCCTTGGTTGTCAATATCAATTCAACCCGCGAAAACTGCCACCGCCTTGATTCGTTTCCGTTTGATGGACATAAAACTTAAATAATTTTTCTCTGTTCCGCAAATAAGGTACCAATTCGACCTCTTGTCTTGTCTGATTCGTTTATGGATGTTTCGCATTCTAGATCATTGAATTGTTCCGGCGACTTAACACATCTTTAATCAAAATTTGATTTACGGAGAAGATAAACTGACAAATAAATAATGGGTATACAAAGGTTCTGTTGGTTGTGTTTTTGCTTGTTAGTATTGGTCGATCTATCAGATAATTCATCACTACAGAAGAGGAACTTACCAAAGTTTCTACACAATAATTACATGCTCGTTCCTTTTTATTTTGCTTGATAATAATAAACCTACGTCTACACTTTTATATGTAGAAGCCATCACCATATGGAATCTAGCAACTTAACTTTCCACCACTCAAATTAAGGATTTTAATATCACTGTATCATTCTTTTATGTTAATATGTATATACAAACATGTAGCCTTAAGAAATAGGAAAACCCATTTTCTTTGCCACTCATTTTGATATCTGATTGAAGAACACGAGTCCGGTTTGGACTCATATGCTTTCATGCATTGTTATGCCTAATTCCAATTATAATAGTAGATATATGATTATTTTAATATAGTTTACAACTTATATAAATATTATTTAAGTTAGATAAAGTGATTTTTAAAATGATTGTATATGCACGTTAGTAATAAAAAGGTACATATTGTTTTATTACTTTTATAATAATAATTATAAATTTTGAGTTTAACATGTATATATAAATTATAGAACAATCCATAGAGGGAAGAAATAAGAGTCGTACATGTCTTTGTCGTCGGGCAATCAATGAGTCAACAAATCATATAGCCGAATTAATGTTAGTAAAATTTAATGATGAAAATTAGGTCGCCTACTCGTCCAAGACAAATTGTTTTGCTTTGCTTACTTATAAGGTACGGATTCGCGACTCTTTACATCGTAGTATAACTTTATTTAATTTCGTTACTCTTTGGTACGGATTCTGCTTATTTTCATCGTAGTATAATTTCCAATTCCTTCTATGGGTACGAATTCTTAAGTCTCGATATCGTAACGTAATTTTATTTTCATTACTCTTAGTACAGATCTTTGTCTTTGTTTTAGAGTCTGATTATCATAGTTTGATACCTATATTCGTTTGATATGTGATACGTTATCTGAGTCAGTATTGTATCTGTCTACTTATTTGTTAGTATATTGTAGCATGCCATACCTCAGACTTGTATCATGGTCGCATGTTACTGTTAGTATTATTTTCAGTTGCCTGTAAATTATTTATAAGGCGTTAGTATATGTACTCTGTCACCCAAGCATGTCAGGCTTGTCATTTGGGCGTCAACGGCATGGCACTTATCGTGACAGTGCGTAATCAAAGTTCACAGCGTCTTTAGCTCGTGCTTGTGTAGCACCTTGGCCACTAGAGGCGTATAGATCGATCTTAGCTCTGAGTTTGAGTTTGTTTGTTTGTTTGTCTGGAGATGGAATAATGGGTGAACGCCACACTCACCATCTCATAGGTACATGGACTAGCTAGCTATGTACGAGTCTGTTCTGTTTATGGCTTTGGGTGCTTCTGCGTTACACGACTTAGTTTGTTGATATATCTGTCGTGTAAGTTAGTATACGTTTCTGTATGTGAATATGTTCAGATTTGTTCTGATATGTTTGATATGTTTTGTACGCATCTTATTATGCTTCCGATCGTGTATGGGGTTCTGTTTCCGATTATGTTCAGTATCTCTGTTCTGATATGTGTACGCATATGGTTATGTTTCCGATCAGTATTGGGTTAAGTGTGCTTCTGACTATGTTTAGTGTCCGATTCTGTTATGTATTAGTTATGTCTGTTTCGACTCAGTATCTATACCGATTTATATCAGTTTCATCTTAGTATCAGTCTTGATTTAGATTTAGATTCGGTGTTATACGTTTAGTTTGTATCCGTCAGTACATGTATTCAGTATTTGATTCAATGTCTGTTCTATTCTTGCCGTTGGATCTGTCTTTATTTCGTGTCGATTCTCTCAATCGGTTTAAGTAACTTCGTAAGGATTACATTATTCTACTTTTGAACTCAAGTTATCTAGATTATCTTGGTTATTAAATATGAATCTACAAAGCTATAAAATAGTTATTTCAATTAAATAATAACTTATGGAATTCGATTAATTAAAAGATGTGATTTTGAATCTAAGCGTGTATTTAAAGATAATAGTTCGACAATTCTGTTCTTTTAAAGATCATGGGATTTTAAATGATATTTAAAATGTTTTGGCTTGGCTATTTGTTTTGTTCCTGTTTCCCATGTCGTTTTACGGAATGGTCGAAAGTGTTTCATTCGGAAATCCAGATTATTTAAATTATTTTATTTTTAGAATATAAATTTTCAAAGTTAGAAAATTAGTTCTTTTTCAATGATGGATTTGCTATGAAATAAGATAAACTATTTTATGTTAATGAAGTTCAAACGTTCAATATAAGAAAATAGCTTTGTCAAGTATCTTGTTCTAAATAGCATTATTAAAGATTCTTCAAACTATCCGATAGTCATTAGTTTTTGATTTGTTCAAACGTTCCATTGACAAACAACAGGTTAGAAATTTTTCTTTTTATACGAATACTAGATTATTTAAATGATGTTTTAAAATAAGTCCGTTTATACAAGATAAAATGTTTTTGACATCATGGTCAACAATGTATCAGTTTCTAGTTTCTACATCGGTTTTGTGTTGGGTTCTGTAACGGTTATGTATATGTCAGCCTTTTGTTTCCGTGTCAATTTCCATGTCAGCTTCAGATCGGTTCGTGTATCAGTTTTTATATCAATCCTGTGCCTGCATCTATTTTCAGTACTCGTGTTAGTAAGCGTCTCAGTTTTGTCATGTTGTGTTTTGTTTTCACTGATATGACTTTACTTGTACTGTTGATTTCTCCGTTACTGAGCAATTTTTGGCTCAGCCGTAGTTTTCTTTTTGTGTTTGTCCTTTTGTTTTACAGGTAATCTGGGATTTCAGTGAGGTGCGTTAGGAAGTTGATGACCAAGATTCTTTATTTCAGTAATGTAATAAATGTCATTAGGATCTTTTTATTTAATGTTATGGATTAGTTTTAGTTTTGATATCTGTAAGAGTGACACGTCTGCCCTAGCGGGTTTGGGGTGTTACAATTATGGTATCAGAGCGAAGGCTCTTTCCTGTAGAAAACTTAAATCTTAAAAAGTAAACTTGTGAGTTAATGGGTAGACGTTGGGTTAGGATTATACCTTTTGATTAATCTGCCTACTCTTCATTTTGTCATCTTGGGTCTATCTGCTAGAAGTGTTTCCTTTGTCTATAGCTACCAGACTTGTCTATAATCATGTTGAGTATCTGATTCTATTTCTATATTGGTTGTACCTATCAGATGCAATATTCACATCACTTTTGTGTCGTTATGAGTCTCAGTGTCAGTTTTAGTTTTCAATTTTGACTCAAATTCTGTGTGTAGGTATATTCCGCAAATGTTTTAAGTGTCTATCTCAGTATTTGTTTGTGCGTTGGTTTTTATCTCCGCTTCTAGTTCATATCAGTTAACAAAATTTCCATGAGTTCTAAAGTACCTTGTTTCGATATCTAGGTTATTTAAGTTATTTTGTTTCTTAAATGTTAATTTTCCAGTTATAGAAAATGGATACATGATTAGTTGTTAAATTCGATAAAATATTAGTTTTCGATTAAATCCAAATGTTTGTTAAAGTAAATAGTTTTGTTGCTTATCTTGATTTAAGAAAAAATCATAGTCATTAAATGTATCGCGACTATATTGAATGGTTATTCCATCATCATTGTGATTTCATTATCGAATTCATTAAATGACTCGGAACATTGTGGATAACGTGATTGAAGTGGCTATGAAATCGAACGAACTCGACTATGCGGGACCTTGCCACCATACATTCTTCAAGAGGTGTTTCACATGGGTTATATATACCCTAGCGGAATCGACGCGTCTACTTTAGTTATCATCTCATTATTTCATAGAATTATAACATTTGATTATGATTTCCTTATCGTCACTTTACCTGCCTTACCATTTGGATAACTCATCAAGGTGCTTGATGGGAGGATAAGTAGTGCACTGATGTAAGGTGATTGACAATTATGGTCATGAGCATAATTGTGAATTACAGGTACATACGTGCACTTTTGGATTCATGTTTATATAGATTGATGTTTATCCGAATGTTTTAAATTCCTAGGATTCCATCGCACAAAAGTCTTTTGAAGAATCCTTTCTCGTTGTTTAATGTTGTCAAACCCCGGCCGCGTATAACATGCAACCGCGGCGGAAACGCCGGGGAGTGTTGGGACATAATTAATTGTTTCATAACCATTGAAATCAAAGTTACATTTTATTTATTGAACAAGCGTAATACATTGTCTTAAACAGGAAAACAAAGAGTTCAGAACATAATTAAACTAGTCTATCTTTATTTTTATTCTCTTAAGGCACAGGTCCGCCCTAGTGTCGTGATCATCATCCTATGGAATAACTCCTGAAAACACATGTGAAAATAGGTACGTCAGCATAAAAATGCCTGTGAGATACATAGGTTTTGTGAAAATGGGATTCATGACTTGAGTTTAAAGAAATGTTTAATAACAGTCAGTTATGAACTTTGTAATTTGTCTTGCTTTGTAAACCATTTGAAAAACGATAATATCAGATGATATGTATTGATAAGTGTAAGGTTAAACGAGTAACCAAGTAAAATGAGTTGAATAAGATAAGTTGTTTGTAAAAATAATGTCTTGTGAAGAGTATGTTATTTGTGTAAAATGTAATGTGTCTAAACTGAAATGACTTAGATGACGCTACGATATGTAATATTATACAAGCATTTATATATAGGAAGTACCAGCGACGTATCCACCATGTTTGTATCATATTACATACGCCACGTTACTCCAGCCATTTACCCAAACCAACCACCATGTAAATTGTTCATGTATAAATCAATTGTCAAGTGTTGTTGTGTAAACCATATTGAAATGTCTATGTTCAATGTAAACCACCAAGTATGTATATCAATGTCAAAATGTTTATGTTTAATGTAGATCATGTAATGTGTACCCAAAATATATCTTGTATGGTAAGTGAGATGTATCAACTAAACCATATGTAAAATGCACAAAACAAGGTGTTGAAGTAAAACATGGTTTAAATCAACGTTATGTTTTGTGGAACAATGCATGCTCTACTGATATAAACATTTATGCGGTATTGTGAAAATGCATACATCCAAGCCTTGAGACTGTGGCGACAAACCCTTAAACAAATTAAAGGTTTATCTAAGTTATGTATATCGAATTCGGTCATTCCTTCCAATCCAAACAAACCCATGATTTCAGGAACGGGAGTTGTCAATTCCTATGGTACCACTACCTACTAACGAATGGCGTAGCTAATGTTAATGAATGTATTGTTCCATGTTAAACAAACCAAATGTCATACCAAAATGAAGGCATGTGATGTAAACAATTGTACTAAGTATGCACACAATGGGCATAAGTAGCATGAAATGCAATGTGAAACAATGTACTAAGTATGCACACAATGGGCATACATAACATGAAATGTAACGTAAAGCAATGTACTAAGTACGCACACAATGGGCATACATAGCATGAAATGTAATGTGAAACAATGTACTAAGTACGCACACAATGGGCATACATAGCATGAAATGTAGTGTAAAACAATGTACTAAGTACGCACACAATGGGCATACATAGCATGAAATGTAATGTAATCATGTACTATAATGTACTAACGAACATAGCAGGTATATGATGTGAAAACATGGAAAGCATGAAAGTAACAAGTAGGCACATGTGTTTCACCCCAAACAGTTTGGTAAACAGTAAAAGAGGGGTTCAATGTACTCACCTGAGATTGCTTTGAATTCCTTGTGTAATAATCACACAATGCTAGAGATCATGGGATATCAAACGACACCTAATAGGTAGCTATATTAATATACCGGACCAAAATCGGAGGATCGGATAGTATGCGGGTTCGTAAACCAAACGAGTATGGAGACTCATGAAATATGGTTTAACAAAGCCTACATACTAAAATGAAACCTAACCTAAATGCTTGCGACCCATTACGACCCGTTTAGGTAGCTTATGCTACCTTAACGCGCCGTTCGCGTAGAACGCGTTTGGAACGCCTAACATCGTGACCACAAGGTATAACCTCGGAAGGTTACATCTATGGTCACCTAATGTGTTTGGTCGGATCCTAATGATCGACCAAATGGGTCGGGTTCGAAAGTATAAGCGATTGTTTAGATCGCTTACCTTACGACCCTATATATGCATTAAACTAAAAGTGACGAGCTAAGCATGTTAGGACATGCTTAACTAAGTTTAGAAAACATGTTTGGCATCAAAACAAACGGCTTTGATGCTCACGAGTAGTTTGGTTACAAAATACGCAAGAATGCGCATTTTGGCCAAAACTACGACTCGTCACTGAGCCTAGATAACGTGGTAATCAGTAGGTATAGTCACTACGGACTATAACCTTCGTGATCACGCTCACGTTATGAACTTCGTGTTGACCATAGGCTGGTCACACAGAAAGTCAAACAAAACTTTGACTTTCGGACTCGAAAAGCGAATAAAAGAACAAAAGAACACTTACGAAGGGTCCCCGAATGCTAATCTAGATCAAAATGGCTCAGGTATGAAACAAAGGTTCCAACTTAGAGCTTTTGATCAGATTTTTGTGGGTTTTAACCAAAAGGTGGGGGGTATTTATAGGAAAAGTAAAGCCGTTAGGATCGTTTCTTGAATATCGTGCCACGATTCAAGCCGTACACTTGTCAAGATGTTGTGGTGGCTTAATGTGACCCTAACTCTACAGATTGTGAAAGGGCATTGCCCTTTGGGATGTTTGAAAGGCCAATCTTAGCAAGAAAACAAAGTTTCTGTTACTGAAGGGGCCATGCGGCCCGCATCAGGATCAGACAAAACTCAGGCGGGCCGCCTGGCTATATCTGATCTGCATAAACTTTCAGAATTGGCAGTTTTGGTCCCTGTTGCATGTTTAAGCCATTTCCGACACTTCTAAGGCCCGTAAAGCCAACTTTAAGGCCCTAAGATGATGCCTAAACATTGTGGACATGAAACATGCTCAGAAATATGTCGGATGTTGGTTCGTTTGGCCGTACGATCGCGATGTTCGGTTAATTACGACGGAATGCGCATAAGCGCGAAAAACGATCCAAGTGACGCGACGAATGGATTTTTCTCATGCCAAACACTAAGGCATAATATAAGGATGCTTACATAAATTTTTGGATGTCCGGATGTATTCAGAACGTAAGTTATGCGCGAAAGTGCAAACTTGTGCACTTTTTTACACTTTTAGTCCCTGAATGATTCAAAAGTTTGTTTTAGCATACCAATCCCCTCAAAGCCTATTTCTAAGCTATGTAAAGGATATTTATAGTATGTTTAACTTATGGACATGTTCTGGAATGTTCGTTACAGTTCGAATTGGCATACTTTTGCAGTTTGTCAAGTTTAGTCCCTGTAAGCGAATTAACTTGTTTTTGCTATACCAAAGCCTTCAAAACTTATTTCTAAGTTACGTAAAGGTTATTTAAGGTATGCTGAGTATATGTTGATGTTCCGGAGTATTTGTTGTATTTAAAATGAGTACGTTTACGCACCAGTTTGCGTATAACTCTCCAGAAAGCGATGTAGAGTTTGGAATTGAATAAAAGTCAAAACATGAAAAATCTAAAACACAGCCAAACAAACATTGGGATCAAATAACATTGTTTTATTGATAACTGAACTGTCCACAATGATTACAAGCACAAATGTTACAGTCTCCCCTACTTGTGGAAATTTCGTCTCGAAATTTATTTAGAGGAAACTCGTGGAAAAAGATGCGGATATTTCGCCTTCATTTGATCTTCACGTTCCCAAGTAAACTCGGGTCCACGCTTAGATTCCCAACGAACCTTGACCAAAGGAATGCGCTTGCGTTTAAGCCACTTGACTTCACGTTCCATGATTTCTACCGGTTTCTCAACAAATTTCAGTGTTTTATCAACACGAATTTCATCAAGTGGTATGTGGAGGTTCTCATCAGCTAAACACTTCTTGAGATTGGACACGTGAAAGGTTGGATGAACATTTCCAAGTTCAGGAGGTAACTCAAGTCTGTAGGCTACCTTACCGATTCTTTCGACGATCTTGAATGGTCCAACGTATCTAGGTGCAAGTTTTCCTTTCTTTCCAAATCTGATCACACCTTTCCAAGGTGAGACCTTAAGTAATACACCATCACCGACTTGAAAATCCAAGGGCTTGCGTTTTAGGTCCGCGTAACTCTTTTGCCGGCTTCTAGCTGTCTGAAGGTTATCACGAACTTTCTTAACCTTATCTGTTGTCTCTAAAATGAGGGCAGGTCCAGTAAGTTGGGCCTCGCCGATCTCATTCCAGCAGACTGGTGAACGACATTTTCGACCATAGAGAGCCTCGAAAGGAGCCATGTTGATGCTGGAGTGATAACTGTTGTTGTAGGAGAATTCAATCAATGGAAGATGTGAATCCCAACTACCACCAAAATCGATCACACAAGCTCTAAGCATATCCTCCAGTGTCTGGATTGTTCTTTCAGATTGACCATCCGTTTGCGGATGATAAGCTGTGCTCAGATTAAGTTGGGACCCCATAGCAGATTGCATGGTTCTCCAAAAATGAGAAGTGAAACGAGCATCTCTGTCAGAAATGATGTTCAAAGGAACACCATGTCGAGCTACAATTTCATCCACGTAGATTTGAGCAAGTTTGTCAGTCGAAAAATCCTCACGGATTGGCAAGAAATGCGCTGATTTAGTAAGACGATCAACAACTACCCAGATGGCATCGTGACCTTTCTTTGTGCGCGGGAGTTTAGTAATGAGATCCATGGTAATGTTTTCCCATTTCCAAACTGGGATCTCTAGTTGCTCCAATAAACCGGAAGGACGCTGATGTTCAGCCTTAACCTTAAGATAAGTAAGGCATTTTGATACATATAAGGCAATGTCTTTCTTCATACCAGGCCACCAATACTGAATACGAAGATCCTTATACATCTTATCTGAGCCAGGATGAATAGAATAACGAGACTTATGGGCTTCATCCATAAGCAAGGTACGAAGATTATCTTGGCTCGGGACCCACAAACGGTCCATGAAGTAATACGATCTATTGTCTTTCAGTTCAAGAGCAGGTGTTATGTGATAAGGAAATTCCTTATCCATCAAACCTTGTGAAACACAAGATTGTTGAGCCTGAGAAATACGGGCTTGGATATCGGATTGAGCTTGAATAACAGATTGGACACGAACACAATGAAGCTTAGTACGATCCTTGTGACTCAAAGCATCGGCTACGACATTCGCCTTACCAGGATGGTAGCGAATTTCGCAGTCATAGTCGTTTAGAAGCTCCACCCAACGTCGTTGTCTCATGTTGAGTTCTTTCTGATTGAAGATATGCTGGAGACTTTTGTGGTCCGTGAAAACCACACATTTTGTACCGTACAAATAGTGTCTCCAGATTTTAAGAGCGAAGACAACTGCACCCAACTCAAGATCATGAGTGGTGTAGTTCTTCTCATGTATCTTCAATTGCCTCGATGCGTATGCTATGACTTTGTTTCTTTGCATCAGGACGCAGCCAAGACCTAATTTAGATGCGTCGCAATAAACGACGAAATCATCATTGCCCTCGGGCAATGTTAGAATAGGTGCGTCGCAAAGCTTTTGTTTCAAAGTTAGAAACGCTTCCTCTTGTTTGACTCCCCAATCAAATGGCTTGTTCTTCTGAGTTAGAGTAGTTAGAGGAACTGCAATCTTTGAGAAATTCTCTATGAAGCGGCGGTAATAACCCGCTAGACCAAGAAAAGAACGAACTTCAGTAGGGGTAGTAGGTGTATCCCAATCCTTAATCGCACTGATCTTGGAGGGATCTACATGAATACCTTGTTCGTTGACAATATGTCCTAAGAATTGAACCTCTTTAAGCCAGAATTCACACTTGGAGAATTTGGCGAAAAGTTGCTCTTTCTTTAGGAGTTCCAAAGTAAGACGGAGATGTTGCTAATGATCAGCTCGCGTCTTAGAATATATTAAAATGTCATCAATGAAAACGATGATGAACTTATCCAAATAAGGTTTGCAGACCCTATTCATCAAGTCCATGAAAACAGCAGGAGCATTAGTCAAACCGAATGGCATGACTGTAAACTCATAATGTCCATAGCGAGTGCGGAACGCTGTCTTGGGAATATCTTCTTCATGCACACGGAGTTGATGATATCCAGATCGCAGATCAATCTTTGAAAAATAAGAAGCGCCTTGCAATTGATCAAAGAGATCATCAATGCGAGATAGGGGATATCGATTCTTGATGGTAAGCTTGTTAAGCTCCCGATAATCGATACACATCCAAAAAGATCCATCCTTCTTCTTGACAAAAAGAACGGGAGCACCCCAAGGTGAAAAGCTAGGACGGATAAAACCTTTGTCAGAGAGTTCCTGCAGCTGCTTAGACAACTCTTGCATCTCAGATGGTGCAAGACGATATGGAGCTCTAGCAATGGGATTTGCACTAGGTACGAGATCAATACGGAACTCGACTTGGCGTGCTGGAGGTACACCAGGTAACTCTTCAGGGAAAACTTCAGAATAATCCCGAACGACAGGAATATCTGAAATAGTCTTACCCTTGCCTTTATCTGCTGTAACATGTGCCAAGAAAGCCACATAGTTCTTCCGTAGATACTTCCGTGCTTTAAAACAAGACATGAGTTTGAGACCACCGGCAGGCTTCTCACCACGAACTTGTAGGATCTCGCCTGTCGACATCGGCACACGAACAATCTTCTCAGAACAAACTATCTCTGCGCGATGCTTAGATAACCAATCCATACCCACTATAACGTCGAAGCTTCCAAGTTGCATTGGCGTGAGGTCAATAGGAAAAATATGGTTGTTAAGGTTCAACTGGCAATTGCGGAGAACAGAATCAAGAACAATGGGTTCACCGCTCGCCACTTCTACTATCAAAGGTTTACCTAGTTTCGTTCTAGACACGAGAAGCATTGGCTCAAAGGACAATGACACAAAACTCTTGTCGGCACCCGAATAAAAAAGAACAGATGCTGGCTGATTATTAATAAAGAACGTACTGTTCACCACTTCATTGTCTGCCTGTGCCTCTTGAGCATTCATGTTGAAGACTCGCCCTCGAGCCTGAGCCTGATTCTGATTCTGGTTCTGGTTTGCTAGCCTTGGGCACCGGTTTCTGTAGTGGGTCAGATCCCCACAGTTATAACAAGCACCTGGTAGGAAGTTTGGTCGTGCAGCTTGACCCTGTTGCTGAGCAGGAGGCTGAGCAACCTGTTGAGCCGGGTTCTGAACTGCGCGATTTTGAGCAAACCGACAAACATCGACAAGATGACCTGACTTCCCACAGTTAGTACAGAAATGGCACTGATGTTGCGGCTGATGGTGACTGTTGCATCGATTGCACAAAGGTGCACTTCCTGAATAGGGTTTCTTTGCTGGAGGCTGTGCAGGTTGGTTGGGAGCTGCCTGGTTAGCTTGGGCAGTGACAGCATAGTTTTGGGAAGCCTTACGCTTCTTTGCCCTTTTTGATGAACCAGAATCCTTTCCATTCTTGTTTTGACCTTTCTTGCTATCTTCCTTGTCAGACGACTGTTTCTTGCCCTTGTCACCCTTCCTGTGTAATTTATTCTTTCGAATCTACGACTCAGTCAGTGTCGCTGATAACTCGATTGCCTGACGGAGTGTGGTAGGGTTGCTACCAGTAATAATGTCTTGTACCGAGTCAGGCAGGCCGTCGATGTATCTTTCGATAGCCTTGTCGAGTGGGGCGACCATAGTCGGGCAAAGTAGACTCAACTCCTCAAACCTATCAGTATATGCCTTGTGCTCGCCACTATCTTGCTTCAAATCATCAAACTCTTTCTCCAACGCTCGTTGCTCATGACGAGGACAAAACTCCCTCATCATAAGAGCTCTGAGTTTAGCCCATGTCTGCGCTAGAGCAACTTCTGCACCACGGTCTCTCATTACCCCATTCCACCATGTAAGAGCCCTCTTCTGAAACACGCTCGAAGAAAACTCGACCTTGCGATTATCCGGACACTACACGTGGCGAAAAGTATTCTCGATGCTCTCGAACCATTGAAGAAGCCCAGTTGCTCCGTCAGAACCACTAAACTTGAGTGGTTTAGCCGAGTTAAAGTTCTTGAAATTACATGTACCATTGTTGTTGTTGTTGGCTTGGTTCCATTGAGCAAAGAGATTTGGGAATTGAGCAGCCATCTGCTGCGCAATAATTTCTGCCAGCTCGGCAGTTGCTATTTGGTGTTCGCGTCGAGGAGGCATTCTAAAAGAGGAAAAACATGAAAGGAAACGAGTGAGATGATTGGATGAAGAGAATGAGATGAAACAGAATCAACAAAAGCAAAGATGGTGGTTACGCATCGCAAAGCAAACAAGCGACACGAAATGTCTAGTCAAAGTAAGTGGGTCAAAAATAATGTATCGCGAAGACATGTTCACCTATAAGTGAACACTCACCCCAAGAGTTCTCAGGTAAGAGTGACTGGTCCGATTATGTGGATTTGTACGAACACTTTAGCCTTAGACAGAAAACTCAGGGTACAGGCATTCACTCTTCCAGTTCGCACGTGTTCACACTATTAAAGCCCGAAAACCTTGACGAGATTTTGAAAATTCAAAGGGGTTCAAAACCTTATAACAGAGGGTTCAAAACCTAGTAATCAATCATCCTAGAACAGATGATTAATTTTCAAAGCGGATTCGGAACCGAAGTTCCCGTTGTGGTTATCACCTAAGGATAGGTGAAGCGCATGTTTTAAAATCTAAACACAAGATAACTTGTGTTAGGGTCCTAGAAAGTTATAGTCTAGGTCAAAGCATTACTAATAACCTAATTCCCTATAACCAATGGCTCTGATACCAACTCTTCTGTCACACCCCGGCCGCGTATAACATGCAACCGCGGCGGAAACGCCGGGGAGTGTTGGGACAGAATTAGTTGTTTCATAACCATGGAAATCAAAGTTACATTTTATTTATTGAACAAGCGCAATACATTGTCTTAAACAGGAAAACAAAGAGTTCAGAACATAATTAAACTAGTCTATCTTCATTTTTATTCTCTAAGGCACAGGTCCGCCCTAGTGTCGTGATCATCATCCTATGGAATAGCTCCTGAAAACACATGTGAAAGTAGGTACGTCAGCATAAAAATGCCTGTGAGATACATAGGTTTTGTGAAAATGGGATTCATGACTTGAGTTTAAAGAAATGTTTAATAATAGTCAGTCATGAACCTTGTAATTTGTCTTGCTTTGTAAACCATTTGAAAAACGATAATATCAGATGATATGTATAGATAAGTGTAAGGTTAAACGAGTAACCAAGTAAAATGAGTTGAATAAGATAAGTTGTTTGTAAAAATAATGTCTTGTGAAGTGTATGTTATTTGTGTAAAATGTAATGTGTCTAAACTGAAATGACTTAGATAACGCTACGATATGTAATATTATACAAACATTTATATATAGGAAGTACAAGCGGTGTATCCACCATGTTTGTGTCATATTACATACGCCACGTTACTCCAACCATTTACCCAAACCAACCACCATGTAAATTGTTCTTGTATAAATCAATTGTCAAGTGTTGTTGTGTAAACCATATTGAAATGTCTATAGGATGATGATCACAACACTAGGTTTGGCATCAAAACAAACGGCTTTGATGCTCACGAGTAGTTTGGTTACAAAATACGCAAGAATGCGCATTTTGGCCGAAACTACGACTCGTCATTGAGCCTAGATAACGTGGTAATCAGTAGGTATAGTCACTACGGACTATAACCTTCGTGATCACGCTCACGTTATGAACTTCGTGTTGACCATAGGCTAGTCACACAGAAAGTCAAACAAAACTTTGACTTTCGGACTCGAAAAGCGAATAAAAGAACGAAAGAACACTTACAAAGGGTCCCCGAATGCTAATCTAGATCAAAATGGCTCAGGTATGAAACAAAGGTTCCAACTTTGAGCTTTTGATCAGATTTTTGTGGGTTTTAACCAAAAGGGGGGGGGTATTTATAGGAAAAGTAAAGCCGTTAGGATCGTTTCTTGAATATTGTGCCACGATCCAAGCCGTACACTTGTCAAGATGTTGTGGTGGCTTAATGTGACCCTAACTCTACAGATTGTGAAAGGGCATTGCCCTTTGGGATGTTTGAAAGGCCAATCTTAGCAAGAAAACAAAGTTTCTGTTACTGAAGGGGCCATGCGACCCGCATCAGGATCAGACAAAACTCAGGCGGGCCGCCTGGCTATGTCTGATCTGCACAAACTTTCAGAATTGGCAGTTTTGGTCCCTGTTGCATGTTTAAGCCATTTCCGACACTTCTAAGGCCCGTAAAGCCAACTTTAAGGCCCTAAGATGATGCCTAAACATTGTGGACATGAAACATGCTCAGAAATATGTCGGATGTTGGTTCGTTTGGCCGTACGATCGCGATGTTCGGTTAATTACGACGGAATGCGCATAAGCGCGAAAAACGATCCAAATGACGCGACGAATGGATTTTTCTCATGCCAAACACTAAGGCATAATATAAGGATGCTTACATAAATTTTTGGATGTCCGGATGTATTCAGAATGTAAGTTATGCGCGAAAGTGCAAACTTGTGCACTTTTTGACACTTTTAGTCCCTGAATGATTCAAAAGTTTGTTTTAGCATACCAATCCCCTCAAAGCCTATTTCTAAGCTATGTAAAGGATATTTATAGTATGTTTAACTTATGGACATGTCCTGGAATGTTCGTTACAGTTCGAATTGGCATACTTTCGCAGTTTGTCAAGTTTAGTCCTTGTAAGCGAATTAACTTGTTTTTGCTATACCAAAGCCTTCAAAACTTATTTCTAAGTTATGTAAAGGTTATTTAAGGTATGCTGAGTATATGTTGATGTTCTGGAGTATTTGTCGTATTTAAACTGAGTACGTTTACGCACCAGTTTGCGTATAACTCTCCAGAAAGCGATGTAGAGTTTCGAATTGAATAAAAGTCAAAACATGAAAAATGTAAAACACAACCAAACAAACATTGGGATCAAATAACATTGTTTTATTGATAACTGAACTGTCCACAATGATTACAAGCACAAATGTTACAAATGTTACATGTCTACATGCTTTTAACGCACACATCTGATTATCGTAGAGCCAAGAAACTCTCTTTAGCTACGACATTGGATTATCAGTGATCCCAGTACATTGTTATTTCTCGCGAAAGCCTAAAGGAAGCTTAGAGACGACAAAACGACTACAGGGACCGACATCGTAAAGCGTTGAAATTTAATATCAAAAACTGGGTTTCTTGCGAGTTCCATCATACAGTGGCATACATCATTTGGAATACAAATGGAAGATTAACTCAAGATTCATCGAACCGTTCAAGATCCTTTACAGATTTGAAGAATTTCCTTATCGCTTGATGCCGCCACCTCAACAATCGCAAATGCATGACGTCCTTCACATATCTCTTCTTATAAGATACATCAATCATCTCCTTCATGATGTGAACTAATTTTGTCTATTTATTTTGTCATCTCTGTTACGACACTGTGTCTTCTCGTTAACCCCGTTCTAGAACTAAAATAAAAAAAAGTTGAGAATCATAACTTAAACTAGAAGAAAGGCTGGTTGTTTGAAACCAGTTGAGTAAGCAATAGAAGTATGTCATTGGTGGGGTAATGCACAAGTTTATACACACAAGAACCATATACTTGAGAGTCAACTCAAATTCGAATTATAACTAAAGGATAGGTCCAGGTACAAAATGGAAAACATTGACTTAGTTTATCCTTTCTGTCTATCCTTGTTCGTTTATGTCTTAATTTTAGTTCATTCTATGTTAACATGTGTAGATTGGATTTAGTACGTCTCGTACCGAAACATATGATGTAGTAGTGTATTTCATGTCCGTTATATTTAGTCTACTGGTTGTCTTTACTTAGCAATTTCGAGGACGAAATTTTTTTAAGGGGGTAGAATTGTAGTACCCTAAGAAAATAAAATCATAATAAGTAGGATAAATTAAAATATCTGATTATACTGAACTTTGTATATAATATCATTTTAGATAATTAAAAAAATCATAGTAATGCATGTAAATTTCTTAGCTGGTATTCAAAAAAAAAAAAAAAAAAAAAAAAAAATAATAATAATAATAATAATAATAATAGACGATAATGATTTTGACTTCAAATGTTCCATCTTGAAAATAAAATGGAAAGCCCAAATCGTTACATCTTCTTCAAATAAATGTGCCGAATTCTTTGATAATGGTAGCCTATCATCTGACCTAATAATCCTAGCCATCTCATTATCGATTTTTTTTCTTGCCGCACAAGCTTTTGCCACCGCTGTTGCGCTACTTGACGCGGCTCCTTGGTTGTCACCATCAATTCAACCCGCGAAAACTGCCGCCGCCTTGATTCGTTTCTGTTTGATGGACATAAAACTAAAATATTTTTTCTCCGTTTCGCAAATAAGGTACTAACTCGACCTCTTGTCTTGTCTTGTCTGATTCGTTTATGGATGTTTCGCATTCTAGATCATTGAATTGTTCCGGCGACTTAACACATCTTTAATCAAAATTTGATTTACGGAGAAGATAAACTGACAAATAAATAATGGGTATACAAAGGTTCTGTTGGTTGTGTTTTTACTTGTTAGTATTGGTCCATCTATCACAGAATTCATCACTATAGAAGATAAACTTACCAAAGTTTCTACACAATAATTACATGCTCATTCCTTTTTATTTTGCTAGATAATAATAAACCTACGTCTACACTTTTATATGTAGAAGCCATCACCATATGGAATATAGCAACTTAACTTTCCACCACTCAAATTAAGGATTTTAATATCACTGTATCATTCTTTTATGTTAATATGTATATACAAACATGTAGCCTTAAGAAATAGGAAAACCCATTTTCTTTGCCACTCATTTTGATATCTGATTGAAGAACACGAGTCCATGGGTTTGGACTCATATGCTTTATGCATTGTTATGCCCAATTCCAATTATAATAGTAGATATATGATTATTTTAATATAGTTTACAACTTATATAAATATAATTTAAGTTAGATAAAGTGATTTTTAAAATGATTGTATATGCACGTTAGTAATAAAAAGGTACATATTGTTTTATTACTTTTATAATAATAATTATAACTTTTGAGTTTAACATGTATATATAAATTATAGAACAATCCATAGAGGGAAGAAATAAGAGTCGTACATGTCTTTGTCGCCGGGCAATCAATGAATCAACAAATCATATAGCCGAATTAATGTTAGTAAAATTTAATGATGAAAATTAGGTCGCCTACTCGTGGAAGGCAAATTGTTTTGCTTTGCTTACTTATAAGGTACAGATTCGCGACTCTTTACATCGTAGTATAACTTTATTTAATTTCGTTACTCTTTGGTACGGATTCTGCTTATTTTCATCGTAGTATAATTTCCAATTCCTTCTACGGGTACAAATTCTTAAGTCTCGATATCGTAACGTAATTTTATTTTCATTACTCTTAGTACAGATCTTTGTCTTTGTTTTAGAGTATGATTATCATGGTTTGATACATATATTCGTTTGATATTTGATACGTTATCTGAGTCAGTATTGTATCTGTCTACTTGTTTGTTAGTATGTTGTAGCATGCCATATCTCAGACTTGTATCATAGTCGCATGTTCCTGTTAGTATTATTTTCAGTTGCTTATAAATTATTTATAAGGCCTTAGTATATGTACTCTGTCACCCTAGCATGTCTGGCTTGTCGTTTGTGCGTCAACGATATGGCACTTATCATGACAGTGCGTAATCAAAGTTCACGGCGTCTCTAACTCGTGCTTGTGTAGCACCTTGGCCACTAGAGGCGTATAGTTCGATCTTATCTCTGAGTTTGAGTTTGTTTGTTTGTCTGGAGATGGAATAATGGGTGAACGCCACACTCACCATCTCATAGGTACATGGACTAGCTAGCTATGTACCAGTCTGTTCTGTTTATGGCTTTGGGAGCTTCTGTGTTACACGACTTAGTTTGTTGATATATATATGTCGTGTAGGTTAGTATACGTTTCTGTATGTGAATATGTTCAGATTTGTTCTGATATGTTTGATATGTTTTGTACGCATCTGATTATGCTTCCGATCGTTCAAACGTTCCATTGACAAACAACAGGTTAGAAATTTTTCTTTTTATACGAATACTAGATTATTTAAATGATGTTTTAAAATAAGTCCATTTATACAAGATAAAATGTTTTTGACATCATGGTCAACGATGTATCAGTTTCTAGTTTCTACATCGGTTTTGTGTTGGGTTCGATAATAGTTATGTATATGTCAGCCTTTTGTTTCTGTGTCAATTTCCATGTCAGCTTCAGATCGGTTCGTGTATCAGTTTTTATATCAGTCCTATGCTTGCATCTATTTGCAGTACTCGTGTCAGTAAGCGTCTCAGTTTTGTCATGTTGTGTTTTGCTTTCACTGATATGACTTTACTTGTACTGTTGATTTCTCCGTTACTGAGCAATTTTTGGCTCAGCCGTAGTTTTCTTTTTGTGTTTGTCCTTTTGTTTTACAGGTAATCTGGGATTTCAGTGAGCGTTAGGAAGTTGATGACCAAGATTTTTTATTTCAGTAATGTAATAAATGTCATTAGGATCTTTTTATTTAATGTTATGGATTAGTTTTAGTTTTGATATCTATAAGAGTGACACGTCAGCCTTAGCGGGTTTGGGGTGTTACACAATCGATCAGCTGGTCGATCGGCTGGTCACCTGGTCGATCAGTCACTTGGTTTGAGTGTTCGGCGTGACGAGTTTTGCTGTTTTGATTGCGATTGTGAGCGTTGCGATGCGATAGAGTTTCCTATTCAAATTACTTTTAATTCCAACTACTATATCTAACATACAATCATCGGTGAAATAGGATGATTCTATCTTGCGTTTAGCGTTTGCGATTCGATTGCGATTGAGCTTCGATTGCGTTTCGATTGATCACCACAACATAAATAAACATGTACAAGTAACACGTAAAAGGCACACACACGTATAACAATAACCAAAATGCGTAATTCGAGTTGTGAGCGCGATTGTGATAAGCGATCAAATATGCGATAAATAGCGAATAAACCTCGATTATTAATGAATACTACACATAATACAACTAACGTTAAGCATAAAATAGACTAACTACGAGTCAAAGAAGTCAAAACAGGAATTGAGCAAGGAGAGACAGATCACAATTAGCAATCTTTTCTCCCTTTGACTTCAATCTTGACTTTGACTTTGACTTTCGAAACACGGGGTGTTACAGCCTCCCCTACTTAAGGGAATTTCGTCCCGAAATTAGGCTGAAGCCGTATCAAACAACTGTGGGTACTTCGCCTTCATGTCGCTTTCGAGTTCCCAAGTGAACTCTGCGCCTCATTTGCCTTCCCATCGGATTTTCACAATAGGAATGCGCGAGCGTCTGAGTTGCTTGGTTTGACGATCCATGATCTCGACAGGCTTCTCCACGAAGTGTAGTGTTTCGTTTATTTGGAGGTCATCAAGAGGTACAATTAAATCATGCTCAGCCAGACACTTTCGGAGGTTCGAAACATGGAAAGTCGGGTGGACGTTACTCAGTTCCTCTGGTTGTTCGAGTCTGTAGGTGACTTTTCCGATCTGTTCCAGAATCTTAAAAGGTCCAACATACCGAGGCGCTAGTTTCCCTTTCTTGCTGAATCTGACCACACCCTTCCATGGTGATACCTTTAGGAGTACGTAGTTGCCAACGTCAAATTCAAGGGGCTTGCGTCGTCTAGCGGCGTAACTTCTCTGACGACTCCGAGCTTTCAGCAGATTGTCTCGTATCTGGAGGATTTTGTCAGTTGTTTCTTGCAGTAGCTCAGGACCAGTTAATTGCGAGTGCTCGATCTCGTGCCACACAATAGGCGATCGACATCTTCTTCCGTATAAAGCCTCAAACGGTGTCATTTAATGCTGGAATGATAACTGTTATTATACGAGAATTCGACTAATGTCAGGTAAGTGTCCCAACTACCACCGTAATCTATGACACATGAACGGAGCATGTCTTCAAGGGTACGAATGGTTCTCTCAGTCTGACCGTCGGTTTGAGGATGGAATGCGGTACTCAGGCTAAGCGTAGTGCCAAGAGCTGCTTGAAACGTTTCCCACAGTAGCGAGGTAAACCGAGCATCACGGTCAAAGATGATATCGCGAGGCGTCTCATGATTACAAATGATCTCATCGGTGTAGATTCGGGCTAATCGTTCTACCTTGTAGTCTTCTCGTATTGGTAGGAAGTGAGTAGTTTTGGTCAAACGGTCGACGACAACCCAGATGCTATCGTGACCTGCGGTTGTTTGTGGGAGTTTGGTTATGAAGTCCATAGCTATGTTTTCCCACTTCCACACAGGGATCGGGTGTTGTTCAAGCAAGCCAGAGGGTCTTTGATGTTCAGCCTTGACTTTTGAGCAAGTCAGGCACTTCCCAACATAGAGGGCTATATCCCTCTTCATGCCCGGCCACTAGTACTTGTAGCGAAGGTCTTGGTACATTTTATCGGCACCAAAATGAATAGAATACCAAGATTTGTGGGCTTCGTTCATCAGAATCTGTCGCAAATCGTTCCGCTTAGGGATCCAGATTCGGTCCAGATAGTGGAATATCCCATTCGACTTATTAACAAGATGGGCTCCATCATGGTGAATCCTTTCTTTCTTTAGAGTGCGATCGTTAAAACGAGTATGTTGGGCTTCACAAATAAGGGTTTCGAGATGATGCTGGGCTGGAATATTGGGAATGCTATGCAGATAGCTCTGTCTTCTTAGTGCGTTGGCAACAACATTTGCTTTTCCTGGGTTCATAACGAATCTCACAGTCGTAATCGTTGAGGAGTTCTACTCATCGACGTTGACGCATATTAAGTTCCTTTTGTTCAAAGATATGTTGTAGGCTCCTATGATCAGTGAAGATCGTACACTTGGTACCATACAGGTAGTGTCGCCAAATCTTTAACGCAAAAACAACTGCGCCTAGCTCGAGGTCATGGGTTGTATAGTTCTTCTCGTGGATCTTGAGCTGATGAGACGCGTAGGAGATAACCTTGTCTCGTTGCATAAGAACACAACCAAGACCAAGGTTCGAGGCATCGCAATAGACTATAAAGTCGTCTTTTTCGTCGGGTAAAGTGAGGACAGGTTCATTGCAAAGCATGTGCTTGAGGGTTTGGAAGGCAGTCTCTTGTTCAGTTCTCCAAACAAAAGGCTTGTCTTTATGGGTGAGAGCGGTAAGCGGCACAACGATTTTAGAGAATCCTTGGATAAATCGTCGATAATAGCCCGCTAGTCCGAGAAAAGAACGGACTTCAGACGGGTTCTTCGGTGTAACCCAACTTTTAACTGCTTCAATCTTCGCGGGATCGACATGAGTACCTTGACTATTGATAATGTGACCGAGGAATTGAACCTCCTCCAGCCAAAATTCACACTTGGAGAACTTGGCATAGAGTCGATTCCCCTGGAGTAGCTCGAGAACCAAACGTAGATGTCGTGCGTGTTCCGCTTTCGACTTGGAATAGATCAGGATATCATCGATGAGCACAATGATGAAGCGGTCTAGAAATGGTTTACACACCCGAGTCATCAGATCCATGAAAACTGCGGGTGCGTTGGTTAAACCGAAAGGCATAACAACGAACTCATAGTGGCCGTAACGAGTACGAAAAGTGGTTTTGGGTATATCCTCCTCTTGAATGCGTAGCTGGTGATAGACTGAACATAGATCGATCTTCGAGAAACATGTAGCACCTTGTAGCTGATCAAACAAATCGTCAATTCAAGGCAGGGGGTAGCGGTTCTTGATTGTCAACTTATTCAATTCCCGATAGTCTATGCACATCCGAAACGACCCATCCTTCTTTTTGACAAAAAGGACTGGTGCGCCCCATGGAGAGGTGCTCGGGCGAATGAAGCCTTTATCAAGAAATTCCTGGAGCTGACTCGAGAGTTCACGCATTTCGGATGGAGCGAGTCGATAAGGAGCTTTAGCAACAGGGTTGGCTCCAGGAATGAGGTCGATACGAAGTTCGATATCATGACTTGGCGGGAGTCCAGGAAGATCATCAGGGAATACCTGAGGGAATTCACAGACAATAGGAACATCTTTCACTTCGGTCTTCCTTTTCTTTTCCTTCTTCGCTACTACAATGTTGGCCAAGAAAGCTCTGTATTCCTTGCAGAGATACTTGCTAGCTTGGACACAGGACATGAGCTTGAGACCTTTCGAAGGAGTTTCACCAAAAACACACAATATATCACCGTTAGCGAGCGCGAATTGAATCATCTTGTCAAAGCACATAACTTCATCATGGTTTTCATGAAGAAAGTCCATGCCTACAATAATGTCAAAACTTCCGAGCTGCATCGGAATGAGATCAATTGGGAAGATGTGATTGTTGAGTTTAAGAGTACAATCACGAAGAACAGAATTGACAGCGACAGTTCTTCCAGTGGCGACTTCGACATCGAACGTCGAGGATAGATGGGAGCGCTTACGATTTAGGAGTTTCTCGAATTCAAACGACACAAAACAGTTATTGGCTCCAGTATCAAACAAACACGAATCATAAACACCATTCACAAGAAACATACCATTAACCACATTGTTGTCGGCTTGAGCTTGGCGCGCATTGATGTTGAAAGTTCTGGCGCGGGCGGCTTGTTGCTGTTGCTGTTGATGCTGTTGGTGTTGTTGCTAAGGCTGCTGCTGTTGGGGCTCTTGTTTCACAACCCTGTTCAGGCACATGTTCGCAAAGTGGTTGGGATCACCACATACGAAGCAGACTCTGGCATTGACCGCGGGTGCCTGAGCCGTTTGCTGGCCTTGAGGGGCTGGGAGCAGAGCTTGATGAGCAGTGGCTTGAGCTGGTGGTTAGCGGGGACCAGTACGGCAGTTTGAAGGGAAGTGGCCGTACATATTGCAGTGCGCGCAAAAACGGCAAGCTAGACCTACCGGGTGATGATAAGAGCATGTCGGGCAGGCAGGGTGAGGACCAGTATATGCACGCTTTGCGGGCGGTGCATAGGTGATTGGAGCTGGAGCTGATCGGTGTTGTTGTTGTCGCTGAGCTGGTACCGCTTGGAGTGGAGCAGCGGTAGTGACAACACAGTGCTTGTTGCTGGAGCTGCTGTTGTTGTTCTTCCTCTTGCGACGAGAGGACTTTGATGACTGCGATGTGGTGGCGGTGGTGTCGGCAGTTGGTGCAGCGGTGGCTTGGTGCAGGTTTTTCGAAGCTTTATCCCAGAAACCAGCTTTTACTCGCTTGTCGTTGATTTCAACGGCAAGCATGTAAGTTTCTTCGATCGTTGCTGGTTTTGAAGCTTGCACAAAATCTGCAACACAATCCGGCAGAGCACGGATATACTTCTTGATTGTCATGTCGGTAGTCTTCACTTGATCGGGACAGATGATACCGAGCTACTTGAAGCGAGCAGTCAAGGCAGCGTTTTCACCATCCTTTTGCTTAATGTGCCAGAACTCATCCTCCAGCTTTTGGCACTCATGGGGAGGGCAGAACTCTTCTAGCATCACGTTCTTCAACTCGTCCCATGACAGACCATAGGCTGCATCATTAGCGCGCTTGTTCCTCTCGGCAATCCACCAGTCTAGAGCGCGGGACTGGAAGACGCGGGTCGCGTTCAGTGTGCGGAGATTATCAGGATATCCGCTCTGTCGCAGGGTGACTTCGATTGAGTCAAACCATTGAAATAAAGCTGTAGGGCCTTCTTCGCCGGTGAACTCCTTCGGTCCGTATGCCTTGAACTGTTTGAAGCTGAAAGCAGCTTTGGGAGTATCCTTGGGAGCTTCGGTCTTGGATTCTTCGGACGATTTGCTTATGTTTTCGTACAGTTCACTCACGATCTGAGGAACAGTCATTGCCACTTGCTTAGCGATCATGGCAGTGAGGCGTTTGTCTCTCTGTTCTTGACGGGAAAGTCGTGGGTGACGGGGTCCAGATGACGACATTGTCTGCAATAGACATCGCCATAGGGCTCAATTACAACAAATCGAATCTCACCTCACACGCCTAATACTAATAAATCTCGGGAACACGTAAAAACCACGTAACCACATAGTCATATAGGCACATAATCACAGATTCACATAAGTACAGAAGCACATAAGCATGTAGTCACAAGATGCGGTCAGAATACAGAAACCTATCCTTCAAAGTCTGCGAGCATTCGAGAATATCGATCGCGTATGGTATAGTATAAGCGTATATCTTAGCATATGGTCATGTCCTCAAGTAGCAATTTGGCAGCGTTTTGAGATAGAGTTGCAGTGCGAGTTGTGTGTGTCGATCAAGGCTAAGGGCGAAAAGTGAATAAATCATCAAAAATCGTAACATATAAACAGGTAAGATCATATAAAACACATTATTCCATATAAAATAGCAAATATCAGAGTCGGCAGTAGCGATCTCAGAATCGAAACACATAAAAATTCGAGAAATGGATTGTCTGCGGCTAGATAGACATTGACTAACCAAAGTGACTCGACTATTCACAAGGACTTTAGTTCACACTTTGGCCTTCAGGACTGTGCTCTTTGCCTCGAATCTGGGCGATCGGCACGCATCCTTTCAGTTATAGTGCATTTTCAAGTCGTTGGAGTCCATCGAGACCTTGGTGAGAGTTCTGTAAAACCAAAATAGAGATCGGAACTAGTCGTCAAGGTTCGGGATTCACCCCTGACTTAACAACCTTGCTCCTGTTTTGATAAAATATAGACAAAAATTTGCATCAAAGTATGGATTTCACTCCTGATTCAACGCAAATTCTCATGTTTATAGATAAAAATGCGGGTCGAACAAGAGATTTAGTAGAGAGTTTGCGGTTTTCACACCTAATCTCAACCTGATCTCTTGTTCATTTTTGAAATACTAAAGCGTAGTGTAGTGCAAGTGAAGATAACGAGGATGGCAAGCAAGTTCGTACAATACCCATACTGGATATGCACAAGTCGGTCTGCGGTTACCTTACTATAGACTAGGTCGTTTCTAGGACATCGACCTGGACTAGGTCGACTCTTGCCTAATTCCCTATAGTTATGGCTCTGATACCAATCTGTCACACCCCAACCGATAACGGAAACATCGAGGCGTGGCACTGAGCGAAACAGATTGTCCAGAAGTTTCCATAACAACTATATTACCAAATATTTAAAGCAACACATCCCAAACCATGTCATAAATCATAATACAATTATTATAGAAAAGATCTAGTCAAATTATTCTGTTCCGACAACTCAAATTTTTATTACAGACAATTGTTTATTGTTGACCTAGGTCTTTCCTAGCCTCGATTTCACAGCAAAGTAAGCAAATAAGCATCCTAAGCACCTGTCACATACGTTAAAGTAAAAGTCAATACACATAGTGTAAAGGTGAGCATACAAGTTTAATAGATATAATAGAGTTCGAAATCGATTACGCATAACCAGCACGTACACAGTGTGAAATGAGGCATGTTAGTTATCGTCATGAACCTATCGATACCAATGATTGCGGGTTGACTGCCCAAGGCAGTTCGCGATACATACTCACAACTGTGAGCCATGTAACAAATTGTCCTTAACAACTGATGTGCGTGTAGTGTAATATATTTTTGATGTATATTTTAAGCCCTTTTACACTTTTAGCCAAGTTTTAAATTTATAAAATACGATATTTACTAACACTAAACACACATATGGGCAAGTGCACCCATCGTGGACGTAGTATAGTGTTGGTAAGATACCGAGGTCGTCCAAGGACACAAGAGCTTTTAGTACCGGTTTATCCTCAACGTCTAATCAAATCAAAAAGTTAGAAAAAGGTTTTTAAACTAGAAAAATAAAAACTAACTAAATGCTGAAAAATAAAAATAAAATAAAAACAGATAGACAAGATGAATCACTTGGATCCGACTCGTGTATTAGTATAACATTTGATTATTTTCGCACTTTTGCACTTGTTTAAGAGATTATCTTAGTTATTGTAGTAGGCCCCTCTTTTGAAGGCGACGTTACCCTCAACCCAGTAGTTTGAGTCAGCAAGGATACAATCCTAAAGGGTTGGATTATTGGAAGATAATGAATTAAGTTATTAATGCAAATTGTGGTAGGCCCCGCTTTTGGCGGTGACGTTACCCTCGGCTAAGTAGTCTGAGTCAGCAGGGATACAGTCCTAAATAGCCGGGTTATAGTATTAATAGTAGTTAACTTATGAGGGGGTCAAAGAGTTTGGATCCCCGCCATCCAATACCTATGGGCATTGAAGGAGATCCTACTACATTTGACCCAGGTCCCTTGCAGGACCTCTAAACGCTGAACAAGGGCAAGACCCTTACCAAACCGTTCCCTTAACCCCGACCAGGTAGCCAACATACCTCCATATAGACCGTGGAGATATGAATGGTGAAAATCTTTTATTTTATATAGATAGTAAAATAATGCCAAGACACCACGGACAAACGATAAGGAAAGATCACCTTCAACATAAGCAACTAGTTATTAAAGTCATTAATACAAAACCAAATAAAAAGTGCAAAAGATTAAAAATAAAAAGTATTATACTAAACACTTGTCTTCACCAAGTGATGTAAGAGACTTAGGCAAACATGGCCTTGATTGTCAAGAACTCTTACCATCAATCTTGGATCCCGAGACGACTCACACACTCTACGATAGACAATGGATGATGGTGGTGGATGATGGTGTTATGGTGGTGGTGGGTGGTGGATGAAGTGTGAGAGAGGTGGTGTGCCAAGGGATGAGTTGAAGTGAAACCAAGCACTCCTATTTATAGGCTGAACAGAAGGCTGGGCACGGCCCCGTGTCCGCTGGACACGCCCCCGTGCCCGTCTGACACTCTCTCTCTTCATTAATTGTAATTCTCAATTACAATTAATGCGCCTGCTGTACTTTCGCCATGCCCCCGTGCTCACTGGACACGGCCTCGTGGTGGGCAATAGAAGCTTCTACAGGTTTGTCTTTTCTGCTGCTTCTTGGGCACGACCCCGTGCTGGCTGAGCACGGGGCGTGTTCAGTCTTCTGTTTTCTCTTCTTTGCTTGGGAGGATGCCGTTGAGGGTTCGGGCAATCTACTTTTGTTCCTTTTCTTGTATTTATGTTAGAATTAGCTGTCTTTTTGCTTCTTTTGTGAATTTGAGCTCATTTCATCCTGAAAATACAAAAGGAAGACAAAAACACTCTTTTTCCAACATTAGTACTTAAAAAGGGTTAGTTTTATGCCTCATTTGATGTAATTTATATGTTGCATTTTACACACATCAAATACCCCCACACTTGAACTTTTGCTTGTCCTCAAGCAAAACTCTTTAAATGTGGCTTACACTCCCAAATGGAATGGGTAGAAGAGAAGGTTTTTGGCTTGTCATAGAGTGTCGGGAATCCAAAATCTTTTTGGGTTTTATTTTTATTTATTTACAATCCTATCCGTTATGATTTATTTAGAACGTTTCATAAGATAAATTACTTATTTGGGCATAACATGCCTTTTTAAAATTTCATTTATATACAAGTTCAAATACCTCACGGGAGAAATCACTCAACACTCGGCCGAAGGTGTATTTTTTTTAGTGAATCTCTCGATAGCGGCATGGAACTTACGCCTACCATAAGCTTGCCAAGCAATCAATCCTCCTCCTTTTTAACTATATACCTTTGTAAATATCAAGAGGACTGTGAAGGGTTAGGCTTGGGCTAAAGGTGGGTGGTTGGGTTAGCGGTTAGTATTTCTCCAAACAAGCTTTTGTTTGCATAGCTTTGTTTGTTTGTTTGTTTTTTTTTTGTCACACGAAAAAAACGAGCTTACGAAAAACCGAGCTTGTTACTAAAATAAAGGGTGAAAATAAAAAGGGTTTTTGGTGGGTGAAAAGGGTAAAGAAATGAAAGGTTTAGGCTCAAAGGGGTTAACTAGGGGGATTTTGGGTAGGTGGTAAAAAAAAATAAAAAATAATGGTGTGGAAAGAAAAATGGTTAGTCCTAATGCCTCCATCATTTACTTACTTGGGTTTAAGTTGGTAAGGACCGGGAATGAATCGTCGTGGCAAGTTCTAGAGTTGTAAGAACCAAGCGGCTGTTCACAAGAAACGAAAAAATGAGCAGTTAGTCTAAGGATGTAAATTTTATGCTCAATAAAGGCCCAAAACTCACTTTTGTGGGAATGGGTTTTTAATGTGATCAAGTATATATAATCAAATTTTAATTAGACTTGTTATGCCATTTCATAATTTTCTTATGTTGGTTCTTGTTATCACGACGCTCTTGGTTGTAAAATTTGTAAAAATATAACCTTATTAATCTTAGGATTCCTAACTTAAACTTTAGACAAGTAAAAAAAAAATGAAAATTTTTGAAAAAATTTGGGGTGTTTAGCGGTTCCAATAGAGTTTTGTGTAAGGCTTGTTGTTAGGACTTGCAAAATTTCAAGGTTTTAGCTTCCCCCCCACACTTAAATTACACATTGTCCTCAATGTGTCCCAAAAATAAATTTTTAGGTTGATTGGATGTGTAATGTGGTGTTAAAAAGCAAAGATTTATGTTACTAGCAGTCTGGACACGGCCCCGTGGGGACCGGACACGGCCCCGTGTTCAGGTGCCAGTAACAGAAATTAAAGAAATGAGACAGAAGCCTGGACACGGGGGCGTGTCTGGTGAACACGGCCCGTGTCCAGTTACCTGAACTGAGCGTTTTTCTGCAGGTGGTTCAGCACGGGGCCGTGTTGGTTAAGCACGGCCCGTGTTGAGCCTTTTGTAATGGAGATTTGTGTCGGGTTGCCTCGTTCTTGTGCATGGGGCCATTTTTCTCGTTCCCTTTTTCATCCATTACCACCACGAGTGTGTTTTATTATGAACCATCAAACTTTTAAAAACCAACATTTCATTGCAACCATAAAGAGATACATATAGTTTCTAAATAAAATAAAAATAAAAACTTAACTAAATAGGTAAGGAGATACACGAGGTTATCATAAAGGGTTCTACTTCTTAAGAAAATTTCGGGAATAGTTTCCCGATGTAGTAAGACCTTTAGCCGATGGCTCCTCGGATGTTGTTCAAAGCCAGTCTTCTATCTCCCTTGGAAGGAAGAAAGCGGCTTCATTTTCCTCAGTGGCTTGAGGAGGAACATTCACCGGGACTCCTTGCACCACCCTTTGCGGAGGCTCTTGGTGCATGGCATACCATTCGGCCGGAATGATGACCTCGGGCACTACGTTCCACGCTCTTTGGGTTATTATGGGAACCAAAGGCGGGGAAGTGAGAAGGTTTAACCTCTGGTGCAAGAGGTTTACTTCTCGGAGACAGCCCTCCAACCCCACCGTCAGATGGTTAATACGGTCCACTAACGCTTCCTCCACTCCCGTCATTTCGTCTATGGCCTCCCTCAAGGCGTAAACATAGTTCACCAGGGAGTCTTCTACTGTGGACGACCTTCTCCCATTTCGGTTACCTCTTGAAGATGATCTGCTTGTTCTGCTGGCCATTTTCTGTGAAAGAAACCGAAGAAAGCTAAATTTTTGCAAAACAGTACCTCGGACACGGCCCCGTGGGTCGCTGAGCACGGCCCCGTGTTCATTTGTCTGCAGGATTTTTGGCTAAGGATTCTTGGGGTTTTTAAATTATTTTCATGATTTTTAACTGTGGTTTAAGCTTAGATAATTTAAAACAAAGTTATACAACTAACTTTAAACAAAAATCCGTAGCAAATAATCTTACAAACTCCACATAGAAGGCTGGGATCATGGAGTTTCCAAGCTTCCATGGAGGAAATGTTGAAAAATTTTGAAAGAAGGGGAAATGAACAAAAGTGGAAAGGACAAGATGGTCCTTGGGAACCTTCTTTTAGCACTTACCTAGGATGGTATAGGTGAAGATCCCAGGAATCTCTGTCTAGTGAAGTGGTAAAAAATGAGCAGGAATCAGGCTGCATTTAAAGAAAACGACAGCGCACTGGACACGGCCCCGTGTTCGCTGGACACGGCCCCGTGTGCAGAGAAAATCCTGACACATTTTGTCCGTATTCTGACAAAATCAGCAGAGAATCTTTTTTGGTGAGCACGGGGGCGTGTTGACCGGACACGGCCCCGTGTCTGGAGGCTGTCTTATGGAGTTTTGTTGTTCCTAAGGATCTTGTTGATATCAGGTGGTTCCTTGCTAGATGGAACAACCCCAAAGTGCCTAAGATACCTTAATTGTCCTAGACTAAGGCGAGAACGCAAGAGGTTGTCGGTGAGGGTAATTCCTATTTTCATTCTAGGTGGACAAGTCCAACCCTTTCCCGGGCTCTCGTTAAAGAAGGTGTATGCCGAATCGCTCAGGTCTATGTATGCACCGAACGAAGTCGATGGAGAGTCCTTCACGGCACAATCGGCACAGGGACGACTATCGTCCAAGTCTTTTCTAGGTATGAAGGTATTTTCGGGAGCAACGAGGTTGTCGGAATGCGGTTCCAACATTTCTTCATGGTCATCGTCTTGGGGCGGATCAATAAAATCCTTCCTAAGTTCTTTTGACCAATTTAGAATTAGTTCTTCTAGTTGAAATAACTCGTCAAGGAGCATTTCCCCTAGAATATCTGGCTGGGCGCATTCGAGGGAGAGATAGTGCTTATTTTTACTTTCGCCCCTCTTAAGGTTATAAGGAATTGGTGGGTCTATATAGTGGGGCCTATAATTTAGAAAGTAACATTTTAATTCTTCATGTTCGCCTCCACATAATTGACACCACATACCATAAGAGTGCCGAAAGTAAAAAGAATTACTATCACTCATGTTTATGTCAGAAATTACCAACCGCCGGGATCTAACGGTTCTGTTTTCAGTAAGAATCTTGGGCACGGGGGCGTGTTGAGTGAGCACGGCCCCGTGTTCAGCTTACTGTCTGACTTAAAACAGGATTGCCAGTTCCAATGATTGAGCATGGGGGCGTGCTCAGCGGGCACGGCCCGTGCTGAGCTCTGCAGAAGCTGAAAAACTAAGAAAATCCTAAAAAATTAAAAAGAAAAATAAAAATATGATTAGGCCGTCGATTTTAAGCTTTCTTAAAATCCTTGTGTCCCCAGCAGCGGCGCCAAAAACTTGATGTGTGCGAGGTGTTATATATTTTTTATGTATATTTTAAGCCCTTTTACACTTTTAGCCAAGTTTTAAATTTATAAAACACGATATTTACTAACACTAAACACACATATGGGTAAGTGCACCCATCGTGGACGTAGTATAGTGTTGGTAAGATACCGAGGTCGTCCAAGGACACAAGAGCTTTTAGTACCGGTTTATCCTCAACGTCTAATCAAATCAAAAAGTTAGAAAAGAATTTTAAGCTAGAAAAATAAAAACTAACTAAATGCTGAAAAATAAAAATAAAATAAAAACAGATAGACAAGATGAATCACTTGGATCCGACTCGTGTATTAGTATAACCTTTGATTATTTTCGCACTTTTGCATTTGTTTAAGAGATTATCTTAGTTATTGTAGTAGGCCCCTCTTTTGGAGGCGACGTTACCCTCAACCCAGTAGTTTGAGTCAGCAAGGATACAATCCTAAAGGGTTGGATTATTGGAAGATAATGAATTAAGTTATTAATGCAAATTGTGGTAGGCCCCGCTTTTGGCGGTGACGTTACCCTCGGCTAAGTAGTCTGAGTCAGCAGGGATACAGTCCTAAATAGCCGGGTTATAGTATTAATAGTAGTTAACTTATGAGGGGGTCAAAGAGTTTGGATCCCCGCCATCCAATACCTATGGGCATTGAAGGAGATCCTACTAAATTTGACCCAGGTCCCTTGCAGGACCTCTAAACGCTGAACAAGGGCAAGACCCTTACCAAACCGTTCCCTTAACCCCCGACCAGGTAGCCAACATACCTCCATATAGACCGTGGAGATATGAATGGTGAAAATCTTTTATTTTATATAGACAGTAAAATAATGCCAAGACACCACGGACAAACGATAAGGAAAGATCACCTTCAACATAAGCAACTAGTTATTAAAGTCATTAATACAAAACCAAATAAAAAGTGCAAAAGATTAAAAATAAAAAGTATTATACTAAACACTTGTCTTCACCAAGTGATGTAAGAGACTTAGGCAAACATGGCCTTGATTGTCAAGAACTCTTACTATCAATCTTGGATCCCGAGACGGCTCACACACTCTACGATGGACAATGGATGATGGTGGTGGATGATGGTGTTATGGTGGTGGTGGGTGGTGGATGAAGTGTGAGAGAGGTGGTGTTCCAAGGGATGAGTTGAAGTGAAACCAAGCACTCCTATTTATAGGCTGAACAGAAGGCTGGGCACGACCCCGTGTCCGCTGGACACGCCCCCGTGCCCGTCTGACACTCTCTCTCTTCATTAATTGTAATTCGCAATTACAATTAATGCGCCTGCTGTACTTTCGCCATGCCCCCGTGCTCACTGGACACGGCCCCGTGGTGGGCAATAGAAGCTTCTACAGGTTTGTCTTTTCTGCTGCTTCTTGGGCACGGCCCCGTGCTGGCTGAGCACGGGGTGTGTTCAGTCTTCTGTTTTCTCTTCTTTGCTTGGGAGGATGCCGTTGAGGGTTCGGGCAATCTACTTTTGTTCCTTTTCTTGTATTTATGTTAGAATTAGCTGTCTTTTTGCTTCTTTTGTGAATTTGAGCTCATTTCATCCTGAAAATACAAAAGGAAGACAAAAACACTCTTTTTCCAACATTAGTACTTAAAAAGGGTTAGTTTTATGCCTCATTTGATGTAATTTATATGTTGCATTTTACACACATCAACAACCCCTGAGTGAACAGGTGTTGAGTCCAAACTATAGTACTATCGTTGCTAAGGCAGGTAGACAGCATTCCATGTGTAAACATAACAAACAAGCATTCATTAAGTCACGTATAACATGCGGTAACGGTTAGCGTTAAAAGTATTACGTAGTGTGGTTGATGTGATTTAGAATAAGTAACGTATGTAACACCCAAAAGTGCATAAAGCAAAAAGGGATCGAGTATACTCACAACGATTGATGGATTGAAGGGAGCGCTAGAGAGTAAGGTTAGCCTGATTAGAACGATAGCATAACGATGAGTGACGCGCAAAATGATGCAAAGTATAAGTGGGTCGGACAACAGTTCGACCGGATGGTAGTCCGATCAGACAGCTGGTCGTTCGAGTGACAGTCCGCTCGGATGGTCATCCGATCGGGTGACCTTTCGAGTGGATTGTTACTTCCTTTGGGAAGGATGTGTTTGTGTATGATGGCTTGACTTTTGAAGTTTTTGTGGCAGCATTTTGAAAACATCGAAGTATCTCTATCTTTCAGGTCGGTCGATCGAACGACTGTTCGATCGGACGATGACCTGATTTGTTGGACACTTTAGTGAGAACAAGTTCACCGCAGTTTGTCGTTCGATCGGTTACTAGTTCGATCGGATATCAATCTGTTGGTGTTGAACATGTTGAAAATTGTTTAAGTGTTGAAGTCTGGCCATTACATGGTTGAGTGTTAGTCCGATCGGATGGTAGTCCGATCGGTTGGCCCTTCATTCAATGTTCATCCTTCAAGACTTTGAAAGTAATAGTCAAGTGTGGGGTCAAGGTGCAGATCGATCGGGTGACAACCCGTTCGGATGACAGTCCGATCGGATGGTAGTCCGATCGGACGGCATTCCGTCCTGGTCGTTCCGTTCTTCTGACACTTGGTTGTTTTGATAGTTTGTTGTTTTATCAAGATGTGTTGATATCGTGCTAACCAACAAAACCCCATCCTAAACCCTAGTGACCCGATTGAATAGGAACCACCCAACTTCAGTCAGTCCACCGGTTCAAGACGGTTGTTCTTGGTTAACCCGGAATCGGAAATCTCGTGGATAGAATACGGATCTTGAACCAACTCATTAACAGCAAGAGTAGAAGGTTAGAATAAGCTCCGATTCTATCGGTTTTAAGTGCATTGAGTGTAAAAGGGTTGAAAGAAAGTTGGAAAACCATCTTTCAATCCCTTTAACCGTGAATATGTTTAGATCTATGAAAGATCTTTGTTTGTTTATGTGGAAATAGGTTAGATCTAAGTTGTTCTTGGTGGATTGAAGCCAAAACATGAAGTTCTCAAGAACACCATGATGACATCATCCTAGAACACCTCAAATCTAGTGATTTCACGGTTAAAAGTTAAGATTTAAAAGATAGAATGGTGTAGAATCAAGTGTAGATCAAAGATGTACAAGATTTAGGTTGAGATCTTACCAGAATTGCGAGAAATCAGAGAAAAAGTGAGGTTGGAGCGCTGGTCGGACAGAGAGTACCAAAAGTAGAAAGTTTGATGGTGACATGGGGTATTTATAGGGTTACCCAAAGTGGAAAGGGGCTGGTCGATCGGGTGGCAGCCTGATCGATTGGTTGGCCGATCGGGCGGTAGCTCGATCGATCAGCAGGTCGATCGGCTGGTCACCTGGTCGATCAGTCACTTGGTTTGAGTGTTCGACGCGACGAGTTTTGCTGTTTCGATTGCGATTGCGAGCATTGCGATGCGATAGAGTTTCCTATTCAAATTACTTTTAATCCCAACTATTATATCTAACATACAATCATCGGTGAAATAGGATGATTTTATCTTGCGTTTAGCGTTTGCGATTCGATTGCGATTGAGCTTCGATTGCGTTTCGATTGATCACCACAACATAAATAAACATGCACAAGTAACACGTAAAAGGCACACACACGTATAACAATAACCAAAATGCGTAATTCAAGTTGCGAGCGCGATTGCGATAAGCGATAAGCGATCAAATATGCGATAAATAGCGAATAAACCTCGATTATTAATGAATACTCCACATAATACAACTAACATTAAGCATAAAAGAGACTAACTACAAGTTAAAGAAGTCAAAACAGGAATTGAGGAAGGAGAGACAGATCGCAATTAGCAATCTTTTCTCCCTTTGACTTCAATCTTGACTTTGACTTTGACTTTCGAAACACGGGGTGTTACATAAGGACCAATGATGTGCACAAAATGCAACATATAAATTACATCAATTGTGGCACAAAACTAACCCTTTTTTAGTACTAATGTTGGAAAAGTGTGCTTTTGTCTTCCTTTTGTATTTTCAGGATTAAATGAGCTCAAATAAACAAAAGAAGCAAAAAGACAGCTAAATCTGACATAAATACAAGAAAAGGAACAAAAGTGGCATGCCCGACCTCCCGAAAGCATCTTCCCAAGCAAAACAAAGAAGACAGAAGACTGAACACGCCCCGTGCTCAGTGAGCACGGGGCCGTGCCCAAGTGCCAGCAGAAAAGACAAACTCATAGAAGCTTCTGTTGCCCACCACGGGGCCGTGCCCAGCGGACACGGTGGCGTGGTCAACTTCCTGCAGGCGCATTTATTGTAATTGCGGATTAAAATTAATGAAGAGAGAGAGAGTCAGATGGACACGGGGCCGTGCCCAGCGGACACGGGGCCGTGCCCGAGCTTCTGTTCAGCCTATAAATAGGAGTGTTTGGAGCTCTTGCAACTCATCCATTGGCACACCACCTCTCTCACACTTCACCCACCGCCACCATAACACCATCATCCACCACCATCATCCATTGTCCATCATAGAGTGCGTGAGTCATCTCGGGATCCAAGATTGATCGTAAGAGTTCTTGACAATCAAAGGCCATGTTTTCCTAAGTCTCTTACATCACTTGGTGAAGACAAGTGTTTAGTGTAATACTTTTTATTTTTAATCTTTTGCACTTTTTAATTGGTTTTGTATTAATGACTTTAATTACTAGTTTCTTATGTTGGAGGTGATTCTTCCTTATCGTTTGTCCGTGGTGTCTTGGCATTATTTTACTGTCTATATAAAATAAAAGATTTTCACCATTCATATCTCCACGGTCTATATGGAGGTATGTTGGCTACCTGGTCGGGGGTTAAGGGAACGGTTTGGTAAGAGTCTTGCCATTGTTCAGTGTATAGATCCTGCAAAGGACCTGGGTCAAATTTAGTAGGACCTCCTTCAATACCCAAAGGTATTGGATGGCGGGGGTCCAAACTCTTTAATCCCCTCATAAGTTAAACTACTATTAAAACTTTAACCCAGCTACTTAGGACTGTATCCCTGCTGACTCAGACTACTTAGCTGAGGGTAACGTCACCTTCAAAAGAGGGGCCCACCACATTATGTATTAATAACTTAATTCATTATCTTTCAATAATCCGACCCTTTAGGATTGTATCCTTGCTGACTCAAACTACTGGGTTGAGGGTAACGTCGCCTTCAAAAGAGGGGCCTACTACAATAACTAAGATAATCTCTTAAACAAGTGCAAAAGTGCGAAAATAATCAAAGGTTACACTACACACGAGTCGGATCCAAGTGATTCATCTTGTCTATCTGTTTTTATTTTTATTTTATTTTTCAGCATTTTAGTTAGTTTTATTTTCTTAGTTTAAAACCTTTTTCTAACATTTTGATTTGGTTAGACGTTGAGGATAAACCGGTACTAAAAGCACTTGTGTCCTTGGATGACCTCGGTATCTTACCAACACTATACTACGTCCACGATGGGTGCACTTGCCCATATGTGTGTTTAGTGTTAGTAAATATCGTGTTTTATAAATTTAAAACTTGGATAAAAAGTTTAAAAAGGGCTTAAAATATATACCTAAATTATATTACACCTAACGCACATCAAGTTTTTGGCACCGTTGCCGGGGACACATGGATTTTAAGAAAGTTAGGAATCAACGGCCTGATCATTTTTTCTATTTTCTTTTTATATTTTTTAGGATTTTCTTAATTTTTCAGCATCTGCAGAACTCAGCACGGGCTGTGCCCGCTGAACACGCCCCCGTGCCCAATCATTGGAACTGGTAATCTTGTTTTAAGTCAGACAGTAAGCTGAACACGGGGCCGTGCCCACTCAACACGCCCTCGTGCCCAAGATTCAGTTACTGAAAACAGAACCGTAAGATCCCGATGGTTGGTAATTTCTGACACAAAAATGATTGATAATGATCTTTTTTACTTTTGGCACTCTTATGGTACGTGGTGTCAATTATGTGGAGGCGATCATAAAGAATTAGAATGTTATTTTCTAAATTATAAGCCCCACTATATAGACCCATCGTTTGTTTGTAGCCTTAAGAGGGGCGAAAGTAAAAATAATCCTTATCTCTCCCTCGAAGGCGCCCTACCAGATATTCTAGGAGAAATGCTTCTTGATGAACTATTTCAACTAGAAGATCTAGTTCTTAATTGGTTAAAAGAACTTAAGATGGATTTCCTTAATTCATCTCAAGACGATTACCAAGAAGAAGTGTTGGGGTCGCATTCAAACAACCTCGCTGCTCCCGATAATACCTTCAACTCTAGCGAAGACTTTGACGATAGTCGTCCCTGTGCCGATTGTGCCGTGAAGGACTCCCCATTGACTTCGTTCGATGCATACATAGACCTGAGCGATTCGGCATACACCTTCTTTAACAAGAGCCCGGAAAAGGGTTGGACTTGTCCACCTACATTTAGCATAGGAATCACCCTCACCGACAACCTCTTGCGTTCTCGTCTTAATCTAGATCAATTAAGGTATCTTAGGCACTTTGGGGTTGTTCCATCCAGTAAGGAACCACCCGATCCGGATAAGTTCCTTGAAAATAGACAAACTTCATAATAAGCCTTTCGACACGGGGCTGTGCCCAGCCAACACGCCCCCGTGTCCACCAAAAGATTCCTTTCTGACCTTACGTCAGAATACGGACAAACTGTGTCAGGATTCTGCCTGCACACGGGGCCGTGTCCAGCCGACACGGGGCCGTGTCCAGCATGCTGTCGTTTTCTATAAATGCAGCCACGAATCCTGCACATTTGGACTATCCAGGGACAGAGATTTAAAGGGATATTCTCTCCTACCATCCTAGGTATGTTCTAAAAGAAGGTTCCAACAACCATCTTGTCCTTTCCTCTTTTATCCATTTCCTTCTTTTTCATCTTTCTCCAAAAACCTCCATTTAAGCTTGAGATTTTAAGCTTTATGGCAAGGATTATTGAGTTTTGTTCAAAGAATCTTGTTAAAAATAAGTTGTATAACATTGTTTTAAGTTACTATTATTCAAAAAGGCTTCACAAGTTAGAAAAATAACTTAAAACTTCAAGATTCCTTGTTTCAAAATTCTACAGAAAGGTGAATACGGGGCCGTGCTCATTGAGCACGGGGCCGTGTCCAAGGTACTGTTTCATTAAAATAAGTTGTTTTCGGTTTATTTTTGTAGAATGTTAAGTGAAAACAGTGGAACATCGTCCGTGCAATCAAGAAACAATAGAAGTGGAAGAAGGCCTTCCATTGAAGCTACCCTTGTACACTACGTCATGGCGCTACGGGAAGCTCTCGATGAAATGACTTCGGTAGAGGAGGTCCTAATAGACCGTATAAATTATCTTACGGTGGGGCTGGATAATAGTTTTCAAGAGATTAACCTCTTGCACCAGAGGTTAAATATTCTTGTAACACCTCCCATGGAACCCGTCCTCCCTCAAGAGGATTGGAACCTAGCACTTGGAATCAACAACTCTACCGGATGGGGTGACATTCCAGCGGAGCCTCCTCTTGAAAATCTACAAGAAGTCCCGGTGGAAGTTGCACCTCCTCAAACCGACGCCAACGAGCCCTCCTTCCTCCTCCCGAGGGGGATAGAGGAGTGGCTCGCCGACATATGAGGAGTCCATACCCGGAGGAAGGAGTTCTATGAAGCCGCATCCAACCGAGACTACTATCTTCTTGGAAATTTTGCTAATTAGAATAACTTGTAGGCTAGAACTCCTTGGTCTAAGTTTCTTGTGCTTACTTATCTAACTTACTATCATTTTAGGACTATGTAATTCTCTCTATGATGGTTTTAAGGTTTGGATGATGTTGTAATAAATAAAACACACTCGTGATGGTAAAGGATAACAAGGGAAACGAGAAACATCGCCCCATGCACGAAAACAGGGCCATCCGACAACAATTTCTTCATTACAGTAAGCTCAGCACGGGCCGTGTCCGCCCAACACGGCCCCGTGCTGCACACTGTGCAGAAAATTGCCCTGTTCAGGTAACTGGACACGGGCCGTGTTCACTGAACACGCCCCCGTGTCCAGGCTTCTGTTTCTTTTCTTTAATTTTTGTCGCTGGCACCTGAACACGGGGCCGTGCCCGGTCACCACGGGGCCGTGTCCAGGATGCCAGTAACATAAAATTTTGCTTTTAACACCATTTTACACATTCAATCAACCTAAAAACTTATTTTTGGGACACATTAGGGACAATGTGTAATTTAAGTGTGGGGGGGATGCTAAAACCTTGAATCTTGCAAGTCCTAATAACAAGCCTTACACAAAACTCTATTGGAACCGCTAATCACCCCAAATTTTTTTCAAAAACTTCCATTTTTTTTACTTGTCTAAGTTTAAGTTGGAAATTCAAGTTCTAACAAGGTTATATTTTTACAAGTTTACAACCGATAGCGTCGTGATAAAAAGAACCAACATAAGAAAATTATGAAAAGGCATGACAAACTTAGTTAAAATTTGATTATATATACTTGATCACATAAAAACCCTTTCCTACAAAAGTGAGTTTTGAGCCTTTATCGAGCATACAAATACATATCTTTGCACTAAATGCTCATTTTTCGTTTCTTGTGTGAATAGCCCCTTGGTTCGTACGACTCTAGAACTTGCCACAACAATACATTCCTAGTCCTTACCAACTTAAACCCGAGTAAGTAAATGATGGAGGCATTAGGACTAACCCTTTTTTCTTTCTACACCATTATTTTTCAATTTTTTACCACCTACCCAAAAATCCCCCTAGTTAACCCCTTTGAGCCTAAACCTTTTCATTTCTTAACCCAAAACAATCACCCTTTTTACCCACCTAAACCTTTTTATTTTTAACCCTTTCTTTTAGTAACAACGTTCGGTTTTCTAATGACTCTTCCTAGTTATATATATATATATATATATATGTATATATATATATATATATTGATGAAACCAAACAAACAAACAAGTTCATCAAAAATAACTTTGTTTGAAACAAGTGGTTCATCAAAATAAAATAAAAATGTGAAAAATAAAAAGTCTTTCAAAAACCGACGTTTGTTACGCTTTTCGCCCTTTTACTAACCACTAACCCAACCACCCACCTTTAGCCCAAGCCTAACCCTTCACCCAAAAAGTCCTCTTGATATTTACAAAGGTATATAGTTAAAAAGGAGGAGGATTGATTGCTTGGCAAGCTTATGGTAGAAGTAAGTTCCATGCCGCTCTCGAGTGATTCACTAAAAATACACCTTCGGCCGAGTGTTAAGTGATTTCTCGTGAGGTATGTGAACTTGTATATAAATAGAATTTTAAAAGAGGTATGTTATGCCCTAATAAGTAATTTATCTTAAGAAACGTTTTTAATAAATCATGACGAATAGGATTGTAAATAAATAAAAATAAAACCGAAATAGTCTTGGAAATCCCGACACTCTATGACAAGCCCAAAAACCTTCTCTTCTACCCATTCCATTTGGGAGTGAATAAAGCAACATTATAAAGAGTTTTGCTTGAGGACAAGCAAAGATTCAAGTGTGGGGGTATTTGATGTGCACAAAATGCAACATATAAATTACATCAATTGTGGCACAAAAAGTAACCCTTTTTTAGTACTAATGTTGGAAAAAGTGTGCTTTTGTCTCCCTTTTGTATTTTCAGGATTAAATGAGCTCAAATAAACAAAAGAAGCAAAAAGACAGCTAAATCTGACATAAATACAAGAAAAGGAACAAAAGTGGCATGCCCGACCACCCGACAGCATCTTCCCACGCAAAACAAAGAAGACTGAAGACTGAACACGCTCCGTGCTCAGTGAGCACGGGGTCGTGCCCAAGTGCCAGCAGAAAAGACAAACTCATAGAAGCTTCTGTTGCCCACCACGGGGCCGTACCCAGCGGACACGGGGGCGTGGTCAACTTCCTGCAGGCGCATTTATTGTAATTGCGAATTAAAATTAATGAAGAGAGAGAGTCAGATGGACACGGGGCCGTGCCCAGCGGACACGGGGCCGTGCCCGAGCTTCTATTCAGCCTATAAATAGGAGTGTTTGGAGCTCTTGCAACTCATCCCTTGGCACACCACCTCTCTCACACTTCACCCACCACCCACCACCACCATAACACCATCATCCACCACCATCATCCATTGTCCATCATAGAGTGTGTGAGTCGTCTCGGGATCCAAGATTGATCGTAAGAGTTCTTGACAATCAAAGGCCATGTTTGCCTAAGACTCGTACATCACTTGGTGAAGACAAGTGTTTAGTGTAACAGTTTTTATTTTTAATCTTTTGCACTTTTTAATTGGTTTTGTATTAATGACTTTAATTACTAGTTTCTTATGTTGAAGGTGATTCTTCCTTATCGTTTGTCTGTGGTGTCTTGGCATTATTTTACTATCTATATAAAATAAAAGATTTTCACCATTCATATCTCCACGGTCTATATGGAGGTATGTTGGCTACCTGGTCGGGGGTTAAGGGAACGATTTGGTAAGAGTCTTGCCATTGTTCAGTGTATAGATCCTGCAAAGGACCTGGGTCAAATTTAGTAGGACCTCCTTCAATACCCAAAGGTATTGGATGGCGGGGGTCCAAACTCTTTGATCCCCTCATAAGTTAAACTACTAGTAAAACTTTAACCCAGTTACTTAGGACTGTATCCCTGTTGACTCAGACTACATAGCTGAGGGTAACGTCACCTTCAAAAGAGGGGCCTACCACATTATGCATTAATAACTTAATTCATTATCTTTCAATAATCCGACCCTTTAGGATTGTATCCTTACTGACTCAAACTACTGGGTTGAGGGTAACGTCGCCTTCAAAAGATGGGCCTACTACAATAACTAAGATAATCTCTTAAACAAGTGCAAAAGTGCGAAAATAATCAAAGGTTACACTACACACGAGTCGGATCCAAGTGATTCATCTTGTCTATCTGTTTTTATTTTTATTTTATTTTTCAGCATTTTAGTTAGTTTTATTTTCTTAGTTTAAAACCTTTTTCTAACATTTTGATTTGGTTAGACGTTGAGGATAAACCGGTACTAAAAGCTCTTGTGTCATTGGACGACCTCGGTATCTTACCAACACTATACTACGTCCACGATTGGTGCACTTGCCCCAATAAGTGTTTAATGTTAGTAAATATCGTGTTTTATAAATTTAAAACTTGGCTAAAAAGTGTAAAAGGGCTTAAAATATATACCTAAATTATATTACACCTAACGCACATTACCAACGACAGAGAAGCAACCCAGTATCGATTATCTCAACGTCTGTCATCTTACTCTGTTTGTTTATATACTCAAATGTCTACATGGTTAAGATGTTGGCTTGAAATATGATGTCCAGTTTCTAATATAATTTGGCTTTATTAATTTACATTTGATTAAAACTTGAGTTTGATAGAGCTTGCACCGTTATCTAATATAATTTATGTAATTTGGTTATATTAGCTTAAATTTGGTTAAAACTTGACCTTGATTAGAGCTTGCACTATTATCTGAGGATCTGCCGCAACGCGCGGAATAATTACACTAGTTTGGATAAAAAAAATTATTGTTGGTCAATCAAATTCGTTGTTGTCAAAGCCAAAATTTGTTGCATTTACATAGTTCACTAAATTTTACACGATAATATTATCTAATACGGTTAATAATATCTTATTAAGAGTTTTCATGACTCTTAAACTCCAATATAGCACAATAAGACATGTTTGGCCTGTGGAGAACATGGGGATACTTGCACCATTTTTGCTTTGTTTGTTATGTTGTATTTTCTATTTTTAAAGGGGATAACAAGCTCATTTTAGGTAGATTATTAGCTATCATACGAACACACAACACTCTCATACTCTCTCGCAAACTACACACACTAGTTACCATTGGATTAAGCTCGTTATCATCCGAAGTTGTACTTGGATCATTACTCATTTTTTTATACATTTGGTGATCGGTAGTTCCATCACCCAAGGTTTTTTGTGCCGGAGATCTATCAAGGACCAAGGGCTTTTTCCTCGTATATATAAAGGTGTTTATTGTCATTTTTTACTTTATACTTTGATCACACAATTGTTTATACACAATAGCACTCTACCTCACATTCAAAATTTAGTTACATTATCTGATTTTTACCAAAACAATTATTATGTGCATATAAATGTGGCGTATTAAATAAAAAGTTTTATGAATAAAAGGCTTGCAAGATTCCTTGAGCTAGATAAGTTAAGTTCAAGTTCGGTCTAATTTATTAAATAAGTTTATTTTCAGGTTCAAGCACGTTTGTTAAACGAGCTTATTTTTAGCTTGATCTCGTTTATGCTTGTCTCGATTCAGGTCTTTAGCGAGTTGACCTCGAGTAAATCACCAGCGGCTTGAGTCCGTTTATAGCGTAGTTTAACTTTTTTTTTAGTTTTCAATCTTGTTTTTCTAGTTAGATTAATAAATATTTTTCAAAATTTAAATTCAAAGTTCATTTTTCAAAATCACCTCAAAATATTACTTCCCTCCAAAACCAAAATTTGTTCCCCCCAAAATTTACCACTCTCCCTCTTTTCCCCTTTTTTTAACTAAAATTGACTCACTATCACCCCTATAATTTCATTAACTCCCTCCTCAAATCTATCCATATTTCATCTCATTTTCTTGTCCAAATCTAAGCATATGATATCGTGGAAAAAGAGAAGATGGGTTGATTATGTTGTGTGTTAGCAAAGCATTATCAAAGTTAATGGAGGTAGAATCAAGCATTATCAAAGTGAATATTATGAGATTCGGATAAGTGCCGAGAATTTCAAACTCCAGATCCCTACTTGATCTCGTTGTGTTATTGTATTCGCCAACAAATATGCTATTTGCTAAATTGTCACACCCCGATATTTCCACATAACCCGGTGGGCCCAGTGGGGAGCACGTGACGTAGTTGATATCATCATAGACAAGTTAACACAGATATAGCACAGCGGAAGGCTTGGAATGGAATTACTATTACAAACCGAATGTTCAAAGTAATAATTATACAGACGGTGGTATTAAAGGATCCACAGGTGGATAAATATACAAAGTGATGTTTGTCAGACTTTTGGGCATCCTAAGGATTTGCAAGATCCTCTATTGATACCAAGCAGCCCCCAACCTATTGCGTTTAGTACCTGTCACTTAGTCTTTTGAAAATACGTCAGTTTACACTGGTAAATACAATTAACTGACACATTTGAAAATATTTCAAAAATTGGTTTAGGTGCACAAGGCACGAAAAATATTTTATAACTTGGGACAATTAAGAATTTTAATCTTGTACACAGTTTTACATGTTTGTCAATACATATGGGGCCCAGTATAGAAACCGAGACATGATTAAACGACACACCACTTTTATAAACCCACAAAGGAGTTATCCCCAACCTTGTGGGTAAAATATATTTTAGCATTTGCATCTGTCAGGTGTATGCCTACACCCTATGCATAGGTCGTGGCCACTTGCAATTAAATGAGCCGATGATATCCAAGACACGGTCACGTTAACCCCCCAATGTTTAAGTTATCAAACAAAACAGGTTAAAATGGGTTATGCAAATTTGATAGCCACAATCCAGCTAAGTGATCCCATACCCGACCAAACGGTAATAATTTACCGTATCCCAAGCCCGTATAAGGGAAAATAAGTTAAAAGCATTTACCTGAGTTATAACTTGATTTTAAATGCAAGAATGAACAACTCAGCCATATAATTCACTTAGACACGTGTAGATAGCTTTTACCGGGGCTCCTAGTCTGGAATGATGGTAATATTAACCAATTAGAATGCTAACGGGTCCTATTTAAGTCGTAGGCTTAGACCGGCTAGCTTAAAGGACAAATTATGGTACTATACGCTAGATGAAGTGATGACCGGAATGGAATGTAATTTTCACCCAACAAGTATGAAGACTTGTATAATGTGGGTAAACAAAATACATTCTGGAAATTGTCACTTTCAAATTCAAGGTTTCTAATCTGAACTCTTCTATTATAGCTTCAATTATCAAGTTCTTGTAATTCAAATTTGTTGTGACTTTGTTTCTACATATTAACTCGGTGAACACGTGATTTTGAAGGGACATTTATTTCTAATTTCAATGTTTTATAATTGTAAAATTGTCACGTTTTTCATTATGTCATTTTACCTACTGAGTTTAGGCTATGAAAACAAGATTACAGCCATGAACAAGATTATACTTCACCGGAGGAATTGGCGGGGAAGCATTAGGTATGCATTCTTTATATGTAGGAGTAAAATTGCATTTGTATGTGTATGGGTATCGTGTACGTTCACTTGTTTGGCTGTTCCAGTTTTTTTGTTCTGATTAGAAGATTTGGGAAAGTGAATTGCTGGTTCAAGTCTGGTTTTGTATATATTATTTTTTATGACACCTATCAAACTTGCAAAAACCAAAATATATTTCTTTTGCAAAATTAAAGCTTGGTGGGCATTGGAGCTATATGTACAGTGAAACCATAGCCGAGGAAAGATATATTTGTTAATTGTTCTTTGTGCAAACAAACAAACGTCCTATACAATATATCAATGAAGGATTAATAAACTAACAGAAAATGGTTACCGTGTTATAAGTTGTCACCCAGCTGCATCACGCGGGTTTCCTACTAGTATATATGTGTGTGTGTGTATATATATATATATAAAAACACATTAAATTAGTTTTTTAATATGTTTTTAGCGTTTATTTTTTACTTACACGTGTGTTAGATTATGTGAAGGTAATATTCTTACACATAAGTTGAATATGTATAGGTTGTAGAAATAAACGAATTTTGTATATTTTTTCTTGAATTTCAAGAGAAATGAATAAATATCATATTTCAACAATTATGTACTACTATAATGTGCATCATTTCTAAGCATTGGGTCTTGTACCTTATGCTTTGTTAGTGTTGTGTGCACTTGAGGGGTGTACCCATGGTTTGAGTGGGTTGTACCCACTTTGTAAAACCCATTGTTGTTCTTTCTCTATAAAATCTGCATTTTCCTCTTTCTTTCTACTCTTTACTTTCTCTCTCTAGAGATCTCTCTCTACCCATCAACATGTTCACACCATGCTTGAACGGCGGTGGTGTTTGCTTTAGAAGCCGTTCCCACCGTTTTACCATGTTTTGACAGTCTATTGACCGCCGGTAGCTTTGTGGGTGTATTTGTTTGTGGATTTGCCGGTACCTCCGCCGGTGTTGTCTGTGGGTTTGTCGTCATCACCGCCGGTGACTTTCATGTGTGATGTGTGTAAAATGCAACATATAAATTACATCAAATAAGGCATAAAACTAACCCTTTTTAAGTACTAATGTTGGAAAAAGAGTGTTTTTGTCTTCCTTTTGTATTTTCAGGATGAAATGAGCTCAAATTCACAAAAGAAGCAAAAAGACAGCTAATTCTAACATAAATACAAGAAAAGGAACAAAAGTAGATTGCCCGAACCCTCAACGGCATCCTCCCAAGCAAAGAAGAGAAAACAGAAGACTGAACACGCCCCGTGCTCAGCCAGCACGGGGCCGTGCCCAAGAAGCAGCAGAAAAGACAAACCTGTACAAGCTTCTATTGCCCACCACGGGGCCGTGTCCAGTGAGCACGGGGGCGTGGCGAAAGTACAGCAGGCGCATTAATTGTAATTGCGAATTACAATTAATGAAGAGAGAGAGTGTCAGACGGGCACGGGGGCGTGTCCAGCGGACACGGGGCCGTGCCCAGCCTTCTGTTCAGCCTATAAATAGGAGTGCTTGGTTTCACTTCAACTCATCCCTTGGCACACCACCTCTCTCACACTTCATCCACCACCCACCACCACCATAACACCATCATTCACCACCATCATCCATTGTCCATCGTAGAGTGTGTGAGTCGTCTCGGGATCCAAGATTGATAGTAAGAGTTCTTGACAATCAAGGCCATGTTTGCCTAAGTCTCTTACCTCACTTGGTGAAGACAAGTGTTTAGTATAATACTTTTTATTTTTAATCTTTTGCACTTTTTTTTTAATTTGGTTTTGTATTAATAACTTTAATAACTAGTTGCTTATGTTGAAGGTGATCTTTCCTTATCGTTTGTCCGTGGTGTCTTGGCATTATTTTACTGTCTATATAAAATAAAAGATTTTCACCATTCATATCTCCACGGTCTATATGGAGGTATGTTGGCTACCTGGTCGGGGGTTAAGGGAACGGTTTGGTAAGGGTCTTGCCCTTGTTCAGCGTTTAGAGGTCCTGGAAGGGACCTGGGTCAAATTTAGTAGGATCTCCTTCAATGCCCATAGGTATTGGATGGCGGGGATCCAAACTCTTTGACCCCCTCATAAGTTAACTACTATTAATACTATAACCCGGCTATTTAGGACTGTATCCCTGCTGACTCAGACTACTTAGCCGAGGGTAACGTCACCGCCAAAAGCGGGGCCTACCACAATTTGCATTAATAACTTAATTCATTATCTTCCAATAATCCAACCCTTTAGGATTGTATCCTTGCTGACTCAAACTACTGGGTTGAGGGTAACGTCGCCTCCAAAAGAGGGGCCTACTACAATAACTAAGATAATCTCTTAAACAAATGCAAAAGTGCGAAAATAATCAAAGGTTATACTAATACACGAGTCGGATCCAAGTGATTCATCTTGTCTATCTGTTTTTATTTTATTTTTATTTTTCAGCATTTAGTTAGTTTTTATTTTTCTAGTTTAAAATTCTTTTCTAACTTTTTGATTTGATTAGACGTTGAGGATAAACCGGTACTAAAAGCTCTTGTGTCCTTGGACGACCTCGGTATCTTACCAACACTATACTACGTCCACGATGGGTGCACTTACCCATATGTGTGTTTAGTGTTAGTAAATATCGTGTTTTATAGATTTAAAACTTGGCTAAAAGTGTAAAAGGGCTTAAAATATACATCAAAAATATATAACACCTCGCACACATCAAGTTTTTGGCGCCGCTGCTGGGGACACAAGGATTTTAAGAAAGCTTAAAATCGACGGCCTAATCAGTTTTTCAAAACCTTTTCAAAACGCGCACACATTTTTCTGCATTTTAGTTTAGTTTGCATTTACAGTAGCCTGAACACGGGGCCGTGCTCACTGAACACGCCCCCGTGCTGCATATTTTTAGAGTAGATACCCAGATACAGAGTCTGAACACGGGGCCGTGCTCACTAAACACGCCCCCGTGCTCAACGTGACCAGTAACTTTAATTAAAACGCCCAGATACAGACCCTGACCACGGGGCCGTGTTCACTGAACACGGGGCCGTGTCCAGCTTCTGTTTCCGTCCTTTTTTTGTTTTCTGGTCCCGAGACTCAGTTGTGGTCTGCTGAGTGATTCTTATGGATCAATACTCAGGAGGTTACAACTACACCTATGATGAGGATGATTATAGGGGTAATTATTGCACTAATTGTCGTAACACACGCTCGGTTCAATATAGTAACTCATATCAACCATCCAATTCATACAACCATTATGAGGAGCCCAAGTACAAGCCATCAACTTCATATACATCCTATGAAGACCAAAGGTATGAACCTCCTCCTTCATACTCATATTTTGAGGAACCAAGGTATGAACTTTCATACTCATACTTTGAAGATTCAAGATATGAGCCACCACCTTCATATTCTTATTATGAGGAACCATGGCGTGAACAACCCACCTCATATGAGTACTATGAAGAACAAAGTTTCGACCCTTATCCGTCATATACTTACAATGAAGAACAATGGTGTGAACCATCTACTTCATATGAGTACTATGAGGAGCCAAGGATCGAACAACCGGATTCAAGCCTTGAGGATCCAAATTCTTTTTCTCTCACCGAAGTGACCAATAGGATATTAGAACACATTAAAACTATCGAACGTTGCATAAAAGAATCTCGCGCAAGGGAAGAGGAATCCCGCGCAAGAGAAGAATTAAATTGTAATAATAACGTAGAGATAGTTGAAAATGTAAAAATGGAAGAACAAGAAAGTGAAAAACCGACACATGAGCTAAACAACGAAAAAGGTGAGTCCGATAACGTTAAATTGCAAGAAGAGTCTAATTTTGAAGAAATTAATCTCTTGTCACCTACTTTCGAAAATCATTGTTTAGTAACCCCTCATGCCAAGTTTTTAAAAGAGTTAAACACTAGTGCTAAAATCAAAGAAATAGTGAGTGTTAAGTTAACTAATGATCAAACTTCGCTAATAAAAGAAGACCCTTTTGAAATTAACATTACACCGGTTCCATGTTTCTTTCAAAATTCGTTTATTAGTAATATCACCATTGATAAAGATCTTTGTGTTAACATAATGCCTAACTACATTTTTGAAAAATTAAGTATTAGTGACTTTACTCCACTTCAAATACCCATTTTTCTATCCGATCGAAAAGTGATAAAATCCATCGGTGTAGTTGAAGATGTTTTGGTTCAAACAAATCAAATGGTAATCCCAACCGACTTTGTCATCCTCGATGACGCTCCTTTAGTCTTGGGAAAATCTTTTGTACAAACTCATAAAGCTTTGAAAAACCGGAAATTCAACAATCTACCTCTTCAGTTAGGGGCATTCAAAAGGAGCATAGATCTTGAGCGTTCAATGAAATATCCTTTTGGCAATAATGACCCCCTAATTGAAGATGAAGCTGAACCACCCGATACAACTAAAGAAGATGACCACTTTGTTGAAGAAGAAATCACCATAGAACAAACCTTTAAGGTTCTTGATCTAATGAGCCACAAAATAAGGTGTCTTCTAAAGACCCACCCATTGAGCTCAAAGAACTTCCTAAAGGTTTGGAATATGCTTTTCTAGACAAAGATGGTAGTTTACCTGTAATTATTTCTTCTAAATTAAGTAACATAGAAAAAGAGAAATTAGATAATCTTCTTAAAAAACACAAAAACGCGATCGCTTGGAAGCTTGTAGATATTAAAGGAATAAGTCCTTCCATGTGCACGTACAAAATTTTAATGAATGATGACTACAAAACCGTAATTCAACCACAATGAAGAGTGAATCCCAATGTACAAGAAGTGGTTAAAAATGAAGTCATCAAGCTACTTGACGCCGGACTAATCTACCCTATCTCCGATAGTCCGTGGGTGAGTCCCGTCCAAGTAGTCCCAAAGAAAGGAGGTATGACAATAATAACTAATGAGAAAAATGAATTAATACCAACAAGAACGTCACAGGATGGAGAGTTTGTATAGACTATAGACGATTAAATGAAGCAACAAGGAAAGACCACTTTCCTTTGCCCTTCATTGATCAAATGTTAGAACGACTATCCGGTCATAAATTTTGTTGTTTCTTAGATGGTTTTTCAGGTTACTTTCAAATACCGATAGCACCAGAAGACCAAGAGAAAACAACTTTCACGTGCCCCTACGGAACTTTCGCATATCGACGCATGCCATTCGGTCTATGTAATGCACCTGCAACATTCCAACGTTGTATGGTAGCCATTTTCCATGATATGATAGAAAAGACAATGGAAGTCTTCATGGACGAATTTTCTATCTTTGGAGACTCATATGACCAATGCCTCGATAATCTTGAACGAATGCTATCCCGATGTGAGGAAACTAACCTCGCCCTTAACTGGGAAAAATGCCATTTCATGGTAACAGAGGGAATAGTACTCGGTCACAAAATCTCAAGCGAAGGAATGGAAGTCGATCGAGCAAAAATAGAAACTATTTCTCGATTACCTCCACCATCCTCCGTAAGAGCAATCAGAAGTTTCTTAGGGCATGCCGGATTTTATAGAAGATTTATCAAGGACTTTTCGAAAATTTCAAGACCTCTAACAAAATTACTTGAAAAAGATGCACCTTTCATGTTTGACAAGGAATGCAATCAAGCATTTCTAACCCTCAAGGAAATGCTAGTCAATGCACCTATCATGATAGCGTCCGATTGGAAATTTCCTTTCGAAATCATGTGTGATGCAAGTGACTTTGCTGTTGGAGCAGTCTTGGGACAAAGAAAAGAAAGGCATTTCCACCCAATTTATTATGCTAGTAAAACGCTTAACGATGCACAAGAAAATTATACAACTACAGAAAAAGAATTACTAGCAGTGGTGTTTGCTTTTGATAAATTCCGTTCTTACCTTGTTCTTTCTAAAACTATAGTCTATACAGACCATGCAGCTATCAAGTACCTCTTCAAGAAACAAGACGCAAAACCCCGTTTGATCAGATGGATTCTACTCCTCCAAGAGTTCGACATCGAAATCAAGGACAAAAGAGGAGCAGAAAACACTGCTGCAGATCATCTCTCACGCCTAGAAGACCCAACTTTGGAAGCAACCAGGGACGAGCAAATCAATGAAAAATTTCCCACAGAGTCCTTGGAGATGATGGAGAGTAGACAGGAACCATGGTATGCCGACTATGCTAATTATCTAGCTAGCGGTATAGTCACCAAAGGATGGCCGCATCACCAAAGAAAGAAATTCTTTGCTGATGTAAAGCATTACTTTTGGGAAGACCCTTATCTTTTCAAAATGTGTGCCGACCAGCTCATCCGAAGATGTGTCCATGGTAATGAAGCACGAAGAATTCTCCGTCACTGTCATGAAGGTCCATACGGAGGACATCATGGTGCCGCGAGTACCGCACGAAAGGTATTTGATTCAGGATTTTATTGGCCAACCATTTACAAGGATGCACAAAACCTTGTAAAGACATGTGATGCTTGCCAAAGATCAGGTAATATTTCTTCCAAAAACGAAATGCCTCAAAATGGCATTCTCGTTTGTGAAATCTTTGATGTGTGGGGACTCGATTTCATGGGACCTTTCCCACCATCAAAAGGAAACAAATATATACTTGTGGCAGTCGATTATTTGTCTAAATGGGCGGAGGCCGAAGCTCTTCCAACAAATGATGGAAGAGTAGTGGTAAAATTTCTGAAAAAATTATTTTCTCGTTTCGGAACACCAAAAGCTTTGATAAGTGATAGAGGTACTCATTTTTGCAATCATCAACTCGAAAAAAATATTAACAAGGTATGGGGTCTATCACCAGGTCTCAACAGCATATCACCCTCAAACAAATGGGCAAGCTGAAGTGACTAATCGAGGTTTAAAACGAATACTTGAAATAACCGTAGGATTAAATAAAAAGGAATGGGCTGACAAATTAGACGATGCTTTATGGGCCTTTCGAACTGCTTATAAAACCACTATAGGCACAACCCCATATAAGCTCGTCTACGGAAAAAGTTGTCACTTGCCGGTGGAAATAGCTCACAGAGCCTACTGGGCAATAAAAAATGTAAACTTAGACTTAGAAACTGCAGGTAAAAATCGATTTTGTCAAATGAATGAATTAGACGAATTAAGGAACTATGCATATTCTAACTCCGAAATTTATAAAGAAAGAATGAAAAATTTACATGATAAATATATTAAGTCTAATGAATTTCGGGTAGGAGATCAAGTTCTATTGTTTAATTCACGACTTCGATTATTTCCTGGAAAACTAAAATCTAGGTGGTCAGGACCTTTTTCCGTCACCCATGTTTTTCCTCACGGTGCAGTAGAAATTAAAGCTCGAAATGGGATACCATTTAAAGTCAATGGCCAACGGCTAAAACTCTACCGAGGATCCATTGAGGATGAGGAAGAGGAGATCTCGCTTCAAACGGTTAACGAATAAAATCAACATCATACCCGACATGTTACGAACAGGCAAGTGTACATCAAGAAAACCGGTAAGTCTTCTAACCATTTTCGGAAAAAGGGGGCTTGCACACGAGCACAAAAATATATGTATATATATATATATATATATATATATATATTGGCTCAGCACGAGGCCGTGTCCGCTGGACACGGGGCCGTGTCGAGGCAACTGTCGGGATAAAACCCTCTTTTCATAGCAGTTACCTCATTCCACACGCCCCGTTTTGCCGAAAACGCTCTGGTTCCAGGCGATTTTCCGCAGATTTTCGACGTCACTCCCACGTTTAACAACATCAAGGTACGATTCTATCATCTTTAGTAGTTAAATTAGTTACTTGCATGTAGTTAAAACATCAAAAATTGGGAAAAAATCTAGGGTTCTTCATGTTCATCCGGATCGAACTTCAAATTTTTGATGCAATCTGTTAGAAGTAGTTTAGATTAGTGTAGTAGGAAGTAAATAAACATGTATTGTTGATAGATTCGTCCGATTTCCTACTAAAACCTCAAACCCTTGTTTTTGAACCGAAAAAGACGAAATTGGAAGGGTAAACGGGTTGTTTTGGGAAAAAAGACACTTAGGGTTTCATTTTTGGGGGAAACCGCAACTACTTGACTAAAAATTTTCAGGTTTTCGGAACCGGGACGAAAAATGAAGTTTTTGGGTTACAGACGCCTGGACACGGGGCCGTGCCCACTAAACACGGGGCCGTGTCCAGCCCACTGTTTGCAGTTTCTTTAAAAATTTCTTTGTTTCGTACTAACTTTTGGTGTATTCTTTCAGATGTCAAAGTTCACAAGGTTCAATGCAAGCGAACTCGATGCTAGGGCGAGATATGAAATACTCCAAACAAGACCCGAGGAGTACCCTAGGCGAGCATGTACGGACCTGTTAACCATGGTGAACCAGCTAGACCGATTCAACAACATCGTGACAGGGCCACTAGCAGTTGCATTGAACACTCGGCTTCGGTCGGTGCATCAATGCACCATGGAGTTTTACAGTACTTTCGCTTTCAATTCGAGGTTGACCCGTTTGACAATGAAGGGGTCGCATTTCGGTGTGGCGGGACAAAGTACTCGATCTCCACGGCACAGTTTGGAGCTATAATAGGACTGTACGGTGAAGAGGAATCGGGAAATGAGGAAAACACCGGGGGATTACGAGACTTGGATGAGAATGAACGCCAAGCCGCATGGGCCCAAATAGGTGAAGGAATCTACAACCCTAGCAGCACCAAGAGTACCAAACTGAGGGACCCGCTATACCGCTACATTCACAGGCTCCTCACCTACTCGCTAAACCAGCGTCACGACAGTAGTGGCGTTGTAGGGTTGAAAGATTTGGTTGTCCTTCACTGCATCCACAACCGGAAGCCTCTCGATGTTCCATATCTCCTGTTACGAAACATGCATCTCAATCGCCTTGCTCGCGCTCCAACACCTATCTTCTTTGGGGGATGGTGTACCGTCTTTTCAAGCATTTCACGAACATTCCAAGGTCCTTTGAAAGAAGTCCATGGTCGGGACGAGTTGACTACCACATTTGCCGAGCCATGAACTTACTTTATGAGGCGAAAGACGGGACGGTGAGCTTCCAAAGAGCACAAGGCTATGCATGGAACCCACAGGAGGCCCTAGTTCTTCATGCACCACCTCCCCAATACCAGTACCAACCCCATGGCGATCCGGGTCAATCCTCCTCACAAGGAGGTGGTTTTCCTAACTTTCAAAGCTTACATGATCTTTTGCAGGAAAACCTCATGTGTACCAGGAACACCTACAATCTCGCCAACAACACATACCACCGGGTCGGAGCTATTGAGCGCAACATCAACGATATACAAGATGATATCGGTAGCATCCGGGAGTATATGGCGGGGCATGGGGGTGGAGGTGAGGATAGCGATGAAGACATGGAGTAGGAGGTTTGAAGGAACAAGGAGCGGGTTGATGGTGAGCCCACAGGTTTAAGTACCCTTTTCTATCGAACAATTTATGGCCTGCGTGCCAAATGTTGAACAATTTACTTTCCTTGACTACTTTTTATTTCCGTTTTACTTTTTCTTTATGCTTGGAGACAATTAACTATGGTAATGTAGGATGTTTATGTTGCTTGGTGTGGTATTGAGTGATGAAACAGGTACAAACCAAGGGTTGGAGTGCTAAACCTTAGCACTTACAGGCCCAAAATGGAGAAACCGGGAGAAGAAACCTATTTTTCAGGCTTACAGACTGTCCACACGGGGACGTGTCCAGCCGACACGCCCCCGTGTTCACCTCCCAGACCTGCTGTTTGGTTACTGACCTGCAAATATTTGCCAGACACGGGGCCGTGTCTAACCAACACGCCCCCGTGTTCACCTTCTGTAAGTTTTCGTTACTGGCAGTTCACCACGGGGTCGTGTCCAGCGGACACGGGGCCATGTCCAGACTGCCAGTGACATAAATCTTTGCTTTTTAACACCACATTACACATCCAATCAACCTAAAAAATTATTTTTAGGACACATTGAGGACAATGTGTAATTTAAGTGGGGGGGGGGGAGCTAAAACCTTGAAATTTTGCAAGTCCTAACAACAAGCCTTACACAAAACTCTATTGGAACCGCTAAACACCCCAAATTTTTTTCAAAAAAAAAATTATTTTTTTTACTTGTCTAAAGTTTAAGTTAGGAATCCTAATATTAATAAGGTTATATTTTTACAAATTTTACAACCAAGAGCGTCGTGAGAACAAGAACCAACATAAGAAAATTATGAAATGGCATAACAAGTCTAATTAAAATTTGATTATATATACTTGATCACATTAAAAACCCATTCCCACAAAAGTGAGTTTTGAGCCTTTATTGAGCATACAAATTTACATCCTTAGACTAAATGCTCATTTTTCGTTTCTTGTGTGAATAGCCGATTGGTTCTTACAACTCTAGAACTTGCCACGATGATTCATTCCCGGTCCTTACCAACTTAAACCCAAGTAAGTAAATGATGGAGGCATTAGGACTAACCATTTTTCTTTCCACACCATTATTTTTTATTTTTTTTACCACCTACTCAAAATCCCCCTAGTTAACCCCTTTGAGCCTAAACCTTTCATTTCTTTACCCTTTTCACCCACCAAAAACCCTTTTTATTTTCACCCTTTATTTTAGTAACAAGCTCGGTTTTTCGTAAGCTCGTTTTTTTTCGTGTGACCAAAAAAAAAAAAAAACCAAACAAACAAAGCTATGCAAACAAAAGCTTGTTTGGAGAAATACTTCAAAGAAAAAAAAAGAGTCACTAAAAACAAAAGTGTTTTACGAAAACCGACGCTTTTTACGCTTTTCGCCTTTTTACTAACCACTAACCCAACCACCCACCTTTAGCCCAAGCCTAACCCTTCACCCAAAAAAGTCCTCTTGATATTTACAAAGGTATATAGTCAAAAAGGAGGAGGATTGATTGCTTGGCAAGCTTATGGTAGGCGTAAGTTCATGCCGCTCTCGAATGATTCACTAAAAAAAATACACATTCGGCCGAGTGTTGAGTGATTTCTCCCGTGAGGTATGTGAACTTGTATATAAATGAAATTTTAAAAAGGCATGTTATGCCCAAATAAGTAATTTATCTTATGAAACGTTCTAAATAAATCATAACGAATAGGATTGTAAATAAATAAAAATAAAACCCAAAAAAAATCTTGGATTCCCGACACTCTAGGACAAGCCAAAAACCTTCTCTTCTACCCATTCCATTTGGGAGTGTAAGCCACATTTAAAGAGTTTTGCTTAAGGACAAGCAAAAGTTCTAGTGTGGGGGTATTTGATGTGTGTAAAATGCAACATATAAATTATATCAAATAAGGCATAAAACTAACCCTTTTTAAGTACTAATGTTGGAAAAAAAGTGTTTTTGTCTTCCTTTTGTATTTTCAGGATGAAATGAGCTCAAATTCACAAAAGAAGCAAAAAGACAGCTAATTCTAACATAAATACAAGAAAAGGAACAAAAGTAGATTGCCCGAACCCTCAACGGCATCCTCCCAAGCAAAGAAGAGAAAACAGAAGACTGAACACGCCCCGTGCTCAGCCAGCACGGGGCCGTGCCCAAGAAGCAGCAGAAAAGACAAACCTGTAGAAGCTTCTATTGCCCACCACGGGGCCGTGTCCAGTGAGCACGGGGGCGTGCCGAAAGTACAGCAGGCGCATTAATTGTAATTGCGAATTACAATTAATGAAGAGAGAGTGTGTCAGACGGGCACGGGGGCGTGTCCAGCGGACACGGGGCCGTGCTCAGCCTTCTATTCAGCCTATAAATAGGAGTGCTTGGTTTCACTTCAACTCATCCCTTGGCACACCACCTCTCTCACACTTCATCCACCACCCACCACCACCATAACACCATCGTCCACCACCATCATCCATTTTCCATCGTAGAGTGTGTGAGTCGTCTCGGGATCCAAGATTGATAGTAAGAGTTCTTGACAATCAAGGCCATGTTTGCCTAAGTCTCTTACCTCACTTGGTGAAGACAAGTGTTTAGTATAATACTTTTTATTTTTAATCTTTTGCACTTTTTATTTGGTTTTGTATTAATAACTTTAATAACTAGTTGCTTATGTTGAAGGTGATCTTTCCTTATCGTTTGTCCGTGGTGTCTTGGCATTATTTTACTGTCTATATAAAATAAAAGATTTTCACCATTCATATCTCCACGGTCTATATGGAGGTATGTTGGCTACCTGGTCGGGGGTTAAGGGAACGGTTTGGTAAGGGTCTTGCCCTTGTTCAGCGTTTAGAGGTCCTGCAAGGGACCTGGGTCAAATTTAGTAGGATCTCCTTCAATGCCCATAGGTATTGGATGGCGGGGATCCAAACTCTTTGACCCCCTCATAAGTTAACTACTATTAATACTATAACCCGGCTATTTAGGACTGTATCCCTGCTGACTCAGACTACTTAGCCGAGGGTAACGTCACCGCCAAAAGCGGGGCCTACCACAATTTGCATTAATAACTTAATTCATTATCTTCCAATAATCCAACCCTTTAGGATTGTATCCTTGCTGACTCAAACTACTGGGTTGAGGGTAACGTCGCCTCCAAAAGAGGGGCCTACTACAATAACTAAGATAATCTCTTAAACAAGTGCAAAAGTGCGAAAATAATCAAAGGTTATACTAATACACGAGTCGGATCCAAGTGATTCATCTTGTCTATCTGTTTTTATTTTATTTTTATTTTTCAGCATTTAGTTAGTTTTTATTTTTCTAGTTTAAAAATCTTTTCTAACTTTTTGATTTGATTAGACGTTGAGGATAAACCGGTACTAAAAGCTCTTGTGTCCTTGGACGACCTCGGTATCTTACCAACACTATACTACGTCCACGATGGGTGCACTTGCCCATATGTGTGTTTAGTGTTAGTAAATATCGTGTTTTATAAATTTAAAACTTGGCTAAAAGTGTAAAAGGGCTTAAAATATACATCAAAAATATATAACACCTCGCACACATCAATGTGGGTACGATATTTTACATATGATGGTTTATGTGTGTTATGTGCATGTGAGGGTTGTATCCATAGGTGTATAGGTTGTACCGACCTTTGTGTTTAAAAACCCATTTCTTTGTCTGTGGATATGTGGGTGGCACTTTACCGGTGGGTTTGTCGTCACCGCCACCGGTGTTGTTGTAGGTGACACTTTTCCAGTTGATTTTATTTTTACCATTTGTTTTTAAGTTTAAATTGGTAATCCCCTTTAAAACTATGTCGGTGATCATCTTTGTTAGTGTTGTGTTTAAAAACCCATTTCTTTGTCTGTGGATATGTGGGTGACACTTTACCGGTGGATTTGTCGTTACCACCACCGGTGTTGTTGTGGGTGACACTTTTCTAGTTGATTTTATTTTTACCATTTGTTTTTGAGTTTTTGATTGGTAATCCCCTTTAAAACTATGTCGGTGATCATCTTTGTTAGTGTTGTGTGTATTTAAGGGGTGTATCCATGGTGTTCGGTGGGTTATTACAGAGATGACGGTTAGGGTTTGTGATGGTGGTGGTGTCGGCTACGGTAGAGGCGAGGAAGAATGAGCGATGATGGTAATAGCAGAGACGAAAGCTTGAGGAAGTAAGGTTCCGAAAGATCTTCTGTGAGATTTCTGGTAAGGTTAGCTTAACTTGCATGTCTTCTTTTCGAATAGATCGGCTAATTGGGAGATGATTGAAACTAACTTAAACATTTAAGTTTCTAGCAAGGTTTCCGGCTAGCTCTGGTGAGGTGGTTATGTTACAATTGTTTCTTGATGCTAGGTGAATACAAGTAAGTCAAATTATTAATCGTCAATTTGAGAGAATTATTATGAATTTTAGGTACCCATTTTGCAATGGACAGTTGTTGTTAATTGAAATGAACTGGCTCAGGTGTTTATATTTCTTTATAATTTTAGGGTATTTTGTTGTGTTTTTGGTTTAATATATGTGGCTTTGGGGTCAGAGATGTAAGAAATAGGGTTCCTTGATTTCAAATTTCTAATCGGGTATGGATATTGAGATGTATGTTAATTTTTTTCCGGTTATTGTGTTGCAGGTTTTTTGGTTGTTTTATCTGAGTGGATAATTGCTTATTGCTCTTGCAGAATGGTGTAGGTGGTTTTAGGGTTCCAGTAACTTTCTTTTATTTTTTGTTTTTGTGTCGTTTTTCTTTGTTCTTTGTGACCATTGTTGGTGATGATGTTCGTTGTTGTGGTTTTTAACTTACTAAGACTTTTAAGATGTTATGGAACTGGTTTATTTTTGTAAGTTTTGTTACCATGTGTTTGTTTTGTTCTTAGTCGCTTGTATGGTGTACTATTTTAGGCAATCTGGCCAAACAAGTCATGAAATTCGGTAAGAGTTTAGGCAACTAGATCGACAACACGCTACTAGAATGGATAGACAAGTTCTTATCCTATGAAGAACTAAAAGAACGGTTGAAACTCATCAGATCTGGTGACTATTGGCGGACACGGTTTTCCGACGAGGATACTGGTGTAGAGGAGGTTATGGGAGGATATATTAAGAACTGATCTAAAATGTTAGTCGCTTTCATTTTTTTACAGTGGTTTTATATTTGTTTTAAGTGTTTTTAAACATTGGTTGGGGATGAACCTCGACCCATTGAACATTCGGTTTGTTTGCTGTGTCTTTTTCAATTCCTGATTCGAATGCGTTGTACAGGATGCTCTAATTACTTACTTGAAATTTGTAAGACGTCTAATGAATTACTCATTCAAATAAAGCATTTGTCACATAAGTTTTTTTATGGTTTAGGCCCCCGTCGCAACGCGCGGGGTACTAACACTAGTTTTCTTATATTTTAAAAGTTTTCTATACTAAAAAAATGAACTATTATCTTTTTCTTACATCTATATTAAAAAATGAACTATTTATCTTTTTCTTACATTTCTTGCATTTATTTGTTTTCTAAATAAAAACTTCCCCTATATATATACACATACGTGACATATAAATGAAGCCTACAAGTCATGTTTTTTTTTTTTCCATCTTGTCGCATATGTGATCATATACGTTATGTATAGATGTATATGTATATGACGCATATAGTTATACGCTCCGTTTATGGGTTGTGAAAATTTGATTGATGGGTGTTTGTACCGTAGGACCCATAAAAGTTATAATTATGACCGAAAAGTCAACAAATTTTTCTTTTTCTTTTTGTAAGGCCAAAAGGTCAACAATTTTAATGGCAGGAAAAATGGTCACCATATCCATTCAGTCTTTCATAAAAATAAACTTTCCGCCGTATCATTTAGAAAAAAAGCAGTTGCACACTCGCACTGTTAAAGTGTCTCCTATGAATCATCGAAGAGAAGCTTCATAGGAAATGTCAAGATGGATGAAGTAGTCTACACGGCATTCTTTTATATTCTCACTTTTGAAATCAACAAAAAAAAATCTTATTTCAGTTTGTTTTAAAGAGAATCATATATCAGTTTGTTTTACATAAAAACTATAAAAAGTTACTATCGAAATTGATGATTTTAACATTTATTTATTATCTTTTTGTACCTTCAGATAATTTACCAAAAGAGCCATTAGAAAAAGTTATTAGATTTTATCAGCCTTAATTATTTGTTATTTATCGTTGTCATCCCAATTATCACTTTGATGTCCACCACCCCGTACTTAACACTTCGGTTGTTCTATCATCCCGTAGTTAACCAAACACTAACTCAGTGAGTTTTTTTTATCCTACGTGGCCAATTTAAAAACAAGCCACGTCATCAAAAACTGGCTACGTAGGATTAAAAAACTAAATGAGTTAGTGTTTGGTTAATGACGAGTTGACAAGACAACTGAAGTGTTAAATTGAGGGTGGTGGATGTCAAAATGATAGTTGGAGGTGACAGCAGCCAATAGCCAATAGTTGGAGGTAATAACATATTCGTATTTAATTTATTACTTTCATGTTAATTATTAAAAAAAACAATAGTAATAAACATAAAATTTCCTAAATTATTACAACCAACTTTTTTTTTTTGGAAGGAGACTTTCTCTGTACAGGACCGAATTGGTCTCCGGGGTCATGTCAAAGACATTCCTCCGTCAGCCCCGCTCTTACGGACGCTATGTTCGATCGGGTCCCGGCCGTTGCGCATGCTGACTTCCGCCCGGAAACCATACTGCCCTCACACGAGAGACTCGTTGGGGTAACAGCTGGGTAAAACCGGGTTGCCCTCAGAACCGCACCATGCCTCGATAGGAACGATCCAACGATCCATCATTGGGACTACCTCTTTATATATAATTTCAATCAATCATATGCTATCCTTAAGTACACGAATTTTTAACCTATTAGAAAATAAATAAGCAGAAAATAAATAAAAATTTTGGAGGCTTAGAACTTCCAATTTAGAGGATGTTTAGGATTACGTTTTAAAGTTATTATTTGATTATTGCGTTTGTAAAACATAAATAATATAAAAAAGTGTTTGGATAAAAAAATGATTATTTGCCACCAAAACGCAGTTTTGGAGAAGCATGTACCTATATGCTTTTTCAAAACGCAGTTTTGAAAACGCAAAATCTATTTTGAAAACGCATAATCTATTTTAAAAACGCAACACCAAACACCCCATTAGGATTGTAGCAAACGTGACATAAAATTATTTGATTGAAGGGTTAAAATCACTAGACTAGTAAGTCATCCTACCTGATTGCAATATGTCCTCTAAAGCAACTCCTATCCCTTTCTTGCAAATATCCACTCCTTGGCCATTTAAATTGAACAAAGTCATCTCAAGTTTTTGCACTTCTCACATTACAAACATCATAACACTAAAATAACCTGTATAAGGTTATACAGCTCGTATATATGCTATTGTAAATTTTTCTTGTAAAACCGAACAACCGTTTAATAAATTTTGGTAATTCTTTAGATAACTTTTTCAGTATCCGGAGTTTGTTGGTTTGTTTGTAGCTAGGGTTCAGAATGCTTGAATATGGTGACATTAGAACACTGTACACTGCATGTAAACACAGTTGCATTGTGATGCAAGGATCTTCGAATGCGGTATGTACGTTAACTTTCATTAAATGATACTGTTATTCGTCTGTTAAGTACCGATGGAGTCCTTTAATAATATCAACTATGTAAGAGAGAGAGGGAGAGAGAGAGAGACCTTTAAGTACGGATCCTACAACTGCATTTGGAACAAGAAGTCCAACAATTCGTTCATTATCTGTTGTTGTCTCAATGCCGACAACACACAATCGTTGATGGGCTTTGCGGGCCTTCTCATAGCTAGGGTTTAGAATGCTTGAATATAGTGATATTAGAAAAGGAAAAACACTACCATAGGTGAACCCTCTAGAAGAAATCGCAGACTGATACATAAAAATGCATATAACGAGTTATCGTCTTCTGAACCCTAACAACTGTCCATGTGGGTTGTCGCCAGAATCCTGCCGATAATCATCTGTTAACTACCGGATGGAGTACTTTCGTGGTCTAATCATATCAACTATTCACTACATGGAGTAGATAACGGTTTGTTGGTTGTTTGTAGCTAGGTTTCAGAATGCTTGAATATGGTGATATTAGAACACTGTACACTGCATGTAAACACAGTGGCTTTATGATGGGAACCACATATTCATGTGTTGCAGTTTGGAAAGATGACCGAATACAAATATGATATTGAAATTTGTGAGCCTTCAAATTATTCCTAGACAATTCCTAACAACTGTCCATGTGAAAGTTATGGTTTGTTGGGTTGTTTGTGGCTAGGGTTCAGAATGCTTGAAGCATATTATATAACTTTTTAGATGGTGTTTGTAAGGTTTAATTGCCTTGTGTAACTTTGATTGACATCTATATACGGAATGAGATTCTTCGAGAAGTATAAAACGAGAAAATACAGAACTAGATTCTTCGAGAACTAGAAAAGGAGAAAATACGGAACGAGAATCTTCGAGAACTACCAAAAAGAGAAAATACGAAACGAGATTCTTCCAGAACTAGCAAAAGGAGAAAATACGGAACGAGATTCTTCCACTAATTAGTCAGAAATCATTACTTCTTAATGAACTCGAATTCACGAAATGATGAGTAATGTAAGGAGAAGCGTTGAGATTCAAGGATTTAGATGCCGTGATGAGCAGTTGGTCGATGACATGATAGATAAAATGCAGTAATGTTGCATAATTCATTTAGTTTCTGTTTGGCACCTTCAATCTCCATTGCATTCTCTTTGGTGTCAGAAGAGAGGGATGCGATAAGTGTCAAAACGACAAGTTGCTTTCCTTCCTTCAGCAATATCGTTAATCTGTAATTGGGGAACCGTTGTGTCTAATCATATCAACTATTCACTATAAGTTTTGTGGTCTAATCATCATATCAACTATTCACTGTAAGTTTTTAGATGGTGTTTGTAAGGTTTGTAACAAGTTTGCTGCTAATTGTACTGGAAGTCGCTTTTCTTATTTGGTAGGAAGTAGTTGTCAATACAGATTACTTAACAAGAGAAGCAGCTAAAAAAGCGATGAACGGTGAGGAACTCATTTAACATCTCACCCCCTTTAATCATCATAACCAATAACCTTCACCTTTTCACCGTTATATGACCCGTATACAATTAATCAACTTTTTTTAATTAGTATATGTGGGATTAAAGAAAACGTAGTAACGTTGAGGATTTAGAACTATGAACTTTGTTTGAGTTAGCTAATCATATCAACTATTCACTACATGGGTTGTCACCATTACTTCTTAATGAACTCGAATTCACGAAATGATGAGTAATGTAAGGAGAAGCGTTGGGATTCAAGGATTTAGACGCCAATGCAAAAAATGCTGAAACGTTGCTTAATTCATTTAGTTTATGTTTGGCACATTCAATCTCCGTTCCTTTATTAAATATAATTATAGAATTCGAGTTTAAGAAGTAAAGACTGCTGACTAATTGAAAGACTGTATATGGCCCGTATAAAGTTATACGGGCGTATACAACCTTTTTAATTTTTTATTCGATCATATACTCAACATACGAGCACTTTTTATGTCTTATATACGGGCCCTATAACGTTATACGACCCGTATACAATTAACCAACTTTATTTTTTTTAATTAGTATATGTGGAATTGACAAAAACGAAGTAACGTTGAGGATTTAGAACTACGTACTTTGTTTGATTTAGTTAATAACTTTTTTGAAATCAATGGGTAGATAAACAAAGTCATAAGTAGACTTATTACCACCACTGTTGAGCTTCTTGTTCTCAAGTTCACAATGAAGGTTCTGAAAATTGAAGGAAAAGGACTTTGTTATGGTTTGGGGAGAATGTTCTGGAAATTGAAGGAAAAGGAGAGCAAGAATATCGGTATGGTTGCTATAAAAGCTCATATTTTACTACGTCAATGATTCATCCAAGATTGCACTTGAAACCAAGTACTTTAATGATTGTTGAAAAGATTTGTTGAAATCGAAGAAAAGAGTAAAACAGATGAAATGAGGCGTGTTATGTTGGAAACTGAGGTTGAAATTTGAAGAGAATGCAAAGCTTCATACAACCGAGACCGCTTTGTTAATTTTAATGAAGCAAGGGAGATTGAAGGTGCCAAACAGAAACTAAATGAAGTATGCAACATATCCATATCCCCTTTGTAGTTGTTAACATATCCATTATCCCTTTGGTAGTTGTAACCATATCCATTATCCCCATGGTAGTTGTTACCGTATCCATTATCCCCTTGGTAGTTGTTACCATATCCATTATCCCCTTGATAGTTGTTACGATATCTAATCATATCCCCCTATATTTCATTAGGGTATAGTTATAGTTACCCTAATATCAGGCCCATTGTTTACCATGGAATGCATCCTTAAACTTGATAGCAGTAATATGGTGATATTAGAACACTGTACATTGCATGTAAACACATCGGCTTTGTGATGATATGTTACAAATTGGGAACCACATATTCGTGTGTTGCAGTTTAGAAAGAGGACCGAATAGAGATCTGAATAACCGTCGCAACTGTAACCCAACTCAAATCTCGTAACTGTGAATCTCTTCCCTCCAAAACCACCACCTTGTCGCGTATGGTCATCAACATACCACCAAACTCAAACAAACCACCAAACTAGGACATCAACATCAATTGATGTCCAATTGACGAACACGAATGTGTGAAATGGGATTTATTTAAAAGTAAAAACAAAACTAAAACCAGTTTTCCTTGATAGCAGAAGCCGTTTGATTTGATGGTTCTGAACACAAGTTTTCTTTTTGAGCTTGATGGATGTCCATTATCTCAACATTTCTCCTTACATTACTGATCTGGAATTGGAGAACCGTTGTGTATTTGCTTACTGATTGTTGAAAAGATTTGTTGAAATCGAAGAAAAGAGTAAAAAAGATGAAATGAGGAGTGTTAACGCAAATGCAATACTTACAATTAACCAACATACATTGATTGTGGATTTAACTTGCAACATACATCAAAGCTTCATGCAGCCGAGACCGTTTTGTTAATTTTAATGAAGCAACAAAGATTGAAGGTGCTAAACAGAAACTAAATGAATTATGCAACATAACCATATCCCCTTGGTAGTTGTTCCCATATCCATTGATGTCCAATTGACGAACACGAATGTGTGAAATGGGATTTATAGAAAAGTAAAAGAAAACTGAAACCCGTTTTCCTTGATAGCGGAAGCCAGTTTCATTTGATGGTTCTGAACACTATATAGCCAGATCGAAACCCAAATGTGTGAATATTAACACATAAAAAATTCTTATCTATACGGGTCGTATACCATTATACGGTCCATATAAAGAAATCGTATATGTTATACACGACCAATGTTTGTTTTAACATGGTGTATATGGGGCATATAAGGTTATACGGCCTGTATAGAATAAGATAAACTGACAAAGTATGCGTCCACAGACTTTGTCAATTTATTTTATTCTATACAGGCCGTATAATCTTATATGGCCCATATACACCATGTTTAAGTGTAACAACTCTCACTAAAATTAATAATTAGGATGATAATCCAATAAGGAAGCCCTAATTGAGAAATCGAGTGATTCTGCATAAACCCTAAAATTTCCAGAACAATTGGAATCAGGATCAGGGCCCCTAAAACTCGGGGGGGGGGGAGTAAAATCCTAGTGACGATTATCAACAATTCTCGCTGTCAAAATTCAAAAATTCTAAACTGTCAACTCAGCATAGCTAGTCCCAGACCTGGCTACCCTATAACTAGACTGCTTCCCTTACGGACCGTAAGGGAAGTGGCTTACGGTCCGTAAGCGTGTCCAAAAATCAATATAAATAGCCGACATTGGCACTTGCATTCTGTCTTTGAAACGACGTAAAATTTCTTTACGTAGAACGAGTTATAGCAGAAACAATACAATTAACACACACGATTCACGAAGTGCTGCCGCAATCAGGGTAATAACTCGATCGCTATTACGATTCAACGTCCGATCGATTATAACTATCCAACGATTGTTTGAGTGCTGCTCAAATTGAGATGATACTTTGTTATTCGTCGTGATTTCAACTTGAATATTTGAGTGCTGTTCGAATTCGGACTATGCTCTGTTATTCGTTGTGAATCTGTTGAATTATTAAGTATTGCACCGTACTAATCGTTGTGAGGGTTTAATCTTGTGAATTGTCGTAACTGCTGTATTAGTTACTAACCCCGTTTGTGTGTATTGTGAATTAAATTAGGTTAATCAAAGGCTAATCAGTAGGCTTATACTCTGCTCGTAAAATCCACAATGTGAGTCATTCTCTTTTTATCAATTGTTTTACAAAAACTCCAAACTATTTTCAAAGTTATAATTACAGGGATTAAGTCTATGTAATCACCAAATTACAGCCGGTATGTGGGGTTTTGTATACATTACTTGTTTCCCGTCACACTTGGACAAACGGGTGGCCAAGGGGTGATCTGACCACAGTCACAGACACCATTGGACAAATGGGTTAGCCAATGGATGGTCGAGTGACAAATACTGTGGGTAGTTGGATTGATATCAGAAACATTGTAATCGCTCTTAATACTGGGAATTATAACAAATGTGTCGTTTTAGTAAAATGAATGATTCACTCAGTATTTCCCTGCTGACAAAACCTTTTTCAAACATGTTTCAGGTGATCTGTTGTGAGCAAAGAAAAGTGCCGTGGAGCACTACAAGCTTAGAAAAGTGGCTCAATGTAAATAAATAAAGAAACATGTTTTGAGAAATAAAGATTTCCTTGTGAAATCACCTTATTGTAAATTATGGGATTTATCCCTATATTATATAAAACGAGCAGTTTTACAATTAAAAAGATCCTATTTAAGAAAGCTTCCGCTGTCATTTAAATAAATACCACGGGATTTCCTGCCTCGCGGCTCTGGACCGGGTTAAACCGGGGCCAAGGGCCGTGACAGGAAAAGGTGGTATCAGAGCCATTGTTTTAAGCTTACTGATTTAAGCTCACTGATTTAAGCTTACTATTGATTTTAGCCTATTAAAGTAATTAAAAAAATACTTAGGAATTTCAATTACCATTCTGTGAATATGTGTTTCATTAACTGATTTATTTGTTAAGTTACAGTATGGGTAAACAAAGATTATCTGCTATCTACCACAAGTTAGATACTGCACCCATAGAAAAAGGAACCTCTTCCTCCAAAAACCCAGCAAATATGGAAGAAGGAATTTTTGTCCATAAAGCAAATTATGAAAATCCTCTTACCCCAGAGAAAAGAGATTCAATTCTTAGGAAGGGTCAGGAGAAAATAAAGAAACCCCAAGCCAAGAAAGTGAGGTTTAATCCGGAAATCCAGGAATTTGTTACTAGTCCACCTTGGGAGGATGAATTAGATGAAAAATGGGCAAATCTTTATATGCTAGCTACCGTAGTAGAAAATGCAAACCTCTAAAATATCAATAGGCCTGATCTAGTAGAAAATTACTACTCCGTAAATAAATAAATCAAATCCTAGTGTGTTCTCTTTCCTGATTATCCTTTGTACAAATTGGTATGCAATAAAACTTTAATGTTTATTTGTTAAACTTTGTTCCAAAATTTTAACTTAGCATTTTGTGCATTTTGCATATATGCTACACAGCATGAATGAGATATCGGAAGCATTTCAGAATCTCAACCTCTACCTAGTACAAATTGAAGTCTCCCACGACTTTACTGGTTATATTGCTGACATAGAGGAACCTCTGGAATTCCAAGCTCCACCGCTGGAAAAAGCAAAACCTAAAAAGAGAAGAAGATATGTAGGATGGAGGAAAGTGCGCAGGAGGAAGCCAGCCACTAGGAGACTTCCTAAAATAGAAAATCCCGTGAGCAAAGGAAAAGAAATAGAGACCGGAGAGAGTTACAAACAAGCAGAAATAGAAATAAAGGAAGATACTAAGCAAAAGGGAATAGAGATCGGAGAGAGCTCTAGGCAATCTGAAGAGATCACATTTCAAGACGAAATAGACCGTCTACTGGCAAATTGTGATGTCATAGAACCTATCAACAATAATCTCTACTCTTACCCTGCCACAGCCCAATTCCCAATAAACTTAGAACCAGCTATTCCAGACCCACTAATCCACACACGACCTTTAGGCCAAATGGAAGAGTGGTGGACAAATGACTGGCAATTCCAAAATATGATCAATAGTCCCTATACTTTACTTCCTCAATTTGATCCAGAACCTATCCCCAACCCGCCAATGAGCTATGAAAACCTGGCCGAACTTCATCAGTTTGGTGAAGAACTGATAGGTACAGGAAATAGGATACGGGAAATAGGGGAACAAATCTCCTGGAAGTACGACGAGAGGCAGCGTCACTACTGAACTGCCAGTTGATCAAAGAATAGTGGGGTTGGAAAGTCTGTCTGTATAATAATAGTAATAGTAAAATCTAACTCTGTAAAATGGGAAATAAAACATTGTAAGAAAGATAGTGTGTATTGACGCCTATATAATCTATCAAACAAAGTAGAAGTCGAGAAAATCGACAATTTTTGTTATAGATATGTGTTGTAAGGTTTTATGTGTAATTGCCTTGTTATATCTAACTAGCAATTATTTGACACTAATAAATTACACTTATACTAATTATCAGATGGAAAACGCTAGTAATGAACCAGTTAGTGAAGAGAATCAATCTGAGCAAAATCAGGAAAACCAATACATGACTAGACAAGATATTGAAAATATCATCACTCAAGGGATAGCTAATGCTATTCCTGCAATCATGGCTGCTGCTCAGAAACCTGTTGAACCGCAACAAATCATTCCTAGTAAACGTACCCAGGAAGACAATTTTAGCCATAGTGTAAATGGAGGCAGCAATCATGACAATAATAATCCACGACAGGCTCCACCTCCTAAGAAAATGAAAGCTGCAACGCCTGGTTGCACTTACAAAGAATTTCTTGCCTGTAAACCAGCAGAATTTGCAGGTAATGAAGGGGCAACTGCAACACTGCGTTGGTTAGAGAAAACCGAAGCAGTAATTGCAATAAGTAAGTGTGCCGAAGAAGATCAGGTCATGTATGCTTCAAATTTGTTCAAAGAAGGGGCGCTGGAATGGTGGAACACTGTATTACAAGCGAAAGGAAGAAGGATAGCCTATGAGATGAACTGGGAAGAATTTAAGAGTCTTGTAGAAAGAAAATTCTGTCCCGAATACGAAAAGGAATAAATGGCAAACAAGTTCCTGAATCTTCGTATGATAGGCGTAGATTGTCGAGGATATACTTCGACATTCTTCGAATATGCGAGAGTGGTACCTACCCTGGATTCGCCGGAACCGGTACTCATTTCCCGTTATATTTGGGGATTAATCGGAGAAATCCGTAACATCGTTAAAGCTGCGAGACCACGCACTATTGACGATGCGGTGGAATTAGCTAATACCTTAACCGATGAACTGGTACGCACAAGAGAAGAAGATCGAAAGAAGGAATTGGCTCAGAAGATTACCCAAGGATTTCGTGTGGGTAATACTAAGAAAAGAGGAACAGGGCAATCCTCATCACCTCCTTTCTGTAGAAATTGCAAGAAGAAACACTATGGACAATGCAATATAATCTGCAACTTTTGCAAGGCAAGAGGACATCGTGAAGAAGACTGCAGAAGGAAAACAAGAATCTGTTATAACTGCAGAGAAACGGGACATTTCCAATCTGAATGTCCTAAGATAGCCAAACTAGCAGACAATAAAGCTAAAATGGCCGACGGAACAACCAAGAAGAATGCCCGAGCATTTCAATTAACCACTCAAGAAGCTGAACTCATCCCAGATGTGATAGCCGGTACGTTCCTAGTTCACGACGTGTTTGCAAAAGTATTATTTGACTCTGGTGCAAACCAAAGTTTTATTAATACTTCATTCTGCCAAGCTCTTAATTTACCATTAACCACCCTTAGGCAGATCTTTACAGTCGAAACCGCAGAAGGGAATTCTGTTAACATATATAAAGTTTTGCAAGAAGGAAAAATAGAACTATTAGGCCATAAGTTTTCTGCAAATCTGTTACCTATGAAATTAGCCGGATTCGATGTGGTATTAGGAATGAATTGGTTAGTAGCCAACCATGCTCGAATCCTATGTGATAAGAATTCCATAGAAATTCGTACCCCCACAGGAGAGGTGATTTTGATTACAGGAGATAGACCTCGAAAGCCACTGAAATTCATCTCAGTAATGAAATTGGCTAGCTATTCGAGAAAACAAGAAATGGTGTATATGATTTATGTAATCATTAACACTAAAAGTAAGGAACTTCAGGACATCCCTGTAGTCTCAGAGTACCCAGATGTTTTTCCAGAAGAATTACCTGGGTTACCACCCGATAGAGAGGTAGAGTTTAGAATTCATTTAATTCCGGGTACTACACCAATAGCTAAAGCACCTTATCGATTAGCACCCACCGAAATGCTAGAATTGAAAAAGCAATTAGACGAATTACTAAGCAAAGGATTTATACAACCTAGTTCATCCCCTTGGGGAGAACCAGTGTTGTTTGTGAAAAAGAAAGATGGATCGATGAGAATGTGTATCGATTATAGAGGATTAAATAAGGTTACAATTAAGAATCGATACCCATTACCTAGGATTGATGATCTTTTTGATCAGCTTCAAGGAGCTAGATATTTTTCCAAAATAGACTTAAGATCTGGATATCACCAACTGAAGGTACAAGAGGAGGACATACCTAAAACTGCTTTCAGAACTAGGTATGGTCATTATGAGTTTACAGTCATGCCCTTTGAATTAACGAATGCACCCGCAGCATTCATGGACATGATGAATAGGATCTGTAAACCATACTTGGATAAATTTGTGATCGTTTTCATCGACGATATACTTATTTACTCCAAAAGCCAGAAGGAACATTACGAGCACCTACATGTACTCTTAACTTTGTTAAGAAAAGAAAAGCTCTATGCCAAATTCTCGAAGTGTGAATTTTGGCTGCAAGAAGTGCAATTCTTAGGTCATGTGGTAAATCACGAAGGAATTCATGTAGATCCTGCTAAAATAGAAGCAGTCACTAAATGGAAGGTCCCACAAACAGCTATGGAAATTAGAAGTTTTCTAGGCTTAGCTGGATACTACAGAAGATTTATTAAGGATTTCTCTAAGATAGCTGTCCCCTTGACTAAGTTGACCTGTAAAGCCGTTAAGTTTGAATGGGGACCTAGACAAGAAGAAGCTTTTAAGATTTTAAAGCACAGATTGACAAATGCTCCAATTTTAGCCTTACCCGAAGGAACAGAAGATTTCGAAGTATATTGTGATGCCTCAAAGTTAGGATTTGGAGGTGTGTTAATGCAACGCAAAAAGGTAATTGCGTATGCCTCTAGGCAATTGAAAAAGCATGAAGAAAATTATACGACTCATGATTTAGAATTAGGAGCCATAATTTTTGCTCTTAAGATTTGTAGACATTATCTGTATGGAAGTAAGTTCACTGTTTATACAGACCATAAAAGTTTAAGATACATATTTGGGCAAAAAGAGTTAAATATGAGGCAAAGAAGATGGATGGAAATCCTGAGTGATTACGACTGTGATATTCAATATCACGAAGGAAAAGCGAACGTAGTCGCAGATGCCTTAAGTCGTAAGTATCATGAGAAGTAAAAGCGAGTCCGTGCTCTTAGATTAAATCTACAAATAGATTTAATGGAGCAATTGAAGGAAATTCAGGAAACAGCAATCAAGGATGATGCTGAAAGAATGAAAGGTTACATAAAAGAATTGGAACAAGGAAATGATGGAATTTGGAAATTCCACAAGAAACGAATTTGGGTACCTAAGCAAGGAGAATTAAGAAATAAGATTTTAGAAGAAGCTCATAAATCTCGGTATACTGTACATCCAGGAAATAATAAGATGTACCAAGATTTAAGGAAGAATTTCTGGTGGATAGGAATGAAAAAGGATATAGCCGAATACGTAGCTAAGTGTCTAACCTGTTCATAAGTTAAAGCCGAACATCAGAAACCTGCAGGACTACTACAACAATTGGAAATGCCTGTATGGAAATGGGAACTCATAACAATGGATTTTGTTACTAAGTTACCCAGAACCAGAAAAGGTAATGATGCGATTTGGGTAATTGTGGATCGATTAACCAAATCAGCCCATTTCTTACCCATGAAAGAAACCTTTAGCATGGAAAGGTTAGCAAAGTTGTACGTAGACGAAGTCGTATCCTTACATGGAGTTCCACTCTCTATTGTATCAGACAGGGATAGTCGTTTTACTTCCCATTTCTGGACTAGTTTCCAGAAAGCAATGGGAACCCGACTAAATTTGAGTACTGCATATCATCCACAAACAGACGGACAAAGTGAAAGTGTAACACCCGTTCTTATTTCATCGAGTTTAACATATAATTTACGAAAGCAATCATGTAATTAGGATTACATATATAGCGGAAATACAGGTTATTAAAAACTTTTACAAATTTAAAAGTTTTAGAGCATAATCTAATTAAGTTCGTCATTTGAAATTAACAACGAAACATCGAGCGGAAGCTTGTATCTTGGTCGTGTTCGGTTCTTCAACGAACTTGATCTTCATCCGGACAATCCCAACAAAAACCTGAAGTCAAAACCACATTAAATGTTAGTTTTGACATTGATATTCCGTGTATAAACGAGTTCTAGCATCGAAATGTGAAAAATAAAATAAAATTTCAAAACTGATCCTGTCGCGTGTCGCGGCAGGATTCGTTTACTTTGTCGCGTGGCGCGGAAGCCTCCGCGTGTCGCGCCAGTTTACAGTGTCTCCCCCGCATGGCGCGGGGGAGTACGTTTTCCAGCAAGTCCAGGAGCTGGTCCTACATATCTGCCCAGCTCCGGAAAATTCCCAAAACTCAACTTTGAACGCTCATAACTTTTTGCTCGGTTGTCCGTTTTAGGTGATTCTTCTTCCTACGCGTCCGTAATTTATTTCTCCATCTTATGGAGTTAAAATCCGACATCCGGATTAACATTATTTCAGACTTTTAAGTCTTCGGCTTACTACCCTTTTTACCAAATATTGACCCGTTCATGTTTTTACCAAACCAACTTATTTGTTTGACCTCCATTCCTTACGAACCCAATATTTCCAACATTTTCATATCATATTAGGTTCCAATCACGGGTTCCTACGCGTTATTGACCCGTCTTTACTTATAGTCTTATTTTGACCCGTTATGGGTATTTATGTCCTTTTAAACATAATTTACGCCCATTTCTCCTATGCCTCATGATTCCACCCGTTCATAACGAAAAGTCTTCCACCACAAATATGATTGTGGTGGATTTAATGAAATAAACTAACTATTCCGAGTTTTATCTCCCGGATATGTCATTTTACGGCAAGACGCATTTGAGGCATTTAACCCTTGAAAATTTATGTGTTCAAATTTTATACGCATCTAAGAGTTACAAAATCATAATATAAGTTTCTAAACAACCTTTATGGGTCGTTTTCCCAATTTACCCTTCAAAGGCATTTTAGTCAACGTTAGCCCCTCATTTACTACGAAGGGCTTTCGCTACTTATTTGACCATAAGGTATATTTTCCACAACTATATTTATACGTACCTGGCTCGGATCAACTTATTGATCCGTTTCAATACCTTGCCTCTATAATATGCTAATTCGTAGCATTCTAATCCATAAACCATTATTATCCTGTAAGCATAAGACTTGACACATACTTATTAGTCGTCATTTGTCAAATGGTGCTACAAGTCACCCTTTGACCCGTTTGGTCTAAACGACCAAACATTTTGCATTTGAATTTAGAATGGTATATATATATATATATACACCATCTCGTTAGCTAACCCAATTCGGCTTACGCAGTAGGGTGTCTTGTAATCTTTTACTTATATTTGTCGGCACAAGACTAAATTACCATTTTATTTCTATCCTTATTATGAATTACCCCATACGGTAACATTCCCAGATTCATTATATGCTTGTCATTTACGGCTATATTACCATTTATCCATGTTTATCCTTCATCATGGTTTTTACCAAATTTTGCGTATGTCCCGACTCGTATCAATTGCGTCGGAAATCCATATTTTCCCAATATTGTTTTTATCGAAATTAAAACCTTTAGAATAACTAAATATTTTACAAAAGGTGTAAGTTTCACTTACCTTGCATCCGAATTACGCTTTTCTTTTCTCACTAGCTTCGATCGACCCGCTTCCATCCCAAGCTTCACCTAGCTTGTTAAACGCCTACTTTCATTCATCATTCACAAGGTTGTTAGATTAGTCATTATAAATCATGACTTTCACACCTTATGAATCTTTGACTACTTTCTTATTGAACTAAATCATAAATTATGAGTTTAATTCTTATGTCAAGACCCACTTCAAATCAAGTATGAACTCTTAACAATTTCCCCTTTTTGTTCAAGTAGTTCATTTATACAAGTTAGTATGGTGTTTATAAACACCAATACAACATCAATTTTCATTAAATCATTTAAAACCCATTTTTTCATAAGCTTTAACGCATAATTATTTATAATAATCAAATCTGCGTTTTTACCCAACTTTTAGCATTTTAATCCTCACTTAGGCGTTTCATCAAACACCTAGCGGGTCAGATTTTTATATCATCAAAATCAAGTTTATGACTTGTAATTATCATCTAAATTAACTTCGATTAGACAATTCTACACAAGTCTTAACATCCATATTTCTGAAATTTACTCTTAAATTCAGATTATGCTAGAGCAAGATCATAATTCTAGGGTTTATCAAGTTTTCTTCAAGTTCATTAATCACCTACAATGGTGATTATGAACTCTATAATTAACATGAAATCTTTTAACAAGAATTCACCTAGGGTTCATCCCTAGACACCATATCCCTTCTAATTTCATTCATGCATGATACAATCAAGCTAAATTTTCAGTTTTTCACAATTAACCTAGAACTTGAGATGAATCAAAATACAAGAATTTTGCATACCTTGTGATCCCTTCAGTGAGGTGATCACTAATTCGTGTTTAGAACTTGATTTGGGACTGAATTGAACCTCCAATTTGATCAAATTTGACATGCATTAGGGTTTGGTGGGGAGCTAGTGTCGCCCCCTGTGTTCTTGTTCGACCAGGACCTCCATTTGAGGTGTTTGGTTTTATTTATTTGTTTTAAAACTAATAATAATAGTTTCAAATTTAGCAACATTGGTCCCTCACCTTTTGTTTAACTTATATCTTTGCAATTTAACTTTATTCATGCTTTAAAATGAGAGAACCAACTAACTAGGTTATTTATTTCCTAGTCAGTTTAGTAGGTTCGGGAAATCATAACCCGTTTTATTTTAAGTCCCGTTAACTCGGGCTTCTTATAACATTGTTTTCTCAAGCATTTATTAAATTTTATAATTAATATTAGGATTGTTTGTCTAAGTCCTAATATTCACCGGGTAAATATTACCACTAACGCTATTTTACCCGTTCATCTTTATTAACGTGGTTTAATTACCAAACCCGTTTTCGAGGTGTTACAAGTCTACCCCCCTTAAAGAGGTTTCGTCCTCGAAACCTTTTCTTACATAATTCATTTAGTTTAAACTCAATGTATTTGAGCCGAGAAATCTTCTAAACATTACTTATACTTTTTAACCAATCGTTAGTATTACCTGAAAAGTACGGTAACATCTTTTTGGTTACTAATTGTCTACATATCTCATACGACGTAGTGTAACTTCGAAATAACGTAATCTCGTTATTTCCACTAGTTTAGTTAACTTAGCGATATCCATCGCTTTCATATACTATCGAATTTCCTTATGAATCCGTTACTTTGACCCGTTTAAAGATCTTTAGTGAAATCTTTCACCTTTAGCAACAATTTCTTTTGTTTTCAAATTCATTTATTCGGTTCAGTTATACCGAATCCACCGCTTACAAGCGACCAATTTTATTTAAATGACCTTAACCGGTCTCACTAACTCGACTTATTAGTCCAGTTACTTTTTACCACTCACTTGGTTATAATGTGATTCTACTTTTCACATTGCATTTCTTGACCGTGATCATGTCACATCATGTTTAATTTACATCAAACTTTTATTTTCGAAAATATCACTTTTCGAATATATTGCCTTGCGCCTATCAGTGTCAGGACTTGTATCTTTCATACTTATTATTTAAATTCCTAACGGAATTTATATTTGTAATACGTTATTTCTTACTAAAACTGAAGTTTTGGTTTTAGGATCTTCTCTTTAACTTTTGTCGCTTACCCATACCGGGATATTGACAACCTTTAATTTATTGTTTTCCGTTCTCGTTTCATGCGGGGAATCGTAACAAGTTCCCCCCTCTTACACTTACTGACCAGTAGGTTCCTTCCACTTAGCCTCATAGGCTATTTCTTTAAAATTTTCACCTTTTTAAGGTGAGACATTAACAACTCGTTTCCTTTCCTTTATGACCCGAGGGTCTTTTTGGTCCCGTAGACCTTAACACTGTGTTTAATCCCGTAGGTTATGATGATCCCGTAGATCATCTTTTATTCTTGTCTATATTCAAATGTATATATACATATATAGCTTCAAGGCATCTCTTATTATGTTTGGAATCGTTTATTTTCGCTCTTGAACTTCAATTGACCTTGACCGTAGTCTAAGGCTTCATTTGTTTACTTCCGGACTAATCCTCTGACTTTATGACTTTTGACGTTATTTACGCGTCAGTTTGTCCTAAACTTACCGTTACCCGGTTCATACTTATACTCCTTTACAACCCATTACCCGGGTCCTTCTATCTTATTGTTTTTAGCCTTCTAGTTTCACCGGTTTGCGTTTTCCTATTTCATCACGCGTTATTCCTTAATTGACTCGTTTGACTCTTTTTGGGTGAATTTTCATCACTCATGAATGTCAAACTTCATTCTTTACTTGACCCGTCCAACTTTGAAATGGTTGAACGTAATTACCAAAATTTATGTTTGCGAAAATTCTTGTCATCTTTTAGTCATGACTCATATTCCGAGTCTTTTGACTTTCTATTTCGCGTTCCTGTTTCTCAGTCTACGCATGCGTTTAAATCCTTACCCACCAACCGGGTGTTTTACCGAAGTCGTTATTATTGCAACCTTACAGTATGCATTATGACTTCGTTTCGTTTTTATATTCCTACTTTGTTCTCAATTTGGCGTTTTACAAAATCAGCCCGTTAAGGGACATACTTGCATCCTCCGGGTTCGAGTGTAAGCACACCCCTCCCAATTGCATACCTTAATCCTTTTACATTAATCTTTGTCCCTTCACTCGGGCTCGTCATTCTAATGTAATACGTTTCCGTCACCCGGCTGTGCGTTTACATTATTATCAAATATTTTTCTCATCTGATTCATTTGGGTACTTTTAAGTTAGTCCCATTCACCCCACCCTTTCTACATCGGATGTAAACGTGTCCGCCATAAGAAGTTCATGGTATCATATGCCACTACTTACTTGGCCAGAGTAAGCGATTAACACATGACACACATGACCTTTTTATAGTTTTCACATCACGCCCTATGTAAGTAACGCCTCTATTTGTTTCTCTTGGAAACAATATCCCGAATACATTTTCTATTCGGGTTTTTTTCAAAGTTTCTAATCTACATATGCAACTTTCAATTTCTACTTATTTGTTGCATACTACTATTTGTGCGATTATTTAAAATGTGCACCTGGTAATGTTTTCCCCGACGGGCGTTCCTTGCCATTAACCTTGTTCGCGGTCATTACGCGATTTAGTCCTCGGTGAGCATGCTCCTCTTGTCATACTTCGGACCGTTCCATCATCATATCCACAATTCGGTTGACTCTCGTCGTCTTCAAACACGAGTGTCCTTCAAATAAAACATTCACAAAAGTTAGTAACGTCAACTTCAATAATCGCCCGTATTATAATACAAGGCTTTTTCTACTATACGCGTCAACGCGCGTATTTTCGTCAACTATATCAATCGATTTAGTTGGGGTAACGTGTATCGCACGATAGCCCTAGGTGTTCTTTACAACACTTTAACATGCTAAACTATTAACATACTTGTACTTACCGGATTTGCGATCAAGCCTCGAACCGAACACCAATCTTTATTAAGAGCGTAAGGTTTAAGTCCAAGCATAGTTTTCCCACCATACTTGAATCTCTTAAACCAAGGCTCTGATACCAACTTGTAACACCCGTTCTTATATCATCGAGTTTAACGTATAATTTACGAAAGCAATCATGTAATTAGGATTACATATATAGCGAAAATATGGGTTATTAAAAACTTTTACAAATTTAAAAGTTTTAGAGCATAATCTAATTAAGTTCGTCATTTGAAATTAACAACGAAACGTCGAGCGGAAGCTTGTATCTTGGTCGTGTTCGGTTCTTCAACGACCTTGATCTTCATCCGGACAACCCCAACAAAAACCTGAAGTCAAAACCACCTTAAATGTTAGTTTTGACATTGATATTCCGTGTATAAACGAGTTCTAGCATCGAAATGTGAAAAATAAAATAAAATTTCAAAACTGATCCTGTCGCGTGTCGCGGCAGGATTCGTTTACTTTGTCGCGTGGCGCGGAAGCCTCCGCGTGTCGCGCCAGTTTACAGTGTCTCCCCCGCGTGGCGCGGGGGAGTACGTTTTCCAACAAGTCCAGGAGCTGGTCCTGCATATCTGCCCAGCTCCGGAAAATTCCCAAAACTCAACTTTGAACGCTCATAACTTTTTGCTCGGTTGTCCGTTTTAGGTGATTCTTCTTCCTACGCGTCCGTAATTTATTTCTCCTTCTTATGGAGTTAAAATCCGACATCCGGATTAATATTATTTCAGACTTTTAAGTCTTTGGCTTACTACCCTTTTTACCAAATATTGACCCGTTCATGTTTTTACCAAACCAACTTATTTGTTTGACCTCCATTCCTTACGAACCCAATATTTCCAACATTTTCATATCATATTAGGTTCCAATCACGGGTTCCTACGCGTTATTGACCCGTCTTTAATTATAGTCTTATTTTGACCCGTTATGGGTATTTATGTCCTTTTAAACATAATTTACGCCCATTTCTCCTATGCCTCATGATTCCACTCGTTCATAACGAAAAGTCTTCCACCACAAATATGATTGTGGTGGATTTAATGAAATAAACTAACTATTCCGAGTTTTATCTCCCGGATATGTCATTTTACGGCAAGACGCATTTGAGGCATTTAACCCTTGAAAATTTATGTGTTCAAATTTTATACGCATCTAAGAGTTACAAAATCATAATATAAGTTTCTAAACAACCTTTATGGGTCGTTTTCCCAATTTACCCTTCAAGGGCATTTTAGTCAACATTAGCCCCTCATTTACTACGAAGGGCTTTCGCTACTTATTTGACCATAAGGTATATTTTCCACAACTATATTTATACGTACCTGGCTCGGATCAACTTATTGATCCGTTTCAATACCTTGCCTCTATAATATGCTAATTCGTAGCATTCTAATCCATAAACCATTATTATCCTGTAAGCATAAGACTTGACACATACTTATTAGTCGTCATTTGTCAAATGGTGCTACAAGTCACCCTTTGACCCGTTTGATCTAAATGACCAAACATTTTGCATTTGAATTTAGAATGGTATATATATACATATATACACCATCTCGTTAGCTAACCCAATTCGGCTTACGCCGTAGGGTGTCTTGTAATCTTTTACTTATATTTGTCGGCACAAGACTAAATTACCATTTTATTTCTATCCTTATTATGAATTACCCCATACGGTAACATTCCCAGATTCATTATATGCTTGTCATTTACGGCTATATTACCATTTATCCATGTTTATCCTTCATTATGGTTTTTACCAAATTTTGCGTATATCCCGACTCGTATCAATTGCGTCGGAAATCCATATTTTCCCAATATTGTTTTTATCGAAATTAAAACCTTTAGAATAACTAAATATTTTACAAAAGGTGTAAGTTTCACTTACTTTGCATCCGAATTACGCTTTTCTTTTCTCACTAGCTTCGATCGACCCGCTTCCATCCCAAGCTTCACCTAGCTTGTTAAACGCCTACTTTCATTCATCATTCACAAGGTTGTTAGATTAGTCATTCTAAATCATGACTTTCACACCTTATGAATCTTTGACTACTTTCTTATTGAACTAAATCATAAATTATGAGTTTAATTCTTATGTCAAGACCCACTTCAAATCAAGTATAAACTCTTAACAATTTCCCCTTTTTGTTCAAGTAGTTCATTTATACAAGTTAGTATGGTGTTTATAAACACCAATACAACATCAATTTTCATTAAATCATCTAAAACCCATTTTTTTCATAAGCTTTAACGCATAATTATTTATAATAATCAAATCTGCGTTTTTACCCAACTTTTAGCATTTTAATCCTCACTTAGGCGTTTCATCAAACACCTAGCGGGTTAGATTTTTATATCATCAAAATCAAGTTTATGACTTGTAATTATCATCTAAATTAACTTCGATTAGACAATTCTACACAAGTCTTAACATCCATATTTCTGAAATTTACTCTTAAATTCAGATTATTCTAGAGCAAGATCATAATTCTAGGGTTTATAAAGTTTTCTTCAAGTTCATTAATCACCTACAATGGTGATTATGAACTCTATAATTAACATGAAACCTTTTAACAAGAATTCACCTAGGGTTCATCCCTAGACACCATATCCCTTCTAATTTCATTCATGCATGATACAATCAAGCTAAATTTTCAGTTTTTCACAATTAACCTAGAACTTGAGATGAATCAAAATACAAGAATTTTGCATACCTTGTGATCCCTTCAGTGAGGTGATCACTAATTCGTGTTTAGAACTTGATTTGGGACTGAATTGAACCTCCAATTTGATCAAATTTGACATGCATTAGGGTTTGGTGGGGAGCTAGTGTCGCCCCCTGTGTTCTTGTTCGACCAGGACCTCCATTTGAGGTGTTTGGTTTTATTTATTTGTTTTAAAACTAATAATAATAGTTTCAAATTTAGCAACATTGGTCCCTCCCCTTTTGTTTAACTTATATCTTGGAAATTTAACTTTATTCATGCTTTAAAGTGAGAGAACCAACTAACTAGGTTATTTATTTCCTAGTCAGTTTAGTAGGTTCGGGAAATCATAACCCGTTTTATTTTAAGTCCCGTTAACTCGGGCTTCTTATAACATTGTTTTCTCAAGCATTTATTAAATTTTATAATTAATATTAGGATTGTTTGTCTAAGTCCTAATATTCACCGGGTAAATATTACCACTAACGCTATTTTACCCGTTCATCTTTATTAACGTGGTTTAATTACCAAACCCGTTTTCGGGGTGTTACATAAAGGACGATACAAACCTTGGAAGACATGCTCCGAGCATGTGTGATAGATTTTGGTGGTAATTGGGATAGCCACTTACCTTTAATTGAATTCTCCTATAACAATAGTTATCAGTCAAGCATTAAAACTTCTCTATTCGAAGCACTGTATGGACGCAAGTGCAGAACTCCAGTTTGTTGGGCAGAAATAGGAGAAAGTCAATTATCAGGTCCTGAGATTGTGCAAGAAACCACTGACAAGATAACACAGATCAAGGAAAGACTGAAAACGGCTCGAGATCGCCAGAAAAGCTACGCAGACAATCGCCGCAAGCCACTAGAGTTTCAAGTAGGAGACAAAGTACTTTTGAAAGTCTCTCCTTGGAAAGGAGTGGTACGATTTGGTAAGAAAGGAAAACTGAGTCCAAGGTATGTCGGACCATTCCCAGTGATCCAACGAATAGGACCAGTAGCTTATCGTTTACAACTACCAGAAGAACTAGCTGGAGTACATTATGTATTTCATGTATCCAATCTCAAGAAATGTTTATCAGACGAATCCTTGGTAGTACCTCTTCAAGATGTAGAGGTAAACGAAAAGCTGAAATTTGTAGAAAAACCACTACAAATAGAAGATAGAAAAGTTAAATTTCTCAAGCACAAACGAGTAGTGTTGGTCAAGGTCAAATGGAATTCAAAGAAAGGACCAGAATACACTTGGGAGCTAGAATCAGAAATGAAGCGCAAATATCCTCATCTATTCCAGTAAATCTCGAGGACGAGATTTTTCTTAAGGTAGGGAGGATGTAACAACTCTCACTAAAATTAATAATTAGGATGATAATCCAATAAGGAAGCCCTAATTGAGAAACCCGAGTGATTCTGCATAAACCCTAAAATTTCCAGAACAATTGGAATCAGGATCAGGGCCCCTAAAACTCAGGGGGGGGGGGTAAAATCCTAGTGACGATTATCAACAATTCTCGCTGTCAAAATTCGAAAATTCTAAACTGTCAACTCAGCATAGCTAGTCCCAGACCTGGCTACCCTATAACTAGACTGCTTCCCTTACGGACCGTAAGGGAAGTGGCTTACGGTCCGTAAGCGTGTCCAAAAATCAGTATAAATAGCCGACATTGGCACTTGCATTCTGTCTTTGAAACGACGTAAAATTTCTTTACGTAGAACGAGTTATAGCAGAAACAATACAATTAACACACACGATTCACGAAGTGCTGCCGCAATCAGGGTAATAACTCGATCGCTATTACGATTCAACGTCCGATCGATTATAACTATCCAACAATTGTTTGAGTGCTGCTCAAATTGAGATGATACTTTGTTATTCGTCGTGATTTCAACTTGAATATTTGAGTGCTGTTCGAATTCGGACTATGCTCTGTTATTCGTTGTGAATCCGTTGAATTATTAAGTATTGCACCATACTAATCATTGTGAGGGTTTAATCTCGTGAATTGTCGTAACTGCTATATTAGTTACTAACCCCGTTTGTGTGTATTGTGAATTAAATTAGGTTAATCAAAGGCTAATCAGTAGGCTTATACTCTACTCGTAAAATCCACAATGTGAGTCATTCTCTTTTTATCAATTGTTTTACGAAAACTCCAAACTATTTTCAAAGTTATAATTACAGGGATTAAGTCTATGTAATCTCCAAATTACAGCCGGTATGTGGGGTTTTGTATACATTACTTGTTTCCCGTCACACTTGGACAAACGGGTGGCCAAGGGGTGATCTGACCACAGTCACAGACACCATTGGACAAATGGGTTAGCCAGTGGATGGTCGAGTGACAAATACTGTGGGTAGTTGGATTGATATCAGAAACATTGTAATCGCTCTTAATACTGGGAATTATAACAAATGTGTCGTTTTAGTAAAATGAATGATTCACTCAGTATTTCCCTGCTGACAAAACCTTTTTCAAACATGTTTCAGGTGATCTGTTGTGAGCAAAGAAAAGTGCAGTGGAGCACTACAAGCTTAGAAAAGTGGCTCAATGTAAATAAATAAAGAAACATGTTTTGAGAAATAAAGATTTCCCTGTGAAATCACCTTATTGTAAATTATGGGATTTATCCCTATATTATATAAAACGAGCAGTTTTACTATTAAAAAGATCCTATTTTAGAAAGCTTCCGCTGTCATTTAAATAAATACCACGGGATTTCCTGCCTCGCGGCTCTGGACCGGGTTAAACCGGGGCCAAGGGCCGTGACATTAAACAAGATTTTACCATGTGTTAATATTAACACCCTTATTTTACTATTAAAGAAAATAGTTTAAATTACTAAAAATAATTTAACTTTTTTTGAACGACAAATGTTATTTCTACTTTACATCAGTAATCGTAAACTATTTTATCATCCATGTTTAAACTTTTACACTAACAATCTTAAACTACTTTATTGGCCGGGTTTGATCGGTAGACCTACTCTCTAAACACTAATAATCTTAAACTACTTTATTGGTCGGGTTTGATCGTTAGACTTACTCTCTAAAAGACATGTGTCTCAAATTAAATGACCTAGCTTCACATAAAAAATAAAAATAAAATAAAAGACGGTCAAAAAAATAATTTAATGATGTCATGTGTTTAACGTTCGTTGATGTAACGGTCTTAATAGTTATTATATTATATATCGATGGTCAAGATGCACCCAAATTGGGTTGTAACATTTACATAGTGACAAAAACCCGACAATCCCTCACCCCAATTCACGATCTTTACTCCTACCTTATCCACACAAACACCACCGCCGACCAACTATGACGAACACCAACACCCACATCCTAGTATTCCCCTACCCAGCACAAGGCCACATGCTATCACTACTCGATCTCACCCACCAACTAGCCACCAGAAACATCTTCATCACCATCCTCATCACCCCCAAAAACCTACCTACCTTCTCCGCCCTCCTTTCAGCCCACCCCACCACCATCACCACCCATATCTAATCATATCCCCCAGATTTCATTAGGGTATAATTATAGTTCCCTTAATATCAGGCCCATCATTTACCGCGGAATGCATCCTTAAACTTGATAGCAACAATATGGTGATAATGAGTCGTTCAGAGGAGTTTTGATCAATTACAGGTGCGGAAAACAAGTAATTGAATTAGAAACAGCTGATTCTTCACTTTAACTACTGATTGTATTGATTTAACAGCAATTACACTCAGTCTTCACACCGGCAGCAGTTCGGCATGGAATACAAGGCAACAGATACTGATTTCGCTCAAGAGACCCCTATTTATAATGTTCAGATTTCGCCCCAGATGAAACTTGTCCCCAGGAGCGAAATCAGCTATTGTGATTTCGCCCGAAATCACCCAGCTGACACTATGAGCGAAATCAGCTTCTAATACACATACACTCTCCTATTTTCTCGTAAAACATGCCCTAATCTATACAATGCAATCTAAGACTCGATACAAGACGAATTCGACATATGTATGCACCAACAGACTCCCCCTCAGATGTTGACGAGTCGTCGAGTCTTTGACAATGCCATGTCTTCACTTCTTCGGTCTTGATCAGTCTCTAGGCTTTCCTCTCTCTATCTTCATCAACAGACTCCCCCTAACAATGTGCTGGTATTTCTTTGTTCTTCAGCAGCATCTGTATCAGGATCGTTGTCTGGCTTTCCATCCCACAGCTGTTAATTTCCAAGATCGAAACTTGGCTCTAGTTCTGCTTACGATCGATAGACTGGCTAATACTTTGTCTACACGAATGTCTTCAGACTCCCCCTCTCAATTTGCTGGGATCGCAGCCTGGCTTATTAAAATCACAAAAACCTCAGGTATCGGAACCTGGAACTCTATAATCAGGTTCAAGATCGAAACCTGGCTATGCCTGCACATTCTTAACCCAGAAGTAAATTTTCAAAATTTAACACTTCAATGTATCCATATGCACCAACAACGTCTCCCTCTCATAAGAACTTCCTCTTTGATGAACCACTTGTTAGATTAAAAATACATTTTGACATTCAAAACACACTCCCCCTCACAACAATGTCATCATGTTTAGCACTTGAGATTTTGAAAATCAGCTTTCTAACATCAGTTGTCGAAAATCTTTTTGGAATTTTTCAAAATTTATGCTAAAACACACACAAAATCTTTTTGGATTTTTCTAAAAGAAAGTAAATGCAGTAAAGAGATATTTACAGACAATATTTTTGTGAGTTTGCGTAAGAGGATCATATCAGTTTATGAGACATGTCACGAACACCGTTAAGCTGCATTACATTTTAAGTTCTAAACAATTCACCTAGATTGTCAGTATATTCGTCCACTTAAATTTTCACACAAAGTTCAACTGTTTCGAGATACGATGTTAATGTCTTAGATACTTAAACTTATCTGTGTGTCCCACTACTTGAATATACTCCCGTATCCAGATCCCAATATTCAGTCTTACAGGTGAGTATACCACAGATGATATCTGTCAGGGGATAAATGCGAGGGCCATGAGAGCTCAAGTTGATACATCTGTATACGCAAAGAGATGACAGCTTCGACTTTTGGATGTGTCCCCTTTAGAGGATCTTTTGATTACAACAGCAATGACTATCAACTTTATTGTTTCATCAGCATGCTGAGGGCGATGCTTTTTCAAGCTTTTGCAGAAAGCATTATCCGGGGACTAGGTCAGTACTTCCATACAGCAGAAGTCCCGGGATAATACCCCAGATATCACTGAGCATAAACACCTAGTATCTCAGAATAAGGGACCTTTCAAACAAGATTTCAGGGGTTACCTATATATCCAAGAAGTTGTTAACCCACAGAACAAGCAAGTTCGAATTTTTAGATTTATATCTCGTCACAATTTACTAAATGTGTAAAAATCTACTGACACATCCACAGAGAGATTGTTTATCACATTTTAATCTTTTCAATTTTTTAGCATGTTGTGACAGTCCACTGATGTACTATCATTTCTTCTTTTATACATCAAAAACTCGTTTTTGGTTTTATCATATTTTTGTATTTTTCAAATTTTCTAATGTTTTTGGATTTTAAAATTTTCTACTCCCCTTAAAATGCAAACACATTAAAGAAAAATTGAAAACAAACTAAGCTCTTGACCCTATTCTAAAACTATACAGAAACTTGACAACTGACATCGAATTACATCAATTCGCCATCCACTAAGGCATAAACAATCCGAGCTCCTCCTTTCAACAAACCATTTTCTCATTTAGATTTCAAAGCACTTAAGTTTGTTTTAATCAAAATGATTTTTCCGGAAAATGAGTTTGTTTTTATCACTTGTAGATTATCCACTTGTTAAGTACGGGGATATGGTTCATCATCTCTGTCCTTTATGCATATGTAGTAAATCAAGTGCAACTTAATGTCTCTGATTTACCGTTTTGCAATCAAGCAACCTCTATACCACTTGTAAGAATAACCACTTGAAGGTATAACCAAAACAATACCAATTGTGTAACACCCCGAAAGTGGGTTTGGTGATCAAACCACATTAGCACTAAGAGACGGGTAAAATACCGTTAGTGGTAAAACTTACCCGGTAAGTATTAGGATTTAAATAATTAATCCTAATATTAAATAAGAAGTGAATAAAAGCTTTTAAGGAATAAGATGGATAAAAGGCCCGAGTTAACGGGACCTAAAATAAACTTAGTCATAAATATTCCCGAACCCGCTAAGTTAACTAGGAATATTAAACCTAGTTAATAAGTGGGAATATTATTGAAAATAATTAGGTTGTGACCTAATTAATAACTAACCAAAACACGAGGGACCAAAGCCGGGTAACTTGAAAATGGAATTATAAACTTAAAAATAAAACATAACACACACACAAGAGTGTGTGTGTGTGCGTGAGATGAAGCAGGAGACAAGCTCCATGGGAGCTAACCCTAGAATCAACAAATTCACCAAATTGAAGCTCGAATCAAGATCCAAATCAATGCATGAACGTGTAGAAACGATCACCAAGTCAAGGGGATCGTGAGGTATGTTGAATTTCTAACATTCGTGAAGTTGTAAAAATTTGATAATCATCCTAATCGCGAATTAGGCATGAATTAGAGAAGCTATGGCTAGATTAGTGATGAATACTTGCTTAGGAACGAAACCCTAAGTGAAAATCATACATATGATGCTATGACTTGAATGATTTGGTGATTACCTACATGTGTGTTAAATGGGTTTATTGACAATATGAAGAACACTTGAATTAGAGTGTTAATTTGATGAATATTGATTGTTTTGAAATAAGTTCTTGATATAGTCCATGAACACTAGACATAGAGGTTTGATTTTTGATGTAAATCTTGGTAAAGATAACTAGTTATGGACTAGTTAGTAAATATGTAAAATCATGCACATTAGGTGTTTGTTAAAATGCCTAAATGAGAATTAAGTGTTGATAATGTGCCTAATTGAGTCTTGTGAACTTGATAGTGCAATCATAAGTGTTAATTGGTGAATTGACTTTTGAATAGTCAAACCGACCATTAATAAGATCGAATGATAATTGTGATAGAAAATATGTAAGATGGAATAGTCATAATTAATGATGACTAATATAACCGTCTTACGAATCATGATGATAGTTTGACGCTTGACAAGCTAGGTGGAGGCTTGGAAAGGAAGCGGGTCAAACGAAGCAAGAATGGCGGAAAAGCATAATTCGGATGCAAGGTAAGTATGACTTACACTAGTCTTAAATTGTGGAATGTTTTCTTATCATATAAATTATGAATGAGGCGTCTAAACAATTGAAATATGATGTTCCGTCGTGTAATCAAACGGAACAAGAAAATCAAGATAAATGGTCAATTCGGCCAAACGGGTCAAAAGGTGTAGATAACACCTTTTGACTATATAGACTAATGATTCTTTTGTCGAGGCATATGCTTACAGGAATAGATATCCAATGGATATTCGCACCGTTCTTAATTAGCGAATATAAAGCAAGGTATTAAGATCGGGTCTATTTGTTGACCCGAGTCAGGTACGCTTATTTATGATGTATGTAAAAATACTAATTTGGTCGAATAATTGGTGATAGCCCTTCATTGTAAAAGAAGGACCAAAATCGACCAAAATGCCCTTGTAGGCTAAATTGAACAGACAACCTTTAAAGGTTGTTTGGAAACGAGTTTTGCGATAAGATAAATACTTAGAATAAGTATAGAAGTTGAAGGAGCTATTGTTTTTAGTCAAACGGCACTATTGAGTTTTGCCGTAAAATATTGATTTTAGAGGTAAAATTTGGGTTATATAAGATCACCATAATAAACTCACCTTAAATGTAGTCGAGGTGGGGTATTATAGGGTAAGAAATGTGGTGATGGAATACTAGAAGAAATCGAAAGCGTTTTTAGGCTTGAAAATGTTTAAATACCCTTAACGGGTCAAAATAAACATCCGAGTAAAAATGAGTTTAATTTGAGTAATTAAACCGGCGATTAAAATCTAATATGATAGGCAACATTAAGTCGAAGAAATATATGTGATATAAGGGCCAAATAAACATGTTTGATGGTGAAATCACAAACGGGTCAAAATTGGCAAAAAGGGGAAATAAGCCGAAGACTTAGAAGTCTAAAAATTTGTTAAGTCGAATGTCGGATTTTAACCTCATAAGATGGAGGATCAAATTACGGACGCGTAGGAAAAGGAATCGGGTAAAACGGATCAATAACGAAGAAGTTATGGCCGTTTCCGTAAAAACTGGCATAGCTGAACTAAGCTGCAGACCTGCTGATGCAGGGGCCACCGCACCGTAATTTACGATGGAGATGAAAAATGCTACGGTGGATCCCTCCTGGTTTACGGTAGGGACCTGTACTACCAGTGGCCACCGTAAATTACGGTGCCACCGTAATTTACGGTGGAGGTCAGGTTGAAAACTTTGTTTTTGTTATCAATTGTTTCTCGAACTCGTTTAGACGCGTTTTATGTCATGTATGACTAAAGCATTTCCTGTTTATGAAATGTAGGTACATTTTGGATGCCGGAAGACGATCAAGCATCATCGAAGAACCGAACACTATAAAGATTCACGCTTCCGCACATTGTAAATCGATATTTTTTTTAAACGACGAATTTTGTCACATTAGGCGGTGTACTTGGAAATTGTGAAAGTTTTAATTAACTCGAATTTTCTAAGGTTACTTAACACTAAATACATGTCTGTTTTCGTAATTTATACGAAAACCTTTAATATAATAACCAGAGTGTTACAAATTGTAGGAATGTCACATCTACATATACCATATTACCAACTTGAAGATGCCGATTCCTGCTTCGCACTTACCAATCTGGAAGCTCCGGCGTAGTCCTTCAACCTGTAAAAATTCAAACATTTTTCAAATTCATTCAACTCTTCATAAAACATTAATGATGCCGATTCCTGATCCACGATATAAACTTGGGATCTCCGGCATAGTCCTAAGACTTCAAGGGAAACAAACTTCCATCCAAGTCTTCTCAGACTTGATGGTTTTCAATTCTTGCACAGTAGGGTTGTAAGTTGCCTTTTTAGTTGCATAGAAATCTTTAACCCCCTTTGCTTTCCCATTAAGCATTTTTCCAAAAATTTTCTTAACATTCCCATTGAATATTTTCTTGACATCAAACTTAGTTTTCTCGGTATAAAACTGATTCGAGATATCAACTTTACCCACTTTCTGCTTAACCTCTTCAAATTTCAGTGATGGAAACTCATCATCATTCACTGAAATTTTTACCTCAACCTGTGGCTCTTCTGGCTTTGTGGAACCAGATTCATCGCCGACTTTCTCATCAACCTTTTTAGCAACCCACACTTGGTTGTCTTTCTCTTTCTTTTTTTAAAAATTCTTTTTAGAACATTCAGCAATCTCATAAATTGAGTTTTCAAAAATTTTAAATTTTTCAGTTGGTGGTTCAACATCAACAACTTTTTCTTTTAATTTCTGAGAAACTCCCTGTTTTGACTTGACATTTTTCGGACAGTTCCATGCAATGTGACCAGCTTCATTGCATTTGTAACAGGTTCGAGTTTCCTTTGGATGAAACACATCAGCTCCAATCCTTTTCTTTTCAGCAAGAAACTCCTGGTTTGATTGTCTCCAGAACGGTTTCTTTTGTTCCTCCTCTACACTTCCACCTGACACAAATTCTGTTTTTGCTTTAGAATTTTTCTCGTTTTTATATTTTTCTGGTGGAACAAAACCTAAACCTTTCTTTTTGTAGCTACGATTTTGGTTTGATTTCTTTTGAAAACCAGGACCAGAATTGTAACCTTTTTTCTTGTTTAAACGTTGTTGAACTCTTGAAGTGTATTTTTTAGGTTTTCCAGTAAGATTTAAATCTTTTATTTCAGAAATGTTAATTTCTGTCAATTTGAAAACCTTTTTGATCATGTCAAAACGAACACTTCTTATTGGAAATTCTTCGTCAGAGTATAATTTGTCCGAATCATTTAAAGTGTATGCTACTTCAAATGTTTCATCATCCAAATTTGCTTTTGATAATAAAAATTCTTTACTATAAGATCGTTTGACCGACGACTTTGGACTGTTGACTGACGAATTTGACCCTCCAAACTCAGATTTTGACTCGGACTCCTCATCAGTATCCAACACCTGATCGACCACCTTTTTGATTAAATCAGACTCATGATCAGTGTCAGACGAGGTAAACGTGACATCAATGTTTTCTGGTAATTCATCAGTTGTGTCGGTTTTTAACTTTATATTGACTGCTTTTTCAAGTTGCTCCTCGTTTGGTTTTCTAGGAGAATACCCTTCCCAAATCGGAGGCGGACACTTGTTATAGCTAACAGTCGGTTTCTTACCAGTATCCTTTTTCTTCAGCTTGTCGTCTTGAAAAGCTTCCATACCTGCAACAGTTGGGTAAATACGACCAATGAGATAATCAGAACTAGAATAACTTTGTAATAGACGTCTAATTCTCTCATTCTCGATCTTTTCGGTTTCCAACTCTTGCTTCCACTTAGCACTCTCTTCGATGTAGAAGTTTATAGCTTTCTGCTTTGACATCATGATTGCATTCATCATAGTTAGTGCTTGTTCTCTTTCTGAATTTGTCTTTTGGAGACCAGTTACTGTTTTGTTCAAGACATCATAAGATTCTTTCACATAGTTGAGATTGAACAGCAACTGCTCTTTCTTCTTCTCATACTCAGCTATTATATCATCTTTTGCTGCACATTCCTTGCATGCTTCCAAACACTTCATGCAAGGCTTGATGACTTCAACAATCTTTTCAACTTCGATTGTCTTCACCACTTCAACCACCTTTTTTGCGTCAGTCACCTTCTCAGCTTCAGCAATTTCTTTAGCAGCACTTTCAACGTTCTCATTCTGAACAACATCTTCAATTTTCATTTGTTGTTGTTCTTCAGCAGCTCGTTTCTCCTTCAGTTTCTCCATGAGATCTGCAAAATAGAAATGAAAACTTTCAGGATAAAGATGAGATTTAGCAACATTGATATGTTTTTCTTCCTCATCGTCACTACTATCATCAACTGGTGACTGATCAAACTGTACAGATTTTTCAGAACTAAAATATGATACACCAGAATCAGATGGTGTTTGATCAAAGACAACTTCTTTTTCTGAGCTAACATCGTTTTGTACACTCTCATCTGAACTCTGTGAGTTTTCATCAGCACTTTCTGAGCTTTCATCAGATGCAACAGACTCTTCATCCACGCTCTTCACAGTCTCACCAATAGACTTCATCCAGGTGGCAAACATGTCTGGTTCTCTAACAATCTTAGCGATGAAAGCTTTGAATTCTCCCTTTTCATCAACAAACATATCCCAGCTGAAGCCTTCAGGTAGCCTTTCATCATCTTGATCGACTAAACATGCTTTGCTTTCAGGTGATATGTAGTTTTCCAGTTGAAGTCTACCAAACACGCTCTCTTTGAATCCTCAATCTTTCTACCATGAGCCACCTGCGGTTCTTGCTGTTGACCAACCTATTGATAAATGGCTTTGCGATAGTAGTCGTCTTTTCCAAATGGATTCTGAGCACCACTAGCTTCCCTGTTCTTGCACTCTCGCTTGAAATGGCCTTTCTCCCTGCATCGAAAACAAGTAACTTTAGATTTATCAAAACCTAAAGTAGATACATGAGCATCGAGAAAGTCATCTCTCCCAGTAATAAGTTTGAACTTTTCAGCTCGTCTGAGAACACTCGCTAGACACCATTTGATATCCATTAATTCCATCTCTTCGGCGTCTATCTGATCGTAATCCTCCTTTGTGAGCATAGGATTCCCGATCCGACCAGCAACTAGACCTTCATATGAGAGAAGCACAGAACCAAGTAATGCCATGTGGTCTTTAGCAGTTTCTTCAGAAAAACTTTGACCTTCTGGAAGATTTAAAGCGATGTTGCACTGAATTACATAACCATTTCCTGTCTTTGTGCTCTGAGAATGAAAACTTGTATTTGACTCTTTAGGATTGACACTTGGAAATGATGAAAACCCACTGCTGCTCTTGTTAGAACCCTGATCAACCTTTTCTGTTGAATCCCCAGCACTAAATGCAGTCTGGATTTTCGGACTTCTCTCAGCTTCTGGAACCGGAATAGTAGCTTTGTAGTACATTTTTACGTCCTGTTGACCACTTGGACTGTTCATCCTAGCGATCTTCTACTGTTCCAAATCCTGACTTTCAATCTTTTCAACAAACTGAGAAATCGTTAGCCCATCATAAACACCCATATTTTTCAGAATCATCAAATACGTTCCCCACTACTCTTTCTGCGGTAACGCATCGGCTAACTTGTCTACCCACTCTTCACGATCTTTTGTGATACTCAGCATTGACATGGATCACACTAAGTGGCAGTATCGTTCTATCAGCTTCTTCGTATCCTCTCCCGGTAGACTGGTGAACAGATCAAACTCTTTCTTGAGCAACGCCTTCTTGCTCTTTATCATGTTCTCACTACCCTCAAATTTAACACGAAGAGCATCCCAGATTGACTTTGATGTTTTGTCATGTTGTAGCAGAATGAAGATGTCTTCTTTGATGGCTTGTTGAAGCAGACTGATCATCATCTTTTCGGCTTTATACATGTTCCGTTCTTGATCAGTAAACTCTGATAAATCTTTGATAACCTGCAAATCTGTTCGAGGCAACACATATTTCTTCAGAATACATTCCCACGATCTAAGATGATTTGCCTGAACCCAATTTTCGAATCTGTCTTTCTACCCGTAGTATTCTTCGATACTCATCAGTTTCGGGGGTTTTGTGTAGTTCCCGTTTCATTTTCTAAATTCATGGTTTGTGCAATGACAGTCGGAGCAGACGGGGTTGCAAACGCGTTGTAGAACTCGGTATCCATGATTTGTCAACACGATGTTCAAAAAACAGTGACTTTGGACCGAAATTAACAAGAAACTAGCTTCAAGCGAAATCCCAATAACCACAGGAGCGAAATTACTTGCTTGGCCTTCTGGAGCGAAATCAACAAACAGGCTTGGAGCGAAATCTCAAGTTTGTTGTCCTAGAGCGAAATTAGATGGTATATTGGAGCGAAATCAGAAAATGGCAACAAGGAGCGAAATCAGAAGTCAGTTTGGAGCGAAATCCCTCAGAACTTGTCCACTGGAGCGAAATCAGCTCGGGGTCCACTTTTGTCCATTTTTAGTCCGATTTAAGGTCTCAAACTTTCAGGGATTTATCTATGTTCAATTATCTATAATCTGTGTAACTTTGAGCAGGTTTTGTCCGTTAAAACTCGTTCTGGTGAAGAAAGAATGTGTAGAAGTAAGAAATCTTGATGAATTCCAGCTAATCTCTGTAGAACTCCTCCTCCTGAGCTCTGGTACCAATAGTAGGATCGTGATGCTGACCCGAATGAGTCGTTTAGAGGAGCTTTGATCAATTACAGGTGCGGAAAACAAGTAATTGAATTAGAAACAGCTGATTCTTCACTTTAACTACTTTATTGTATTGATTTAACAGCAATTACACTCAATCTTCACACCGGCAGCAGTTCGGCGTGGAATACAAGGCAACATGTAGGATCGTGAAACGACCTAACGAGTCGATCAGAAGAGTGCTTAGACCGAAACAGAGGCGGAATTCAGTGATTCGGTCTTTGTTCAGCTTGTATTCACTTTTAATTGTCTCCTTTATTGATCTTTGACACTTTTACAGTACAAATACACTTTGACAGGGCTTCGCCGTCGAAAATCAGAACCATACAACTGAAACCGTTTGACAGGTATTTATAGGAGATACCTGACCGTTTGAAGATGACATGCCATCCTTCAAACGGTCACCCTTCAAACGGAAGGGTTTCAAACGGATAGCATTCAAACGATAAGGTTACATTCAAACGACCAACATCATCTCAAACGGAAGGTTGTCTTCAAACGGCCAGCCTTCAATATTTTCATATTTCATGCCTAATCTGATCTCCAACGAACCCGAGACTCGACATAAGACGAAGACGACAGATGACTGCACCAACAGACTCCCCCTCAGATGTTGACGAGTCTTAAGTGTCGAGTCTTCATAATCTTCTGTCTTAATTGGTCTTCTTCAGGAACTTCCTCCTGGAATCATGTGCCTGGATCTTTCTCTGGTTATAACTTTCCTCAGACTCCCCCTATCATCATGCTAGGATGGCTGTCTGGGATTTGTTACCACCATTGAAATCAACTCCGTTTAAGCTCTTCTCTGGTTCTGATGTGTCTCCTGGCTATCCGTAGCAACAGGAACAGAAACCTGCACAACTCAAACACACTATCACAAACCAAAACACAATTGTGATTCAACTTAATGAATCAGCTAATCATAAAAGAAAACTATGAAGATCAAATTGTAGGTTAACATTCAACTTAAACGTCAAGTTAATGAACCAATTTTACACTTCAAATCTTCACAATTTCACACACTCTCTCCCAAACCATAAGTTCAACATGTTTAGCACTTGAAATGTTGAAAATCAGCTTTTCACACTTAGTTGTCGAAAATCTTTTTGTAGTTTTCAAATTTCAAACAAAAATACAATATTTTTGGATTTTTGATTTAAATGAAATACTAAAATGAATTGAATACAAACACTATTTTTCCGAGATTGTCCAAGAGGATCATATCGATTTTGAGACATATCACAAACACCGTTGATCTCAATTAATCAGCAAATGTTAAAAACAAATTCACTTCTGATTGTCAGTATTGTTGTCCACTTAAACCTCTACACAAATTTTCAATTGATACAAGATATGTAATTAATGTTTTAGAACTTAAACTTATTTGTGTGTCCCACCTCTTGAATATACTCCCGTATCCAGATCTCAATATTCAGATTTACAGATAAGTATACTACGAATGATATCTGTATATAAATTAGGGGATATGCGAGAACCGAGGAATCTCAGGTCGATACTTCCGTATGCGCAGAGAGATATCAGTTTCGACTTTGCGGTATGTCCCCTTTAGGAGATCTTTTAGCTACAACAACTGATTATCAATTTTATTGTCTAATCAACTGAGGGCTTTATGCTATATTTCAAGCACATGAAGAAAGTATTATCCAAGGACTAGGTCAGAACTTCCATTCAGCAGAAGTCCCGGAATAATACCCCAGACATCATTGAGTATAAAAACCTAGTATTTCAGAATAAGAAACCTTTCAAACGAGATTTCAGGGGTTACCTATATATCCAAGTAGCATTCCCCACAAAATAAGCAAGTTTGAATTTAGGTTTATATCTCGAATACAATTTACTAACTGTGTGAAGTCTACTGACACATCATTAGTAAGACTTGTTTTAAAACATTTTTGACACTACAATTCTCTAGCATGCTGTGATAGTCCACCGATGTACTATCATCTCCTCTTTTAGCAACAAAACTCATTTTCATTTTTCAATTTTTTTAAATTTTTCAAAATTTTATTACTCCCCCTAAAATCAAAATATGTTTCAATTTTGATTTTCTAAGGAAAAAATGAAAACAAACTATACAAGAAATTTGACAACATTATGTGAATTACCTCAATTCACCATTCTCATGCAAAACAATCAGAACTCCCCCTCACAACAAACTATTTTCTCATTGTGATTTCAAAACACTTAAGTTTGTTTCAATCAAAATGGTTTTTCCAGAAAATTTAGTTTGTTTACCAATCATTTTAGGTTCGGGGTTATCTCATCATCTTGTTTTTCACACACACATGATAGATTTTACAACGTCAAAATTTAAATCTCAACATCACTTGTAGAAAATCAAGTACAACTTAATGTCCCTGATTTACCACATGTAAAGCGAAAAATCACCAAAGTGAAATTTCTCAAGAAATGTGCCGATTCATGTTCCACGCTTACCAACCTGGGAACTCCGGCAAGTCAGGTTTTTCTATTTAAACAAATTCACCCAAGCCTGACGGTCCTTGGGTGATTTCGAATTCTTGTTTAGCAATGGTGGAAAGTTTGCATCATCCATTGTTAAACCTGAATCCTCCTTTTTTACCTCAACCAATGGCTCCTCTGGCTTTGACGAACCAGAATCATTGCATGCAGGTGGCTTGTCTGACTTTGACACATCAGATTCATCGCCGACATGTGGCTCCTTTGTTTCCAAAGAAACAGATTCATCGCCACCAAATGTTACCTTCTTCTTGTCCTTTTTCGTCCTCAGATTTGTATCTAATGAATTCGTCTTGTTTGACTTTGCAGTCGAGGAAGTTGATTCATCAGCACTCTTATTCTTTCCAACAGATGAACCTGAGGACAAAATCTTCTCCAAATACTCTCGAGCTTTCTTCCTCTTCTTTCTCAGTCGGTCTTTCTGCCCCTGTGAAAGTTTCACCTTCATCTCTTGAACTTTCTGTTCTTTGGGCTTGACTTTGACTGGAATTCTTGCCACTTTCTGAGATACAACCCTCGATCTTTCATTTGATCTCATTGGGCAATCTCTGGAAATATGACCTTTGATGTTGCAGTTAAAGCACCTCCTGGTCTCATAACTCCAATACTGGCAGTTAACAGCAATGTGTCCGTGATATCCGCAGCTGTAACACACTCTGTTATCGTACCTATCACCATTTTGAGTCCAAACACTCAGATCAAAGCATTGTTTGGCTTGGTGATATTTCTTTCTCAAATTTGCTGAATTTGGCTTTGAAGCACTGTGGTCCGACCTGCACCACTTATTATCAACATTTTTTGAATTTTCATTTTTTATTTTTTGTAATTTTTCATTTCGATTGGATGATCGATCTGATGAACTTTTATTGTCTTTTTGCTTCTGTTCCACTTTCTTCTTCAAAGGTTTTTGCTTAGAGCATTCTCCCTTTTCAGTCGATTGCAGAACAGTTTTCTGAAACTTTTCTTTTGTTTTCAAAAATAATTTTTGCTTTTCAAGTTTTTCATTTTCAACATCAGATGTTTCATCGCAATCTTCAACTTTGACATTGTCAAAGTTTGTGACATCGTCACTTATTGGAACTGAATTGATGGGTTTTGGACAGGGAAACTTCAAACTGTCTGATGAAGTCACAAAACCTATCAACTTCTTCTCAAGTTCATCAATCTTGCTTCTGGAATTCTCAGCTTCTTGTTCAAGCTGAGATATTCTTTCAAGATGAAACTTGATTGAATTTTCATTCTTGTTTTTCATGTTTTCAAGAACAGACTTTTCATTTTCCAAAATCTTTATCTGTTCTTGAAATTTTGCTTCATTCGCTTTCAGATTCTTGTTTTCCAACTTAATCCAGAAATCTTCATTTTCTGATGATTTCTTGTTGCTTTCAAACTCTTTTTCTAACTCTTTGATTTTCTTTCGAGCACATTCACCTTCTTTTTCCAATTTTATAATTTTCTGAAGATGGGAATTTATCAATTTTTGTTTTTCAATGTTGTTTTTGCTAAACACATTTCTCCCATCTTCAAGAATTTTCATTTGATTTTGAAATTCTTTTTCACTTCTTGTTTTTTCAATTTCAAAACCTTAATTTTCTCTTCAAAAACTTTTTCTTTTTCTTTCAACTTCTTGTTATCAAATGTCAAACTGTTCAAATTACTTAACAGTTTGTCATTTTCGACTGTCAACTTCTCACAATTTTCTTTCAGAATAAGAATTTGCTTAATATCAGCTTGCTTCTCATCTTCCAACTTCTTGACTATCGATGTCAAACTTTCCGCATCCTTCAAGAGTTTGTCATTATTAGTCTTGAAGTTTTCACATTTGAAGCACATTGATGCAGAATTTGAAACTTCATTATTCACAGATTATTCATTCACTGACGTTTCCTTTGTTTCTTCCTTGTATGTACCTGCACAAACAATTTTAACAAAGTCAAGAGGTTTTAAATTTTTATCAGTATAACATCCTCTTTTATAATCATACTTCATGTTTTGTTTTGCACCAAAACATATACAAATTCTCTTGTTAATCTCAGTAATTACATCCAAATTGATTTTATCTAGATTTCCCAGATTCAGTTCATCTAGATTCTCTTTGATTTTACTCATCAATATCTTCTTTTTATCAAGATTTTTATAATGACGTTTTTGAAGTTTACTGATGAAATCAGATGGATGTAATTTCGAGAATTTAGGCTTTTGTTTTAACTCCTTTAAAATATCATCCCATTCGGCAGGTAAAGCGGCTTCCAACTTTGATATCTTTTCAGTATCTGTCAATTTTATACCAAACGATTTTAACTTGTCCATCATGTAATCAAATCTTTTTTCCATCTCCGTCAAACTCTCATTCTGTTGACAAGCAAAGTTTTCAAGTCGGAGAGTCCAAATATGTTTATCATCTTGATCAAACAAACTCGTATGATACCTCCCAAATCTATTTATCCTTTCAACAAAATCATTCTCCTTTTCATCAAACATTTCTGCCATCATTCAAAAACAACCAAGTTCAAACTGAATTTCCTTTTTCAAACAAAAATATTCTCTTTCAAACGACCAGAAGTAACTTTCAAACAGCCGGTTCACTTTCCAAACGATTGGATCACTTTCAAACTGACAGGTAAAGTTCAAACGATCGAATCACTTTTCAAACGAATGGTTCAAACGGACAGTATCACTTCAAACGATAGGACATCGTTTCAAACGACAATTTCAAACGAATGGTAATTTCAAACGATGAAATCCTGTTCAAACGATTGGACAACAACTTCAAACGATAGGAACTGTTTTCAAACGACCAGTTCAAATGATGGAGCTGATTTCAAACGGAAAGGTTCTGTACACGTTCAAACGGTCACCAGTTTTCAAGTAATTTTCATCATTTTTACTTTGAGTTTTAATATGAAACTTTCAAGGCTTTGTCTATGTCCAGTAACACACAATCTATGAAATTTTGATCCAATTTTATCCAGTAAAACACAATGAACTGATGAAAGAAGGTGTAGAAATCACAATTTTGAGCGAAAAACGAGCTAAACGGCAAGAACTCTTCCTCCTGAGCTCTGATACCACTTGTAGGATCGTGAAACGACCTAACGAGTCGATCAGAAGAGTGCTTAGACCGAAACAGAGGCGGAATTCATTGATTCGGTCTTTGTTCAGCTTGTATTCACTTTTAATTGTCTCCTTTATTGATCTTTGACCATTTTACAGTACAAATACACTTTGACAGGGCTTCGCCGTCGAAAATCAGAACCATACAACTGAAACCGTTTGACAGGTATTTATAGGAGATACCTGACCGTTTGAAGATGACATGCCATCCTTCAAACGGTCACCCTTCAAACGGAAGGGTTTCAAACGGATAGCATTCAAACGATAAGGTTACATTCAAACGACCAACATCATCTCAAACGGAAGGTTGTCTTCAAACGGCCAACCTTCAATATTTTCATATTTCATGCCTAATCTGATCTCCAACGAACCCGAGACTCGACATAAGACGAAGACGACAGATGACTGCACCAACACAACAGATACTGATTTCGCTCAAGAGACCCCTATTTATAATGTTCAGATTTCGCCCCAGATGACACTTGTCCCCAGGAGCGAAATCAGCTATTGTGATTTCGCCCGAAATCACCCAGCTGACACTATGAGCGAAATCAGCTTCTAATACACATACGCTCTCCTATTTTCTCGTAAAACGTGCCCTAATCTATACAATGCAATCCAAGACTCGATACAAGACGAAGTCGACAGATGTATGCACCAACATAGAATACTATACACTGCATATAAACACAGGGGCTTTGTGATGATATGTTACAAATTGGGAACCACATATTCGTGTATTGCAGTTTGGAAAGATGACTGAATAGAGATCTAAATAACCGATACAACCCATTTGTAACCCAGCTCAAATCTCGTAACTATGAATCTCTTCCCTCCAAAACCACCCACCTTGTCACGTATGGTCATCAACATACCACCAAACTCAAACAAACCACCAAACTAGGACATCAACATCAATTGATGTATAATTGACGAATACGAATGTGTGAAATGGGATTTATTTAAAAGTAAAAAGAAAACTGAAACCAATTTTCCTTGATAATAGAAGTCGTTCGATTTGATGGCTCTGAACACAAGTTTTCTTTTTGAGCTTGATGGATGTCCATTATCTCAACGCTTCTCATTACATTACTGATATGGAATTGGAGAACCGTTGTGTATTTGCTTACTTTTTTGTTGAAATCAAAGAAAAGAGTAAAAAAATGAAATGAGGCGTGTTAACGCAAATGCAATACTTACAATTAACCAACATACATTAATTGTGGATTTAACTTGCAACATACATCAAAGCTTCATGCAGCCGAGACCGCTTTATTAATTTTAATGAAGCAACGAAGATTGAAGGTGCCAAAAAGAAACTAAATGAATTATGCAACATATCCATATCCCCTTGGTAGTTGTTACCATATCCATTGATGTCCAATTGACGAACACGAATGTGTGAAATGAGATTTATTTGAAAGTAAAAGAAAACTGAAACCCGTTTTCCTTGATAGCAGAAGCCAGTTTGATTTGATGGTTCTGAACACTATATAGATTGCTAGATCGAAACCCAAATGTGTGAATATTAACTCATAAAAAAATTCTTATCTTTACGGGTCGTATATCATTATACGGTCCGTATAAAGATATCGTATATGTTGTATACAACCAATGTTTGTTTTAACATGGTGTATACGGGGCGTATAAGGTTATACGACTTGTATAGAATAAGATAAACTGACAAAGTATGCGCCCACAGACTTTATCAGTTCATTTTATTCTATACGGGCCGTGTAATCTTATATGGTCCGTATACACCATATTAAAACAAGATTTTACCGTGTGTTAATATTAACACCCTTATTTTACTATTAAAGAAAATAGTTTAAATTACTAAAAATAATTTAACTTTTTTTTTAATGACAAATGTTATTCCTACTTTATATAAGTAATCCTAAACTATTTCATCGTCCAGATTTGAACTTTTACACCAATAATTTTAAACTAGTTCATTGTCCGAATCTGAACTTTTACACCAATAATCTTAAACTACTTTATTGGCCGGGTTTGATCGTTAGACCTCCTTTCTAAAACACATGTCTCTCAATCAAATGAAATTAGCTTCACATTAAAAAATAAAATTAAAGACGGTCAAAAAAATAATTTAATGATGTCATGTGTTTAACGTTTGTGGATGTAACGGTCTTAATGGTTATTATCATTATATATCGATGGTCTTGATTCACCCAAATTGGGTTGTATTGTTGTAACATTTACATTGTGACAAAAACCCGACAATCCCTCACCCCAATTCCGGATCTTCACTCTACCACATCCACACAAACACCACCGCCGACCAACCATGACGAACACCAACACTGGTTCCAAAACCCACATCCTCGTATTCCCCTACCCAGCACAAGGCCACATGCTATCACTACTCGATCTCACCCACCAACTAGCCACCAGAAACATCTTCATCACCATCCTCATCACCCCCCAAAACCTACCTACCCTCTCCGCCCTCCTTTCCGCCCACCCCACCACCATCACCACCCTCATCCTCCCTCTTCCGCCGCACCCCGCCATCCCCCCCGGCATCGAAAACGTCAAAGACTTACCCGGTTCCGCCTTCAAGTCCTTTATGGTTGCTTTAGGCGGTCTCTATGACCCTGTATATAAATGGTGTAGCAATCACTCTAACCCGCCAGTCGCAATTATATCCGACTTTTTCTTGGGGTGGACCCACCGTCTCGCTTGCGACCTGGGGATCCGCCGGTATACGTTTTCGCCTTCTGGTGCGTTGGCACTCTCGGTTATATATTCGCTCTGGAAGTACCAGCGGAAAAGGGTAAATTTGGAAGATGAAAATGAAGTGATTAAGTTTACGAAGATTCCGAACTCGCCGGAATATCCGTGGTGGCAGGTGTCTCCGGTTTACCGGAGCTACGTAGAAGGTGACCCGGACTCGGAGTTTATTAAAGAGGGGTTTTTGGGGAATATAGCAAGTTGGGGACTCGTTATCAACTCGTTTACCGAGATGGAACGGGTTTATTTTGATTATTTAAAAGAGGAGTTAGGGCACGACCGCGTGTTTGCGGTCGGGCCCTTGCTTCCTCCTGGTGTTAAGACATCAGAGAGAGGTGGGCCCAGCTCGAGTAACGTGCTATCATGGCTCGACACGTGTGGGGATCGAATGGTGGTGTATGTTTGTTTTGGAAGTCAACTTGTTTTGACTAATGAACAAACGGAGGCGGTGGCGGTTGGGTTGGAAAAGAGTGGGGTCAAGTTTGTGTGGTCGGTGAAGGAACCGACCGTTGGACACGTGGCCGCAGATTACGGGAGGGTTCCGGAAGGGTTTGAAGAGCGTGTGGCGGGGAGGGGTCTTGTGGTTAGAGGTTGGGCTCCACAAGTGGCGATACTGAGTCATGACTCGGTGGGGGTATTTTTGACTCATTGTGGGTGGAACTCGATCATGGAAGCGGTGGCTGCGGAGGTTCTAATGCTTACGTGGCCGATGAGCGCAGACCAGTTCTCGAATGCAACGCTGTTGCAGGAGTTGAAAGTGGGAATCAAAGTATGTGAGGGGGCGAGTACGGTTCCTGACTCCGCTGAGTTGGCCGAATTGTTTAGGAAGTCAGTGAGTCAGGAAACTCGGTTGGAGAGAGAACGAGCAAAAGAGCTTAGGAAGGCGGCACAAGAAGCAGTAGGTGAAAAGGGGAGTTCGGTATGTGAATTGGATAGATTAGTTGAGAATTTGAAGCATTAATGTAATTCTAAAATAATTAGCAAAAATTAATAATGTCGTTATTTGTTTAGCTGTGTAATAATGAATTACTAAATAAAGTTGTTATTTGTTTAGTTGTGTAATAATGAATTACTAAATAAGTATGGACGATTTTTTGTAGGCTAAAGGGTGCGGGGTAATGGTTGGGATATGATTTCACACGTAGAAACATGAATGGAATGCTATATCATCCTGTGGGGAGCATGGTTTGGATCATTAATGTCACATAGGACCATTATTGGATTACTACACCACCCTCTTGACTCATCCACCATGGTTAGCATGGATTAAACTATGACAATCATGAGCCTTCTTTCCTTTTTCAATATTTCTTTATCCTTTTCATAAAAATAAATTAAAATAAGAAAATAGTTGTTTGGGTCATGACTGTCACACCCCCAAAATCCACCTGCGGAGTATCACCGCTTGGGAGCGTGACTGACCAGGATCAAGCCACCAATCATATTGAACAAGCATATAATAGTTAAAGTAGTTTATAAAACCCAAATCAATACGTTCGACGTTCAAACCAAACTTTGTTTAAGTAGCGGAAGCAATAAAGTAAAAGCCCAAAACATAAGTATTAGTGTATGAATGTCATAAGTGTTTAGTAAGCATTCACAAATCCTTGTCCACAACGACCCGCTCCTCCTTGTGCAAGCTCCATATGATACCTAAGGTCCTGCAAGGCATGCAGTAGAGAGTCAACAACTAGTTGAGCGAGTTCACAGAAAGTAAGTTCATAACAGTAATGCGTAAGTTCATCTAGTGGGGGCTTCCCATGCAAGTATATACTACTGGTGGGGGATTCCCACATTTATCCGTAATAATGGGGGCTTCCCATTATGGTACTTACTAGACTATTTGCAACCATGTGTTCTTCTTAAACCGAGAACTGGAATACGTACTAGGTCACGTAGGATTTACGTGAGTGCCCTTCCCCGAGGACAGTGGTACGCGTGGGGTTTACGTAGGATTTACGTAAGTGTCCTTCCGACCCGGAAGACAGTAGTAGGTATTAGTTTACGTAGGTTTTACGTAAGTGTCCTCCCGACCCGGGAGACAATGGAAAATACTAGTTTACGTAGGTTTTACGTAAGTGTCCTGACTAACCTGAGGACGATGGTCTATAGTCTAGTGATAGCGTAAGTACGAGTAATTATCCATTTCACATAATCCATCCCAATTCCCAACCCGGGAATCCCATGCCTTGGCTGTGTGAACTCACCTTGGGTTGCTCGGCAGATACACAAAAGGAGAGGGTTCTTGAACTAACAGTGGTCAACCACGTCCTAACAGGGTTACCATACAAGTCAGGTTTTGACTCAAGTAATGCACGTATAAGTCATGGCAAACACGTATTTATCATGGCAACACGTAATCAGTCAAATACACTTTAACAGTTAATAACGTATGCAAGATTTGTACTCGTACAAGCCTAACATCCTTGTGCGGTCCATCCGATGTAATTCATTAGTTCCCGGCCTAGTAACATAAGTAGCCCAAAACATATTGGCCCAAAGATAAAAATAACGTATAAGCAACTTGTACGGTCCGGCCGAGTTGTGCGATTGGAATTGGGTTGTGCGATGTGACTTGGGCTCGTTCGGCCCAATAGCCTAACAACAATTTAGCTTGTGTGACTCGGATGGTTGGGTCGTGAGCTTGTGCGAGCCCAACCATCTTGTGTGATCGAACAACCCAGCCCAAATAACTATCCGGCCCAAATAAGCAATTGGACAAACATCTTGTGCGATCCAGTCAAGCTTGTGCGACTGGATGAGTTGTGCGATTGGACTTCTTGTGCGACTATGTCCGCTTGTGCGAGTGGACATCTTGTGCTACCAAGATGCCTTGTGCGACTGGACTTGTGTGAATCCGAATTTATGCCAAACAGTTATATTGTTTCCATAATTCAAGCAATATTGTTACTATAGTCAATTAATTTCGGTTGACCAATATAACCGTTTCCTTAGTTACAATTATCAATTAACATAATTCCAATTAATTCGGTTCACCTAATATCGATCAAACAAGCAATTCCATCATAGTTTCATATGAACCCTAATCCAATTCAATATGAACAACACCAACATGAACAAGCATAATTTCATGGTTCGAGCTTAACAATAATTAACAGTACTAGCAATTCGTAGCATTCGGTCCGATTCGTAATTATTCACCTGGTTACATTGGTTAATCTTAACATCACATGAAGGCCAAACAATAACATGTAACATATCCGATTACATAAGCATGCTATCAATTACCTTCATTCGATCACAAGCATCATACAAACAAATTGATCATGATAGCCTATGATATCTAACCGGTTTTTAGATTGTTATCATGCAACCCAATTCACAAGAACATCATCATTCACAACTAATTCTAATTATCACATGCATTCAACATATGAGGATTCAATAATGAAAAACTAACCGATAGAGGGTAGAATGAGATTGTATCGAGCAAGAAGTTCCAAGAAGGAAGAGGGTGTTGCCGTCGGGTTTGCCAAAAGAAAAGAGAGAGAGCTTAGGGTTTGTAACTTGTGTGTGTGTTATGATTTGCAACAAATGAGGAAACAACCCCCAAGGGTGATTGTTTGTTTGCGTGAGGGGAGTGGGCCGAGCCCAACTCGGCTGCCTCTAATCCGAATACAATGGTACGGCCCAAAGGCCTTGTGCGATCGATTTGTGTTGTGCGCTCGGGTCATTAAATACATACACACATTGCATAACACAAAGCATACAATCATACATTCAATTAATCATTCAAGTTCATAAAGTCACATATCGTGCACATACATCACATCAAAGTACGAGTTGTCACATTATCCCCAACTAAAAAGAAATTTCGTCCCGAAATTTGGTACGCACTCACTGAGGAAGCTAGGTAAGTTATATCGTTCACTGGTTTTCCTGGGGTGTCACATCCTCCCCCCGTTGATCTGGAATTTCGTCCCGAAATTTCGCAGTAGTAGCTTCAGCCTCAGTAGTGGTTGCATTGGTTCCGAATAACTGGGGGTACTTTTCTGTCATCCTGTCTTCGCATTCCCAGGTGTACTCTGGGCCACGTTTGGAGTTCCAACGAACTCGGACAAGAGGGATTCTCTTGTTTTTGAGGACCTTAACATCCCGGTCCGTGATTTCAACTAGTTCCTCGACGAACTGCAACCGCTCGTCGATAGTAAGTTCCTTAAAAGGAATTATGAGGGTCTCATCTGACAGGCACTTCTTCAGATTCGACACGTGGAATACATTGTGAACTGCACCGAGTTCAGCTGGTAGATTTAGCTTGTAGGCTACTTTGCCTATTTTCTCTATGATCTCGAATGGTCCGACATACTGCGGATTGAGTTTGCCTCGTTTGCCAAAACGAACCACACCCTTCCAGGGTGAGACTTTAAGTAAAACCCGGTCCCCGACCTGAAATTCCAAAGGCTTTCTACGCTTGTCCGCGTAGGCTTTCTGACGGTTGCGTGCTGCCGCCATGCGTTGTCGTATCTGTGCAATCTTTTCTGTGGCGTCCACTACAATCTCTGGACCCGTGATCTGACTATCCCCCACCTCTGCCCAACAGAGAGGTGACCGGCATTTACGTCCGTACAATGCCTCGAATGGAGCGGCTTGTATGCTGGTGTGATAGCTGTTATTGTATGAGAATTCCACCAAAGGGAGATGCTTTTCCCAGCCGTTGCCGAAATCAATAACACATGCCCTAAGCATGTCTTCAAGAGTTTGGATCGTTCGCTCAGACTACCCATCCGTCTGAGGGTGATACGCTGTGCTCATGTCTAATCGTGAGCCAAAAGATTTATGCATCGCTTGCCATAGCTCTGACGTGAATCGTGCATCCCGATCCGAAATGATGGAGGTGGGCACCCCGTGCCTCGAAACAACTTCTTTGAGGTAGATGTCTGCGAGAGTGGAGAACTTATCCGTTTCCTTTATAGCTAGGAAGTGTGCAGACTTGGTGAGTCGATCCACGATCACCCATATAGTATCATTCCCACGCTGAGATCTAGGTAGGCCTGTAACGAAATCCATGGAAATTTCTTCCCATTTCCATTGCGGTATCGTGGGTTGTTGAAGTAGACCCGCTGGTTTCTGATATTCAACCTTTACTCTCGCACAGGTCAAGCACTTGCCGACGTATGTAGCGATGTGGGCCTTCATGCTAGGCCACCAATAAGTAGTTCTGATGTCGTGGTACATTTTGTCCGACCCTGGATGTACCGAGTAGCGAGACTTGTGAGCTTCATCCATTACAAGTTCGCGTAGACCGCCATAAAGTGGGACCCAAATACGCCCCGTTACATAGTAGGCGCCGTCTGCCTTCTGTTCTAATCGTTGCCTTGAGCCGCGTAGGGCTTCAGCCCTGACGTTTTCTGGTTTCAATGCTTCTGCCTGAGCATTTCGTATCTGTGCTGGAAGACTGGACTGTATAGTGAGCTGCAAGGCTCGTACGCGTCTAGGTAGAGTGTCCTTTCGACTGAGGGCGTCAGCCACAACATTGGCCTTGCCTGGATGGTACTTGATAGCGCATTCGTAATCGTTCAGTAGTTCGACCCATCGTCGTTGACGCATGTTCAAATCCTTTTGCTTAAGGATATGCTCGAGACTCCTGTGATCGGTATAAATCGTGCACCTGGTACCGTACAGGTAGTGTCGCCATATCTTAAGCGCGAACACAACAGCTCCCAGCTCTAAATCGTGCGTCGTGTAGTTCCGTTCGTGAACCTTGAGTTGACAAGAAGCGTAGGCAATAACCTTATCCCGCTGCATCAATACACACCCAAGACCCTGGATGGATGCATCACAATATACTACGAAATCGTCTGTGCCCTCTGGCAAAGAGAGGATAGGTGCACTACAAAGTCTATCCTTCAAGTGCTGGAAAGCAGTCTCCTGGGGCTCTCCCCAGCGATAGGTGACACCCTTCTGTGTCAGTAGCATAAGCGGCTGAGCAATCTTTGAAAAGTCTTTAATAAACCGTCTGTAGTAACCCGCCAAACCCAAAAATTGGCGTATTTCCGTTGGCGTACGTGGTGCAGGCCAGTTCCTGATCGAGTCTACCTTGGATGGATCGACATGGATCCCATCCTTGTTCACTACGTGGCCTAAGAAGTGGACTTCACGAAGCCAGAAGTCGCATTTCGAAAACTTAGCGTACAGCTGTTCCTTCCAAAGGAGTTCCAAAATAAGGCGTAGGTGCTGCTCGTGCTCCTCCTGACTCTTGGAGTAGATCAGGATGTCGTCGATGAAAACAATGACGAACTTGTCAATATAGGGTTTGCACACCCTGTTCATAAGGTCCATAAATACGGCAGGTGCGTTCGTTAACCCGAACGGCATGACAAGAAACTCGTAGTGACCGTAGCGAGTTCTGAATGCGGTTTTGGAGACGTCCTCCTCCCGGACTCTCAGCTGATGATAACCTGACCTCAGGTCTATCTTCGAATAGTAGCACGACCCTTGCAACTGGTCAAATAAATCATCTATGCGTGGAAGAGGATAACGGTTCTTCACCGTTACCTTGTTCAGTTCCCGATAATCTATGCACATCCTGAAAGTGCCGTCCTTCTTTCTCACGAATAACACTGGAGCTCCCCAAGGCGAAGAGCTTGGACGAATGAAGCCCTTTTCCAAGAGCTCTTGTAGCTGCTTTGACAGTTCCTCCAATTCTGATGGAGCTAGACGGTATGGTGCGCGAGCTATGGGTGCTGCTCCTGGAGCGAGCTCGATTTGAAATTCGACCTGACGGTGAGGCGGTAATCCAGGTAAATCTTCAGGAAACACCTGAGGGTAGTCGCGTACTACTGGAATATCCTCCAGTTTCTTTTCCTTCACTGATGCATCTGAAACGAGTGCCAAGATTGCGGTGTGACCCTTCCGCAGACACTTCTTAGCCTTCAAGAAAGAGATGATGCCTACCACTGCACCACTCCTGTCACCTTGAACTTCGAGAGGTTCTTGACCAGAACGGGGAATGTGAATAATCTTCTCGCTGCATAAGATCTCTGCCTGATGTTGGGATAACCAATCCATCCCAATAACGATATCAAAACTTCCCAAAGCTATGGGAATAAGGTCGATCGAGAAAACTTGACCGGCTAAGAAGATACTACAACCCCTGACTATCTGCGTGGCTTCTAAACTCTTACCATTAGCTAGTTCTACGACGTGTTTGGTGTTTAGGGGTGTTGATGTACGTTTTAACAATTTACTGGCCTTCACAGAAATATAACTTGTATCCGCACCCGAATCAAATAAAACAATAACATATATATCGTCGAGGAGAAACTTACCCATAACCACATTGGGATCGTTCATTGCATCTCCTCGTCCTAGCACGAAAGCTCGACCCCTTGCCTCGTTGCCATTGTTGTTGTTGTTCCCACCGCTGTTGTGCCCGTTGCCCTGGTTATTGTTGTTGCGATTCTGGTTCTGGTTCAGTTGAGGACAATCGCGTTTGAAATGACCTTCAGCCCCACACTGGAAACATCCCCGGTTTCCACGCTGTGGCTGCTGCTGCTGTGGGTTCTGTGGAGCTGGTTGATGCGGTTGCTGGTTCTGATTTGCAGGCCGTGGGCTCCTACAGTCTTTGGCCTCGTGACCCATCTTGAGACATCTTTGACAACGACCCTTGTTGCACTGGCCGCTGTGATGTCTGTTGCAGTTGTGACACTTGGGGTGAAACCCTTGATACCTTCTCTGTCTATGGCCACCAGAGGATTGCTGGCTGGGACTCTGGTAGTGATCAGTCTTCTGCTGCTGAGCTTGGGATTGAATTGTTGCTGAACCTTTGCTAGAATCCCCATCCCACTTTCTTTTGTTGTCACTGAGTGTAGTGGGAGTAGTGGCTGAAGTGGTAGCACTGATGCGTTTGGGCAACTTGTTCTGTTCCACCGCCTGATCCGTGAGGCGATGAGCAAGACGCTGAATATCTTGAATGTTGTCGAGGTTAGCCGATGTAACATGGCTCTGGATCTCTGGCGCAAGTCCCTTGAGATACAACTCAATGCGCTTCACTGGAGGGTCCACCATAGTTGGACACAGAATGGCCAGTTCGTTTGACCGCTTTGTATAGGCTTCAATCTCTGACCCCGTCATTTTCAAGTGATAGAGCTCATTCTCCAACTTGTGGATGTCATCACGCGTGCAGTATTCCCTCTTAATGAGTTCCTTGAAGTCGTTCCAGGGTGTGGCGTTAGCAGCTGCCAACCCTAAAATCTGAACTTGGGCGTTCCACCAAGTTAGTGCTATTCCTTCTAGCGTGCCCGTGGCGTATTTCACCCTGCGAGCCTCAGCGCATTCACACATCTCGAACACAGACTCGAGCTTTTCAAACCAGTGGAGGAGTCCAACCGCCCCTTCCGTGCCACTAAATGTACTTGGACGACAGTCCATGAAGTTCTTGAAAGTGCAGACAGGTTGCTGCGCGTGTTGACCTATTGTGTACGAATAGGGCAAAGTTTAAATACAAGGGCTAGTTTAGGAGTGTAGGATCTAAAGATCCTAGTGTAAGTTATGACTACAGGATATACTACCTGCTTGAGCAGCTGCAAGTGCCGCAGCAACTTGAGCTTGAACGAGAGCCTCTAGCTGGGCTTGAGTCATGTTAATTCGTCCAGACATGATCTTCATAGTAAAAGTAACGTAAGTGAGAGTGGTTCGCGAGTAGGGCGATGACAGAAAAGCGTAAGCACGTAGGTATTCTCATGTAATAGTATCATGTGTATCTAAGCGTAATGCGAGCAAAGTTCTGTATAGTTCTAGCATGCAGGCAACAAACATAAACCATATTACCTAGGATGTCGAGTCTTGCACGTGGAGCGAAGCGTCGTTGTGGATCGTTGAGAGCACTGTTCTGGTTATAGTCTGGTTTTAATAAAATCGTTTCCCATATTAAAACCGAGTTCTCTATAACCAATGGCTCTGATACCAATCTGTCACACCCCCAAAATCCACCTGCGGAGTATCACCGCTTGGGAGCGTGACTGACCAGGATCAAGCCACCAATCATATTGAACAAGCATATAATAGTTAAAGTAGTTTATAAAACCCAAATCAATACATTCGACGTTCAAACCAAACTTTGTTTAAGTAGCGGAAGCATTAAAGTAAAAGCCCAAAACATAAGTATTAGTGTATGAATGTCATAAGTGTTTAGTAAGCATTCACAAATCCTTGCCCACAACGACCCGCTCCTCCTTGTGCAAGCTCCATATGATACCTAAGGTCCTGAAAGGCATGCAGCAGAGAGTCAACAACTAGTTGAGCGAGTTCACAGAAAGTAAGTTCATAACAGTAATGCGTAAGTTCATCTAGTGGGGGCTTCCCATGCAAGTATATACTACTGGTGGGGGATTCCCACATTTATCCGTAATAATGGGGGCTTCCCATTATGGTACTTACTAGACTATTTGCAACCATGTGTTCTTCTTAAACCGAGAACTGGAATACGTACTAGGTCACGTAGGATTTACGTGAGTGCCCTTCCCCGAGGACAGTGGTACGCGTGGGGTTTATGTAGGATTTACGTAAGTATCCTTCCGACCCGGAAGACAGTAGTAGGTATTAGTTTACGTAGGTTTTACGTAAGTGTCCTCCCGACCCGGGAGACAATGGAAAATACTAGTTCACGTAGGTTTTACGTAAGTGTCCTGACTAACCTGAGGACGATGGTCTATAGTCTAGTGATAGCGTAAGTACGAGTAATTATCCATTTCACATAATCCATCCCAATTCCCAACCCGGGAATCCCATGCCTTGGCTGTGTGAACTCACCTTGGGTTGCTCGGCAGATACACAAAAGGAGAGGGTTCTTGAACTAACAGTGGTCAACCACGTCCTAACAGGGTTACCATACAAGTCAGGTTTTGACTCAAGTAATGCACGTATAAGTCATGGCAAACACGTATTTATCATGGCAACACGTAATCAGTCAAATACACTTTAACAGTTAATAACGTATGCAAGATTTGGACTCGTACAAGCCTAACATCCTTGTGCGGTCCATCCGATGTAATTCATTAGTTCCCGGCCTAGTAACATAAGTAGCCCAAAACATATTGGCCCAAAGATAAAAATAACGTATAAGCAACTTGTGCGGTCCGGCCGAGTTGTGCGATTGGAATTGGGTTGTGCGATGTGACTTGGGCTCGTTCGGCCCAATAGCCTAACAATAATTTAGCTTGTGCGACTCGGATGGTTGGGCCGTGAGCTTGTGCGAGCCCAACCATCTTGTGTGATCGAACAACCCAGCCCAAATAACTATCCGGCCCAAATAAGCAATTGGACAAACATCTTGTGCGATCCAGTCAAGCTTATGCGACTGGATGAGTTGTGCGATTGGACCTCTTGTGCGACTATGTCCGCTTGTGCGAGTGGACATCTTGTGCTACCAAGATGCCTTGTGCGACTGGACTTGTGTGAATCCGAATTTATGCCAAACAGTTATATTGTTTCCATAATTCAAGCAATATTGTTACTATAGTCAATTAATTTCGGTTGACCAATATAACCGTTTCCTTAGTTACAATTATCAATTAACATAACTCCAATTAATTCGGTTCACCTAATATCGATCAAACAAGCAATTCCATCATAGTTTCATATGAACCCTAATCCAATTCAATATGAACAACACGAACATGAACAAGCATAATTTCATGGTTCGAGCTTAACAATAATTAACAGTACTAGCAATTCGTAGCATTCGGTCCGATTCGTAATTATTCACCCGGTTACATTGGTTAATCTTGACATCACATGAAGGCCAAACAATAACATGTAACATATCCGATTACATAAGCATGCTATCAATTACCTTCATTCGATCACAAGCATCATACAAACAAATTGATCATGATAGCCTATGATATCTAACCGGTTTTTAGATTGTTATCATGCAACCCAATTCACAAGAACATCATCATTCACAACTAATTCTAATTATCACATGCATTCAACATATGAGGATTCAATAATGAAAAACTAACCGATAGAGGGTAGAATGAGATTGTATCGAGCAAGAAGTTCCAAGAAGGAAGAGGGTGTTGCCGTCGGGTTTGCCAAAAGAAAAGAGAGAGAGCTTAGGGTTTGTAACTTGTGTGTGTGTTATGATTTGCAACAAATGAGGAAACAACCCCCAAGGGTGATTGTTTGTTTGCGTGAGGGGAGTGGGCCGAGCCCAACTCGGCTGCCTCTAATCCGAATACAATGGTACGGCCCAAAGGCCTTGTGCGATCGATTTGTGTTGTGCGCTCGGGTCATTAAATACATACACACATTGCATAACACAAAGCATACAATCATACATTCAATTAATCATTCAAGTTCATAAAGTCACATATCGTGCACATACATCACATCAAAGTACGAGTTGTCACATTATCCCCAACTAAAAAGAAATTTCGTCCCGAAATTTGGTACGCACTCACTGAGGAAGCTAGGTAAGTTATATCGTTCACTGGTTTTCCTGGGGTGTCACAATGACCACACCCTTAGTGTAGTGGTTTTGGATGATGGATTAGAAGTGGGTGACATGGCGCTGACGTGGAGGGTCATGGTGACCATGGGGGTCATGACCACACTCTATAGCCTAAGCCACAATGGTTTGCATGGATTAAACCATAACAACCATGGTCCTCATTTCCATTTTTCAAGTAATCATTTCCTTTTTCTTTAGACAAAAATAAATTTTATATAATAACAATTGATGAAGGAGCTTATGAACAGTATATCAATTGGACATAATTCGAATACTATTTACGGCATTGCCACTGTCTTTATTATTTGTAAAAGAGAGAATGCAGAGGCAAAGGGGGTGTTTGGGATTCCTTTTCAAAATGACTTATTGACTTATATAGAGCTAAAAGTCCTTTTGAGAAGGAGAAGCTTAGCCAAACATTATTGAGAAGTCAAGAAGATGAGAAAAGCTTAGCCAAACACAAGCAGGAAAAGGACTTTTCAAGGTTTTTTTTGTCTTCAAAAAGGAGAAAAGGAGAAGTCACAAATTGTGACTTCTTGAGAAGGAGAAGTCCTTCTGAGAAGGAGAAGTCAAAAAGCTTAGCCAAACATACCCAAAGAGTTTTACAGATGGGAGAGAGTAAATAAGGGAGGGCCGGTGCCGGTGGATCTGAGGCGGCTCCGCGTCGGCAACACAATCGTTCATTTCTATAAAAAGAAGTTCAACTGAAAGTTTATGTCATGACTTGAATCGTCACTTTGGCATATTTTTAGAGAAGGGAGAGAGCCACAGGGGTTAGAGAGTGAAAGAGCGAGGGGAGAGAGAACGGGAAAGAGGGAGAGAGAGAGAGAGAGAGGCAATGGAGAAGGTGAGACCAGGCACGGCCTCCGGCCGGCCAAACGATGACAGTGATTGTGTCGCTTGGTCGGAGAACGAAGATGGGAACGGTAGTTTAAAACCCTAGGCAACGATGGGGGTTCTAGTTAAAATAAATTAGAGGATAATGGTTTGGGTCATGATCACATCCTTAAGGTAGTGGTTTTGAATTGCGGATTAGAGGTGGGTGACATGACACTGACGTGAAGGGTCACAGTAATCATGAGTGTCATGACCATACCCTATAGCCTTATAATTGTGAAATTTGGGTAATTATTAATTGAATATATTATATTCCTATTAGAGTTACTTGAATATATTAGATTCCTAGCAAACATGCAGTTAATTTGAACAATATAATTACTAATATTAATAATTACATCTAATATTAGTAATTAGAATGACATCTCTTGTAATCTTAAAAGACTTTCATTCTTTTTTCTTTTTTTTTTCTTTCTTTTTTTAGTAAATTACAAGTTTTGTCATTTATGTTAATACCAAATTTCAGGCCATTTAGCTTTATGTTTCAAAATCTTACACCTGTTGTTCTTTGACACTAACTCAGTTAAATTTCAACGTTAAATCAAGTCACATGTACCACACTTAAGGACAAATTAGTCTTTTACCCTTTTAATAAAAAAGATAAATATAAAACCCCCCTTTCCTACCAATCAAAGCATTCACATCAATTCCACCATATTTTTACCCTATATTACACTAAAAATCACTACATTTTCTCTCTCTTTTTCAATTAAATAATATTTTTTATAACTTTATTATAATCTTTTCTGTCTTCACTCATAACCACTTTCAAAATGTATGAAAAAATTTTAGGGGGTGAACAGTATCCCCTCAAATATACATATAAACAGTAACATTTTCTCTCTCTTTCATTCATAATCACTTTTTATACTTTTTATATTATAAAAACTTCACTCACACCATTTGGTGGAATGGATGTGAATGCTTGTTAGTTTGTTTGCTTGATAAGCTTGTTAGTTTGTTTGCCTATTTCTTATTTATTGTAAACCATCGTGAGTTCTTATGATCAATAAAAACAAAACCTTCTGTGGTTTAATCTAAACTTGTCTCTCTGTACCAAATTCTTCATGGTATCAGAGCACAAGATCCGAAATTAAGATCCTCAACTCCAAAACCTTAATGGCTAGTGACGCCGAATCGAGCGTCAAGGATCATACCGATCCGAACTCACCCCTATACCTTCATCCCTCCGACTATCCTCGTCAGATGCAAGTTAACGATGTGTTGACGGATGCAAATTTCATCGACTGGTTACAAGAGATGAAAAATTTCTTGTATGCCAAAAACAAAATCGGATTTGTTGATGGAACAATTCCAAAACCTGATCAGACACATGGAACCTACATGGCATGGATGCGGTGCGATGCGATGGTGAAGGGATGGCTCACTACAGCCATGGACAAAGATATACGTGCTAGTGTGAAGTACGCAAACACGGCTGCTGAAATCTGGATCGATGTGAATGAACGCTTTGGAAAGGAGAGTGCACCAAGAGCTTATGAATTGAAACAGATGATTAATGTCACCAAGCAAGATGGAGCAACCGTATCAGCATACTACACCAAATTGAGAAGAATCTGGGATGAAATTACGACCATTCTTGCGACCCCGTATTGCACTTTCAATGGCTGCAAGTGTGAGGTTGGAAAGAAATTAATAAAACTAAAGGAAAAGGAGCAACTGTATGAGTTTTTACTCGGTCTCGATGATGAGTTTGCCGTTATATGAACTCAAATTTTGGCCATGCAACCCATACCAACGCTAAGTAATGCTTATCATATGGTGGCGGAGGATGAGCAACAAAGAAACGTTTCGCGCAAGAAGAAAGTAACCATCGAGGCAGCCGCTTTCCAAACCTCGCATGGTAATCGCAAGGAAGGGCCTGTGCAAAAGAAGTTGTGGCAAAAGAATGAGAAATCAAGCCCTATCAACAAGACTAAGCATTGCACTCATTATGGACGCGATGGACATAATCGGGAATGATGCTTTAAACGTATAGGATATCCTGAGTGGTGGCCTGGGAAGGCAAAGAGAGATGGTTTCAAGCCACAAGCGGCACTCGCAGAAACTACCGGGAGTCCTATCCAAGGGCTAACGAATGAACAGTATGCCATGTTTCTGAAGCTCTTTGGAGATCACAAGGATCGGTCAAAAGAAGAGCCGTCGGCACAAGCCAACATGGCAGGTACGTTTAATGATAACGATGATTGGGGAGCTTTGGATTCGGGAGCAACCGAGCATATGATATGTCAAAAGGATGTGCTCGTCGATATTGTCACAAATTCAAATGAAATCCCAGTCACCGTTGCAAATGGGAAAAGCGTTCCTGTGAAAGGAAATGGCCAAGTTCTCCTAAAAGGGGGAATTCAAATAAAAGATGTTTTATTTGTTCCTAATTTCAAATGCAACCTTCTTTCCGTAAGACGACTAACAAAAGATTTGCATTGTGCAATCACGTTCTTTCCCGATTTTTTTTTGTCATACAGGGCTTGAAAACGAGGAGCTTGATTGGTGCGGGTAGTTGCATAAATGGTCTCTATCGAATGGGAATGTTGAAGAAAGAGAGGCAAGCACTGGCAGTTAGTTCAACCACATGGCATAGGAGACTTGGACATTCATCTTGTGTAAAGTTTCCTAACATGAGTGTTAGTTTAGATTCCAAAAATAAAGTCTGTGACTCTTGTATTCGAGCAAAGTTTGCAAAATTACCATTTCCAACTACTTTTAATAAAACAAATGAGTGTTTTGACATGGTTCATTGTGACATTTGGGGAGGTTATCGAACACCGTCTTTATCACGAGCACATTATTTTCTCACCTTGGTGGATGACTATAGTAGATCCGTTTGGGTATATTTGATCAAACACAAAAGTGAAGCAAGCACATGCCTAATAAATTTTCATAATTTGGAAGAAAGACAATTTGGAAAGAAAATCAAACGTTTTAGATGTGATAATGGAGGAGAGTTTGTATCTAATAAAATGAAAGAATTTTATGAAGAACAAGGCATTGTTTTAGAAACAACGTGCCCACACACCCCACAACAAAATGGGGTGGTGGAACGTAAGCATCGACATCTTCTTGAGATGGCTCGTGCACTTCGGTTTGAAGCGAACTTGCCAATTAAATTCTGGGGTGAATGCATAATGACCGCAACATACATAATAAATCGAGTGCCTACCATTGCTTTACAAGATAAAACTCCGTATGAGATCTTGTTTGGAAAGTTACCCGATTATGACCACATGCGGGTTTTCGGTTGTTTGGCATATTTTTGGAATAATGATGCAAAGGGAGACAAGTTTGAGGCACGTGGGCGAAAAGGGGTTTTCCTTGGTTATCCTTATGGCACAAAAGGGTATCGGATATTCGACCCTGAAGAAAATAAAAGGGTCATTTTTCGCCATGTGAGGTTTATCGAAGATGTTTTTCATTTTTCTTCCAACAATGGTAGAGATGAACAACTTCCTTCTGACGTAACTGCACATTTAGAACAAGCTCAAGAATGTGAGGATTGGTTGAAAGGGTGAGTAATGCCTAACAATGATGAGTTGCATGTGCATGAACAAAATGTTCATATGAATGAAGACAATCAAGTTACTGGTGATGATACACAAGTTCAAGGTGATGAGAGTGAAGAAACCAACCTCAATGGGTTGCTTGAAAACATTAGCCATACTCATGAGCACGCCTCTGATCAAGTTCATCGTTCTACACGTGTTCGGTCTCAACCGAAGCACTTGCAAGACTATGCAGTGAATATCCCACCTTCGATAGACCATGCAGCCCCGTCTCCGAATCAATCATTATATTTCGTATGATAAATTTAGTGCTAATCATAAAGCTTTTCTTTCCGCCATCGATGCACACGATGAGCCAAAGTGTAACATTTGTGCTTGTAATCATTCTGAACAGTTCAGTTATCAATAAAACAATGTTATTTGATCCCAATGTTTGTTTGGTTGTGTTTTACATTTTTCATGTTTTGACTTTTGTCCAATTTCAAACTCTACATCGCTTTCTGGAGAATTATACGCAAACTGGTGCGTAAACGTACTCAGTTTATTGCGACAAATACTCCGGAACATCAACACATACTCAACATACCTTAAATAACCTTTACATAACTTAGAAATAAGTTTTGAAGGCTTTGGTATAGCAAAAACAAGTTAATTCGCTTACAGGGACTAAAATAACAAACTGCGAAAGTATGTCAATTCGAACTGTAACGAACATTCCGGAACATGTCCATAAGTTAAACATACCATAAATATCCTTTACATAGCTTAGAAATAGGCTTTGAGAGGTATGGTATGCTAAAACAAACTTTTGGATCATTCAGGGACTAAAAGTGTCAAAAAGTGCACAAGTTTGCACTTTCGCGCATAACTTACGTTCTGAATACATCTGGACATCCAAAAATTTATGTAAGCATCCTTATATTATGCCTTAGTGTTTGGCATGAGAAAAATCCATTCGTCGCGTCATTTGGATCATTTTTCACACTTATGCGCATTCCGTCGTAATTAACCGAACATCGCGATCGTACGACCAAACGAACCAACATCCGGAACATTTTTGAGCATGTTTCATGTCCACAATGTTTAGGCATCATTTTAGGGCCTTAAAGTTGGCTTTACGGGCCTTAGAAGTGTCGGAAATGGCTTAAATACGCAACAGAGACCAAAACTGCCATTTTTGAAAGTATATGCAGATCAGACAGGCCCAGGCGGCCCGCCTGAGTTTGTGCATATCCTGATGCGGGCCGCATGGCACTTCCAGTAACCAAATTTTTGTCTTTCTTGCAAATTTGGCCTTTCAAACACACCAAAGGGCAATGCCCTTTCACCATTTCAGAAGCCAATGGTCATTTTGAGCCACCACAACTTTGTGACAAGTGTACGCTCAAGATCGTGGCACGATATTCAAGAAACGATGCTAACGGCTCTACTTTTCCTATAAATACTCCCCCCCCTTTGATGTAAAACCCACACAAATCTGATCAAAATGCTCTAAGTTGATGCCATTGCTTCATACCTGAGCTCTTTGATCTAGATTAGCATTCGGGGACCCTCCGTAAGTCTTCTTTCGTTCTTTTATTCGCTTTTCGAGTCCGAAAGTCAACGTTTTGTTGACTTTCTGCATTGACCAGCCTATGGTCAACACGAAGTTCATTAGAACTTCATAACGTGAGCATGATCACGATGGTTATAGTCCGTAGTGACTATGCCTACTGATTACCACGTTATCTAGGCTCAGTGACGAGTCGTAGTTACGGCCAAAATGCGCATTCTTGCGTATTTTGTAACCAAACTACTCGTGAGCATCAAAGCCGTTTGTTTTGATGCCAAACCTGTTTTCTAAACTTAGTTAAGCATGTTCTAACATGCTTAGCTCGTCACTTTTAGTATAGTGCTTATATAGAGTCGTAAGGTAAGCGATCTAAACAATCGCTTATACTTTCGAACCCGACCCGTTTGGTCGATCATTAGAATCCGACCAAACACATTAGGTGACCATAGCTATAACCTTCCGAGGTTATGCCTTGTGGTCACGATGTTAGGCGTCCAAACGCGTTCTACGCGAACGACGTGTTAAGGTGGCATAAGCTACCTAAACGGGTCGTAATGAATCGTAAGCACTTAGGTTAGGTTTCATTTTAGTATGTAGGCTTTGTTAAACCATATTTCACGAGTCTCCATACTCGTTTGGTTTACAAACCTGCATACTATCCGATCCTTCCGATTTTGGTCCGGTATATTAATATAGTTACCTATTAGGTGCCGTTTGATATTCCGTGATCTCTAGCATTATTTGGTTATTATACAAGGAATTCAAAGCAATCTCAGGTGAGTACATAGAACCCCATCTTTTACTGTTTTCCAAACTGTTTTGGGGTGAAACACATGTGCCTATCTGTTACTTTCATGCTTTCCATGTTTTCACATCATATACCTGCTATGTTCGTTAGTACATTATAGTACATGATTTCATTACATTTCATGCTATGTATGCCCATTGTGTGCGTACTTAGTACATTGTTTTTTTACATTACATTTCATGCTATTTATGCCCATTGTGTGCATACGTAGTACAATAGTTTACATCACATGCCTTCATTTTGGTATCACATTTGGTTTGTTTAACATGGAACAATACATTCATTAACATTAGCTACACCGTTCGTTAGTAGGTAGTGGTACCATAGGAATTGACAACTCCCGTTCCTGAAATCCTGGGTTTGATAGGATTATAAGGAATGACCGAATTCGATATACATAACTTAGATAAACCTTTAATTTGTTTAAGGGTTTATCACCACAGTCTCAAGGCTTGGATGTATGCATATTTCACAATACCGCATAAATGTTAATATCAATAGAGCATGCATTTTTCCACAGAACATAACGTTGATTTAAACCACATTTTACTTCAACGACTTGTTTTGTGCATTTTACATATGGTTTAAGTTGATACATTTCGCTTACCGTACATGATACATTTTGGGATACACATTACACGATTTACATTGGACATAAACACGTTGACATTGACATACACATTTGGTGGTTTACATTGAACATAGACATTTGACATGATTTACACAATAACACTTGACAATTGAGTTATACAAGAACAATCTTACATGGTGGATGGTTTGGGTAAATGGTTTGAGTAACGTGGAGTATGTAATATGATGCAAACATGGTGGATACACCGCTGGTACTTCCTATATATAAATGTTTGTATAATATTACATATCTTAGCGTTATCTAAATCATTTCAGTTTAGACATATAACATTTTATACAAATAACATACCTTTCATAAAACATTGTCTTACAAAACAACTTATCTTATTCAACTCATTTTACTAGGTTATTCATTTAACCTTACGTTCATCTATACATATCATCTGATATTATCGTTTTTCAAATGGTTTACAAAGCGAGACAAATTACAAGGTTCATGACTGACTGTTATTAAACATTTCTTTAAAACTCAAGTCATGAATCCCACTTTCACAAAACCTATGTATCTCACAGGCATTTTTATGCTGACGTACCTACTTTCACATGTGTTTTCAGGAGCTGTTCCATAAGATGTTGATCACGATACTAGGGCGGACCTGTGCCTTAGAGACAAAAAAAAATGAAGATAGAACTAGTATAACTATGTTTTGAATTCTGTACTTCCTTTTAAGACAATGTAACACCCGTGTTTGATAAATAAAATGTAACTTTAATTTCCATGGTTGTATAACAATTAATTCTGTCCACAACACTCCCCGACGTTTTCCGCCGCGGTTGCATGTTACACGCGGTCGGGGTGTGACACAAAGTCGTTCCAGCAAGCCGTTCAGCATGAACAATGGCGAGAAGCCATGATGAAAGAAATCAAAGCTCTCGAATAAAATGGAACATGGACTTTAGAAGAATTACTTTTCGGAAAGAAAGCCATTGACTCGAAGTGGGTATATAAGGTCAAATACAAATCCAATGGGGGAGGTTGAAAGGTATAAAGCGCAACTCGTCGCAAAGGGATTCACTCAACTTGAAGGCGTGGACTATCACGACATGTTCGCTCTGGTGGTAAAATTGGCAACCATGCGTACGTTATTAACCTTGGCTGTCAAACGAGACTGGATTATACATCAACTCGACGTGAATAATGCTTTTCTTCAAGGAGATTTGGACGAGGAGGTATACATGAAATTGCCACAAGGCTTCCAAGATAAAGCAAAGCATCATGTATGTCGATTACGAAAGTTAATTTATGGCCTTAAACAGGCCTCTCGTAACTGGTATTCTAAGTTTACCAAGGTCTTGCTTGAAATGGGTTACAAACAATCAGTAGCTGATCCATCCTTGTTCATATACACCCATGAAAAAAGGTTCAAGTGGTTGCTCTTATATATGTAGATGATGTGATCTTGGCAGGTAATGATATGAGCAAAATTCAAGCTACCAAGTTGGAGTTACATGAACGGTTCACCATTAAAGACCTTGGCAATCTTAAATACTTTCTTGGCATTGAATTTGCTCGAACCAAAGAGGGTCTCGTTCTTAGTCAGAGAAAATACACATTGGATATTTTGCATGATATGGGTCTTGAAGGATGCAGACTAAGTTCGTTTCCATTGGAACAAGGACTGAAACTTGATCCAGCAACAGGTGACCACCGAGTAGATGCGAGCCGATATTGACGACTAGTGGGTCGTCTTTTGTACTTGCAAGGCACACGTCCAGGCATTGTTTATTCGGTTAATTTGTTGAGTCAGTTTGTGGGAGGTCCACGCCAGTCTCATCTCGATGCAGCCCTACAGGTTGTGCGTTATCTCAAAACCACTCTTGGACAAGGAATCCTATTACCATCAACACCCGAGACAGAATTAGTTGCATACTGTGATGCCGATTGGATGGGTTGCCCCTTTACTCGGTGTTCGCGTACGGGTTACCTTCTTACACTTGGTGGAGCTCCCGTGTCCTGGAAATCCAAGAAGCAATCTGTGATCTCTCGTTCGTCTGCCGAAGCCGAGTATCGCGCTATGGCTACGACGGTTAGTGAGGTCCTATGGTTTCGTTGGTTGCTCATGGAGTTGAATGCTGTACAGAAGGAACCGACTACATTATATTGTGATAATGAATCCACTCGTCACATTGCTCATAATTCGGTTATTCATGAATGAACCAAGCATGTTGAGATGGATTGTTACTTTGTACGTGAACGTGTGGAGTCCAAAGAAATCAACCCCGTACGCGTTGAGTCAAATGAACAGGTTGCTGATTTGTTTACGAAACCTCTGGGCGGACAACACCTGCATTATTTACTGATCAAGTTGGGCATTGCGAACCTTCATGCGCCAACTTGAGGGGGAGTATTGGAGATAATTATGTTTTACTAAGTCTTGGTTATCATCTATTGATTATCTAGTTCCTATTTTATAGGCTTGATAAGCTTGTTAGTTTGTTTTACTATTTCTTATTTATTGTAAACCATCGTGAGTTCTTATGATCAATAAAAACAAAACCTTCTGTGGTTTAATCTAAACTTGTCTCTCTGTACCAAATTCTTCAAAATCTCTATATTTCAACACCTAAATTTAACTTCAATCTGGACATCACTATAGAAAACCTTTGCAAAACCTTTCTTAACCATCTAAACAAAAAAAAAAAAAAAAAAAAACCATCACAAACATTTGCAAAACCCACGGTGGCGTCGACGACACCAATGGCGAGCTCACGGTTGCTCCTCCGTTCTCCGACACTCAGATCCATATTCACCGCCAATCTGCACCGCCGCCGTAACACCATCACACCAAAATAACCACCAACGCAACAAATATGTCACACCCCAACCGATGGCGGAATCATCAGAGTGAGACGAAATAGATTGCTCATCACACATAATGGAAGAAGAAAAGGAAAGAAGAAGTGGAAGAGAGAGAAAGAAAGACCCGAGAGAAGGGTGAAGAAAGAGACAAAGAGAGTTTTTTATTTTTAAAAGAGTTAAATGCTATTTTAGTCCCTGTGGTTTGGGCCATTTTGCCAGTTTAGTCCAAATGTTTCATTTTTAACATGTGGGTCCAAAAAGGTTTCACAGTTGCCATTTTAGTCCACTTGGTTAATTTCATCCATTTTTCTGTTAACGAGAAGGCCAATTCGGTCATTTTATATGTAATTCTGTTAACTAAAAGGGCAATTCAGCCATATAAAATGACCGAATTGGCCTTCTCGTTAACAGAAAAAATGGATGAAGTTAACCCAGTGGACTAAAATGGCAACTCTGAAACCTTTTTGGACCCACAGGTTAAAAATGAAACATTTGGACTAAACTGACAAAATGGCCCAAACCACAGGGACTAAAATGATATTTAACTCTTTTTTAAATATAAAGGTATTTTGGTCATTTAACAATACTTAACCAAAAAATTTCTAACAGTGTTAGAAATTAGGACTCAAATGGTTAAAGAAAATGTTTATGAGGACTCAAATCATTAAACTTTTTGATTTTGAACTCAAATAACTAAAACACATAAAACAAGAGACTCAAAAAATAACTTAACCATAAATATTTGTGTACATTGCTATTCAACTCAAGTCTCTGATATCAGGTATCCCATCAGCCGTACTTCTTGAATCTACTAATGAGAAGCAATTACATTGTGTTTTTTAATATAAAAACCAAAGTTGTAGGAAAATAAAATGTTAATCGTTTTTAAGAGTATGAAGATGTGCTTACTTAATCTTAAAGAAAGATACATGGGCTAAAATGGTGGAAAAAATAGTTTTAATTAGTATTTTTAATAAATTTAAGCAGCGAAATTGATGGGAAAATAGTGAAACAAATTTTTTTAATTCGTTTTTTTAAAAAAAATTGAGGACAGCTGACACTAGAGATCCATATTTATTAGACCACCCGTAGTGGACGTTATTTTTGCTAAAATTGGCCCTCAAAAATGCCCCATTCCGTCCCTCACCCGCCCCCACGACGTTATTGGGCGTGTTCTCGGCTGAAACTTGTTTTGGCGTTTTTTGAATAACGCTGAACGGGCAAGATGGTGACCAATCAGATGAATCCCTTTTTTTCTTGGCCAATCCTTTTTTTTAGTTAGTTTTTTTTATTTAATTCTTTACACCCATTTTTAACATAATACTCACATCCCCATTACACCCATTTTGTAAAAACGCCCAATAATGCCCCATTGCTGACTGGGCTACCACATGACGCAAAACGCCATAGGGTGAGGCATTATTCACCCCAACGACTACGCATGATCTTAGACAATATAGATTAGTTAATTCATTCTCAAGATTAATTTCAAGAGTTTGTCATCAAACCTGCAACTGAACTAAGACACCTAAATAGCACAACTAAGATAGGTAAATGCGACAACTTATATATCACATGTGTAGGTGACAATTCACGAACTTCTCATAAGAAGTAAATTACAAAAATTGTCCTTTATTTTTATACAGATTTTAATTATTGTCTGTTGTCTTTAAATTTGATGGGATTCCTAATTTATGTATACATTTATACAAATTTAATGTTGTAAAACAACGACATACTAGCAATGTATAGAGAAGAATGGGAGATGGATTTCTTATTGATTGATCTCAACATCATATACAAATGCCATTATATATAGACCCTTACATTAGTACAATAGTAACTAAAGAGATATGAGTTATAGAGGTGGATAGTCACTACATAATGGATGCACTAAAGGAATAGGAGTTATAGATGTGGATAGTCACCACATAATGGATACATTCATAACATTCCCCCTTAGCTATCAACATGATATACTATTCTTTAATACGCTTGGTGATGTTGCCTCGTTAAAAACGTTGCTAGGAAAACCCAGTGAGACAAAACCTCAGCTAAGGGAAAAAGAGTGCAGCGCACATTTTCTCCCCTTGATACTTTTGGATCAGATATGTTGCCTCATTAAAAACCTTTACTAAGAAACCCAATGGGACAAAACTTAGTCAAGGGAAAGAGTGCAACTTGAATAAGTCTCCCCCTCATTTTAACATGTATCTTTTAAGTGACGTGTGTCCATCTTCCTTGAAAGTCGAATAAAGCCTTTGTAGCGAATAATTTGTTGCTTGATCCCTTAATGTGCAATCCTTTATGTTGAGCAATGTTGTATAATCTTCTAACGAGACTTTAGGTGCCTCTTTCCAAAAATTATCATATGTCCATGACTGTGTTTCGTTACATTCCTGCATCTACAAGACTAACCAAACTTGTTTTGATGGGTTAGTAAAATATAATCAAATATCGTTTATACCTTAAATGTTTCTTTGAACTCATTCCAAATTCTCTTCGCTTGACACAGGTTATATCATGACAATAAGCTCAAGTGAAAGATATTATAACCATACATAGCTAGCAAAACATATTAATGCACTTATGCATTTAACGATGGTACTTCTAGAATGAGAATCTCTACTTTGATAGGAGATGATAATAGGCATTTCTTATAACAAATGACTTAACAACCTTTAACATACTTTAAGGTTCAACTATGTCCATACTAAATATCCAAACATCATCTTCTAGATGTACTTGGGAGATTGGTAAAATATAATTACATTACATATATATATATATATATATATATATATATATATATATATATATATATATATATATGCGAACTGCAGTTCGAGTAATAATTAGACCGTGCCAAGGTCATTCAAAAATTCTCCCTCTAAAAGCTCGACAATTTCTCTCGATGATGCCTAGACATCATCAGTGTAAACTGCGATTATATTGAACTTTTAAAAGTAGAACGTCGATAAAACATGGCTAATTTAATCAAATTTATATCTCTCTTTATGCAAATATCTCGAGTTGTATAACACTCGATCTAACTATTTTAGTCCATACATATTCTATGAACTTGATATAGTACGTTCTCGAGGTTTTAACATCATTAATGCTTCTAGCATTATCAATCCATGAGTGAATTCTTTCCATCTTATCCAAATATGCATGTGCTTTCACTCTTAGAAGTTTTACTATATAAACTTGCCCTTTTAACACATAGATATCTATATCATATGCAAAAATATCAAGAACACTTGCTTTTATTTCCAAAATTCATATTGTACCATGTTTGTATACGGTGTACATTGAGATGCCATAATAACCAGGTACACATTTTCTATGTATGTTTATTGGAGTATTGGTGCACTATAATTACATCCATAAGATGTTTCAATTAACCTCTTAAGCACTCAAATGCTTTAGGATACTCATGGGGAGTTCCAATTATATTCAATTCAATAACATATACAACATGTATATGTATTCAGATCTGAATTTATATAATAGTCATAATATTCTCGAGAACTTATTTTATATGACTTAGTATCAAGTGATACATAACTTTCATAAGACGTGTGTCAATTCTCTTTTATATATTACCAGACTAATAAGATATTGGAAAGTCAATGCATCCACCACTAAAGAACACGTTTTCTCATAATCAATCATAGGTATTTGTGAAAATTTTTGTGCCACCAATTTTGACTTATATCACTTAATTTGATTTTCACATGATTCACGTAAAAGACACTTTTGTATCCAGCATATTTTACAACTTCAGTTGTATGGACTGTTGGTCCAGAAACTTTCCATTTCATTAGAGAACTAAACTCTGCCTTATTTGCGTCTTTCTATTTTGGCCAATCATTTCTTAATATTCATTCATAGGCAGATCTTAAATCTTGATCCTCATCATTTAATCATTTTAAGCGCTACAATATATACAAAAGTATAACGACGTCGATTTTTATTTCGATTCCATACATATCTTAGACATGATAAAACTTAGCGAGATCTCGTTATTTTCAGGTACCTGAGGTTCTTCTTGAACCATCATGTCTATTGTCCCATCAGGGGATCTTATTACTATAACCTCAACTTGACCATCTTAATTACTTGATCTAGTTTTCGAGGAATTTTATTGTTGGAATCAACTAGTCTACCACGCTATAGGCGTGCAATAGACTCATTACAAAAATATGTGGTTGTCCTCTTAGGACACAAAGATAACTGGAGCATAAGCAGTTGATTATGTGACTTACTTAGTCACTCTATTTAGGCCAGTGAACTTGTCTGGTAATTTGTTCTTTAATATTGGTAAATGAATTATACTTTAAACTTCTAGTTCATTGTTTATAGTCTGAGGATCAAGATGACATGATAATTCATTTCACTTTTCACTTTCCAACTGCTTGTTATCTCCCCCTAATGTTGGAAACATTCATTCACTAAAGTGAAAACCAATGAGCCATAAACGAATTTCTCACTAATGGCTTTAAGTATTTAATCATAGACGATTATTTATACCCAACATGTTCTCAAACTTTTTAGAAGTCCCATCTTTGTGCGGTGTGGTGGATGAGTTTCAATATATGTCGCACAACCAAAATCGTTGATGAGACATATTTGGTTTCTGACCAAAAACCAACTGTATGGGGAGAACTATAACTTATTGGCTTGACGTGAATTGATAGTACTATATATAAAATTACATGTACCTAAATGAACTTTTGCTTCTACCATGATCATTGGATTTGTTATCAATAGTAGACGTTTAGTGATCATCTCAACAGTAATACTTATTCCAATGATCGTTAATAACTTGGGGGGTTTAGGTTTTTGGGTGGTGGTGGGTGATTAGGATTTTTTTTAGGTTTTTGGGAGGTGGGGTTTTTTTTTTTTTTTTTTTTTGAGAAGGGGGGGGGGGGGTTGGTTATTTATATTTTTTTTCCTTTTGGGGGGTGGGGGGTTTAGGTTTTTGGGTAGTGGTTGGGTGGGGTGGGGTGAGGTGGGGTGGGATGGAGGTGGGTGTTTAGGTTTTAACTTATAGGTTATTGGTCACTTGTCACTCTATAAATCCTTCTCACACTTCTTACAATTAGTAGTCTCTGTAGAATAACTTAACCCATTAAACGAGTTGGTTGACGCAAGTTTGTTTGTATAAATAAGCGCTCATTACATAGCATTGTAATTTGTTAAAGATTTGGTTGCCTTTAACATTGATATTTGTTTCCTTTCAATAAGGGATTTTTATTAGTTTTTTTAATTTAGTATCCTTATGGGTTTATTTAACTCGGTTACAAGGATTCTCAATCGGGTCTTTGACGGGTTTATATGGAACCGACCTGGAACCGTGAAAAGGGCATGTACCAGAACCGAGACCCGAACCATAATATACATATACAGGAACCCGTTACCCAACTTGGCCATCTTGCCACCTCTATAACATACTAGCACCAAGAGTTATTTACAACATTTCATGAAGGTGCTTTTTTGAAATCACCTTAAATTGCTGAAACGGAAGCTCAGAATCCTATTGTAGAAGACGAAGTTGTATGACCATCTACAAGAATATTTTCTTACAGAGTTTGGGTCATAGCTGTAGTAGGGTACCATCTTCATCAGTCTCAATCCATACATGAATTGTATATAAAAAAAAAAAAAACAAAGAACTCAATAGATATATTAACATGTATGCATGAGTCAAAGCTTCATAACACCCACTTCTAGAAGGTCTGAATCTTTATCATAGAGAATATACTTTAGTATATTGGTAAATAGGACTAAGGCTAGTTCGTGCCACTAAGAAATTTTTTTATTCTACTTTATTTTAAAATGTTTTACATAGATTAATATAAACCTTGTAGGACTGGTCAAATAGGACTAAGGGTAGTTCATCAACGTAGTAGTAGTATCGTCAACAGTTGCACTAGCATTGCAATTGATGTTTCCACTTATGAGATGCATTAGCTATGCAATTGATGTAAAGATTCAATTGTAGTTTTGAGTATGGATTCACAAGACTAAGGTATGTCCTGCACCAATCTTCTTTATAGAAACTCTATTGTAAGCCTTGACAACTCTACACCCTTACCCACTAATCCAATCATGTTGATTATATTTATAAACATGGATCAAAACTCTACACCGTCACCCATGTCTTCCCACACGGTGCAGTAGAAATTAAAACTCGAAATGGGACACCATTTAAAGTCAATGGCCAACGGCTGAAACTCTACCGAGGATCCATTGAGGATGAGGAAGAAGAGATCTCGCTTCAGACGGTTAACGAATAAACTCATACCCGACATGTTACAGGTAAGTGTACATTTAAAAACCGGTAAATCTTCTAACCATTTTTCGGAAATAAAGGGCATGCACACGAGCACATAAAAAAAAAAAATTTCAAAAACTTTGCCCGGCACGGGGCCGTGTCCGCTGGACACGGGGCCGTGTCGAGGCAACTGTCGGGATAAAACCCTCTTTTCCTATCAGTTACACCATTCCACACGCCCCGTTTAGCCGAAAACTCTCTGGTTTGAGGCGATTTTCTGCAGTTTTTTCGACGTCACCACCGAATCTAACAACGTCAAGGTATGATTCTATCCTCTTTAGTAGTTAGATTAGTTACTTGCATGTAGTTAAAACATCAAAAATTGGGAAAAATCTAGGGTTCTTCATGTTCATCCGGATCGAACTCAAAATTTTTGATGAAATGTGTTAGTAGTAGTTTAGATTAGAGTAGTAGAAAGTAAATAGACAAGTATTGTTGATAGATTCGTTCGATTTCCAACTAAAACCCCAAACCCTTGTTCTTGAACCGAAAGACACGAAATTGAAAGGGTAAACGGTTTGTTTTGGGAAAAATGACACTTAGGGTTTCATTTTCGGGGGAAACCGCTACTATTGGGCTAAAAATTTTCAGGTTTTCGAAACCGGGACGAAAAATGGAATTTTTGGGTTACAGACGCCTGGACACGGGGCCGTGTCCAGCCCACTGTTTGCAGTTTCGCTCTGATTTTTCTTGTTTCGTGCTAACTTTTTATGTATTCTTTTCAGATGTCGAAATTCACGAGGTTTAACGCAAATGAACTGGACGCTAGGGCACGGTACGAGGTTCTACAAACAAGACCGGAAGAATACCCTAGGCGGGCGTGTACCGATTTGCTGACCATGGTGAATCAACTTGACCGCTTCAACAACATTGTGAGGGGTCCACTGCATGTCGCATTGACCACCCGACTACGGTCGGTACATCAATGCACGATGGAGTTCTACAACACCTTCATTTTCAACTCGAGATGCGAACCGTTTGACCATGAGGCGGTCGAATTTCGATGTGGAGGAACCACGTTCAGAACCTCCATGGCTCAGTTTGGATCTATCATAGGGCTATACAGTGATGAGGAAGCGGGGAATGAAGAGAATACTGGGGGGTTACGAGACTTGGATGCAACTGAACGCCAAGCCGCATGGGCCCAAATAGGTGAAGGAATCTACAACCCGAGCAGCACCAAAAGCACCAAACTGAGGGACCCGCTATACCGCTACATCCACAGGCTCCTCACGTACTCGCTGAACCAACGCCATGACAGTAGTGGCGTTGTTGGGTTGAAAGATTTGGTTGTCCTTCACTGCATCCACAACCAGAAGCCTCTCGATGTTCCTTACCTCCTACTGCGAAACATGCACCTAAACCGCCTTGCTCATGCTCCTACACCAATCTTCTTCGGAGGATGGGTGTACCGTCTTTTCAAGTACTTCACGAATATTCCAAGGTCCTTCGAAAGGAGTCCATGGTCGGGACGGGTCGATTACCACATTTGTCGAGCCATGAACTTGCTTTATGAAGCGGAGGATGGGACGGTGAGCTTTCAGAGGACGCAAGGCTATGCATGGAACCCGCAGGAGGCTCTAGTTCTTCATGCACCACCTCCCCATTTTCAGTACCCACCCCAAGGCGATCCGGGTCAATCCTCCTCTCAAGGAGGCGGTTTTCCTAACTTTCAAAGTTTACATGATCTTTTGCAGGAAAACCTTATGTGCACCAGGAACACCTACAATCTTGCCAACAACACATACCACCGGGTTGTAGCTATCGAGCGCAACGTTAACGATATACAAGATGATATCGGTAGCATCCGGGAGTACATGGCGAGGCATGGGGGCGGAGGTGATGGTAGTGATAAAGACATGGAGTAGGAGGCTTGGAGGAACAACGGGCTGGTTGGTGATGAGCCCACAGGTTTAAGTGCCCTTCTATCTATCAAACAATTCATGGCCTGCGTGCCATTTGTCGAACAATTTACTTTCTCTAACTACTTTTTATCTTTGTTTTATTTTTTTACTTTATGTTTGGATGATGCTTGACAATGGTAAATTAGGATGGTTTATGCTTGTTTGGTTGGTGTTGAGTGATTAAACAGGTGCAATGCAAGGGTTAGAGTGCTAAACATTAGCACTTGCAGCCCCGAAATGGAGAAACCGGGAGAGAAAAACCTATTTTTCAGGCTAACAGACTGTCCACACGGGGACGTGTCCAGCCGACACGCCCCCGTGTTCATCTCCCAGATCTGCTGTTTGGCTACTGACCTGCAAATTTTTGCCAGACACGAGGCCGTGTCCAGCCGACACGCCCCCGTGTTCACCTTCTGTAAGTTTTCGTTACTGGCAGTTCACCACAGGGCCGTGTCCATTGGACACGGGGCCGTGTCCAGACTGCCAGTAACACAAATCTTTGCTTTTAAACCCACTTTACACATTCTAATCAACCAAAAACATTAATTTTGGACACATTGAGGACAATGTGTAATTTAAGTGTGGGGGGGGGGGGGATGCTAAAACCTTGAAATTTTGCAAAATCCTAAACACAAGCCTTACACAAAACTCTATTGAAACCGCTAAACACCCCAAATTTTTTCAAAAACTTTTTCTTTTTTTTTTATTTACTTGTCTTAGTTTAAGTTGGGAATAACAAGTTCTAAAAAGGTTATATTTTTACAAGTTTACAACCGATAGCGTCGTGATAAAAAAAGAACCAACATAAGAAAATTATGAAACGGCATAACAAGTCTAGTTAAAAATTCGATTATATATACTTGATCACATTAAAAACCCATTCCCACAAAAGTGAGTTTTGAGCCTTTATTGAGCATAAAAATATACATATTTAGACTAAATGCTCATTTTTCGTTTCTTGTGTGAATAGCCGCTTGGTTCTTACAAATCTAGAACTTGCCACGACGATACATTCCCGGTCCTTACCAACTTAAACCCAAGTAAGTAAATGATGGAGGCATTAGGACTAACCATTTTCTTTCAAAACCATTATTTTTCATTTTTTTTATCACCTACCCAAAATCCCCCTAGATAGCCCCTTTGAGCCTAAACCTTTCATTTCATTACCCCAAAAACCCTTTTTACCCACCAAAAACCTTTTTATTTTTCACCCTTTATTTTAGTAACAAGCTCGGTTTTTCATAAACTCGCCTTTTTATGTGAAAAAAAAAATGATGAAGTCAAAAACAAACAAAAGCTATATAAAAAGCTTGTTTGGAGAAATACTTCAAAAAAAAAAAATCACTAAAAACAAGGTATTTTACGAAAACCGACGCTTTTTACGATTTTAGCCCTTTTTACTAACTACTAGCCCAACCACCCACCTTTAACCCAAGCCTAACCCTTCACCCAAAAGTCCTCTTGATATTTACAAAGGTAAAAAGTTAAAAAGGAGGAGGATTGATTGCTTGGCAAGCCTATGGAAGGCGTAAGTTCCGAGCCGCTCTCGAGTGATTCACTAAAATATACACCTTCGGCCGAGTGTTGAGTGATCTCCCGTGAGGTATGTGAACTTGTATATAAATGGAATTTTAATGAGGCATGCTATGCCCAAATAAGTAATTTGTCTTATGAAACGTTCAAAATAAATCATAACGAATAGGATTGTAAATAAATAAAAATAAAACTTACAAAGACCTTGGATTCCCGACACTCTAGGACAAGCTAAAAACTTCTCTTCTACCTATTCCATTTGGGAGTGTAAGCCACATTTAAAGAGTTTTGCTTGAGGACAAGCAAAAGTTCAAGTGTGGGGGTATTTGATGTGTGTAAAATGCAACATATAAATCACATCAATAAAGGCATAAAACTAACCCTTTTTAAGTACTAATGTTGGAAAAAGAGTGTTTTTGTCTTCCTTTTGTATTTTCAGGATGAAATGAGCTCAAAATCACAAAAGAAGCAAAAAGACAACTAATTCTACCATAAATACAAGAAAAGGAACAAAAGTAGACTGCCCGGACCCTCAACGGCACCTCCCAAGGCAAAGAAGAAGAAACAGAGTCTGAACACGCCCCGTGTCCAGCGAACACGGGGGCGTGCCCAGGAAGCAGCAGAAAAGACAAACCAGTAGAAGCTTCCATTGCCCACCACCGGGCCGTGTCCAGCGGGCACGGGGGCGTGGTGAAAGTACAGCAGGCGCATTAATTGTAATTGCGAATTACAATTAATGAAGAGAGAGAATGTCAGACGGGCACGGGGCCGTGTCCAGCGGACACGGGGCCGTGTCCAGCCTTCTGTTCAGCCTATAAATAGAGGAGCTTGGTTTCATTCTCTCTCATCCCTTGGCACACCACCTCTCTCACACTTCATCCACCACCCACCACCACCATAACACCATCATCCACCACCATCATCCATTGTCCATCGTAGAGTGTGTGAGTCGTCTCGGGATCCAAGATTGATCGTAAGAGTTCTTGACAATCAAGGCCATGTTTGCCTAAGTCTCTTACATCACTTGGTGAAGACAAGTGTTTAGTATAATACTTTTTATTTTTAATCTTTTGCACTTTTTATTTGGTTTTGTATTAATGACTTTAATAACTAGTTACTTATGTTGAAGGTGATCTTTCCTTATCGTTTGTCCGTGGTGTCTTGGCATTATTTTACTGTCTATATAAAATAAAAGATTTTCACCATTCATATCTCCACGGTCTATATGGAGGTATGTTGGCTACCTGGTCGGGGGTTAAGGGAACGGTTTGGTAAGGGTCTTGCCCTTGTTCAGCGTTTAGAGGTCCTGCTTGGGACCTGGGTCAATTTTAGTAGGATCTCCTTCAATGCCCATAGGTATTGGATGGCGGGGATCCAAACTCTTTGACCCCCTCATAAGTTAACTACTATTAATACTATAAACCGGCTATTTAGGACTGTATCCCTGCTGACTCAGACTACTTAGCCGAGGGTAACGTCACCGCCAAAAGCGGGGCCTACCACAATTTGCATTAATAACTTAATTCATTATCTTTCAATAATCCGACCCTTTAGGATTGTATCCTTGCTGACTCAAACTACTGGGTTGAGGGTAACGTCGCCTTCAAAAGAGGGGCCTACTACAATAACTAAGATAATCTCTTAAATAAGTGCAAAAGTGCGAAAATAATCAAAGGTTATACTAATACACGTGTCGGATCCAAGTGATTCATCTTGTCTATCTGTTTTTATTTTATTTTATTTTTCAGCATTTAGTTAGTTTTTATTTTTCTTAGTTTAAAACATTTTTCTCACTTTTTGATTTGGTTAGACGTTGAGGATAAACCGGTACTAAAAGCTCTTGTGTCCTTGGACGACCTCGGTATCTTACCAACACTATACTACGTCCACGATGGGTGCACTTGCCCATATGTGTGTTTAGTGTTAGTAAATATCGTGTTTTATAAATTTAAAACTTGGCTAAAAGTGTAAAAAGGGCTTAAATACTCATCAAAAATATAACACACTTCACGCACATCATATTTACAATTACGACCATCAAGTAATTGTAGGAGACTAGTTATGTCATATTGGTAACATTATTCAAATGATCTGTTAGGCCACATTAATGAGTAATTTCTAACATTCTCCCACTTGGTCAAGTGATCATTTGTGATAAGCATAAGTAAGTTTGGCCAAATTAAAACATTAATTAATGTTTCAAATTGAAGTTGTAACAGAAAAATACAGTCATTGAGTTATTGTCAACTCAAGACCCCCATTAATCATATTACAACCCTAAATCAAAACATACGTATATTTAAGACCAAAATGACTGATGTAAGCCCTTTAAAAATTAATTTGTATAATTCTTGTCTATACGTCATTAGGTGCACATACGTATTTATAGACAAACAAATTGTATAATTGAGGAAAAATAATAACTAATCATTCATATGTATGATATGCTATTATGTAAGGACTTTGGTAAAACCCGTCTTTATTATGAGCTCTTAAAAAGACTTTGGGTGTAGACCTTAGTTATCGGATCCACAAGCATATCATGAATGTAAATGTATTCGATACAAATATTTGGTTTCCTCTTCTTGTTCATAAACGAACAATAATTTTGTATCGAAGTTTAATGCAGCACCTCTCGAACTGTTACTGTTCGAGGAAATAAGGTAGCTGACTTTTCATAGTAAGTCTTCAATATAGTATTTATATGGAGTTCATAAGTTTATCAGTCCACTGATAAGTTTTCAACAACACTTAGTGACAGTTGCGTTGTTAATTAACAACATATTATGTCATTATAATTTATGTTGTTTTATCAGTTTCTTATGACTCCTCCATGAGACAATTATATCTGCTGACGTAAGGATATACCCCGAAATTGACATTCAAAGGAAAAGTAATTAACCTGTTTGAGTTCTCACTTCGTCTTACAGTCTTTCTCGTTTCTAAAAGATATCGTTAGATGCTTCACAATAATCTATAGTGGTCTAATGTTCATCAATGTGAGCAATATCTAAACGAGTATAGACTTGAACCTTCGTAAGGCTTCTAATTAACGAAGAATAAGGAAGTAATCTCATTTATCATTTTATCCTCTTAATGAGAGCAATATTGTTTGTTACATATGTAAGGACCCACTTTAGAGTAAAGCTTATGGCATGAAACTAATGCCCCAATGGGTCTATCTCGGTATATTTTGATATCTCTCACGTAAGTGGTATTTCCGAGATTCATTATATCAAAATATGTGTGAGAAGTTATTTGACTTATGTAACATATACTTATCAAAAGAGTGTCATCTATATAAGGATAAGTTTATATTAATTACTCCCACTCATCCTGAGGTTGGTACACATAAATCCACTTAATTCATGATGAAAAGAATTGCATTAAGATTTCGTCACATTTTGATGTTTGCTTCAACCCATATATGAATTTCATCGACTTAGAAACTAAGTGTTCTTGACCTTTCAGTTTAGAACTTTCAGGTTGTTTTGAACATGTAAGTCTTTGTTTAGGGAAAGTTGTTTTAATATCCATTTAATGTAGCTACAGAAGATTATAAGCTACTAGAACAACAATGATCCTCAAAGAAAACTTTTGCAAAAAGGTAAGATGATTCTTTGATAACAAACGTTATTCTAAACAAAAAATTAATTTTACTAAAATAATTTTTATTCCATTTAGAAAATTGATTAATGCAAATGGCTTAATTAGGAAAGGTAGAATCAGTAAACTTTCCAATATCCATTTCAACTTCAGTCAAGTAGGATACATAATCATCAAAGTTAAATCTATATGACCTCCATAGTTGATTATTGGGTTGTATAATGAGTTTCAGATTTATGGATTAACTCTTGATTAAGTTGCTATCGCTTTTAAGATTCTAAGTATGTAAGAGTTGGTGGAGTATGGTGTACAAGAGGTGTAATCGGAGTAAAAATTAATAAGTCTCTTCCCCCCGCCTCTTGTACTTCTTGCAAGTCCTGATAAGGACTATTACTGCTCCCACTGACTTAGAAATCTTTAACAATTTAGCATGCTTATGGTCAACATTAGGAGACCAATAAATTCTAATAGAGTAACAAATTAATGAAGTTACTCCTTGTAGTTTCTCTGTTTGAGGATTCCAATTATAGCAAGAAATCTGATTGTGCCCACGTCTAAGCAACAATGAAACTTTTGTTAAAGTAGCAGTATATTCTTCAAGAGAAAAGTTGTGAAGGAGCAGTGTCTTGTACAAGAGGTACTGTGACAACCGTCACTTTTCCGTACATTCCGTACACTAAATGAACAGTGATATGTGCCTTAATGAACATACATGATCTAGTTTACAAGAGAAATAAGTTTCTGAATTCCATACAAGTGAATTCATGTACGTTTTATACTACAAAATATTGCTTTATGCAAAAACGAGAGCGTTGCGTCAAAAATATTAGTAAACTCACCGGTAAGACACACTGTGTCAACGGAACTGCAGAAAGCAGTCAGACAATAAAATTGGAGCCTAGGTGTAGGTCCAATAACAAGAATACATTAAAACCCAAGAGTACATACAAGGGTTTAATATATATGCTATATGAAAGCAAAAATAAGCACTAAAAAGCACCCGAAACACACTTTAAGAGCAGAACTAATTGCGACAAAACTGCGAAACGAACGTTGATGGCCGCCCGGATAATATTTAATCCCACAAATATTCTGTTATGATTAAAATTTTATTTTAATCAGGTTCGTGTTGAAAAATAAATTAAAACGCTTAAAAACGTTATTTTTTCAAGTTTAAGCACGTATCGTGTGTTACTACGCGACACAGTGCTTACACTGCAAAACGCAGACAACGCAGAAAACCTAGGAATATTCCAGGAATATGCTAGGAATATGCTAGGAATATTCCAAGAATATGCTAGGAATATGCTAAGAATATTCCAGGAATATGCTAGGAATATGCTAGGAATATTCCAAAGAATATGCTAGGAATATTCCAAAGAATATGCTAGGAATATGCTAGGAATATTCCAGGAATATGCCAGGAATATGCCAGGAATATGCTAGGAATATTCCAAGAATATGCCAGGAATATGCTAGGAATATTCCAGGAATATGCCAGGAATATGCCATATGGAATGTCTATAAATACCTTGAGATGGCACACTAAACAATTCACCACCCAACACCACAAAACTACTCTCTCCTCTCCCTCAAAAACTTTCGGCCGAACACCCCTTGATCATCCATCATATTTTTCGATTTTGTTCTTCACATTCCAACATCATACAAGTGTCAAGTGTCACGCATAAGAAGGCTTGGTGCACTCGGAGCTCGAAGGGCCTCTTTCTCTAGCTTTTATCCACCACATTCGCGTCTAGATACTTCCCTAGCCTCGAGCTAGTGGTATGTTGCTTAAAACACATTCTTGAGCTATTTTGAAGTGGTTAATGTGATGTGTAATGATTAAAACTCGAAATCTTACAAAATGGTGCATTAAAGTCTACCAAAAACATGAAAAATGATGGTTAAAAGCTCACTAGTTGTGTAAATGTTGTAGTAATTGAAATTTGTGATTATTTAGGCCCGATCTACGTTGTGGTAGCTCGGATCATCATTTAACCCTGTTTGGTTAAGATCATGGATCTTGACATAAGCTTGTTTGAAATGGTGCAAGGGTTAAAAGGTGAAACTCTACCACACAAGAAACATGAACTTGTGTAAAAGTATTTTTACTTATGAGATAGTGTCTAAAACTAGCCGATCTATGTGTCCACAAGTGGTATTTTCAAAAGACCAAGCGTCAAAAGAAATCACATGTTCTAATCCGGATCTTACACAAACAAAAGTGATTTTTTGTGATCAAACAAGTGTGCGAACACTAGTGTAACAAAAGTTTTAACAAAGAAATAATTTTCGTAAAAACCGACTAGAAGTTGTGGAACTTCATATTCTTTAAAAATAAAGTTTTTTTTTAAGAAATTAAACTTATTTTTAAAGATAACAAGACTTACTAAATGTGCTAGTAAATTACTACACATTTTTGTAAATATGCAAGTTCATGAAATGGGGAAAATTAGTGATTGTTGTTGATGATTATTGTTGATAATTGTTGTTGATGATTATTGTTGATAATTGTTGTTGATGATTATTGTTGATAATTGTTGTTGATGATTGTTGACGATTTAAAAGAAAATAAACACATGTTTTGAAAACATGGGAAACCTCCATTTTTAGGGGAAACTCTGTCAAAATTTTTATAAATTTTGACACTTAGAAAAATATAAGTTTTTGAAGAACTTATTCCCTAAAAATGTATTTAAAGGTATTACCAAGGTTTCCCTAATTTTTGGTGATAAGAAATGAGGATTTCTTCAAAAATAAAAGTGGATATAAATATGTATATTTTTGAGAGAAAAATATATATTATTTTATCACCAACTTTTGTGCTAAGTGTATATAGTATGTGCTATACGTGCTAGCGTATTGAGACGTAAAGATACACTAAATACTCATGAGGAGTATAAACCTGAAAATACACATACAACATGCTTAGACACATACAAGAGGATATATTTATGAAAATATATTACTTGGACAAAATACATAATTCGGGTGCAAAATACAAGATACGTATATTTATTTTTGAGAAAATGATATAAGACAGATAGTTAAAAATATAAATATTTTTAACACAAGAACACAAATACAAAAGATAGTGACTTGCACTTGTGCGATACAAGTCTAGTGACTAACGTTAATAAAACGCGTTTAGGTCACGACGCTAGATAAGCAACTCCGGTGAAGTTTACGACGCAGGAACGCAAAGTTGTGAGTTCATGCTCCCCCTTTTCTTTAACTGTTTTTGGTTTTATAACTCTCGGGGGTGAAATACATGTTACAAATATTATAATTTTTTTACAAGTAGTAAAAATACAAGAAGCACTCTTGGTGAGAACGAGTACCGAGTGCAATACGAATCGAGAATACAAAAATACGAGAAGCACACTTGGTGAGAACGAGAACCAAGTATGATGTGCTTTAAGAAATGCCTAGAAATTACTAGATCATGTGAGCATAGACTTAATACTAAAAATGCCATAAAGTCTTGGTGAAAACTAGTACCAAGCCATTAAAAACATTCAGTAATTATGGACGAGGGTTAGATCTAACGGGTACGGCCGAGCCCCACTCATGGTCCTTATGTGACCTCTTGAGTGCTTCGGTGTCCCAGCCGAGGTAAATCGACACAGTCGAGGTAAATCGACACAGTCGAGGGTAATCGACACAGTCAAGGGAAATTGACACAGTCGAGGTTAATCGACACAGTCAAGGGTAATCGACATAGTTAAAGGAGCCAACACTAATGCTCCATAAGTCCTCACATGCCTTAAAGGAGCCAACACTAATGCTCCATAAGTCCTCACATGCCTTAAAGGAGCCAACACTAATGCTCCATATGTCCTCACATGCCGAAATGTCTTTGTACAAACATTCAATTAGTACGTGGTGTACACAAGAAAACTTGATTTTTGCAAGAATACTTTATTTATACAAGATACATACCATGTTTTCATACTCGGTATGCAAAACGCATGAACTCGCTCAACTTTATGTTGATGTTTTCCAAAATTACATGTATTTCAGGTGACAGGATGGATCTTGGGCGCAAGTGTTGTAACTAGAAGTAGACTACAAGTTTAGATGTCATCCACTTTTGTCGAATTGTAACCTAGATGAAGGTTGTGTTTTAAAACTTAAATGACAAGTGTTTGTGATCCTCAAAATTTTCCGAATGGATGAACATCGTTTTAAATCATGTAGTTGTTTATTATAATCGAATGCAATGATAACAAGCTAGTCACACATCATACGCTTCCGCAAAAGACAGGGTGTGACAGTTTGGTATCAGAGCTTCGATTGTAGTGAACTAGGATTCCTTCTCGAGTCTAGACTACAATCACTAAAGTGCTTTCACAAAAAACATTTTACAAAATGGTTTTCTTTGCATTCACGAAAGCGCCAAGATCCACGAGTCAGACACTTTTCAAAGAAAAGACAAGGCAAGGACATTAGTGAGGAATACCCATAGAGTAAGGTGCCAACCAAGGCATAGTCTACAAAAGTTAGACTTGACAAAATGACCCCCCCCCCAAAACGAGAGTTATACGTGGTATAATGCATTAAGTTACTTGATTATGCTAAGTAGCATATTTGTTATTTGTACTCATGCATACGAATAAGTGTACGGAATGATTATTGACGTGAATAAAATTCTTTCGACTCCGACTCCTATTACGGTACGTGACTCGCACGATGAAGCTATCGACCTCGCGTCCTTTGCAAAGCTCGTGGCTGGGAGTGATTACCAGACAAGACTCTGAGCTTACTTCCGTAGGAGATGGCTGCTCTTCCCTCTCGAACGTGAAGATGCCAAACTACGGTGGTGATGACGAGGCAGAGGCGGCGACCTTGAACGAACTCTTAATCAACGGGACGAGATCCCTCCGGATTATGTGAAGCAAAATTTACAACATACTTGACTAGAAAAGGAAGATGAAGTATTCATCACGAAGGTGCCCCTCCAACTACTAGGAATTCTCTCCATTCCTATTCCATCTAATCATCGTGCCTATACGCGCATAACAGTAACGAATGTTAGCGCATGGACCTCCGCAATGGTCCTTTCCATGGCAAGGAGTGTAAGGACAGTAGTGTCCCCTCCTAGATCAATCATCTGCTTGGACGAGAGAAAATTGGGGTAACTGTGCAAGACAATTTATTATTACGGGGGCCCACGTAATAACGACTTGTAGTGCACAGAAATCCTGGTGGACTCTACGGGTCGAGCTAATGAAAACCACACCAAATTCAATGTATAGGTGTCCTCACCTTCATCTGGTAGAACATCACATAGATCAGTGCTTTAGCACGTAAGAAAGTAGGAAGCCTGTCTCAGCCTACTTCGTGACTGACACTTCTACCTGCGTACGAGACGTTTGAGGAAAACGACATTTAAGCAAGTGAAGATGAGAAACATTCAAGAGATTCAGCGACTTTGCACTCTCTATCACCCATACACGAGCAACCCCCTCTAAGGGAAAATGTACGCCCCAGTAAAGCCAAAAACCTAAGAAAACCAATGTAGCGGGAAATAACTGAAACCTAAATGACTGAGGCAATGTAACCTCAAGTTCGTTTTAAGCCAAGTTGGCAAGCCTAAGTGAAGGCTCAGTAACTGTTTCCCGCTCATACATTGAGTATTTATGTATACATGTGAAATTGGGTGATTACATAATGGCTTATGGTGCTATGTACCTCATAGACACCTGGAATGTTGCCTAACCTACTTCATACCGTTTTGGCAGAAGGGAATGCCGCCCAGGCGAGACACAAACACCAGTACGCTACCAAGAACAGAAGCCGAGCTGCAAGAATGCATCTCGCAGGCAATTGCACGACATGAAGCCCTCCGCTCTAAGCACATCAATGGCGCGACTGAGAATAACCCTCCAACTGGCTGCACCTATAAACAGTTCCTGGACTGCAAGCCTTTGAATTTTGATGGCACAGGAGGTGCCGTTGCATTTGTTCGTTGGACAGAAAAGACGAACTCAGTTCTAAGAATGAGTAACTGTTCACCCCAACAAAGCGTTACCTATATCTCAGGGTTATTTCTGGATGGCGCACTCTCATGGTGGAACCTTCAGGTTCAGACCCTTGGTGCAGATGCTGCTTATGCACTGAGCTGGGACGAGCTCAAGGAAATGATGAAAAGAAATACTATTCTAGGACTGAAATCCAGAAGCTTGAGGTGGAGTTCTGGAATTTGAAAATGGACGGACCGAAGATTCCTGAATACGTCCAGCGATTTCACGACTTGTCTAGGGTCGTCCCCTACCTAGTCAAACCGGAATTCAAGAGGATAGAACGATTCATTTGGGGACTTGCACCCCAGATTAGGGGCATGGTTACTACCTCAAAACCCTCAACCATCGCAGAGGCTATCGATATGAGTGTCACCCTTACTGAAGAGGCTCTACGTGCGGGAAAATTTTCGGAATCTGAGGATAACAAGAAAGAGACTCATGTGGAGTCGTCAAGCAACAAGAAGAGGAAGTCCTCAAACCTAAAGATGAGCACCCAACTCAACTATGGAAGCTCTAAAGCAAACAAAAGAAAGAAAGTGAATTCGCCACATGGCAGGAGCACTGATGGAGCCATTAATAGGGCAGGGGGTAATGTTTACTCGGGGACTAAGCCGAGGTGCAGAGAATGCACTTTTCACCATAAAGGTCGATGTCTGAAGCCTAGGTGTGGAAAGTGTGGAAAAGAAGGACACAACAGGGACGCCTCTTGGGCGAAGGACCCAGATGGAAGAAATAAGAGAATACCCGGTTGCTACAAATGTGGTGAAGCAGGGCACTTTAGGAAAGATTGCCCAAAGAAGAAACAAGCAAGGAAGGGTTTTCACGATCGAAACTCGTGAACCACGCTAGGATCCAGATGCGGTTACGGGTACGTTCCCTATTAACCACCCTTATGCATCTATTTCTAATATTGGCATCAACCTTAACCTTGCATGCTTAGAACTTAAGAAACTTCTTGGCCTAGTCTCAAGTAAGATAGACGTCCCGTATTCTTTAGAAATGGGCATATAGAAGGATAGCTTAAACAGTCGAAGCGATTAAGGATCGTGATTAGGCACTCAGAGGGCCGTAACCTTCTGTTACCATTGACTCGTGAGGTCATAATAATCAGCATGGATCGGAAATCCAAGTATGCAGCTGAAGTCGTCAATACGAGAAAATCAGACGCATCCCTCGTGCGAATGATGAAACCCAACTTTACTGTAATAGGCGCAAGGATGCTAGACCCCATAAGGCGGCAGATCTACGACATCCTTCATTGGTCGAAGAGGCATAGAAATGCCTCTGAGTAGACTGCAGAACCTGGGAACATCCCCGCGATGGAAGAAGTTCTAGTAGCCTTTTCAAAAGACTTGCCAGAAATGCCCCTTCGCAGCGTCAAGAGAAGTTTAGGATAAACCACGTGCCAAGAGCAGCACCAGTGTTGAATAATGTCTTACCGACTAACTTCGTCCGTAAAGCATGAGCTCCGGACGTAACTGCAAGAGCTACCAGACAGAGGAAGTTAAGGACATGACGCCTTTAGTTAGGGATATGAGGAGAAAGTTGGCAGTTCCATTTTGCGTAAATTCCTGAGAATTGAGAATCAGAATCCTTTGCCAACGACTGGCAACATAAACAGACAAAATCATAAGATCCTAGTTGCCACCCAAGGATCAACTTGAGGACAGGATGTCCATGACTGTGTATACCAGAAGGAAGTGTCCCTGAAACGACCTTTAGGACTCGCTTTGGAAGTTACGAGTTCCTTGTCGTACCATTTGGCCTAACACATGCATCGACAATATTCATGGACCTCATGAAATCGAACGTGTAAGCCATACCTGGATAAGCCATATACTTATTGACTACATTCTCATATGGCCAATGACCAAGGAAGGTCGTGAGCAACAACTGCAATTTACCTTGCAACTCTTAGAGAAAGAACAGTTAAGCGCTATGATGACGAAAAGCGGATTTCGAATTCGCGAAGTGAGAACTTTCAGATCCATGATGGATAAGAACGAGATTCATGCCAACCCTGCAACCAAGAGCTAAGGAGCTAGAGTTGCAATTATGTGACGCCTCTCGACAAAGTCTCGATTGTACGCCGATGCAACAAGACCACGACATTACATACGTGGCACATTGATTAAGGAATCATGAGAAGAACCCTTGAGATAGGTACAGTCATTGCGCGCAGCAAACTGGGCGTTATTACCTGAAAGAAAACGTTGCACGATCTTTACTGATCGCAAGGGATTGCAGCACACCGATGATCGTAAGAACTCGAATATGAACTGAGCTGTTGAACGATGCAGACTGTATGAACAAGATGCGTGCTTGTGTGATAAACTTTGATAAAAAGTTGGAACACTCACTTACCCTTAGTAGAGTCTTCCTACAACAGTATTTATCACGCCGCCGTCTAAACCGCTTTGTGTAAAGCTTTAGATGGAACGTAATGAGTCAATTCCCGTTGTGTTGAACGGAGACCGGGAATAATGGATCAACTGGCCGAGATGGTCCAGGAAAAATCTAGAGGCAAGGTCGTTCATATATGCGATTATATCAAGACAGCCCGCAGAACACAGAAAGATTACGCCGATGAGAGGCAGAAATCGTAAGAATTTGAGACAAGAAGCACGACTAAATTGAGAGCCGCGCCTAGAAAGGGCGTAGTGTGAATTGGAAAACGAAAAGATTGAATCTCCGGTGTAGGGCTCAGAACCATTGTTCACAAGATGAAGCTTCCAGAAAAAGATCAGTAGTGATCGCGACACATTCATGTGTCTAGTCTTTAGAGGAGTCTGACGCAAGGAACAGTCATAGTTCCCACAAATAAGATTCACGTCAATGATATACTATACAACCTGTTGAGGTTTCGGACCAAGAGTCCACAAAATGCAGAAAAGACATGATTGATTTACTTGAGCATGATAAAATACATGACATGAGAACACAAAGACGTGTTTCAAATATAAGTGACCATATTGGTTTCACAACTCCCCTGCGACCGATGGCATCGCTTGAATTTCGGGACGAAATTCTTTTAACGGGGGGAGACTGTGACAACCGTCACTTTTCCGTACATTCCGTACACTAAATGAACAGTGATATGTGCCTTAATGAACATACATGATCTAGTTTACAAGAGAAATAAGTTTCTGAATTCCATACAAGTGAATTCATGTACGTTTTATACTACAAAATATTGCTTTATGCAAAAACGAGAGCGTTGCGTCAAAAATATTAGTAAACTCACCGGTAAGACACACTGTGTCAACGGAACTGCAGAAAGCAGTCAGACAATAAAATTGGAGCCTAGGTGTAGGTCCAATAACAAGAATACATTAAAACCCAAGAGTACATACAAGGGTTTAATATATATGCTATATGAAAGCAAAAATAAGCACTAAAAAGCACCCGAAACACACTTTAAGAGCAGAACTAATTGCGACAAAACTGCGAAACGAACGTTGATGGCCGCCCGGATAATATTTAATCCCACAAATATTCTGTTATGATTAAAATTTTATTTTAATCAGGTTCGTGTTGAAAAATAAATTAAAACGCTTAAAAACGTTATTTTTTCAAGTTTAAGCACGTATCGTGTGTTACTACGCGACACAGTGCTTACACTGCAAAACGCAGACAACGCAGAAAACCTAGGAATATTCCAGGAATATGCTAGGAATATGCTAGGAATATTCCAAGAATATGCTAGGAATATGCTAAGAATATTCCAGGAATATGCTAGGAATATGCTAGGAATATTCCAAAGAATATGCTAGGAATATTCCAAAGAATATGCTAGGAATATGCTAGGAATATTCCAGGAATATGCCAGGAATATGCCAGGAATATGCTAGGAATATTCCAAGAATATGCCAGGAATATGTTAGGAATATTCCAGGAATATGCCAGGAATATGCCATATGGAATGTCTATAAATACCTTGAGATGGCACACTAAACAATTCACCACCCAACACCACAAAACTACTCTCTCCTCTCCCTCAAAAACTTTCGGCCGAACACCCCTTGATCATCCATCATATTTTTCGATTTTGTTCTTCACATTCCAACATCATACAAGTGTCAAGTGTCACGCATAAGAAGGCTTGGTGCACTCGGAGCTCGAAGGACCTCTTTCTCTAGCTTTTATCCACCACATTCGCGTCTAGATACTTCCCTAGCCTCGAGCTAGTGGTATGTTGCTTAAAACACATTCTTGAGCTATTTTGAAGTGGTTAATGTGATGTGTAATGATTAAAACTCGAAATCTTACAAAATGGTGCATTAAAGTCTACTAAAAACATGAAAAATGATGGTTAAAAGCTCACTAGTTGTGTAAATGTTGTAGTAATTGAAATTTGTGATTATTTAGGCCCGATCTACGTTGTGGTAGCTCGGATCATCATTTAACCCTGTTTGGTTAAGATCATGGATCTTGACATAAGCTTGTTTGAAATGGTGCAAGGGTTAAAAGGTGAAACTCTACCACACAAGAAACATGAACTTGTGTAAAAGTATTTTTACTTATGAAATAGTGTCTAAAACTAGCCGATCTATGTGTCCACAAGTGGTATTTTCAAAAGACCAAGCGTCAAAAGAAATCACATGTTCTAATCCGGATCTTACACAAACAAAAGTGATTTTTTGTGATCAAACAAGTGTGCGAACACTAGTGTAACAAAAGTTTTAACAAAGAAATAATTTTCGTAAAAACCGACTAGAAGTTGTGGAACTTCATATTCTTTAAAAATAAAGTTTTTTTTTTAAGAAATTAAACTTATTTTTAAAGATAACAAGACTTACTAAATGTGCTAGTAAATTACTACACATTTTTGTAAATATGCAAGTTCATGAAATGGGGAAAATTAGTGATTGTTGTTGATGATTATTGTTGATAATTGTTGTTGATGATTATTGTTGATAATTGTTGTTGATGATTATTGTTGATAATTGTTGTTGATGATTGTTGACGATTTAAAAGAAAATAAACACATGTTTTGAAAACATGGGAAACCTCCATTTTTAGGGGAAACTCTGTCAAAATTTTTATAAATTTTGACACTTAGAAAAATATAAGTTTTTGAAGAACTTATTCCCTAAAAATGTATTTAAAGGTATTACCAAGGTTTCCCTAATTTTTGGTGATAAGAAATGAGGATTTCTTCAAAAATAAAAGTGGATATAAATATGTATATTTTTGAGAGAAAAATATATATTATTTTATCACCAACTTTTGTGCTAAGTGTATATAGTATGTGTTATACGTGCTAGCGTATTGAGACGTAAAGATACACTAAATACTCATGAGGAGTATAAACATGAAAATACACATACAACATGCTTAGACACATACAAGAGGATATATTTATGAAAATATATTACTTGGACAAAATACATAATTCGGGTGCAAAATACAAGATACGTATATTTATTTTTGAGAAAATGATATAAGACAAATAGTTAAAAATATAAATATTTTTAACACAAGAACACAAATACAAAAGATAGTGACTTGCACTTGTGCGATACAAGTCTAGTGACTAACGTTAATAAAACGCGTTTAGGTCACGACGCTAGATAAGCAACTCCGGTGAAGTTTACGACGCAGGAACGCAAAGTTGTGAGTTCATGCTCCCCCTTTTCTTTAACTGTTTTTGGTTTTATAACTCTCGGGGGTGAAATACATGTTACAAATATTATAATTTTTTTACAAGTAGTAAAAATACAAGAAGCACTCTTGGTGAGAACGAGTACCGAGTGCAATACGAATCGAGAATACAAAAATACGAGAAGCACACTTGGTGAGAACGAGAACCAAGTATGATGTGCTTTAAGAAATGCCTAGAAATTACTAGATCATGTGAGCATAGACTTAATACTAAAAATGCCATAAAGTCTTGGTGAAAACTAGTACCAAGCCATTAAAAACATTCAGTAATTAGGGACGAGGGTTAGATCTAACGGGTACGGCCGAGCCCCACTCATGGTCCTTATGTGACCTCTTGAGTGCTTCGGTGTCCCAGTCGAGGTAAATCGACACAGTCGAGGTAAATCGACACAGTCGAGGGTAATCGACACAGTCAAGGGAAATTGACACAGTCGAGGTTAATCGACACAGTCGAGGGTAATCGACATAGTTAAAGGAGCCAACACTAATGCTCCATAAGTCCTCACATGCCTTAAAGGAGCCAACACTAATGCTCCATATGTCCTCACATGCCGAAATGTCTTTGTACAAACATTCAATTAGTACGTGGTGTACACAAGAAAACTTGATTTTTGCAAGAATACTTTATTTATACAAGATACATACCATGTTTTCATACTCGGTATGCAAAACGCATGAACTCGCTCAACTTTATGTTGATGTTTTCCAAAATTACATGTATTTCAGGTGACAGGATGGATCTTGGGCGCAAGTGTTGTAACTAGAAGTAGACTACAAGTTTAGATGTCATCCACTTTTGTTGAATTGTAACCTAGATGAAGGTTGTGTTTTAAAACTTAAATGACAAGTGTTTGTGATCCTCAAAATTTTCCGAATGGATGAACATCGTTTTAAATCATGTAGTTGTTTATTATGATCGAATGCAATGATAACAAGCTAGTCACACATCATACGCTTCCGCAAAAGACAGGGTGTGACAGTTTGGTATCAGAGCTTCGATTGTAGTGAACTAGGATTCCTTCTCGAGTCTAGACTACAATCACTAAAGTGCTTTCACAAAAACATTTTACAAAATGGTTTTCATTGCATTCACGAAAGCGCCAAGATCCACGAGTCAGACACTTTTCAAAGAAAAGACAAGGCAAGGACATTAGTGAGGAATACCCATAGAGTAAGGTGCCAACCAAGGCATAGTCTACAAAAGTTAGACTTGACAAAATGACCCCCCCCCAAAACGAGAGTTATACGTGGTATAATGCATTAAGTTACTTGATTATGCTAAGTAGCATATTTGTTATTTGTATTCATGCATACGAATAAGTGTACGGAATGATTATTGACGTGAATAAAATTCTTTCGACTCCGACTCCTATTACGGTACGTGACTCGCACGATGAAGCTATCGACCTCGCGTCCTTTGCAAAGCTCGTGGCTGGGAGTGATTACCAGACAAGACTCTGAGCTTACTTCCGTAGGAGATGGCTGCTCTTCCCTCTCGAACGTGAAGATGCCAAACTACGGTGGTGATGACGAGGCAGAGGCGGCGACCTTGAACGAACTCTTAATCAACGGGACGAGATCCCTCCGGATTATGTGAAGCAAAATTGACAACATACTTGACTAGAAAAGGAAGATGAAGTATTCATCACGAAGGTGCCCCTCCAACTACTAGGAATTCTCTCCATTCCTATTCCATCTAATCATCGTGCCTATACGCGCATAACAGTAACGAATGTTAGCGCATGGACCTCCGCAATGGTCCTTTCCATGGCAAGGAGTGTAAGGACAGTAGTGTCCCCTCCTAGATCAATCATCTGCTTGGACGAGAGAAAATTGGGGTAACTGTGCAAGACAATTTATTATTACGGGGGCCCACGTAATAACGACTTGTAGTGCACAGAAATCCTGGTGGACTCTACGGGTCGAGCTAATGAAAACCACACCAAATTCAATGTATAGGTGTCCTCACCTTCATCTGGTAGAACATCACATAGATCAGTGCTTTAGCACGTAAGAAAGTAGGAAGCCTGTCTCAGCCTACTTCGTGACTGACACTTCTACCTGCGTACGAGACGTTTGAGGAAAACGACATTTAAGCAAGTGAAGATGAGAAACATTCAAGAGATTCAGCGACTTTGCACTCTCTATCACCCATACACGAGCAACCCCCTCTAAGGGAAAATGTACGCCCCAGTAAAGCCAAAAACCTAAGAAAACCAATGTAGCGGGAAATAACTGAAACCTAAATGACTGAGGCAATGTAACCTCAAGTTCGTTTTAAGCCAAGTTGGCAAGCCTAAGTGAAGGCTCAGTAACTGTTTCCCGCTCATACATTGAGTATTTATGTATACATGTGAAATTGGGTGATTACATAATGGCTTATGGTGCTATGTACCTCATAGACACCTGGAATGTTGCCTAACCTACTTCATACCGTTTTGGCAGAAGGGAATGCCGCCCAGGCGAGACACAAACACCAGTACGCTACCAAGAACAGAAGCCGAGCTGCAAGAATGCATCTCGCAGGCAATTGCACGACATGAAGCCCTCCGCTCTAAGCACATCAATGGCACGACTGAGAATAACCCTCCAACTGGCTGCACCTATAAACAGTTCCTGGACTGCAAGCCTTTGAATTTTGATGGCACAGGAGGTGCCGTTGCATTTGTTCGTTGGACAGAAAAGACGGACTCAGTTCTAAGAATGAGTAACTGTTCACCCCAACAAAGCGTTACCTATATCTCAGGGTTATTTCTGGATGGCGCACTCTCATGGTGGAACCTTCAGGTTCAGACCCTTGGTGCAGATGCTGCTTATGCACTGAGCTGGGACGAGCTCAAGGAAATGATGGAAAAGAAATACTGTTCTAGGACTGAAATCCAGAAGCTTGAGGTGGAGTTCTGGAATTTGAAAATGGACGGACCGAAGATTCCTGAATACGTCCAGCGATTTCACGACTTGTCTAGGGTCGTCCCCTACCTAGTCAAACCGGAATTCAAGAGGATAGAACGATTCATTTGGGGACTTGCACCCCAGATTAGGGGCATGGTTACTACCTCAAAACCCTCAACCATCGCAGAGGCTATCGATATGAGTGTCACCCTTACTGAAGAGGCTCTACGTGCGGGAAAATTTTCGGAATCTGAGGATAACAAGAAAGAGACTCATGTGGAGTCGTCAAGCAACAAGAAGAGGAAGTCCTCAAACCTAAAGATGAGCACCCAACTCAACTATGGAAGCTCTAAAGCAAACAAAAGAAAGAAAGTGAATTCGCCACATGGCAGGAGCACTGATGGAGCCATTAATAGGGCAGGTGGTAATGTTTACTCGGGGACTAAGCCGAGGTGCAGAGAATGCACTTTTCACCATAAAGGTCGATGTCTGAAGCCTAGGTGTGGAAAGTGTGGAAAAGAAGGGCACAACAGGGACGCCTGTTGGGCGAAGGACCCAGATGGAAGAAATAAGAGAATACCCGGTTGCTACAAATGTGGTGAAGCAGGGCACTTTAGGAAAGATTGCCCAAAGAAGAAACAAGCAAGGAAGGGTTTTCACGATCGAAACTCGTGAACCACGCTAGGATCCAGATGCGGTTACGGGTACGTTCCCTATTAACCACCCTTATGCATCTATTTCTAATACTGGCATCAACCTTAACCTTGCATGCTTAGAACTTAAGAAACTTCTTGGCCTAGTCTCAAGTAAGATAGACGTCCCGTATTCTTTAGAAATGGGCATATAGAAGGATAGCTTAAACAGTCGAAGCGATTAAGGATCGTGATTAGGCACTCAGAGGGCCGTAACCTTCTGTTACCATTGACTCGTGAGGTCATAATAATCAGCATGGATCGGAAATCCAAGTATGCAGCTGAAGTCGTCAATACGAGAAAATCAGACGCATCCCTCGTGCGAATGATGAAACCCAACTTTACTGTAATAGGCGCAAGGATGCTAGACCCCATAAGGCGGCAGATCTACGACATCCTTCATTGGTCGAAGAGGCATAGAAATGCCTCTGAGTAGACTGCAGAACCTGGGAACATCCCCGCGATGGAAGAAGTTCTAGTAGCCTTTTCAAAAGACTTGCCAGAAATGCCCCTTCGCAGCGTCAAGAGAAGTTTAGGATAAACCACGTGCCAAGAGCAGCACCAGTGTCGAATAATGTCTTACCGACTAACTTCGTCCGTAAAGCATGAGCTCCGGACGTAACTGCAAGAGCTACCAGACAGAGGAAGTTAAGGACATGACGCCTTTAGTTAGGGATATGAGGAGAAAGTTGGCAGTTCCATTTTGCGTAAATTCCTGAGAATTGAGAATCAGAATCCTTTGCCAACGACTGGCAACATAAACAGACAAAATCATAAGATCCTAGTTGCCACCCAAGGATCAACTTGAGGACAGGATGTCCATGACTGTGTATACCAGAAGGAAGTGTCCCTGAAACGACCTTTAGGACTCGCTTTGGAAGTTACGAGTTCCTTGTCGTACCATTTGGCCTAACACATGCATCGACAATATTCATGGACCTCATGAAATCGAACGTGTAAGCCATACCTAGATAAGCCATATACTTATTGACTACATTCTCATATGGCCAATGACCAAGGAAGGTCGTGAGCAACAACTGCAATTTACCTTGCAACTCTTAGAGAAAGAACAGTTAAGCGCTATGATGACGAAAAGCGGATTTCGAATTCGCGAAGTGAGAACTTTCAGATCCATGATGGATAAGAACGAGATTCATGCCAACCCTGCAACCAAGAGCTAAGGAGCTAGAGTTGCAATTATGTGACGCCTCTCGACAAAGTCTCGATTGTACGCCGATGCAACAAGACCACGACATTACATACGTGGCACATTGATTAAGGAATCATGAGAAGAACCCTTGAGATAGGTACAGTCATTGCGCGCAGCAAACTGGGCGTTATTACCTGAAAGAAAACGTTGCACGATCTTTACTGATCGCAAGGGATTGCAGCACACCGATGATCGTAAGAACTCGAATATGAACTGAGCTGTTGAACGATGCAGACTGTATGAACAAGATGCGTGCTTGTGTGATAAACTTTGATAAAAAGTTGGAACACTCACTTACCCTTAGTAGAGTCTTCCTACAACAGTATTTATCACGCCGCCGTCTAAACCGCTTTGTGTAAAGCTTTAGATGGAACGTAATGAGTCAATTCCCGTTGTGTTGAACGGAGACCGGGAATAATGGATCAACTGGCCGAGATGGTCCAGGAAAAATCTAGAGGCAAGGTCGTTCATATATGCGATTATATCAAGACAGCCCGCAGAACACAGAAAGATTACGCCGATGAGAGGCAGAAATCGTAAGAATTTGAGACAAGAAGCACGACTAAATTGAGAGCCGCGCCTAGAAAGGGCGTAGTGTGAATTGGAAAACGAAAAGATTGAATCCCCGGTGTAGGGATCAGAACCATTGTTCACAAGATGAAGCTTCCAGAAAAAGATCAGTAGTGATCGCGACACATTCATGTGTCTAGTCTTTAGAGGAGTCTGACGCAAGGAACAGTCATAGTTCCCACAAATAAGATTCACGTCAATGATATACTATACAACCTGTTGAGGTTTCGGACCAAGAGTCCACAAAATGCAGAAAAGACATGATTGATTTACTTGAGCATGATAAAATACATGACATGAGAACACAAAGACGTGTTTCAAATATAAGTGACCATATTGGTTTCACAACTCCCCTGCGACCGATGGCATCGCTTGAATTTCGGGACGAAATTCTTTTAACGGGGGGAGACTGTGACAACCGTCACTTTTCCGTACATTCCGTACACTAAATGAACAGTGATCTGTGCCTTAATGAACATACATGATCTAGTTTACAAGAGAAATAAGTTTCTGAATTCCATACAAGTGAATTCATGTACGTTTTATACTACAAAATATTGCTTTATGCAAAAACGAGAGCGTTGCGTCAAAAATATTAGTAAACTCACCGGTAAGACACACTGTGTCAACGGAACTGCAGAAAGCAGTCAGACAATAAAATTGGAGCCTAGGTGTAGGTCCAATAACAAGAATACATTAAAACCCAAGAGTACATACAAGGGTTTAATATATATGCTATATGAAAGCAAAAATAAGCACTAAAAAGCACCCGAAACACACTTTAAGAGCAGAACTAATTGCGACAAAACTGCGAAACGAACGTTGATGGCCGCCCGGATAATATTTAATCCCACAAATATTCTGTTATGATTAAAATTTTATTTTAATCAGGTTCGTGTTGAAAAATAAATTAAAACGCTTAAAAACGTTATTTTTCAAGTTTAAGCACGTACCGTGTGTTCCTACGCGACACAGTGCTTACACTGCAAAACGCAGACAACGCAGAAAACCTAGGAATATTCCAGGAATATGCTAGGAATATGCTAAGAATATTCCAGGAATATGCTAGGAATATGCTAGGAATATTCCAGGAATATGCTAGGAATATGCTAGGAATATTCCAAAGAATATGCTAGGAATATTCCAAAGAATATGCTAGGAATATGCTAGGAATATTCCAGGAATATGCCAGGAATATGCCAGGAATATGCTAGGAATATTCCAAGAATATGCCAGGAATATGTTAGGAATATTCCAGGAATATGCCAGGAATATGCCATATGGAATGTCTATAAATACCTTGAGATGGCACACTAAACAATTCACCACCCAACACCACAAAACTACTCTCTCCTCTCCCTCAAAAACTTTCGGCCGAACACCCCTTGATCATCCATCATATTTTTCGATTTTGTTCTTCACATTCCAACATCATACAAGTGTCAAGTGTCACGCATAAGAAGGCTTGGTGCACTCGGAGCTCGAAGGACCTCTTTCTCTAGCTTTTATCCACCACATTCGCGTCTAGATACTTCCCTAGCCTCGAGCTAGTGGTATGTTGCTTAAAACACATTCTTGAGCTATTTTGAAGTGGTTAATGTGATGTGTAATGATTAAAACTCGAAATCTTACAAAATGGTGCATTAAAGTCTACTAAAAACATGAAAAATGATGGTTAAAAGCTCACTAGTTGTGTAAATGTTGTAGTAATTGAAATTTGTGATTATTTAGGCCCGATCTACGTTGTGGTAGCTCGGATCATCATTTAACCCTGTTTGGTTAAGATCATGGATCTTGACATAAGCTTGTTTGAAATGGTGCAAGGGTTAAAAGGTGAAACTCTACCACACAAGAAACATGAACTTGTGTAAAAGTATTTTTACTTATGAAATAGTGTCTAAAACTAGCCGATCTATGTGTCCACAAGTGGTATTTTCAAAAGACCAAGCGTCAAAAGAAATCACATGTTCTAATCCGGATCTTACACAAACAAAAGTGATTTTTTGTGATCAAACAAGTGTGCGAACACTAGTGTAACAAAAGTTTTAACAAAGAAATAATTTTCGTAAAAACCGACTAGAAGTTGTGGAACTTCATATTCTTTAAAAATAAAGTTTTTTTTTTAAGAAATTAAACTTATTTTTAAAGATAACAAGACTTACTAAATGTGCTAGTAAATTACTACACATTTTTGTAAATATGCAAGTTCATGAAATGGGGAAAATTAGTGATTGTTGTTGATGATTATTGTTGATAATTGTTGTTGATGATTATTGTTGATAATTGTTGTTGATGATTATTGTTGATAATTGTTGTTGATGATTGTTGACGATTTAAAAGAAAATAAACACATGTTTTGAAAACATGGGAAACCTCCATTTTTAGGGGAAACTCTGTCAAAATTTTTATAAATTTTGACACTTAGAAAAATATAAGTTTTTGAAGAACTTATTCCCTAAAAATGTATTTAAAGGTATTACCAAGGTTTCCCTAATTTTTGGTGATAAGAAATGAGGATTTCTTCAAAAATAAAAGTGGATATAAATATGTATATTTTTGAGAGAAAAATATATATTATTTTATCACCAACTTTTGTGCTAAGTGTATATAGTATGTGTTATACGTGCTAGCGTATTGAGACGTAAAGATACACTAAATACTCATGAGGAGTATAAACCTGAAAATACACATACAACATGCTTAGACACATACAAGAGGATATATTTATGAAAATATATTACTTGGACAAAATACATAATTCGGGTGCAAAATACAAGATACGTATATTTATTTTTGAGAAAATGATATAAGACAAATAGTTAAAAATATAAATATTTTTAACACAAGAACACAAATACAAAAGATAGTGACTTGCACTTGTGCGATACAAGTCTAGTGACTAACGTTAATAAAACGCGTTTAGGTCACGACGCTAGATAAGCAACTCCGGTGAAGTTTACGACGCAGGAACGCAAAGTTGTGAGTTCATGCTCCCCCTTTTCTTTAACTGTTTTTGGTTTTATAACTCTCGGGGGTGAAATACATGTTACAAATATTATAATTTTTTTACAAGTAGTAAAAATACAAGAAGCACTCTTGGTGAGAACGAGTACCGAGTGCAATACGAATCGAGAATACAAAAATACGAGAAGCACACTTGGTGAGAACGAGAACCAAGTATGATGTGCTTTAAGAAATGCCTAGAAATTACTAGATCATGTGAGCATAGACTTAATACTAAAAATGCCATAAAGTCTTGGTGAAAACTAGTACCAAGCCATTAAAAACATTCAGTAATTATGGACGAGGGTTAGATCTAACGGGTACGGCCGAGCCCCACTCATGGTCCTTATGTGACCTCTTGAGTGCTTCGGTGTCCCAGCCGAGGTAAATCGACACAGTCGAGGTAAATCGACACAGTCGAGGGTAATCGACACAGTCAAGGGAAATTGACACAGTCGAGGTTAATCGACACAGTCAAGGGTAATCGACATAGTTAAAGGAGCCAACACTAATGCTCCATAAGTCCTCACATGCCTTAAAGGAGCCAACACTAATGCTCCATATGTCCTCACATGCCGAAATGTCTTTGTACAAACATTCAATTAGTACGTGGTGTACACAAGAAAACTTGATTTTTGCAAGAATACTTTATTTATACAAGATACATACCATGTTTTCATACTCGGTATGCAAAACGCATGAACTCGCTCAACTTTATGTTGATGTTTTCCAAAATTACATGTATTTCAGGTGACAGGATGGATCTTGGGCGCAAGTGTTGTAACTAGAAGTAGACTACAAGTTTAGATGTCATCCACTTTTGTTGAATTGTAACCTAGATGAAGGTTGTGTTTTAAAACTTAAATGACAAGTGTTTGTGATCCTCAAAATTTTCCGAATGGATGAACATCGTTTTAAATCATGTAGTTGTTTATTATAATCGAATGCAATGATAACAAGCTAGTCACACATCATACGCTTCCGCAAAAGACAGGGTGTGACAGTTTGGTATCAGAGCTTCGATTGTAGTGAACTAGGATTCCTTCTCGAGTCTAGACTACAATCACTAAAGTGCTTTCACAAAAAACATTTTACAAAATGGTTTTCTTTGCATTCACGAAAGCGCCAAGATCCACGAGTCAGACACTTTTCAAAGAAAAGACAAGGCAAGGACATTAGTGAGGAATACCCATAGAGTAAGGTGCCAACCAAGGCATAGTCTACAAAAGTTAGACTTGACAAAATGACCCCCCCCCAAAACGAGAGTTATACGTGGTATAATGCATTAAGTTACTTGATTATGCTAAGTAGCATATTTGTTATTTGTACTCATGCATACGAATAAGTGTACGGAATGATTATTGACGTGAATAAAATTCTTTCGACTCCGACTCCTATTACGGTACGTGACTCGCACGATGAAGCTATCGACCTCGCGTCCTTTGCAAAGCTCGTGGCTGGGAGTGATTACCAGACAAGACTCTGAGCTTACTTCCGTAGGAGATGGCTGCTCTTCCCTCTCGAACGTGAAGATGCCAAACTACGGTGGTGATGACGAGGCAGAGGCGGCGACCTTGAACGAACTCTTAATCAACGGGACGAGATCCCTCCGGATTATGTGAAGCAAAATTTACAACATACTTGACTAGAAAAGGAAGATGAAGTATTCATCACGAAGGTGCCCCTCCAACTACTAGGAATTCTCTCCATTCCTATTCCATCTAATCATCGTGCCTATACGCGCATAACAGTAACGAATGTTAGCGCATGGACCTCCGCAATGGTCCTTTCCATGGCAAGGAGTGTAAGGACAGTAGTGTCCCCTCCTAGATCAATCATCTGCTTGGACGAGAGAAAATTGGGGTAACTGTGCAAGACAATTTATTATTACGGGGGCCCACGTAATAACGACTTGTAGTGCACAGAAATCCTGGTGGACTCTACGGGTCGAGCTAATGAAAACCACACCAAATTCAATGTATAGGTGTCCTCACCTTCATCTGGTAGAACATCACATAGATCAGTGCTTTAGCACGTAAGAAAGTAGGAAGCCTGTCTCAGCCTACTTCGTGACTGACACTTCTACCTGCGTACGAGACGTTTGAGGAAAACGACATTTAAGCAAGTGAAGATGAGAAACATTCAAGAGATTCAGCGACTTTGCACTCTCTATCACCCATACACGAGCAACCCCCTCTAAGGGAAAATGTACGCCCCAGTAAAGCCAAAAACCTAAGAAAACCAATGTAGCGGGAAATAACTGAAACCTAAATGACTGAGGCAATGTAACCTCAAGTTCGTTTTAAGCCAAGTTGGCAAGCCTAAGTGAAGGCTCAGTAACTGTTTCCCGCTCATACATTGAGTATTTATGTATACATGTGAAATTGGGTGATTACATAATGGCTTATGGTGCTATGTACCTCATAGACACCTGGAATGTTGCCTAACCTACTTCATACCGTTTTGGCAGAAGGGAATGCCGCCCAGGCGAGACACAAACACCAGTACGCTACCAAGAACAGAAGCCGAGCTGCAAGAATGCATCTCGCAGGCAATTGCACGACATGAAGCCCTCCGCTCTAAGCACATCAATGGCGCGACTGAGAATAACCCTCCAACTGGCTGCACCTATAAACAGTTCCTGGACTGCAAGCCTTTGAATTTTGATGGCACAGGAGGTGCCGTTGCATTTGTTCGTTGGACAGAAAAGACGAACTCAGTTCTAAGAATGAGTAACTGTTCACCCCAACAAAGCGTTACCTATATCTCAGGGTTATTTCTGGATGGCGCACTCTCATGGTGGAACCTTCAGGTTCAGACCCTTGGTGCAGATGCTGCTTATGCACTGAGCTGGGACGAGCTCAAGGAAATGATGAAAAAGAAATACTATTCTAGGACTGAAATCCAGAAGCTTGAGGTGGAGTTCTGGAATTTGAAAATGGACGGACCGAAGATTCCTGAATACGTCCAGCGATTTCACGACTTGTCTAGGGTCGTCCCCTACCTAGTCAAACCGGAATTCAAGAGGATAGAACGATTCATTTGGGGACTTGCACCCCAGATTAGGGGCATGGTTACTACCTCAAAACCCTCAACCATCGCAGAGGCTATCGATATGAGTGTCACCCTTACTGAAGAGGCTCTACGTGCGGGAAAATTTTCGGAATCTGAGGATAACAAGAAAGAGACTCATGTGGAGTCGTCAAGCAACAAGAAGAGGAAGTCCTCAAACCTAAAGATGAGCACCCAACTCAACTATGGAAGCTCTAAAGCAAACAAAAGAAAGAAAGTGAATTCGCCACATGGCAGGAGCACTGATGGAGCCATTAATAGGGCAGGGGGTAATGTTTACTCGGGGACTAAGCCGAGGTGCAGAGAATGCACTTTTCACCATAAAGGTCGATGTCTGAAGCCTAGGTGTGGAAAGTGTGGAAAAGAAGGGCACAACAGGGACGCCTCTTGGGCGAAGGACCCAGATGGAAGAAATAAGAGAATACCCGGTTGCTACAAATGTGGTGAAGCAGGGCACTTTAGGAAAGATTGCCCAAAGAAGAAACAAGCAAGGAAGGGTTTTCACGATCGAAACTCGTGAACCACGCTAGGATCCAGATGCGGTTACGGGTACGTTCCCTATTAACCACCCTTATGCATCTATTTCTAATATTGGCATCAACCTTAACCTTGCATGCTTAGAACTTAAGAAACTTCTTGGCCTAGTCTCAAGTAAGATAGACGTCCCGTATTCTTTAGAAATGGGCATATAGAAGGATAGCTTAAACAGTCGAAGCGATTAAGGATCGTGATTAGGCACTCAGAGGGCCGTAACCTTCTGTTACCATTGACTCGTGAGGTCATAATAATCAGCATGGATCGGAAATCCAAGTATGCAGCTGAAGTCGTCAATACGAGAAAATTAGACGCATCCCTCGTGCGAATGATGAAACCCAACTTTACTGTAATAGGCGCAAGGATGCTAGACCCCATAAGGCGGCAGATCTACGACATCCTTCATTGGTCGAAGAGGCATAGAAATGCCTCTGAGTAGACTGCAGAACCTGGGAACATCCCCGCGATGGAAGAAGTTCTAGTAGCCTTTTCAAAAGACTTGCCAGAAATGCCCCTTCGCAGCGTCAAGAGAAGTTTAGGATAAACCACGTGCCAAGAGCAGCACCAGTGTTGAATAATGTCTTACCGACTAACTTCGTCCGTAAAGCATGAGCTCCGGACGTAACTGCAAGAGCTACCAGACAGAGGAAGTTAAGGACATGACGCCTTTAGTTAGGGATATGAGGAGAAAGTTGGCAGTTCCATTTTGCGTAAATTCCTGAGAATTGAGAATCAGAATCCTTTGCCAACGACTGGCAACATAAACAGACAAAATCATAAGATCCTAGTTGCCACCCAAGGATCAACTTGAGGACAGGATGTCCATGACTGTGTATACCAGAAGGAAGTGTCCCTGAAACGACCTTTAGGACTCGCTTTGGAAGTTACGAGTTCCTTGTCGTACCATTTGGCCTAACACATGCATCGACAATATTCATGGACCTCATGAAATCGAACGTGTAAGCCATACCTGGATAAGCCATATACTTATTGACTACATTCTCATATGGCCAATGACCAAGGAAGGTCGTGAGCAACAACTGCAATTTACCTTGCACCTCTTAGAGAAAGAACAGTTAAGCGCTATGATGACGAAAAGCGGATTTCGAATTCGCGAAGTGAGAACTTTCAGATCCATGATGGATAAGAACGAGATTCATGCCAACCCTGCAACCAAGAGCTAAGGAGCTAGAGTTGCAATTATGTGACGCCTCTCGACAAAGTCTCGATTGTACGCCGATGCAACAAGACCACGACATTACATACGTGGCACATTGATTAAGGAATCATGAGAAGAACCCTTGAGATAGGTACAGTCATTGCGCGCAGCAAACTGGGCGTTATTACCTGAAAGAAAACGTTGCACGATCTTTACTGATCGCAAGGGATTGCAGCACACCGATGATCGTAAGAACTCGAATATGAACTGAGCTGTTGAACGATGCAGACTGTATGAACAAGATGCGTGCTTGTGTGATAAACTTTGATAAAAAGTTGGAACACTCACTTACCCTTAGTAGAGTCTTCCTACAACAGTATTTATCACGCCGCCGTCTAAACCGCTTTGTGTAAAGCTTTAGATGGAACGTAATGAGTCAATTCCCGTTGTGTTGAACGGAGACCGGGAATAATGGATCAACTGGCCGAGATGGTCCAGGAAAAATCTAGAGGCAAGGTCGTTCATATATGCGATTATATCAAGACAGCCCGCAGAACACAGAAAGATTACGCCGATGAGAGGCAGAAATCGTAAGAATTTGAGACAAGAAGCACGACTAAATTGAGAGCCGCGCCTAGAAAGGGCGTAGTGTGAATTGGAAAACGAAAAGATTGAATCTCCGGTGTAGGGCTCAGAACCATTGTTCACAAGATGAAGCTTCCAGAAAAAGATCAGTAGTGATCGCGACACATTCATGTGTCTAGTCTTTAGAGGAGTCTGACGCAAGGAACAGTCATAGTTCCCACAAATAAGATTCACGTCAATGATATACTATACAACCTGTTGAGGTTTCGGACCAAGAGTCCACAAAATGCAGAAAAGACATGATTGATTTACTTGAGCATGATAAAATACATGACATGAGAACACAAAGACGTGTTTCAAATATAAGTGACCATATTGGTTTCACAACTCCCCTGCGACCGATGGCATCGCTTGAATTTCGGGACGAAATTCTTTTAACGGGGGGAGACTGTGACAACCGTCACTTTTCCGTACATTCCGTACACTAAATGAACAGTGATATGTGCCTTAATGAACATACATGATCTAGTTTACAAGAGAAATAAGTTTCTGAATTCCATACAAGTGAATTCATGTACGTTTTATACTACAAAATATTGCTTTATGCAAAAACGAGAGCGTTGCGTCAAAAATATTAGTAAACTCACCGGTAAGACACACTGTGTCAACGGAACTGCAGAAAGCAGTCAGACAATAAAATTGGAGCCTAGGTGTAGGTCCAATAACAAGAATACATTAAAACCCAAGAGTACATACAAGGGTTTACTATATATGCTATATGAAAGCAAAAATAAGCACTAAAAAGCACCCGAAACACACTTTAAGAGCAGAACTAATTGCGACAAAACTGCGAAACGAACGTTGATGGCCGCCCGGATAATATTTAATCCCACAAATATTCTGTTATGATTAAAATTTTATTTTAATCAGGTTCGTGTTGAAAAATAAATTAAAACGCTTAAAAACGTTATTTTTTCAAGTTTAAGCACGTATCGTGTGTTACTACGCGACACAGTGCTTACACTGCAAAACGCAGACAACGCAGAAAACCTAGGAATATTCCAGGAATATGCTAGGAATATGCTAGGAATATTCCAAGAATATGCTAGGAATATGCTAAGAATATTCCAGGAATATGCTAGGAATATGCTAGGAATATTCCAAAGAATATGCTAGGAATATTCCAAAGAATATGCTAGGAATATGCTAGGAATATTCCAGGAATATGCCAGGAATATGCCAGGAATATGCTAGGAATATTCCAAGAATATGCCAGGAATATGCTAGGAATATTCCAGGAATATGCCAGGAATATGCCATATGGAATGTCTATAAATACCTTGAGATGGCACACTAAACAATTCACCACCCAACACCACAAAACTACTCTCTCCTCTCCCTCAAAAACTTTCGGCCGAACACCCCTTGATCATCCATCATATTTTTCGATTTTGTTCTTCACATTCCAACATCATACAAGTGTCAAGTGTCACGCATAAGAAGGCTTGGTGCACTCGGAGCTCGAAGGACCTCTTTCTCTAGCTTTTATCCACCACATTCGCGTCTAGATACTTCCCTAGCCTCGAGCTAGTGGTATGTTGCTTAAAACACATTCTTGAGCTATTTTGAAGTGGTTAATGTGATGTGTAATGATTAAAACTCGAAATCTTACAAAATGGTGCATTAAAGTCTACTAAAAACATGAAAAATGATGGTTAAAAGCTCACTAGTTGTGTAAATGTTGTAGTAATTGAAATTTGTGATTATTTAGGCCCGATCTACGTTGTGGTAGCTCGGATCATCATTTAACCCTGTTTGGTTAAGATCATGGATCTTGACATAAGCTTGTTTGAAATGGTGCAAGGGTTAAAAGGTGAAACTCTACCACACAAGAAACATGAACTTGTGTAAAAGTATTTTTACTTATGAGATAGTGTCTAAAACTAGCCGATCTATGTGTCCACAAGTGGTATTTTCAAAAGACCAAGCGTCAAAAGAAATCACATGTTCTAATCCGGATCTTACACAAACAAAAGTGATTTTTTGTGATCAAACAAGTGTGCGAACACTAGTGTAACAAAAGTTTTAACAAAGAAATAATTTTCGTAAAAACCGACTAGAAGTTGTGGAACTTCATATTCTTTAAAAATAAAGTTTTTTTTAAGAAATTAAACTTATTTTTAAAGATAACAAGACTTACTAAATGTGCTAGTAAATTACTACACATTTTTGTAAATATGCAAGTTCATGAAATGGGGAAAATTAGTGATTGTTGTTGATGATTATTGTTGATAATTGTTGTTGATGATTATTGTTGATAATTGTTGTTGATGATTATTGTTGATAATTGTTGTTGATGATTGTTGACGATTTAAAAGAAAATAAACACATGTTTTGAAAACATGGGAAACCTCCATTTTTAGGGGAAACTCTGTCAAAATTTTTATAAATTTTGACACTTAGAAAAATATAAGTTTTTGAAGAACTTATTCCCTAAAAATGTATTTAAAGGTATTACCAAGGTTTCCCTAATTTTTGGTGATAAGAAATGAGGATTTCTTCAAAAATAAAAGTGGATATAAATATGTATATTTTTGAGAGAAAAATATATATTATTTTATCACCAACTTTTGTGCTAAGTGTATATAGTATGTGCTATACGTGCTAGCGTATTGAGACGTAAAGATACACTAAATACTCATGAGGAGTATAAACCTGAAAATACACATACAACATGCTTAGACACATACAAGAGGATATATTTATGAAAATATATTACTTGGACAAAATACATAATTCGGGTGCAAAATACAAGATACGTATATTTATTTTTGAGAAAATGATATAAGACAAATAGTTAAAAATATAAATATTTTTAACACAAGAACACAAATACAAAAGATAGTGACTTGCACTTGTGCGATACAAGTCTAGTGACTAACGTTAATAAAACGCGTTTAGGTCACGACGCTAGATAAGCAACTCCGGTGAAGTTTACGACGCAGGAACGCAAAGTTGTGAGTTCATGCTCCCCCTTTTCTTTAACTGTTTTTGGTTTTATAACTCTCGGGGGTGAAATACATGTTACAAATATTATAATTTTTTTACAAGTAGTAAAAATACAAGAAGCACTCTTGGTGAGAACGAGTACTCAGGTGACAGGATGGATCTTGGGCGCAAGTGTTGTAACTAGAAGTAGACTACAAGTTTAGATGTCATCCACTTTTGTCGAATTGTAACCTAGATGAAGGTTGTGTTTTAAAACTTAAATGACAAGTGTTTGTGATCCTCAAAATTTTCCGAATGGATGAACATCGTTTTAAATCATGTAGTTGTTTATTATGATCGAATGCAATGATAACAAGCTAGTCACACATCATACGCTTCCGCAAAAGACAGGGTGTGACAGGTACAAATTGAAGTAACAACAAGCTTTCACTCCCCTACCTCTTGCAACTCTCGCAAGTTAAGATTAAGACACTTAATGCTCCCACTATCCTTTTAGATCTCTAGGAATGCTACAAGATAAATTTCAATGATTTACGTGCTGTGGGAACCTGTCATATATGTCAGACTTGATTTCCTTAATGTCCAGATGTTATAAAATTTTGAGGGACATATTTAGAAGGAATCATAATATATATGAATTAATTTATTTAATACCTTTATTCATATAAGACATATTAAATACAAGTAAATATTATGATAAATGAATTATGTCTGAATATTGCATTTTGGGATAAGTTACAATGAAATATAACTTCTAATGGAACTTAATTTATTCCCTTAGCCATTTAAATATTAAGGCTTATAACACATGCTCATAAGTCACTAAGAATGAGATTTGATAATATTTCATCCTTCATTAACCTAGTCATGATTTCTCATGAAATTTGGTCTTAATGGATGGAATTTGTAAGTCTCATTTTTCTTTTGTTAAATTTTCATTTTCATGATAACAAAAGGTTGTGAAAAAGTGTAGCATCATCTAGTGCTATCTTATAAGGTTTCTATCCAGATTGAGATGACAAATAATATGAGAGTTTAAGGTAAGAGTGACTTTGTTTTAACCATGCAAACCTCACAACTGTCATAATGTAGCTTTCATATTGATACTAAATTCTGAATAATCTACAGAATATATAAGGTATCATAAAGCCTAATTATAAAACAGTTTATTATGGTTCTTATAGTCTTAACATAAAATTTTGCCACTAACTCTCATATTAATTATTTGTTGATTTCTGGTAAGGAAACACAAAGAACTAGAGTCAACTCGTCATGTGTTGATGGGAATATCATCATTAGCAGACTTAAATATCATAAATTTCTGACTACTTATCTTAGCCAGCTGTTCCATTGAATAATGGATAGTCTCAATGCTCATGTCTGGTTTAATGACACAAATTTGCAGCGAGACTTTCCTTTTGAAGAAACTTATAGCTGGAAATAGTACTTGTACACTATCGCTGAATCTTAAAAGTATCCTCCTTTAAGGTTTAGTGGCGGTGCGATGAACAACATCTAATTTTCCAGTTTCATGCATTCCTTTTCCTGTACATATGCTGCTAATCAACACACTCGTTTTCCTTTGGTACTCTTGAGTGGCATAGTTGATTCTAAAGGCAACTTATGGTATTGGTGGAAAAGTTATATGTAATGCACCGGAAAAGTGTACTGATTTCCATGTCTAAACCTTTAAATTATGGGTCATGGTATTGTACACCATGATGTACTCGCATATGCCACTAACTTTATAGTAAGAATCTAGAGTAATGCATGTATCTTAGGAGTTATTTTGATTCTTCCAAAAAAACAAATTAGTCTTCGGAAATTTAGAATCTAGAATAGCTCACATGATAGCAATAATTAAGTTAGTTCTTGATTATCATAAGAGATATAATGGTTGACTTATCCCACTAGTCATACTCTAGTTGTCTTCTAGAAAACTTTTATCAGAAAAGAGCAGTAGGATTATCATATCTTAAGAAATAATCAACAAAATAACAAGAGCAAATTTTGTAGAAACTCTTTAGTAAGCAAAACATTTTAGGTTTTGAAATTAGAGTGGATGAAATAGATGAGATACAAACCTAAGAAGAAGCTTGGAGTGATTTACATTATGGGGTAATCAAGTAAGGCATACACAAATTATTATATTGAAGATATAGTCTACTATAACACCAAAATAACAGACTAATTTAAGATTCTACCTGAATTTTGGCTTCGCTTTGGCTTTGACCAAAATTCAGACATTATGAACGTACATAAATAACAAATTGTCTTGATGTTCTATAATAAATCTGGCTTCGCTTTGGCTTTGACCAAAATTTATGCATTATGAACATACATAATAGACTGACTTATTGTTCTACATGAAATTTGGCTTCGCTTTGGCTTTGACCAAATTTCATGTATTATGAACATAAATAAATAAAACCAACTTAATGTTCTGCCTGAATTTTGGCTTCGCTTTGGCTTTGACCGAAATTCACGCATTATGAACGATATAAAATAATAAACCTCGGCTTAATGTTCTACCTAAATTTTGGCTTCGTTTTGGCTTTGACCAAAATTCAGCATTATGAACGATATAAATAATAGACCGTCTTTAGTGTTCTACATGAACTCTGGCTTCGCTTTGACTTTGACCAAAATTCACATATTATGAACACGCATAAATATAGACTGTCTCAATGTTCTACATGAACTCTAGCTTCTCTTTGGCTTTGACCAAAATTCATGTATCATGATGAACATACATACACAATAAGGTAAAACACATAAATATAACATAATACCTTTGGGCCAGAAATGAAATATTTATGTAAATTAGGCTAATAATTCATTATGTATGTCATTAAACAATTAGTTGTTGGGTTCATTATCCAATAATACACATAATAACATAAAATGACATAAATTAAAGTTGGGCCATTCGCAAGTTATGGTCATACGAAACCAAATAAAATAAGGCTTCCAAAAGTTAACATAAGGCATGCGAATTCGTATAAACGTTATGCGAAAATTTATGCAGAAATAATTTATACAAAATATCACATGCGAAAGCTTAATATATAATTTTTGTGGATCATACAAAAAAATCAATTAATTAATTTCATAAATTAAATGAGCCATGCGAAATTGAAGATAGGATTCACACCAACAAATATATACAATTTAGTTTTGATAGCCATCGACATAAGGCAAGACACTAAATTTTAAATATAATGACTGATCAATTAACCGTATATAAAACACATCATAGCAATCTAAACCCATCAATTAAGGTTCAACACACATAGTTCATCTATATGAACTAAAATTGCCAATAATCATAACCATGAATGAAGACAGATATATATTAGTATTTAATAATTCATAAGAAAAATCATTCCAATCAATTAATTATGTGAGAATTAATAGAATTGATTCATGCATTCAATTCATGAAATGCAACTAAAACGTTGCTTAGACTAAAATTATTTATGTGAGAATTAATAGAATTGATTCATGCATTTATAAAATTAATATACCATAAATATAAATTAATATACCATTAATTCACTAATTAATCACATTGAATAAAGAATTGCAATAGAGTATTGTGAAACCCAATAGACAAAACACAATTAAAAATATGTCACTAATTAAAATCACCATCAATTGCAATTCAAGATGATGTAAATATAGTTAAAATGACAATTCTTTGTTTTGGATTGTATGCCATATATTTTCGGTTATTAAGAGTGTCAGAATGAATCATTTGAAAATGAATATATTTTACTTCCATAAGAAAGCCATTACATCATGATTGCCAGTTATTTGAATTGTTCAAAAGAGCTCGTGATATTGTTAACAAATTGACTTACATGAATTAACTTCTAAATCAACTTGCAGGTCAGAAGATCACGAAACATAAAACATGGCAACAAATCGATTTATATGATCAACCTGATATAATCAACATTGCTCTGATACCACATGTTGATTATATCTATAAACATGGATCAAAATATAAAACCTAATCATGTTTATTCAATCATGAATATGATATTAGACATCAAATCAGTAAAACTTACTTGTTGGAACAGAGATATGAGATAAGAATGTTGAATCCACTATTCCCGTTATGGTACCTTGTGTTGATGGATCACATTAGAGAGAATTGATCATGGTGTTCTTAAGGAGTTTTTCATACCTTTTTTTATCAATACCAATGATCAATATATAATGATCATAAGTGATGGTAGGTTATGAAAAACTCTATACATTCTCTTATTAAAAGGTACCTAAAGGGAAATCTTAATTGTCCCCTTAAACTATTTAATATTTACAATTACTACCATCAAGTAATTGTAGGAGACTAGTTATGTCATATTGGTAACATTATTCAAATGATCTGTTAGGCCACATTAATGGGTAATTTCTAACAAATCAGTGTTAAGAAATCAACAAGGGTGTGAATTTCATCCATGAAGAAGACAAGTTACTTGTCTCCACATGGCTTAATCATAGCCTTGATGCCATTCAAGGAACATAAATATTCTCAATTCTAGGAAAAAATCTTTTGAGTACTTTTAGCAACATAAAGAAACCATAACCGAGCGATCGATCAAGTCCTTATCAAATCGATGGTCTTGTATTCAAAAGGTCACAAATAGATTTGTTCATGCCTAGCTCAAGTTGAACGATTAAATCAAAGCAACATGACTGGTTGAGCAGGATAAGGTAAAATAATACACACTCAACTTGTTATAATAGTATTTTAATACTTTATTTTGTTCTTCTAACATGTATTTAATTTATTTAAATACAAGTTTGATAAGTGAAGATTATGTACGAATTAGAAGAAAATTGCAAATTCCTATTCGAGCATTGTTGGAACCTATTAAAGGACCAACCTAACTGAATAGTTTTACTTATTCTTTTTTATTTCCATCTTTAACAGAGCCCTTGTATGTACATCGACAAACATGCTATCTATGTGTCAGCAGTTTTTATTGTTGGATATGATGATATAATTAGTATTCTAAAGTAAGCTGACTTGATTAACCTAAAAATAATAATTAGTAGTATAACTTTTATGAAATAAGTTATTAGAATCAATTTTAGTAGAAAAAAAAATATAATAAGACAAAATAGATAGTAGTAAAAACTGCAAATGGAAGAAAGAGAAGAAATTATAATAAGAGAAAAGTGCCTGGATAGTCCTTGTGGTTTGTCCATTTTCACCTTTAGTCACTAACTTTCTATTACAGCTATAGTCCCCAACTTTTTCAATTTTATTCCTGGATAGTCATTGACGTGGATGGGGGTTAGTTTTTGGTGTTAAGTAGATGTGAAATTAATTAAATGCCCTTACTTAAAAAATTAAAACATTAATTAAAAAGTGATGTCCACCCAAATCCTTTGACTTTTCAATGCTACCCCTATTTTTCTTTTTCTTCTTTACCCCTGCTTCTTCTTTCTTTCTTTACAACCTACCTGCAACTACAAAGTCAATGAAGTTACAACTCCAAAGTCCCAAAAAATGTCTTACGCTCAAATAACTCAATGAAGTTACAACTCTAAAGTCCCAAAAATGTCTTTCATGGCCAATCTGCAGATAATATAACATATCCAAACAGTAAGTAACAAATTTGAGCTAATTTATATTTCAAACAATAGTATAGATCATACCAGAGTGAAATCTTTAAGTAGCGGGCAATTGGAGATAAATCGTAGAAAAACCTCAATTTCAGCTATCTGTGCTTGTTGTAGTGCTCTCGATCACATTCATGATCTCGGTCACGGCCACGCTCCCTTACCAGAGACGACTCATATGTCGAGGGTCTCCTCTTGAAATGCTTGTTATCATCACTAGATTCATAATCTACGCTGGCGGCAGCAGCCGCAGTGTTTCTGATCACCGCCACTGGTTGCAGTTGCCTCTGCTGCCGCAACTGGTTTATGCTATGGGGGATCTTGTAGTTGTTACGAAGGTATCCTGGGAAGTGACCGGATTTGGACTGTCACACCCCAACCGATGCCGGAAACATCGGGGCGCGACACTGAGCGAAACAGATTGTCCAGAAGTTTCCATAACAACTATAATTACCAATTATTTAAAGCATTACGTCCCATACCATGACATAACAGATAACATATTTATTACAGACAAAATCTAGTCAAATTGTTCTGTTCCGACAACTCAGATTTCAAGTATAGACAATTATTTATTCATTTCTAGACCTTTCATAGCCTCAATTTCACAGCAAGCCAAGCATATAAACATCCTAAGCACCTGTCACATACATTAAAATAAAAGTCAATACACATAGTGTAAAGGTGAGCATACAAGTTTAATAGATATAATAGAGTTCGAAATCGTTACGCATAACCAGCACGTACACAATGTAAAATGAGGCATGTTAGTTATCAACATGAACCTATCGATACCAATGAATGCGGGTTGATTGCCCAAGGCAGTTCGTAATACACACTCACCACTATGAGCCATGTAACAAATTGTCCTTAACAACCCCTGAGTGAACAGGTGCTAAGTCCAAACTATAGTACTATCGTTGCTAAGGCAGGTACACAGCATTCCATGTTTAAACATAACAAACAAGCATTCATTAAGTCACGTATAACATGCGGTAACGGTTAGCGTTAAAGTATTGCGCAGTGTGTTCGATGTGATTTAGAATAAGTAACGTATGTAACACCCAAAAGTGCGTAAAGCAAAAAGGGATCGAGTATACTCACAGCGATTGATGGATTGAAGGGAGCGCTAGAGAGTAAGGTTGGCCTGATCAGAACGATAGCATAAACGATAAGCAGCGCGTAAAATGGTACAAAGTGTCAGTGGATCGGACAGCAATCCGATCGGGTGGCCGGTTGATCAGATGACAATCTGTTCGGGTGGTCGCCCGATCGGGTGGCCACTCGATTAGATTGTCACCTCGTTTAGAATGGATGTGTTTGTGTATGATGGCTTGTCTTTTGAAGTTTTCGTTGTAGCATTTTGAAAACAGAGAAGTATCTCTACCTTTCTGGTAGGTCGATCGAACGGCTGCTCGATCGAACAGCGATCCGATTGGCGAGGCTTCTCAGGTTGAGAACAAGTTCTCCGCAGGACGGTCACTCGATCGGATAGCAATCCGATCGGGTGGCAATCTGTATGCATTTGTGTGACAACTCGTATTTCAGAACCTGTTTTGTGTTTAATGTAACGTGTATGAACTCTATGTGACTAATTTATGTGTTGGTTTTAATGAATGAATGTTACATGTTTTGTGTATGTGTGTAATGTATGTATATGATGTAATCGTACAACATTAATCCGATCGCACAAGCGATTGGGCTTTGGTTTCACATAACTCTCGGCCCACTCCTCTTGAATTCGAAACCAATGGGCAGCCTATGATGGGTTCGGCCACCCACCTATTTAAACCAAGACATAACCTGTGACATCTGTGCCTCCAAGACCATCGAACAAATACCAAATCAATGAAATATTGTATTTCATACTTGGAATTTGTATAAATATGTGTATCGTTTACACATATCAATTCTCGTTCGATTTCAAGCTCTAAATCGCTTTCTGGAAGGTTATACGCGATCTGATGCGTAAATATAACCAGTTTAATGCAACAAACACTCCGGAATAGTGACATAGGCTTAACATACCTTAAATAACCTTTACATAACTTAGAAATAAGTTTTGGATGGTTTGGTATGTCGAAAACAAGTTTGTTCAATCGCAGGGACTATTTGTGTCAAACTGCGAAACTATACCGATTCGTATGGTGTCGAACAGTCCAGAACTTGATCATAAGTTAAACATACCATATATAACCTAATCATAGCTTAGAAACAAGCTTTGAGTGGTTCGGTGTGCGAAAACATGCTTATATGATCTTTCAGGGACTAAAAGTGTCAAAAACGACGTAAGTTTGCATTTTCGCGCATATCTTACGTTCTGGACACATCTGGACATCCAAAATTTTTGTACACACTAAAATATTTTTATTTTAGTGATCGCCATGCAAAAATTCCATTCGTCGCTTAATTTGGATCGATTTTGCGTTCGTTACGACTTCCGTCGTAATTAACCGAACAACGCGATCGTACGACCAAACGAACCGACATCCGAGATATTTTTGAGCATGTTTTGAGTCCCCTATGCTTTAACTTCATTTTAGAGCCTTGAAATGCGGATAACGGGGTTTAAACGCATCGAAAAAGGCTTTAAACACGTGCAGGGACCATTTCTGCCATTTTTGAAACTTTGCTGAATCAGACACATGGTAGCGTAGCGCGAGCACCTCCTGCCTATACCGTCGCGCTACGCGAGCATCACGTCTGGGCAGAAAGTGTGTTTTCAGCAACAGTTTGTAAATTCAGGTGCCAATCTTGTAATTTCTTTGTGTGGTAACCAAGTTACCACCTCTCCAAGGCTTTGCACCTGCATCAAACAAGTGTATGGATGAGATTATTGCTTGGAGGCTACACAATACATGTGTAGTGATCTTGTTGAGTTGCATCAACTATAAATAGCAAGGCCCTCCATTGTTTCATTTGCTCATTCCTCTCATTTCTCATCTCTTATCTGATTTGGGAGCTTTCTAATCTGCTTGGAACTTTATTCTTTGTAGAAAAGATAGCTAGGACCCTTTGTAAGTCTTCTTTCATGCTTGTTCTTTATGTTTAAGCAGAAAGTCAAACAGTTTGAACAATAGTTTGACTTTCGGTTTTGACCATCAATTGGTCAAGTCAAAGTTCAATTGAACTTTGAAACGTGATTGTAATCACGATAGTTATAATCCTTCGTGATTATAGCCGCTGATTACCATGTTAGCTAGTTCTAGTGTCGAGTCAAAGTTTCGGTCAAAATGCGTTTTAGCACGCATTTTGCAACGGAACTACTTTAGGGTATCAAAACACTTTGTTTTGATACCAAATCAGTAGGTTAGACATGTTTTGACATGTCTAACTCGACACTATTAGTTTGTGCTTGTTTAGGGTCGTAAGATAAGCGGACTAAACAACCGCTTATACTTCCGAACCCGACCCGTTTGGTCGATCTTTGGATCCGACCAAGCTTAGTTAGTGATCATAATTGCATAAGGGATAACCACTGAGGTTATACCTTATGATCACGTAGGATCGGTTAGTCATTTGCTAGTTAGCTTGTATGCCCATAGGAAATGACCAAAATGCCCTTTTGAAGCTAAAATCCGTAATTTGACTATGTGAACATATTTTTGACTTGTAATCTGATTTAGTAACATGTTTAGGGATAATTGGGCATGTAAGACTTGGCATAGCACATAGATTACCGTCCGAACATAGTTATACGCTAACGACGCCTTATAGTAGCTTATGTTACCATAATGTGTCGAAACGGGTCAAAAGCACTTAGGTAGACTTCCAAATCAGAATGTTGGGACTATTAAATCATACCATATGAGTTTAAATACTCATTTGATTTATAGAACCTCATTCTATCCTATCTCCCGATTTAGGTGTCGATTTATTTATCTAGCAATCCGATACTAGGTACCACTTGATTCCTTGATTGCCCGTGCATCGATAGTTCACAAAATCAAGGATACCCTACAATCTCAAGTGAGTACATAGTTCCCCTATTTTACTATTTTCAATTGTTTTGGGGTGAATCATATGTACAAAACGATTTTCAAGGTTTAAACGATGATTTCAAAAACGATTAAGATGGTTTATACAAAACTAATAACGATTTCAATAAGGTGAACAAGACTTGTTGGTTGTAATTACATAACGAATGACATTCATTAGCTCTGATCAAGCCGACCAGTATTAGGTTATGGTACCATAGGATCTGACAAATCCCGTTATCAGACTACACCCATGGTTATGTGTGGGGGTTATGTAGGTAACGACCGAACCTGATGATTGTTAACTTACCCTTTGGTGGTTTGTTAATACGAAACGAGAAACGAGTTAAACGAGTCACGAAGGTTTGAATGTTGTTAACGAGACGACCAAAAGTATTTTTCACTATTAAAACGAATACGATTTTGGGTCGAGTTAAACGATTTGAAACGAGATACACGATTTGAAACGAGATAAACGAATTAAACGATTGGCTTTGGGTAGTGATTAGATAATGGAACGGGTGTAGTATGCTAGAATCATGGTAGATACGCCGCTGGTACTTCTTATATATAAGTGATTCTATCATATTACATTGCGTGTCATTATTTAGTTCACTTAGGAAAACGATTTGAAACGATATCACACAACGAGGTTTTCGAAACGATATAAACCATACGAGTTTTATTAACGAGCTTTTACGAGATGTTTCCAAATTATTTTACTAAAACAATTGTTTTTGGGTTAAGACTCATGGCTACGAGATTTTATAAACTATAACCAATTTGATTTGAGTTGGTTAAACTATGTTGCAATACACTTTTCAAAACGAGGTTTGTATTTTGACTCTTGTAGTCTAACGAGGTATTGCAGCATACAAACAAGCCATGAACCCGATACTCCCACAAAACCTATGTACTCGCCAGCAATTTCTTTGCTGACTTTACTTTTTTTACATATGTTTCAGGTGATATTGCTTGATGTTGCTTGCTAGGAAGTTTGTGTCACATAGGACCTGGACGAGGCCTTAGTGACTTAAAAACAGTCATAACAATATGTAGTTTGTTTGTTTTGATTTAAAGACAATGTACATTACATAATAATTCAATAAAACAAAACATTTGGTTACCATGGTTATGAAACAATAATTATGTTACAACACTCCCCGACGTTTTCGCCACGATTTGTTGTTTTAACGTGGTCGGGGTGTGACAGAAGAGTTGGTATCAGAGCCAATGGTTATAGGGAATTAGGTTATTAGTAATGCTTTGACCTAGACTATAACTTTAGGACCCTAACACAAGTTTACTTGTGTTTAGATTTTAAAACAATACCGTCACCTATCCTTAGGTGATAACCACAACGAGAACACAATAACGAATCCGCTTCGAAAATTAATCATCTATCCTTAGATGATTGATTACTAGGTTTTGAACCTTCTATTATAAGGTTTTGAACCCTTCCAGTCTGATTCATCTTTGGCTTTGTGCCTTTCGAGTTTTCAAAATCTCGTCAAAGTTTGAGTCTAAATAATGTGAACACGTGCAAACTGGAAGAGTGAATGCCTGTACCCTGAGTTTTCTGTCTAAGGCTAGAGTGTTCGTACAAATCCGCATTATCGGACCAGTCACTCTTACCTGGGAACTCTTGGGGTGAGTGTTCACTTATAGGCGAGCATGTCTTCGCGATACATTATTTTGACCTATTTACTTTGATTTGTCACTGCGTGTCGTTTGTTTGTTCAAGGTAACGAACAAATGATCGCCTTCCTTGTGTGGTGTCGATATTTTCAATACCTCTTTTGTTCCTCAAATTGTCAACTTCACGCGTTTCCCATGTTTCCTTTTTAGACAATGCCTCCAAGACGCAATATTCAAACCGATGCTCGAACTTATACTGCTGAGGAACTCGCAGCCCTTGTCTCTCAACAAATGGCTGCTGTGCTTCCAGGCATTGTGACCCAAATCCACGAGCTATACAATAACAATAATAACAACAACAATGCACCGTGTAATTTCAAGAATTTCAATTCTGCGAAGCCGCTTAAGTTTTCTGGGTCACAAGGAGCAACCACACTCCTGCAATGGTTTGAGAGTATCGAGAGCACATTCAGACATGTGCAGTGTCCGAATGCGCGCAAAGTTGAGTTTGCTTTAAGCGTATTTGAGAAGCGAGCTCTTACATGGTGGAACGGAGTAATGCGTGATAGGGCTGCTGAAGTGGCACTAGCACAAACTTGGGAAGAGCTCCGAGCTCTCATGATGAGAGAGGTCTGTCCCCGACACGAGATTCGAGTGTTGGAACGAGAATTTGACGATTTGAAACAAGTCGGGGGAGAACACCGTGCTTATACGGATCGATTTGAGGAGCTTAGTTTGTTGTATCCCACGATGGTTACCCCGTTGGATAAGGCAATTGAGAGGTATATCGATGGTTTACCCGACTCCATTCAGGACATCCTGACTGGCGTTAATCCTACTACCGTTCGTCAAGCGATCGAGTTGTTTGCTACCCTGACTGAATCTCAAGTCAGGAAGGGTAAACTCACCCGCAAGGGTGATAAAAAGAAGTCAACCGATTCTGAAAAGGGTAAGGGTGAAAAGCAGGATGAGGCATCAAAGAAATCAAGGAAGCGCAAGGCTTCCCAAAACTTTGCTGTCACCAATCAAACTGCTCAGAACCCTCAGAACCCACCAACTCAACCTCCTGCAAAGAAAGCATATGCTGGTACCGCACCTCACTGCACTCGATGTAATGGTCACCATGTTGCCCAACAGGCCTGTAAACAGTGTGCTACGTGTGGTAGGCTTGGGCATTTGGCCAATACTTGTCGTTTGGGTCAAAATCAGGCTGCCCAGGTTCCAACACAAGCTCAAGGGAACGCTGCGAGATTCCCACCTGGTTCATGTTTCAATTGCGGAGAAATGGGTCATTTTCGCAACAATTGCCCGAGATTGGTAAATGCAAATGCGAATGTTAATCCAAATCCGAACGCGAACGTGAATGTAAATCCCGCTCGTGGACGAGTGTTTAACATCAACGAGGCGATCGATGATGCAGCTTTAAACAATTAGTATTTTGTATTTCTTCTGGTTGTTATCTTTTAAACATTTAACAGACAATGCGGTTGTTATATAAATAAAATTTGTGGTTTTATTTTAAACTACTGCAATTGCATGAATGTTTGAAGCAACCTTGTAATGTCAACACAAAGACAAACTGCTCGTGTGGTTCTGTCAATCCCATGATCACTTGTGATCTCCCTAGAACCTTAAACGCTCATTTCTTGTAAAAACCCATTGTTATTTGAGAAAAGGATTCATCTGTCCGAGCTTTTTCACCTTGGGGAGCTCCTGCCCTCTTTGTGAAAAGGAAAGATGGATCTTTTTGTATGTGTATCTATTATCGTAAGCTTGATAAGCTTACCATCAAGAACCGAATTCCTATTAAGATCTTCCTATCTTCATGGTTAGACTCTTGGAAATATTTAAAGTGCCAAATGAAATCCACGGATTGGATTCCTGGCGTACTTTAAATATCCTGGTCCAAAGATAACAAATTAAAGGTCGAATTAATCAATTATGCGATTTTGTGATTATGTGTTTATGTGTTCTCCTTTGTGTTTTGTGCGATCCGATTTGTTTTCAAAATCCTCATAGAATCTCCCATATCTTCATATGATGGATTCATAGTAGGATATTCAAAGGTACTACCTTAAATCCTTAATGGGCTTCTACGTGGTAGTTAAGACCCTTGGATTATATAAGTGCCATTTCATATTTCGAAAAAGACCCCTTGAGTGGTCTAGTTAAAGATTGATTCAACATCTGGTCAGGAATGACATGTGATATAGCTGGAAAGACTTCTAGGTAGTCTGTTCTAAAAGATCATTTATTGATCTACAGGACTCAATGATGGTCTAGTCACGCTCATCACAGGTTCGTTCATTTGGTTCTTCCCTACACATTATCAAATACACTGTGTGGACTATGCAAGGAATTACGTAATTATGGACGCGTACATAATTATGAAATTCAGTGCACGGAAACCACAGTAAGATTTATCATGTGTAAGAACTGATAGTGGCAACAATGACGGAATGTGAATGATGTAATGGAGGTACGGTGGACGCACCAATGACACTTCATATACTTGTATATAAGTGTCCCTCTTACACTGCAAGCATAATGTAATTAAAGTTACTAGAAGTTCAGAACCCAACCAGTATTGTCTTATCTTTCCGACTTCATGTTTCGAGCTCTCACAAGTTTCCTCTGATTAAATTTCGGGACGAAATTTCCTGAAGTAGGGGAGACTGTGACATCTGTGCCTCCAAGACCATCGAACAAATACCAAATCAATGAAATATTGTATTTCATACTTGGAATTTGTATAAATATGTGTATCGTTTACACATATCAATTCTCGTTCGATTTCAAGCTCTAAATCGCTTTCTGGAAGGTTATACGCGATCTGATGCGTAAATATAACCAGTTTAATGCAACAAACACTCCGGAATAGTGACATAGGCTTAACATACCTTAAATAACCTTTACATAACTTAGAAATAAGTTTTGGATGGTTTGGTATGTCGAAAACAAGTTTGTTCAATCGCAGGGACTATTTGTGTCAAACTGCGAAACTATACCGATTCGTATGGTGTCGAACAGTCTAGAACTTGATCATAAGTTAAACATACCATATATAACCTAATCATAGCTTAGAAACAAGCTTTGAGTGGTTCGGTGTGCGAAAACATGCTTATATGATCTTTCAGGGACTAAAAGTGTCAAAAACGACGTAAGTTTGCATTTTCGCGCATATCTTACGTTCTGGACACATCTGGACATCCAAAATTTTTGTACACACTAAAATATTTTTATTTTAGTGATCGCCATGCAAAAATTCCATTCGTCGCTTAATTTGGACCGATTTTGCGTTCGTTACGACTTCCGTCGTAATTAACCGAACAACGCGATCGTACGACCAAACGAACCGACATCCGAGATATTTTTGAGCATGTTTTGAGTCCCCTATGCTTTAACTTCATTTTAGAGCCTTGAAATGAGGATAACGGGGTTTAAACGCATCGAAAAAGGCTTTAAACACGTGCAGGGACCATTTCTGCCATTTTTGAAACTTTGCTGAATCAGACACATGGTAGCGTAGCGCGAGCACCTCCTGCCTATACCGTCGCGCTACACGAGCATCACATCTGGGCAGAAAGTGTGTTTTCAGCAACAGTTTGTAAATTCAGGGGCCAATCTTGCAATTTCTTTGTGTGGTAACCAAGTTACCACCTCTCCAAGGCTTTGCACCTGCATCAAACAAGTGTATGGATGAGATTATTGCTTGGAGGCTACACAATACATGTGTAGTGATCTTGTTGAGTTGCATCAACTATAAATAGCAAGGCCCTCCATTGTTTCATTTGCTCATTCCTCTCATTTCTCATCTCTTATCTGATTTGGGAGCTTTCTAATCTGCTTGGAACTTTATTCTTTGTAGAAAAGATAGCTAGGACCCTTTGTAAGTCTTCTTTCATGCTTGTTCTTTATGTTTAAGCAGAAAGTCAAACAGTTTGACCAATAGTTTGACTTTCGGTTTTGACCATCAATTGGTCAAGTCAAAGTTCAATTGAACTTTGAAACGTGATTGTAATCACGATAGTTATAATCCTTCGTGATTATAGCCGCTGATTACCATGTTAGCTAGTTCTAGTGTCGAGTCAAAGTTTCGGTCAAAATGCGTTTTAGCACGCATTTTGCAACGGAACTACTTTAGGGTATCAAAACACTTTGTTTTGATACCAAATCAGTAGGTTAGACATGTTTTGACATGTCTAACTCGACACTATTAGTTTGTGCTTGTTTAGGGTCGTAAGATAAGCGGACTAAACAACCGCTTATACTTCCGAACCCGACCCGTTTGGTCGATCTTTGGATCCGACCAAGCTTAGTTAGTGATCATAATTGCATAAGGGATAACCACTGAGGTTATACCTTATGATCACGTAGGATCGGTTAGTCATTTGCTAGTTAGCTTGTATGCCCATAGGAAATGACCAAAATGCCCTTTTGAAGCTAAAATCCGTAATTTGACTATGTGAACATATTTTTGACTTGTAATCTGATTTAGTAACATGTTTAGGGATAATTGGGCATGTAAGACTTGGCATAGCACATAGATTACCGTCCGAACATAGTTATACGCTAACGACGCCTTATAGTAGCTTATGTTACCATAATGTGTCGAAACGGGTCAAAAGCACTTAGGTAGACTTCCAAATCAGAATGTTGGGACTATTAAATCATACCATATGAGTTCAAATACTCATTTGATTTATAGAACCTCATTCTATCCTATCTCCCGATTTCGGTGTCGATTTATTTATCTAGCAATCCGATACTAGGTACCACTTGATTCCTTGATTGCCCGTGCATCGATAGTTCACAAAATCAAGGATACCCTACAATCTCAAGTGAGTACATAGTTCCCCTATTTTACTGTTTTCAATTGTTTTGGGGTGAATCATATGTACAAAACGATTTTCAAGGTTTAAACGATGATTTCAAAAACGATTAAGATGGTTTATACAAAACTAATAACGATTTCAATAAGGTGAACAAGACTTGTTGGTTGTAATTACATAACGAATGACATTCATTAGCTCTGATCAAGCCGACCAGTATTAGGTTATGGTACCATAGGATATGACAAATCCCGTTATCAGACTACACCCATGGTTATGTGTGGGGGTTATGTAGGTAACGACCGAACCTGATGATTGTTAACTTACCCTTTGGTGGTTTGTTAATACGAAACGAGAAACGAGTTAAACGAGTCACGAAGGTTTGAATGTTGTTAACGAGACGACCAAAAGTATTTTTCACTATTAAAACGAATACGATTTTGGGTCGAGTTAAACGATTTGAAACGAGATACACGATTTGAAACGAGATAAACGAATTAAACGATTGGCTTTGGGTAGTGATTAGATAATGGAACGAGTGTAGTATGCTAGAATCATGGTAGATACGCCGCTGGTACTTCTTATATATAAGTGATTCTATCATATTACATTGCGTGTCATTATTTAGTTCACTTGGGAAAACTATTTGAAACGATATCACACAACGAGGTTTTCGAAACGATATAAACCATACGAGTTTTATTAACGAGCTTTTACGAGATGTTTCCAAATTATTTTACTAAAACAAATGTTTTTGGGTTAAGACTCATGGCTACGAGATTTTATAAACTATAACCAATTTGATTTGAGTTGGTTAAACTATGTTGCAATACACTTTTCAAAACGAGGTTTGTATTTTGACTCTTGTAGTCTAACGAGGTATTGCAGCATACAAACAAGCCATGAACCCGATACTCCCACAAAACCTATGTACTCGCCAGCAATTTCTTTGCTGACTTTACTTTTTTTACATATGTTTCAGGTGATATTGCTTGATGTTGCTTGCTAGGAAGTTTGTGTCACATAGGACCTGGACGAGGCCTTAGTGACTTAAAAACAGTCATAACAATATGTAGTTTGTTTGTTTTGATTTAAAGACAATGTACATTACATAATAATTCAATAAAACAAAACATTTGGTTACCATGGTTATGAAACAATAATTCTGTTACAACAGTCCCCGACGTTTCCGCCACAGTTTGTTGTTTTAACGTGGTCGGGGTGTGACATAACCCTTATGAGGTTTTGTTTCCTCATTGTTTGCAAAGCACCCAAAACACACCAAACCCTAAATCTCTCTAACTCTCCTTCTCAAACTCGACAGCAAACATCCCCTCTCCATCGAAGACTTTCTTGATTCGGATCACCCTTTCGTTCTACCTTATAACCGGTTAGTGTTCTTATTATTGGTAGTATGTTGAATGATGTTGTGATCGATGTGATTCTATATAATGGTTTAGGGATGCTCGTGATTGATTGTAATGAGATTTAGTGTTCGTTTATCGGCTCATATGTGTAGTATGATTAGATCATGATAGGGTTGATAATTGTATGGTGTTAAGATGATCTAGAACCGAATGTATGTAAATCGGCTGTGATGTGTTGAACCCGGATGAATCGTATAGATAGGTTGTATGTGTTAATCCTAGTGTTTAATCCGATTGAATGTTATGATAGGTTGTTGTCATAATTGGATGTCAATTAGGGTTTATATGAATTAAATGATGATTGCTTGATTTGATCGAGATATGCATGATTTGAAACTGTTAGTTTTGTTGATTGATAAATTGCATAAATGGAAACCATGTAACTAATTGCCATAATTTCGGGATAATGAAAACTGATCGCACAAGTCCCTTAATCGCACAAGAGCTGAACGTACAAGCTCTTGAATCGCACAAGGGACTGATCGTACAAGACAGTCGCACAAGTTAAGGCACAACTAGTTAGAACACAGTGTACAACACAGCATTGCATGATCGCACAAGACTTGTGGATCGCACAAGACAGTGCCGATCGCTTCAGCCTTGGGCCACACACAGTAGTTAGACTTACTGTATGTATTGGGCCGAATGGCCCAACCCAGTCACACAACTTAACTGGATCGCACAAGTCCGTCCGGAGCACACAAGACCAAAGTTTGTTATTAGTTGGGCCGTGTTTATATGTTTGGGCTTTTTGATTGTTGGGCTGGGCACACTCTAGATCGCACAACATGTTGTGGATCGCACAAGGTTGTGCTGATCGCACAACATGTTGGGCCGGGGTAGTTGTTCGGGTTTCAATTGCTCCAATCGCACAAGATGTTATTAGGCCTGCATACTTCAGCACAATACATCCTGATCGCACAACCATGGGTTTTATGTGATTAACTTATCTGTTTAGTGTCACACCCCGACCACGTAAAACAACAAAACGTGGCGGAAACGTCGGGGAGTGTTGTAACAGAATCATTGTTTCACAACACATGGAAAATTTAAATGTTGTTTTATTGATTAAAAGAGTTACAATGTCTTAACAAACAAAGAAGTAAAACAAAATTTAACTAGTCTTGCATCTTTTATTGTAATAAGGCCTCGTCCAATCCTATGTGAGCATGCATCAATATCATCATCAAATATCATCAACTATTGTACCTGAAACACATGTGAAAATACATCAGCAAAAAAATGCCGGCGAGTACATAGGTTTTGTGAAAATAGGATTCATGACTTAGGTTTAAGAAAAAAATGTTTAATGAAAACTTGTCATGAATCCAGTTTAAGTGTTTGCTTTTATAAAACGTTTGAAAAACGATAATAAGGTAGATGATATGTAAAAGAGTAATGTAAGGTTAAATGAATAACCAAGTAAAAATGAGTTTGTATAAAATAAGTTGTTTGTAAAACAAAGTCTGGTGAAAAATATGTTATATGTCTAAACTGAAATGATTTATACAACGCTGCGATATGTAATATCATACAAACACTTATATATAGGAAGTACCAGCGGCGTATCCACCATGCTTGTATCATATTACACACGCCTCGTTACTTAATCACCTTACCCAAACAAGCCACCAAAGTAAAATGTCTATGTCAAATGTCAATCATGTCATGTGTAAACAAAATGTCACGTATGGCAAGTGAAATATGTATGAACTAAACCATAGGTAAAAAAGCACAAAACAATGTATTGAAGTAAAACATGGTTTAAATCAATGTTATGTTTTGTGGAAATGCATGCTACACTGAATACAAACATTTATGCGGTATTGTGAAAGTGCATACATCCAAGCCTTGCGACTGTGGTGATAAACCTTTAAACAAATTAAAGGCCCAAAAACACAGCATTGCATGATCGCACAAGACTTGTAGATCGCACAAGACAGTGCCGATCGCTCCAGCCTTGGGCCACACACAGTAGTTAGACTTACTGTATGTATTGGGCCGAATGGCCCAACCCAGTCACACAACTTAACTGGATCGCACAAGTCCGTCCGGAGCACACAAGACCAAAGTTTGTTATTAGTTGGGCCGTGTTTATATGTTTGGGCTTTTTGATTGTTGGGCTGGGCACACTCTAGATCGCACAACATGTTGTGGATCGCACAAGGTTGTGCTGATCGCACAACATGTTGGGCCGGGGTAGTTGTTCGGGTTTCAATTGCTCCAATCGCACAAGATGTTATTAGGCCTGTATACTTCAGCACAATACATCCTGATCGCACAACCATGGGTTTTATGTGATTAACTTATCTGTTTAGTGTCACACCCCGACCACGTAAAACAACAAAACGTGGCGGAAACGTCGGGGAGTGTTGTAACAGAATCATTGTTTCACAACACATCGAAAATTTAAATGTTGTTTTATTGATTAAAAGAGTTACAATGTCTTAACAAACAAAGAAGTAAAACAAAATTTAACTAGTCTTGCATCTTTTATTGTAATAAGGCCTCGTCCAATCCTATGTGAGCATGCATCAATATCATCATCAAATATCATCAACTATTGTACCTGAAACACATGTGAAAATACATCAGCAAAAAAATGCCGGCGAGTACACAGGTTTTGTGAAAATAGGATTCATGACTTAGGTTTAAGAAAAAAATGTTTAATGAAAACTTGTCATGAATCCAGTTTAAGTGTTTGCTTTTATAAAACGTTTGAAAAACGATAATAAGGTAGATGATATGTAAAAGAGTAATGTAAGGTTAAATGAATAACCAAGTAAAAATGAGTTTGTATAAAATAAGTTGTTTGTAAAACAAAGTCTGGTGAAAAATATGTTATATGTCTAAACTGAAATGATTTATACAACGCTGCGATATGTAATATCATACAAACACTTATATATAGGAAGTACCAGCGGCGTATCCACCATGCTTGTATCATATTACACACGCCTCGTTACTTAATCACCTTACCCAAACAAGCCACCAAAGTAAAATGTCTATGTCAAATGTCAATCATGTCATGTGTAAACAAAATGTCACGTATGGCAAGTGAAATATGTATGAACTAAACCATAGGTAAAAATGCACAAAACAATGTATTGAAGTAAAACATGGTTTAAATCAATGTTATGTTTTGTGGAAATGCATGCTACACTGAATACAAACATTTATGCGGTATTGTGAAAGTGCATACATCCAAGCCTTGCGACTGTGGTGATAAACCTTTAAACAAATTAAAGGCCCAAAAACACAGCATTGCATGATCGCACAAGACTTGTGGATCGCACAAGACAGTGCCGATCGCTCCAGCCTTGGGCCACACACAGTAGTTAGACTTACTGTATGTATTGGGCCGAATGGCCCAACCCAGTCACACAACTTAACTGGATCGCACAAGTCCGTCCGGAGCACACAAGACCAAAGTTTGTTATTAGTTGGGCCGTGTTTATATGTTTGGGCTTTTTGATTTTTGGGCTGGGCACACTCTAGATCGCACAACATGTTGTGGATCGCACAAGGTTGTGCTGATCGCACAACATGTTGGGCCGGGGTAGTTGTTCGGGTTTCAATTGCTCCAATCGCACAAGATGTTATTAGGCCTGCATACTTCAGCACAATACATCCTGATCGCACAACCATGGGTTTTATGTGATTAACTTATCTGTTTAGTGTCACACCCCGACCACGTAAAACAACAAAACGTGGCGGAAACGTCGGGGAGTGTTGTAACAGAATCATTGTTTCACAACACGTGGAAAATTTAAATGTTGTTTTATTGATTAAAAGAGTTACAATGTCTTAACAAACAAAGAAGTAAAACAAAATTTAACTAGTCTTGCATCTTTTATTGTAATAAGGCCTCGTCCAATCCTATGTGAGCATGCATCAATATCATCATCAAATATCATCAACTATTGTACCTGAAACACATGTGAAAATACATCAGCAAAAAAATGCCGGCGAGTACACAGGTTTTGTGAAAATAGGATTCATGACTTAGGTTTAAGAAAAAAATGTTTAATGAAAACTTGTCATGAATCCAGTTTAAGTGTTTGCTTTTATAAAACGTTTGAAAAACGATAATAAGGTAGATGATATGTAAAAGAGTAATGTAAGGTTAAATGAATAACCAAGTAAAAATGAGTTTGTATAAAATAAGTTGTTTGTAAAACAAAGTCTGGTGAAAAATATGTTATATGTCTAAACTGAAATGATTTATACAACGCTGCGATATGTAATATCATACAAACACTTATATATAGGAAGTACCAGCGGCGTATCCACCATGCTTGTATCATATTACACACGCCTCGTTACTTAATCACCTTACCCAAACAAGCCACCAAAGTAAAATGTCTATGTCAAATGTCAATCATGTCATGTGTAAACAAAATGTCACGTATGGCAAGTGAAATATGTATGAACTAAACCATAGGTAAAAATGCACAAAACAATATATTGAAGTAAAACATGGTTTAAATCAATGTTATGTTTTGTGAAAATGCATGCTACACTGAATACAAACATTTATGCGGTATTGTGAAAGTGCATACATCCAAGCCTTGCGACTGTGGTGATAAACCTTTAAACAAATTAAAGGCCCAAAAACACAGCATTGCATGATCGCACAAGACTTGTGGATCGCACAAGACAGTGCCGATCGCTCCAGCCTTGGGCCACACACAGTAGGTAGACTTACTGTATGTATTGGGCCGAATGGCCCAACCCAGTCACACAAGTTAACTGGATCGCACAAGTCCGTCCGGAGCACACAAGACCAAAGTTTGTTATTAGTTGGGCCGTGTTTATATGTTTGGGCTTTTTGATTGTTGGGCTGGGCACACTCTAGATCGCACAACATATTGTGGATCGCACAAGGTTGTGCTGATCGCACAACATGTTGGGCCGGGGTAGTTGTTCGGGTTTCAATTGCTCCAATCGCACAAGATGTTATTAGGCCTGCATACTTCAGCACAATACATCCTGATCGCACAACCATGGGTTTTATGTGTTTATCTTATCTGTTTAGTGTCACACCCCGACCACGTAAAACAACAAAACGTGGCGGAAACGTCGGGGAGTGTTGTAACAGAATCATTGTTTCACAACACATGGAAAATTTAAATGTTGTTTTATTGATTAAAAGAGTTACAATGTCTTAACAAACAAAGAAGTAAAACAAAATTTAACTAGTCTTGCATCTTTTATTGTAATAAGGCCTCGTCCAATCCTATGTGAGCATGCATCAATATCATCATCAAATATCATCAACTATTGTACCTGAAACACATGTGAAAATACATCAGCAAAAAAATGCCGGCGAGTACATAGGTTTTGTGAAAATAGGATTCATGACTTAGGTTTAAGAAAAAAATGTTTAATGAAAACTTGTCATGAATCCAGTTTAAGTGTTTGCTTTTATAAAACGTTTGAAAAACGATAATAAGGTAGATGATATGTAAAAGAGTAATGTAAGGTTAAATGAATAACCAAGTAAAAATGAGTTTGTATAAAATAAGTTGTTTGTAAAACAAAGTCTGGTGAAAAATATGTTATATGTCTAAACTGAAATGATTTATACAACGCTGCGATATGTAATATCATACAAACACTTATATATAGGAAGTACCAGCGGCGTATCCACCATGCTTGTATCATATTACACACGCCTCGTTACTTAATCACCTTACCCAAACAAGCCACCAAAGTAAAATGTCTATGTCAAATGTCAATCATGTCATGTGTAAACAAAATGTCACGTATGGCAAGTGAAATATGTATGAACTAAACCATAGGTAAAAATGCACAAAACAATGTATTGAAGTAAAACATGGTTTAAATCAATGTTATGTTTTGTGGAAATGCATGCTACACTGAATACAAACATTTATGCGGTATTGTGAAAGTGCATACATCCAAGCCTTGCGACTGTGGTGATAAACCTTTAAACAAATTAAAGGTCTATCTGTGTTATGTTTTATCGAATTCGGTCATTCCTTCCATCCAAACATACCTAGGATGTCAGGAACGGGAGTTGTCAATTCCTATGGTACCATTACCTACTAACGAGCGGCGTGATCAAAGTTAATGAATGTATATGGTCCCACTTAAACAAACCAAATGTCATACCCAAATTGTAAGCAAGTGATGGAATGAAAATGTACTAAGTATGATGAACATACATAGCATGTGATGTAAAACAAATGTACTAAGTATGATGAACATACGTAGCATGAAAAGGTAATGTAAAACAATGTATTAAGTATGAGCTAAACGGACATACGTAGCATAAAATGTCATGTAAAACGAAGTACTAAGTATGCACACAATGGACATACATAGCAAAAACATAATGAAATCATGTACTAATAGTGTACTAATGAACATAGCAAGTATATGATATGAAAACATGGAAAGCATGAAAGTAACAAGTAGGCACATGTGTTTCACCCCGAAACGTTTGAAAAACCGTAAAAGAGGGGACTATGTACTCACTTGAGGGTGCTTAGAAGTCTTGAACAACAACTAAGCAAAGCTAGAGGGACCACGGAATCAAACGGCACCCTATTTAGATAACTATACAAATAATCGGACCTAAATCGGGAGATTGGATAGTATGAGGTTTCGTAAACCAAATGAGTATTGGAACTCATATGATATGGTTTAACAAAGCCTACATTCTAAAATGAAACCTAACCTAAGTGCTTACGTCCCATTACGACCCGTTTAGGTAGCTTATGCTACTTTAACGCGTCGTTCGCATAAAACACGTTCGGACCGTTTAACTAGTCCTATGACAAGTAAAATATGACTTAACATGTCTAATATAGTTACCTAATCAGTTTGGATGTAAAAATTTAGGTTACATATGCTTAAAATGAATTTATGCGTAAAAAGGGTATTTTGGTAATTTTCCTAAGGCATATAAACTACATATCATACAACTACTTAAACGACGTGACCATAAGGTATAACCTCGGAAGGTTATTCCCTATACAACTATGGTCACCTAAAGTATTTGGTCGGATCCTAATGATCGACCAAATGGGTCGGGTTCGAAAGCATAAGTGATTGTTTAGATCGCTTACCCTTACGACCCTAGACAAGCACAATTCTAAAAGTGACGAGCTAAACATGCTAGAACATGTTTAGTTAAGTTAGAAAATAGGTTTGGTATCAAAACAAACGGTTTTGATACCCTAGAGTAGTTTGGTTACAAAATACGCGAGAAAATGCATTTTGGCCGAAACTACGACTCGTCACTGAGCCTAGATAACGTGGTAATCAGTAGGTATAGTCACTAGGGACTATAGCCATCGTGATTACGCTCACTTTATGAAGTTCAACCGAACTTCACGTTGACCATTGACTGGTCAAAGCAGAAAGTCAAACGCAGTTTGACTTTAACGTTAAAATGAAAGAAAAGCACGAAAGAACACTTACAGAAGGTCCCTGCAAGATTTGATCCGATTCTCTCTCAGGTAGGAAGCATATACTTCCACTTAGAGAGTTTGAATCAGATTCAAATGTGAGGAATGAATGAAAACATGGTGGGTATTTTTAGATTTCGTAGAACCGTTAGGATCGTTTCTTGAAAACCGAGCTTTAATCTCAACCCTCCATGTGTGCCCATTGTTTTACAAACCTAGGGGCATCCAAAACCAGCCCACAAGATAGAAAACAAGCAAAGAAAACCATGGGAATAGGTGGGAAAGGCCAGCTTCATTGTTTCTGCAATTCTGCTGATCTGGGACCTGCTTACGGACTACGGTCCGTAAGGACCTTGCAGGTCTGATACTTTCCAGAAATTGCAAAATGGTCCCTGCACTTGAGAAACATGCATTTCGGCCCATTTTTGACACGTTTAAGCCCCGTTAACCCCATTTCAAAGCTCTAAAATGAAGTTAAAGTATGGGAACTTAAAAAGTGCTCAAAAATATCTCGGATGTCGTCTCATTTGGTCGTACGGTTGCGTTGTTTGGTAAATTATGACAGAAGTCGTAATGGACGCAAAAACGATCCAAATTGCGTGATGAATGGATTTTTAACAAGCCAATCATTAAAACATAATATTTTAATGATTACATAAATTTTTGGATGTCTGGATGTATTCAGAACGTAAGTTATGTGCGAAAATTGTAAACTTATGCACTTTTTGACGCTTTTAGTCCCTGAATGAGCATAAAGTTTATTTTAGCACACCGAACCACTCAAAGCCTATTTCTAAGCTATGTAAAGGATATGTAGGGTGTGTTTAACTTATGATCATGTTCCGGAATGTTCGTTACAGTTCAAATTGGCATACTTTCGCAGTTTGTCGAATTTCATCCCTGTAGGCGAATAAACTTGATTTCGGCACACCAAACCTTCCAAAACTTATTTCTAAGTTATGTAAAGGTTATTTAAGGTATGTTAAGCCTATGTCACTATTCCAGAGTGTTTGTTTCGTTAAACTGGTTATATTTACGCATCAGTGCGCGTATAACCTTCTAGAAAGCGATTTAGAGCCCGAAATCGAACAAGAGTTGATATTGGCAACTGAAACACATATTTTTACAAATCCCAATACAATATTTCATTGGTTTGGTATTTGTTTGATGGTTGAAGTGACACAGGTGTCACAGTCTCCCCTACTTCAGGAAATTTCGTCCCGAAATTTATTTGGAGGAAACTTGTGAGAGCTTGAAACATGAGGTTGAAAAGATCGGACAACACTGGTTAGAGTCCTGAACTTCTAGTAACTTTAAATAACATCATGCTTGAAATGTGAGAGGGACACTTATATACAAGTATATAAAGTGTTATTGGTGCGTCCACCGTACCTCTATTACATTGTTCACATTTTGTTATGGTTGTCACTATCGGTTCTTAACATAATAAGTCTTACTGTGGTTTCTATGCACTGAATTTCATAATTATGTATGCATCCATAATTACGTAATTCTTTGCATAGTCACGTAGTGCATCTTAAAATGTGTAGGGGAGGAAAACAATGAACGAGCCTGTGATGATTGTGACTAGACCATACTGGGGTCCTTTTTAATTGAGTCAATAAATGATCTCCAGACCGCCAAGGAGTCTTTTCAGCTTATATCATCACATGTCATTCTCAACCAGATACTGAATCAATCGTTTGACTAGACCACTCAAAGGGTCTCTTTTGAATCATGGAATGGTACTATATAATCCAAGGGTCTTGACTATCACGTAGAAGCCCAATAAGGATTTAAGGTAGTACCTTTTTGAATATCCTACTACGAATCCCTCATATAAAGATATGAAAGGTTCTACGAGGATTTGGATAACGAATATCCAGTGTATACAAAAATACAAAATGCATAAAAGAAAACACAAAATGCATAAACACATAATCACATAATTGTTTAACTTGATTTTAAATTTGTTATCATTTTGTTATTCTGTTCTGCTAACTGTGCACATGTATTTAAAGCATACCAGGTATCCAATTAGTGGATTTCATTTGGTACTTTAAACATTATCAAGAATCTAACTATGAAGATAGAAAGATTTAAGAAAATTCGATTTCGATTATAAGGAATCGAAATGTTCGAATTAGGGCATACGAGGAATCCAACGAAGGATTCTGATTTGAATGATAATTATCCACAAGGATCTAATTGTAAAGATAAAAAGATCCCATATGGATTTTAAAAGTTGAAGATGGTTTGAAATCTTGCACTGGATGTGCTTGAGTCAAAACATGAAGTAAAAAAAAATGCTTATGAAATTGAGATGCTAGATATGCCAAGGCGACATATGAAGCGGAATTTGAAGGTTAAGTCAATGTATGAGGAAAATATTTTGAAGACTATGCATGGGGTTCTAAAATGTGTTCAATGTTTTTGGAAACCTTATATATAATACTTTTGAAATCATAAAGTAGGTGTATTAGGTAGGTATATTTATAAAAATGTTTTAAAATTATGCAAGATGAATTTTGAAATTATGTATAAGGCTTTTGAAAACATGAATGATGCTTTTGAAATCATGCACTTGATATAAGTAATTATACTGTATTAATAACATTTTGAAATCATGAAGGTCGTTTTTGAAAACATAGACAATGTTTTTGAAATCATGGAGGTTGTTTCTGGAAGATATAGACAATGTTTTTGAAATCATCCATATGATATGTTAAGTAAATACACTATATTAAAAACGTTTTTGAACTATATATAAAATGTTTTTGAAAGCATGAAGGTTGTTTTGAAAACTTATGTTATGCATGTTGAAAGAAATCAGAACGTATTGGGTATGAGATCTGAAAATACCCTTAGTTATCTAACCAGGGATTCAAAGGCATAGATGTGCAAAAGCACAATTACTCATAATGTCACTTTATTTCATGTACTTCATTTCTTAGAATGAAACGAGTACTTAAAATTTTTGACGAAATCATGAGCGATCACTTGAAAGGGAGAATCACAAGAGTAGTTTGTAAAGGGCATAGTTCCTTGATGTATGTATCATAGGAAAATGCCATATACACATGTAACTACATTTGTATATCAGAATTGCGAACAACGACTTTTATTTATGAACAAAACAGATTGTTTCACAATACAAGAAAACAAAAGAAACAAAGGCATAAGACGACAATATCTTTTGCTCGGCCAAATGCTTATCCAAGGGTTGGATTCGCATTGACAATCTTCGGGCAATCCCTCCGGAAATGGCCCATCTCGCCACAGTTGTGGCAAGAACGAGCTTGGGTAGGGTTGTTGCCAGCTTGATTTGGTGCTGCTGTAGCTGGGTAGACTCTTGCTGTATGGCCAATAAGTCCACAAATTAGGTATTTGCGGCACTTCACACTGGCATGATGATGAAGGGTACATTGGTTGCACAAGGGTGCAGTTCCGTTGTAGGGCTTCTTGGCTGGTGGTGCTGCCACCTGGCTAGGTCCTGCCTGTTTTTGTGTAACTGCTGTAGGTTTCTTACGCTTCCTTGATTTTGGTGCAGGCTTGACTTCTACTTTCTTCAGTGACTCTTGAGTGGCTCCGTTTTTGAGACGAGACATGGCAATGCCTAAATCCACAGATTTCAGAATTACTTCGCCTATTTGCTGGGCAAATTTGGATGTTTGCTCGGACATTTGACCGCTGCTGAGATAAAGAGGCATTCTAGAAGAAAATGAAAGACATAGGAAGAAACAAGTGAAAGGTTATCGGGTGATCAAAACAAAATGGCAACGCATAGAAATTGCGATCATTTGTTTGTTTCCTAAGGCAAACAAATGAGACGGTGGCTAATCAAAGTAAATGGGTCATATTAATGTATCACTGAAGACATGCTCGCCTATAAGTGAACACTCACCCCAAGAGTTCCCAGGTAAGAGTGACTGGTCCGATACTGCGGATTTGTACGAACACTCTAGCCTTAGACAGAAAACTCAGAGTACAGGCATTCACCCTTCCAGTTTGCACATGTTCACATCAAAAGACCCAAACTTTGACGAGATTTGAAAACTTAGAGGGTTCAAAACCTAGTAATCAATCATCCTAGAACAGATGATTAGTTTTCAAAGCGGTTTTGAAATTTATGTTCTTGTTGTGGTTGTCTCCTAAGGATAGGTGACAGTATTGTTTTATGACTAAACGCAAGTAAACTCGCGTTAGGGTCCTAGGAAGGTTATAGACTAGGTCAAAGCATTACTAATAACCTAATTCCCTATAACCATGAGCTCTGATACCAACTTTCCTGTCACACCCCGACCACGTAAAACAACAAAACATGACGGAAACGTCGGGGAGTGTTGTAACAGAATCATTGTTTCATAACACATGGAAAATTTAAATGTTGTTTTATTGATTAAAAGAGTTACAATGTCTTAACAAACAAAGAAGTAAAACAAAATTTAACTAGTCTTGCATCTTTTATTGTCACTAAGGCCTCGTCCAATCCTATGTGAGCATGCATCAATATCATCATCAAATATCATCAAATATTGTACCTGAAACACATGTGAAAATACATCAGCAAAAAAATTCCGGCGAGTACATAGGTTTTGTGAAAATAGGATTCATGACTTAGGTTTAAGAAAAAAATGTTTAATGAAAACTTGTCATGAATCCAGTTTAAGTGTTTGCTTTTATAAAACGTTTGAAAAACGATAATAAGGTAGATGATATGTAAAAGAGCAATGTAAGGTTAAATGAATAACCAAGTAAAAATGAGTTTGTATAAAATAAGTTGTTTGTAAAACGAAGTCTGGTGAAAAATATGTTATATGTCTAAACTTAAATGATTTATACAATGCTGCGATATGTAATATCATACAAACACTTATATATAGGAAGTACCAGCGGCGTATCCACCATGCTTGTATCATATTACACACGCCTCGTTACTTAATCACCTTACCCAAACAAGCCACCAAAGTAAAATGTCTATGTCAAATTTCAATCATGTCATGTGTAAACAAAATGTCATGTATGACAAGTGAAATATGTATCAACTAAACCATAGGTAAAAATGCACAAAATAATGTATTGAAGTAAAACATGGTTTAAATCAATGTTATGTTTTGTGGAAATGCATGCTATATGAATACAAACATTTATGCGGTATTGTGAAAGTGCATACATCCAAGCCTTGCGACTGTGGTGATAAACCTTTAAACAAATTAAAGGTCTATCTGTGTTATGTTTTATCGAATTCAGTCATTCCTTCCATCCAAACATACCTAGGATGTCAGGAACGGGAGTTGTCAATTCCTATGGTACCATTACCTACTAACGAGCAGCGTGATCAAAGTTAATGAATGTATATGGTCCCACTTAAACAAACCAAATGTCATACCCAAATTGTAAGCATGTGATGAAATGAAAATGTACTAAGTATGATGAACATACATAGCATGAAAAGGTAATGTAAAACATTGTACTAAGTATGTGCTAAACGAACATACGTAGCATAAAATGTCATGTAAAACGATGTACTAAGTATGCACATAATGGACATACATAGCAAAAACATAATGAAATCATGTACTAATAGTGTACTAATGAACATAGCAAGTATATGATATGAAAACATGGAAAGCATGAAAGTAACAAGTAGGCACATGTGTTTCACCCCAAAACGTTTGAAAAACAGTAAAAGAGGGGACTATGTACTCACTTGAGGGTGCTTAGAAGTCTTGAACAACAACCAAGCAAAGCTAGAGGGATCACGGAATCAAACGACACCCTATTTAGATAACTATATAAATAACCGGACCTAAATCGGGAGATTGGATAGTATGAGGTTTCGTAAACCAAATGAGTATTGGAACTCATATGATATGGTTTAACAAAGCCTACATTCTAAAATGAAACCTAACCTAAGTGCTTACGTCCCATTACGACCCGTTTAGGTAGCTTATGCTACTTTAACGCGTCATTCGCGTAAAACGCGTTCGGACCGCTTAACTAGTCCTATGACAAGTAAAATATGCCTTAACATGTCTAATATAGTTACCTAATCAGTTTGGATGTAAAAATTTAGGTTACATATGCTTAAAATGAATTTATGCGTAAAAAGGGTATTTTGGTAATTTTCCTAAGGCATATAAACTACCTATCATACAACTACTTAAACGACGTGACCATAAGGTATAACCTCGGAAGGTTATTCCCTATACAACTATGGTCACCTAAAGTATTTGGTCGGATCCTAATGATCGACCAAATGGGTCGGGTTCGAAAGCATAAGCGATTGTTTAGATCGCTTACCCTTACGACCCTAGACAAGCACAATTCTAAAAGTGACGAGCTAAACATGCTAGAACATGTTTAGTTAAGTTAGAAAACAGGTTTGGTATCATAACAAACGGTTTTGATACCCTAGAGTAGTTTGGTTACAAAATACGTGAGAAAATGCATTTTGGCCGAAACTACGACTCGTCACTGAGCCTAGATAACGTGGTAATCAGTAGTTATAGTCACTAGGGACTATAGCCATCGTGATTACGCTCACGTTATGAAGTTCAACCAACTTCGCGTTGACCATTGACTGGTCAAAGCAGAAAGTCAAACGCAGTTTGACTTTAACGTTAAAATGAAAGAAAAGCACGAAAGAACACTTACAGAAGGTCCCCGCAAGATTTGATCCGATTCTCTCTCACGTAAGAAGCATATACTTCCACTTAGAGAGCTTGAATCAGATTCAAATGTGAGGAATGAATGAAAACATGGTGGGTATTTATAGATTTCGTAGAACCGTTAGGATCGTTTCTTGAAAACTGAGCTTTGATCTCAACCCTCCATGTGTGCCCATTGTTTTACAAACCTAGGGGCATCCAAAACCAGCCCACAAGATAGAAAACAAGCAAAGAAAACAATGGGAATAGGTGGGAAAGACCAGATTCATTGTTTCTGCAATTCTGCTGATCTGGGAGCTGCTTACGGACTACGGTCCGTAAGGACCTTGCAGGTCTGATACTTTCCAGAAATTGCAAAATGGTCCCTCCACTTGAGAAACATGCATTTCGGCCAATTTTTGACACGTTTAAGCCCCGTTAACCCCATTTCAAAGCTCTAAAATGAATTTAAAGTATAGGGAACTTAAAATGTGCTCAAAAATATCTCGGATGTCGGCTCATTTGGTCGTACGGTTGCGTTGTTCGGTAAATTACGACGGAAGTCGTAATGGACGCAAAAACGATCCAAATTGCGCGACAAATGTATTTTTAACAAGCCAATCATTAAAACATAATATTTTAATGATTACATAAATTTTTGGATGTCCGGATGTTTTCAGAACGTAAGTTATGCCCGAAAATTGCAAACTTATGCACTTTTTGACGCTTTTAGTCCCTGAATGAGCATAAAGTTTATTTTAGCACACCGAACCCCTCAAAGCCTATTTCTAAGCTATGTAAAGGAAATTTGGGGTGTGTTTAACTTATGATCGTGTTCCAGAATGTTCGTTACAGTTTAATTTGGCATACTTTCGCAGTTTGTCGAATTTAGTCCCTGTAAGCGAATAAACTTGATTTCGGCACACCAAACCTTCCAAAACTTATTTCTAAGTTATGTCACTATTCCGGAGTGTTTGTTGCGTTAAACTGGTTATATTTACGCATCAGTGCGCGTATAACCTTCCAGAAAGCGATTTAGAGCCCTAAATCGAACAAGAGTTGATATTGGCAACTGAAACACATATTTTTACAAATCCCAAGTATGAAATACAATATTCATTGGTTTGGTATTTGTTTGATGGTTGAAGTGACACAGGTGTCACATTTAGCATGTGCAATGTGTATGCCATGATCATTACGTGTTAGTTCTATGTAAACATACGTGCACTACTTGAACCTAGACCTGACTTATATGGTAACCATGTTAGGATGTGGTTGACCACATATAGCTCAAGTGACCTTTTCGTGTATCTACCGAGCAAACCAAGGTGAGTTCACACTCTCCACAAGGCATGGGATTCCCAAGGGTTGGGAACGGGTAAAGGATTTAAACTGAAACTGCGTGGTCTCCTGGTTTGGAACACGTACACACCCTCTTAATTGAAGGGTGACAACATGGATAAGGATTTAATTGGAAATTGCGTGATCTCCTGGTTTGGAACACATACACACCCTCTTTACTAAAGGGTGACAACACGGATACTAGACCGAAATTCTCTATCATGAAGTCCCTCATTTTATATCGACTTAATCGCCAGGCCAATGGCGAGCGGGTCATTAGTTAGATAGCGCTATTTAGGTTTGACAAGCCTCACACCGTGCCGCAGAGGACGGGCGTGAACTAATCTGGGCACTAGTCAATGATGATAGACATTGACGTCAGGGCACCAACTTACTTTAGTCAGTGGTCGATATGGTAACTGGTCTGGTGATTCACATGGGGAAGCCCCCACGGTTATGGATATGATTTGGGAACTGGTTAACTTATAGTTTACGAATGAACACAAGGTTTTGGAACCACCTTAAAACGAATACCAACTGTGAACTCGCTCAACTTTGTTGTTGACTCATTGTTGCATGCCTTGCAGGTTGTTAGAGGTTTAGCTGGAGCTTGCATGAGCAGGAGGAGTCGTTGTGGGACATGGTGTGACAACTCGAGTTTTTGACTTCCATTTTCACATTTATTGCACGCTCATTGTTTGTTAGTTGTTTACTTGCACAATTAGTTTGCTGTGAAACTGTAACGTTTTGATTCAGTTAAGTATATTGTATTTGAGCATGGTTATGTGTTACTGTTGAAAGATTTTTCAAATGTATGAACTTGGTGGTGAAACTGTGAACTATTTTGAGATGGTGTACTTGTGTAAAATATGATACTTAGGGATGTATAGAGTAATTAGTGAAATTCTCCTCATTCTTAACCCTAATCATTCACTAATCACCACACAAAACCAAAAGCACGTACTTGCACTTCTCTGATCTTCTCTGGCAATCATTTGCTTCATCATTGGCACAAGTCTTTTACATCAATCTTGGTCTTTGAATCCATCTAGAATCAATTCAAGGTAATTGTTATTGATTGTTATCAGTTCTTGATTCTTGTGATTCTTGTAAACCCTAGTTCCACATGTAAGGATTCTATGCTTATTGAATCATTTTGATTATTGAGAAATGAATAGGGTTGTTGTATAATCTTTTTCTTGATGATTAAGATGCATGATGTTAGAACTGTTGATGATTTATTCGATTACTGCACTATGAATACATGAATTAGGGTTTCCTGGTCGTTCAAACAAAAGAAAACGTAACTGTTACACTTTATATGAACATGAATATTCACATGAATGAGAGGTATAAAGTCCGAACTTTGTTAAGATGATGGGTAGTCCGAACTTTTGATATGATTATAAGGGTCCGAGCTTTGATTGTACAAGTTTGTCTGAGTTTTACATCATATAGCCTTGTCCGAATTTCATGTGAAATGCATAATATATCCGAGTTTTTGTAAGGGATTTGGTAGTCCGAAGATTTTAAAGGTGATGTTCAGAATTTTATAATGAATACACTAGGTCCGAACTTGTTATGATTATATAAGGTCCGAGTTTTGTTACTGTGTAAAATCCGAATTATATATGAGCATGAGGGATGTCCGAATTTTTAAAGATGTAAAGTTGTTGTCCGAATTTTAAATCACAAAAGGTCCGACCTTTTTGTGTGTGGGTGGTCCGAATTTTTGTAAGGCATCAAGCCACTGTCCGAGTTTTATAAGAGTGCACAAGGGTCCGAGTTCTTTTGGTTGTGGGTTTGTCCGAGTTTTAAAGGCAAATGGGTTGTCCGACTTTTGTATTAATGATGTAGTCCGTCTTTTGTGTTAATGTGGGATCCGACCTTTTAATGCTCATCATGTTGTCCGAGTTTGTTTAATGTGGTTAAGTCCGACCTGTTACTTGTGTGGTAGTGTCCGACCTTATACTTGAATATGAGACTTTGATTGTTATTTTATGTGAAGTCCAACCTTTTAGTTGTATACACACATGATCCGAGCATTTGTTGTGTCATGTAGTCAGGATTGTAGTAACAATGCATGGTCGAGTTCTGTTAATTTCAGTAAGCATGTCAAAGACAAGTTGATTAATCCTGTTAATTGTTAAACCTGTTTATTCAGTTAATGTATTGGTCCTGTTGAATGCTAACTCTGTCAAGTGCGTTAACGGTATGAAGCATGTTAACTGCCTGTTAATCTTGTCAAGCATAAATGGTGCGATTTTGACTAAACTGCATACGTGATATGTGATAACTGTTTAAACACACTTCGTGACATAAATGGCATGCGAACATGAACTGATTTAATACACGTGCACACTATAGGACTTGACTGATTACCTGTGAGCGCATAACCTAGCATACCGAGCAAACCAAGGTGAGTTCACACAGCCAAGGCATGGGATTCCCGGGTTGGGAATTCGGTTAGAAAATTTGAAATGGATAATTACTCGTACTTACACTATTGCTAGACTATATACCATCGTCCTCAGGTTAGTCAGGACAGTTACGTAAAACCTACGTAAACTAGTATCTACCACTGTCTCCCGGGTCGGGAGGACACTTACGTAAAACCTACGTAAACTTATACCTACTACTGTCTTCCGGGTCGGAAGGACACTTACGTAAAACCTACGTAAACCCCACGCGTACCACTGTCCTCGGGGAAGGGCACTCACGTAAAACCTACGTGACCTTGTACGTATTCCTGTTCTCGGATAAGAAGAACACATGGTTACAATAGTCTAGTAAGGATAAACATGGGAAGCCCCCATTAGTAATAAATATAATCATGGGAAACCCCCACTATTAGTACATACATACATGGGAAGCCCCCACTAAATGAACATACGATTTTGCTATTTCAAACTTACTTTCTGTGAACTCGCTCAACTAGTTGTTGACTCTCTGCTTCATGCCTTGCAGGACCTTAGGTACATATGGAGCTTGCACAGGGAGGAGCAAGTCGTTGTGGACAAGGATCGTGAATGCTATGATTGAACATTATGACATTACAAACTTATTTATGATTGGGCTTTCCTTTATTTGCTTCCGCTAAACGTTGAACTATTACTTATGTTTTGAACACCTTTCATATGGATGGGTTTGGTTTAATGACATTTACTTTTACTATATACGTTGTTCTATATGATTGGTGGCTTGATCCTGGTCAGTCACGCTCCCAAGCGGTGATACTCCTCGTGTGGATTTTGGGGGTGTGACACATTGACCATTGTGTTCCATGTTGAACGTTATGAACTTTAAACTATGTTTTGGTTATTAAAACTTTACTATGCTTCCGCTGATTTCTTGAATGTGTTTGATTACTTTTGGACACCAATTATATTGTGGTTGGTTGTATTATTTAATTTCATTGTTCAATATGATTGGTGGCTTGATCCTGGTCATGTCATGCTCCCTGCGGTGATGGACATGTGGATTTTGGGGGTGTGACAGATTGGTATTAGAGCCATTGGTTATAGTGAACTTGGTTTTAAAAAGGGAAAAAGCTTTTGACAAAACCAGACTATAACCTGTACAGTGCTCAACGATCCACAACAACGCTTCGCTCCACGTGCAAGACTCAACATTATAGGTGATATGGTTTGTGTTTATATTGCTTGCCTGTTAGTTTACATAGTGCATTGTTCATAACATGCTTAGTCAACGTAACGACTGTTGTTTTAAACCCACGTGTGCTTGCTCTCTTCTGTCTTCCCACACTTATGCACTTTCACGACGCTCCTCTCACTTATGCTTTTCTTTGATGTGAAGATCATGAGTGGACGTTTGAACTTGACTCAAGCCCAGCTGACGGCTCTTATCAATGAATGAGTTGCTGAGGCACTCGCAGCAGTCCCTGCAGGAGGTATAACCTGCCATTTCGACCTATCTTAGGATGTTTAGATCCCACTCTCGCGAACAAACTCTCATGTATAACCTTGTCCTTTCTCTCTTGTGCAACAGGTCAGCATGCTCAACCCCCTATATGCACGTTCAAAACATTCATGGATTGCCGACCCAGTACCTTCAACGGCACAGAAGGAGCAGTAGGCCTTCTTCACTGGTTCGAGAAGCTTGAATCGGTCTTCGAAATGTGTGAATTCCCTGAAGCTCGAAGGGAGAAATTTGCTACTGGAACACTTGAAATCATGTCTGGACGTGTAAACATGACTCAAGCCCAGTTGACGGCTCTTATCAATGAACAAGTAGCTGCGGCACTTGCAGCCGCACAAGCAGGTCAACACGCCCCACAACCTGTCTGCACATTCAAGAACTTCATGGACTGTCGTCCAAGCACATTCAGTGGCACAGAGGGAGCAGTGGGACTACTCCATTGGTTCGAAAAGCTCGAGTCGGTATTTGAAATGTGTGAATGCCCTGAGGATCGCAGGGTGAAGTACGCCACTGGCACGCTGGAAGGAATTGCGCTAACTTGGTGGAACGCGCAAGTTCAAATTTTAGGGTTGGCAGCTGCTAACGCCACCCCTTGGAGCGATTTCAAGGAACTTATCAAGAGGGAATACTGCACACGGGATGACATCCACAAGTTGGAAGATGAGTTTTAGCATCTGAAAATGATAGGGTCGGAAATCGAAGCTTACACGAAACGGTCGAACGAACTGGCCATCTTGTGTCCAACCATGGTGGACCGTCCGATCAAGCGCATTGAGTTGTACCTCAAGGGTCTAACATCAGAAATTCAGAGCCATGTGACATCGGCTAATCTCGACAATATCCAAGTTATTCAGCGTCTTGCTCGTCGCCTCACAGATCAGGCGGTGGAACAGAACAAGTTGCCCAAACGTATCAACGCTACTACTGCTACCACATCAGCCGCTACTCCTACTACCCCCAGTGACAACAAAAGAAAGTGGGAGGGGGATTCTAGCAAGGGTTCAGCAACGGTTCAGTCTCAGGCTCAACAGCAGAAGACTGATCACTACCAGAGTCCTAGTCAGCAATCTTCTGGTGGTCACAGGAAGAAAAGGTATCAAGGATCTCACCCCAAGTGTCACAACTGTAATAGGCATCACAACGGCCAGTGCAACAAGGGTCGTTGCCAAAGGTGTCTCAAGATGGGTCACGAGGCTAAAGACTGTAGGAGTCCACGGCCTGCGAATCAGAACCAGCAACTGCAATTACCAGCTCCACAAAACCCGCAGCAGCAGCAACAACGGGGCAACAGGGGATGTTTTCAGTGTGGGGCTGAAGGTCATTTCAAGTGTGATTGCCCCCAGTAAACCAGAACTAGAATCGCAACAACAACAACAACCTAGGCAATGGTAACAACAACGGTGGGAACAATAACGACAATGAAGCTAGGGGTCGTGCTTTTGTGCTGGGTCGAGGTGACGCAAGGAACGATCCTAACGTAGTCATGGGTAAGTTTCTTCTCGACGACTTTTACGTTACTGTTTTATTTGATTCGGGTGCGGATACAAGTTATGTGTCTCTTAATGTCAGTCAAATGTTAAAACGTGCACCCACTCCCTTAAACACCAAACATGTCGTAGAGTTAGCTAACGGAAAAAGTCTAGAGGCCACACACATAGTTCAGGGTTGTAATCTTATCCTCGCTGGTCAGACTTTCTCCATCGACCTCATTCCTATAGTTCTGGGAAGTTTCGACATCGTCGTTGGTATGGATTGGTTATCCAAGCAGCAAGCAGAGATCATATGTAAAGAGAAGATCATCCGTATTCCTCGTTCTGGTAAAGAACCTCTCGAAGTTCAAGGCGACAAGAGAGGTGCTGTGGTTGGCATCATCTCCTTCCTGAAGGCCCAAAAGTGTTTACGAAAGGGGCACACTGCCATTTTGGCACTAATTACTGATGCATCAACAAAAGAGAAAAGAATAGAGGATATCCCAGTTGTACGAGAATTTCCTCAAGTGTTTCCTGAAGATTTACCTGGACTACCGCCTCATCGCCAGGTGGAGTTTCAAATCGAGCTAGCTCCAGGAGCAGCACCTATAGCTCGCGCACCGTATCGTTTAGCTCCAACTGAACTGGAGGAACTGTCAAAGCAACTACAAGAGCTCTTGGATAAGGGCTTTATTCGTCCAAGCTCTTCGCCTTGGGGAGCTCCAGTATTATTCGTGAAAAAGAAGGATGGTACTTTTAGGATGTGCATTGACTACCGCGAACTGAACAAGGTCACAGTGAAGAACCGCTATCCTCTACCACGTATTGATGACTTATTCGACCAGTTGCAAGGGTCGAACTACTACTCCAAGATTGATCTGAGGTCAGGTTATCATCAGCTGAGAGTCCGGGATGAGGACGTCTCCAAGACAGCATTCAGAACTCGTTACGGCCACTACGAGTTTCTTGTCATGTCATTCGGGTTGACAAACGCACCGGCAGTTTTTATGGACCTTATGAACAGGGTGTGCAAACCGTACTTAGACAAGTTCGTGATTGTTTTTATCGACGACATTCTGATCTACTCCAAGAGTCAAGAGGAACACGAGCAACACCTGCGTCTTATCTTGGAACTTCTTCGAAAGGAACAACTGTACGCCAAGTTTTCAAAATGCGACTTCTGGCTTCGTGAAGTCCACTTCTTAGGCTATGTGGTGAACAGGGATGGGATTCATGTCGATCCATCAAAGGTAGATTCGATCAGGAACTGGCCTGCACCGCGTACACCAACGGAAATACGCCAATTCTTGGGTTTGGCGGGGTATTACAGACGTTTCATTAAAGACTTCTCCAAGATCGCATAGCCGCTTACACTACTGACACAGAAGGGTGTCACCTACCGTTGGGGAGGTCCCCAGGAAACCGCTTTCCAGTACTTAAAGGATAGGCTTTGCAGCGCACCTATTCTCTCATTGCCAGAGGGCACGGATGATTTTGTGGTTTATTGTGACGCGTCGATACAGGGTCTTGGTTGGGTATTGATGCAATGGGATAAAGTTATTGCTTACGCTTCTCGACAACTCAAGGTTCATGAACGAAACTACACGACGCACGACTTAGAGCTGGGATGTAACGCCCTGCGTTTTCAAACTTCCTACATTTAGAAACCTTACGTGAAATTCTAACTTTGGAAATCTTGTGTTCTTATAACCATTCTTTCATTATAATCGTTGTAAAATATGGAACTTGCTTCGTAAATAAAACTTGTACATTACACTTTTTACCTAGTTAAATCATGTTTTATTTCATATTTCACCTTGTTACAAGTTAGGGGAAACATTGTTGCACATTATTACACAACTTAACTAACAAAATTACTCATTATAATGTTTTAAAAAAATAAAAAAATAAAGAAATATGGCAGCCCCAATTCAGCAAAATTCAGCCCATATAGTTGGGTTTTGTGGGCTAGTTTCAAGGTGTAACCCCTTCTAAACACTTCCAAAGCCCAACCCATTGAAACCCTAATCCTTCCCCCTATAAATACCACTTATAACCAGCATCCCTACCACTTTTGCAACCCTAAAAACTCACAAAACATCCACCAAACCGTAGCTGAAAGCAAGGGTTCGAGTAGATTGACACCCCTTCACGAAAATGAGCATAACTCACTCAATTCTTATCCGATTCACTCGATTCTTTTTCCTACTTGCTTGTATAATCATGGGGTTCGATTCCTAGACTTCTCCTTGGAGAAATCAGACCTGGAAATGCCCCGAAATAGTCCATAAACTTTCTGTTTGTTTTTATGTTCATCAAAAACTTATTTAAATCTATGCAACTTGTGTCCAACACATCTCATACCTATGTCCTAATGCTTACAACTTATCCCATGGTTGGTTAAGCTTAAAAACAAGGTTGAGACATCTAAATCAGAGGTTAAAACCTTATAAACTTTCTGTTTTTAATTAGGGTTTTACCCACAAGTAATGTTCAAGTGTGAAACTTGTTGAATGTGTGATGGTTGGATTAGCTTGGGCTATCCTTCATAAGAATCCACTCATTACTTGATGTTTTGCTATAGATTAGTTGTTGTTAATACCTTGATACTTGTATGTTCATGACCCTCCTTGGTTGTTGTTACACCAAGTGAAGTGGTGAACATTCAAGGGGTTCCTAAATGGAAGCATGTCCTTCCTACCCCATACATGACATCTATGATAACACGAGGTGCCTAAATGATGATTCTAATCTTCTACCTCCTACTTGAATTATTGGACTAAATAATATGTAGTACTTAACCTAGATATATATACACTCATTCGAACCTTTAATGTTGAACTCATGTTTATATGTTAAAGTAGTAGAACATCACCTAAGACCTAAACCTTGTTGTGATTCTTATGGGTGTTCAACTCATGAAAATATTATCATAACCCTTGTGGTTACCAAGTGTCATACAAGTGTTATGGGTTGAAGATGATTACTTTCACATGCTATTCTCATATCTTACTTTTATGTTGTTTTTAAATACCGAATCTCGACTCTAAGCATACATGAACTTTAACCCTACACATTCAACCTTCTAACCTCATCAACTCGTCAACAATTGGATAATCGGAAAACATATGCAAACTTTGTGAGTATACTCGTACTTTTCCCCTTTTACTTTTACCACTTTTGGGGTGTAACATGTTTACCTATTGAAACTTACACATGAACTTTTGTCTAAACACACGAACATTCCTATAACAATGCTTGTATATGTGATGGCTTAATACTTTAAATTTGGGTGATTCTTATGTGTTGAACTTATCATTAACTTCGTACGAGCCAAACCTTGACATATGTAGCGCTATAGGATTAACGACCCGCCTCTACTGAAACTTTGGTTATGTCATGAGCAAGTTGCGTTTTCTTGGTTTGATATGTTAGACACATGCCATATTTAAATGTTTATCTTGAATCATATGCTTGCTATGAGGAATTGTACAAAACTTATCTTTTGCTATGTACGTATCAAACTTGTATACTCGCCCTTGCTTTTGCATTGAACTTTATTTTAACATGTTACAGGTGCATGTTGACGATGCATGGAATCTAGTAGGATGCTTAGATACACACTTAGAAAGAATTGTATTTGTATTGTATCATTTTATTATTCATGTTGTTGTACCTTGTTTCAAAACCTTGTACTTGATTCTTTAGAAATGAAATGAAATGATTATTTAAATACTTGTCACAATTATTAGCGTTATGATGTCTCGAGCAATCTTCACACTTCGTCTCATCCCGATGTTTCCGCCATTGGTTGGGGTGTGACAGATTGGTATCAGAGCCATAACTATAGGGAATTAGGAAAAGTAGGAATGCTTTAGCCTAGTCTATAGTTTTAGAACCTTATTCGTATGCTTTGCTTGGACTACTACATGATACTTTATTTGTTACTTATTTATGCTCTTTTAAACATGTATGTTACCCATGTGTAATATTCGACATGTTATTCTTACGCATTAATGCTTGTTTTATTATGTGTTAACACTTGTTTCGTTGTTCGATTCTTTCTGTGTTATCCTTGACATATTTCTCTATGTGTTAATACTTGTTTTATTTCATTATTTAAGTATCATCCTTGATATGCTTTCTTATGTGTTTATACTTGTTTGTGTATCTCCTTCGACATACACTTCCCTCATGCATTTTACTCGATTATTCTAAATCCGACAACACTCATATTGTACAAATGAGACGAATTCACCAAAATAGGCGTGAAACCCACAATTTGGTGAACGACTCTCAATCTACCTATTCTTTTTTTTACACGAGATATCGCGATTAAGCTAGGAGTGAAATCCACATCTTAATGGTAAATCTCAAATTTCAAGTTCTAGTGGACCCTCGTCAACACGTCGAAATTAAATTTTGCCCCGACGAGTACCAACCACACTTAGGATACGAAATCGTCAAGTTAGGGGTGAAACCCGCACCTTGTCGACTAGTTCCACTCCTTGGCATTTTTTTCATAAATCCCGCCAAGTCTCGAAATTTCGATTGATTTGGGACATGTAGTAACCGGAAGGGTAAATACCGTTAACCGACTTGTCGGCGAGAGTATTTTACCTATTAGGCCAAAACATGCTCCTCAAATTCAAAAGACTTTTCGACCACTTTGGTTAGTCAAAGTTCCGTTTTGGAACACTCCAAACTTTGGTCAAACATGTGTTTCTATTGTTCATTTTATACGATGCAATCTTTCAACCTCGAGTTTACCTTTGATTTCTCTTTTCACACGCACAACATATCGAACCTTTTCGATACACTTATATACGCATGATTTTCATATAATTTAAATTCATATTCCTTGTAACAACTAGTGGAGATGTATCATCGAGATTGGAGTGACTTCCTTACCTTGACGATTGACTCCACCCCTCTTCCCTTAAAACGACTTCACCAACGAGTTAGGGGTGATTCCCTTACTTAGGTGACCGTTACCCAAAACTTCTCTTTCAAAATATTTTATTATGCAAACCCGATCATGTTTTATACCTAAATCATTTATCATTATTCAAAATACCTACTTATACCGATTTCAAAATACATTGTTTATCAAACGTACTTCTTATTCTACCATCCATTTTCACTCAAATCATATACACGAGATTCTTAATCATGTATTTACCGTTTTACTACACGAATTTCCAAACCTTACGAAATGCTACCTATCAATTTAATCGGTCTAATGAATCTCTTGCCCGTGAACTTCACATCTGATTTATTAACTGAAACACGTTCACATTATATCATCATACTAGAGACTTCCACTCTTAATCGAAATCAAACTAACCTTTCTCAATTACTTATAAGACCTCATAGATGTTATATGACCGTTTACCAAATACTCTTTCCAACATCAATAAATCCTTTGTTAAAATTATTTTTAAACAATCACTAAGTTCTTTTACTAAATTTCTTTTCTAAGGGTCGATGTTTTCACAAGAACTTTCAAAGTCCAAAATTTTCATGTTTTGATGCAAATGAAACAAACCCGTTATTTAAAAAAAAAAAAAACCTTCTCTACAACGCTTAACTCGTCATCCAAATTTCAAAACACGTGGGCTAGAAGACTTCATGGGGACCGACAATTTTCAACATGCGTGAACTCCTTTTTTTTTAAACAAAAGTAGCATTTCAATCATTACAAAATACGTTAAGCATGACCAATGAGTACTTTATGTTCCTTTACATATACAAACTATATTCTACCTTTCAAACCAAGCTCAATCTAATTTTGATTCGACAAACTCAACGTTTTGTTTAAACAACTATACATGCACATCATCATACACATTTTAGTCGATATCTCGCGATAACATCATTTATATCGTTCGTATCTACATACTTAACTTTTTTTTCTCCGCAATGTCTCAACGTACACCATATACGCAATATTTATTTTTCATACCTACACCTATGTTCATACGTTTTATGCTTGTACTCATACACATACTACTTATACGTTTTACGCTTCTGCTTGTACACATACTACTTACACGTTTTATGTTTATGCTCATACATACATGCGTATTCATACTTAAACTTATGCTCATACTTTCATCCTTACTCATGATTCGTACATTCGTATCTATACGCGAGCGTAATCCGAGGGATTCGCTTACGTGGGTCCCATACATGCTTAAACATAAACATGCTTACATACGACATTCTTCTACGTACACATTCTTATTTTCAAATTCATGTATACCTTGATTCATACATAACTAGTACAAGCTATGTGGATCATGCGACAATCAGTATAATCGCGGGTGCACACGGGATTATAGTGATAGGCGTATGAGAACCATAGAGTGTACTACTGTGTATGGTAAGACACGGAACGTAACATGACCCCGAGTAACGAAACGGACGTAATGTGGTTAAAACATGGTGGATACGCCGCTGGTACTTCCTATATATAAGTGTTTTCACCATGTTACCAAACTTTCGTAAAACGTGCCATGAGAAATTCAGTGTGTTGCAGACCTTTTGGACCTAATACAACTTCACGCAACTCACAAACGCATTATATCCGATTATTCATGACGAGACTTCATCCTTAACACACTACGTTCATCTATCCAACACTTATGCTATTCACATACTTGTACTCTTTAAGAGCCATTCGTTCATTCTATACTCGTATTATTTTATACAAAACTCGTTCGCAATCCAGCTTGTTTAAACATTTGAGTCCTAACTTACCTCATTACCTATAAAATAGCCTCCCTATTCTTGATTCTTGTGTAACTATACTTAGTATCTCTCTATTGCTTTATTTAAAGTAACAAACCTTTTCGTTCCTCTCAATAAACAGGTTTTACGAAAGTATGATTTTTTTATACTATCCTTAAAAACTTCCCCTTGCAAATCTACCTTGATGTTCTCCAAAATTTGGTACTTTTCAAACTTCCCAAGTTTCAATTCTTAATGATCACCTTTATGCCAAAAACTCTTTCAAGCCTTCCTCTTGAATAAATTTCGGGACGAAATTTCCTAAAGGAGGGGAGACTGTAACGCCCTGCGTTTTCAAACTTCCTATATTTAGAAACCTTACGTGAAATTCTAACTTTGGAAATCTTGTGTTCTTATAACCATTCTTTCATTATAATCGTTGTAAAATATGGAACTTGCTTCGTAAATAAAACTTGTACATTACACTTTTTACGTAGTTAAATCATGTTTTATTTCATATTTCACCTTGTTACAAGTTAGGGGAAACATTGTTGCACATTATTACACAACTTAACTAACAAAATTACTCATTATAATGTTTTAAAAAAATAAAAAAATAAAGAAATATGGCAGCCCCAATTCAGCAAAATTCAGCCCATATAGTTGGGTTTTGTGGGCTAGTTTCAAGGTGTAACCCCTTCTAAACACTTCCAAAGCCCAACCCATTGAAACCCTAATCCTTCCCCCTATAAATACCACTTATAACCAGCCTCCCTACCACTTTTGCAACCCTAAAAACTCACAAAACATCCACCAAACCGTAGCTGAAAGCAAGGGTTCGAGTAGATTGACACCCCTTCACGAAAATGAGCATAACTCACTCAATTCTTATCCGATTCACTCGATTCTTTTTCCTACTTGCTTGTATAATCATGGGGTTCGATTCCTAGACTTCTCCTTGGAGAAATCAGACCTGGAAATGCCCCGAAATAGTCCATAAACTTTCTGTTTGTTTTTATGTTCATCAAAAACTTATTTAAATCTATGCAACTTGTGTCCAACACATCTCATACCTATGTCCTAATGCTTACAACTTATCCCATGGTTGGTTAAGCTTAAAAACAAGGTTGAGACATCTAAATCAGAGGTTAAAACCTTATAAACTTTCTGTTTTTAATTAGGGTTTTACCCACAAGTAATGTTCAAGTGTGAAACTTGTTGAATGTGTGATGGTTGGATTAGCTTGGGCTATCCTTCATAAGAATCCACTCATTACTTGATGTTTTGCTATAGATTAGTTGTTGTTAATACCTTGATACTTGTATGTTCATGACCCTCCTTGGTTGTTGTTACACCAAGTGAAGTGGTGAACATTCAAGGGGTTCCTAAATGGAAGCATGTCCTTCCTACCCCATACATGACATCTATGATAACACGAGGTGCCTAAATGAAGATTCTAATCTTCTACCTCCTACTTGAATTATTGGACTAAATAATATGTAGTACTTAACCTAGATATATATATACACTCATTCGAACCTTTAATGTTGAACTCATGTTTATATGTTAAAGTAGTAGAACATCACCTAAGACCTAAACCTTGTTGTGATTCTTATGGGTGTTCAACTCATGAAAATATTATCATAACCCTTGTGGTTACCAAGTGTCATACAAGTGTTATGGGTTGAAGATGATTACTTTCACATGCTATTCTCATATCTTACTTTTATGTTGTTTTTAAATACCGAATCTCGACTCTAAGCATACATGAACTTTAACCCTACACATTCAACCTTCTAACCTCATCAACTCGTCAACAATTGGATAATCGGAAAACATATGCAAACTTTGTGAGTATACTCGTACTTTTCCCCTTTTACTTTTACCACTTTTGGGGTGTAACATGTTTACCTATTGAAACTTACACATGAACTTTTGTCTAAACACACGAACATTCCTATAACAATGCTTGTATATGTGATGGCTTAATACTTTAAATTTGGGTGATTCTTATGTGTTGAACTTATCATTAACTTCGTACGAGCCAAACCTTGACATATGCAGCGCTATAGGATTAACGACCCGCCTCTACTGAAACTTTGGTTATGTCATGAGCAAGTTGCGTTTTCTTGGTTTGATATGTTAGACACATGCCATATTTAAATGTTTATCTTGAATCATATGCTTGCTATGAGGAATTGTTCAAAACTTATCTTTTGCTATGTACGTATCAAACTTGTATACTCGCCCTTGCTTTTGCATTGAACTTTATTTTAACATGTTACAGGTGCATGTTGACGATACATGGAATCTAGTAGGATGCTTAGATACACACTTAGAAAGAATTGTATTTGTATTGTATCATTTTATTATTCATGTTGTTGTACCTTGTTTCAAAACCTTGTACTTGATTCTTTAGAAATGAAATGAAATGATTATTTAAATACTTGTCACAATTATTAGCGTTATGATGTCTCGAGCAATCTTCACACTTCGTCTCATCCCGATGTTTCCGCCATTGGTTGGGGTGTGACATGGGAGCTGTTGTTTTCGCGCTTAAGATATGGCGGCACTACCTGTACGGTACCAAGTGCACTATTTACACCGATCACAGGAGTCTCGAGCATATCCTTAAGCAAAAGGATTTGAACATGCGTCAACGGAGATGGGTCGAACTTTTGAATGATTATGAATGCGCCATCAAGTACCATCCAGGCAAAGCCAATGTTGTGGCTGACGCCCTCAGTCGAAAAGACACTACACCTAGGCGTGTACGAGCTTTGCAGCTCACCATTCAGTCTAGTCTTCCAGCACAGATACGAGATGCTCAGGTAGAAGCATTGAAACCAGAAAACGTCAGGGCTGAAGCCTTACGCGGCTCAAGGCAACGATTAGAACAGAAGGAAGACGGCGCCTACTATGTAACAGGGCGTATTTGGGTCCCACTTTATGGCGGTTTACGAGAACTTGTGATGGATGAAGCTCATAATTCTCGCTACTCGGTACATCCAGGTTCGGATAAAATGTATCACGACATCAGAACTACATATTGGTGGCCTAGCATGAAGGCCCACATAGCAACTTACGTCGGTAAGTGTTTGATCTGTGCGAGGGTTAAGACGGAATACCAGAAACCCTCAGGCCTACTTCAGCAACCTAAGATACCACAGTGGAAATGGGAAGAAATTTCCATGGATTTTGTTACTGGCCTGCCTAGATCCCAGCGTGGGAACGATACTATTTGGGTGATCGTCGATCGACTCACAAAGTCTGCTCATTTCTTGGCTATCAAAGAAACGGATAAGTTCTCTACCTTAGCAGACGTCTACTTGAAAGAAGTTGTTTCAAGGCACGGAGTGCCAACCTCTATTATTTCGTATCGGGATGCACGATTCACATCGGAACTATGGCAAGCAATGCACAAAGCTTTTGGCTCTCGATTAGACATGAGCACAGTATATCACCCTCAGACGGATGGGCAGTCTGAGCGCACGATTCAAACCCTAGAAGACATGCTTCGGGCATGTGTTATTGATTTTGGCAACAGCTGGGAAAAGCACCTCCCGTTAGTGGAGTTTTCGTACAATAACAGTTACCACACCAGCATTCAAGCCGCTCCATTCGAGGCATTGTACGGACGTAAATATCGGTCACCTCTCTGTTGGGCGGAGGTGGGGGATAGTCAGATTACAGGTCCAGAAATGGTAGTTGATGCTACTAAACGAATAGCACAGATACGACAACGCATGGCGGCAGCTCGTGATCGCCAGAAAAGCTACGCTGATAAACGCAGAAAACCACTCGAGTTCCAAGTTGGGGATCAAGTGCTACTCAAAGTCTCACCCTGGAAGGGTGTGGTTCGATTTGGTAAACGAGGCAATCTCAATCCACGGTATGTTGGACCATTCGAAATCACTGAAAGAATAGGCAAAGTAGCCTACAGACTAAACCTACCAGCTGAACTCGGTGCAGTTCACACCGTATTCCACGTGTCGAACCTGAAGAAGTGTCTGTCAGATGAGACCCTCATAGTTCCTTTTAAGGAACTCACTATCGACGAGCAGTTGCAGTTCGTCGAGGAACCAGATGAAATCACGGACCGAGATGTCAAGGTCCTCAAGAACACTAGAATACCCCTTGTTCGAGTTCGTTGGAACTCCCGTCGTGGCCCAGAGTATACCTGGGAACGTGAAGATCAAATGAAACTCAAGTATCCCCAGTTATTCGGAAACCGTGCAACCACTACTGAGGCTGAAGCTACTACTGCAGAATTTCGGGACGAAATTCCAAATCAACGGGGGGATGATGTGACACCCCAGGAAAATCAGTAAACGATATAACTTACCTAGCTTCCTCAGTAACCGCATGCTAAATTTCGGGACGAAATTTCTTTCAAGTTGGGGATAATGTGACAACTCGAGTTTTCGACTTCCATTTTCACATTTATTGCACGTTCATTGTTTGTTAGTTGTTTACTTGCACAATTAGTTTGCTGTGAAACTGTAACGTTGTGATTCAGTTAAGTATATTGTATTTGAGCATGGTTATGTGTTACTGTTGAAAGATTTGTCAAATGTATGAACTTGGTGGTGAAACTGTGAACTATTTTGAGATGGTGTACTTGTGTAAAATATGATACTTAGGGATGTATAGAGTAATTAGTGAAATTCTCCTCATTCCTAACCCTAATCATTCACTAATCACCACACAAAACCAAAAGCACGTACTTGCACTTCTCTGATCTTCTCAGGCAATCATTTGCTTCATCATTGGCACAAGTCTTTTACATCAATCTTGGTCTTTGAATCCATCTAGAATCAATTCAAGGTAATTGTTATTGATTGTTTGATTGTTATCAGTTCTTGATTCTTGTGATTCTTGTAAACCCTAGTTCCACATGTAAGGATTCTGTGCTTATTGAATCATTTTGATTATTGAGAAATGAATAGGGTTGTTGTATAATCATTTTCTTGATGATTAAGATGCATGATGTTAGAACTGTTGATGATTTATTCGATTACTGCACTATGAATACATGAATTAGGGTTTCCTGGTCGTTCAAACAAAAGAAAACGTAACTGTTACACTTTATATGAACATGAATATTCACATGAATGAGAGGTATAAAGTCCGAACTTTGTTAAGATGATGGGTAGTCCGAACTTTTGATATGATTATAAGGGTCCGAGCTTTGATTGTACAAGTTTGTCTGAGTTTTACATCATATAGCCTTGTCCGAATTTCATGTGAAATGCATAATATATCCGAGTTTTTGTAAGGGATTTGGTAGTCCGAAGATTTTAAAGGTGATGTTCAGAATTTTATAATGAATACACTAGGTCCGAACTTGTTATGATTACATAAGGTCCGAGTTTTGTTACTGTGTAAAATCCGAATTATATATGAGCATGAGGGATGTCCGAATTTTTAAAGATGTAAAGTTGTTGTCCGAATTTTAAATCACAAAAGGTCCGACCTTTTTGTGTGTGGGTGGTCCGAATTTTTGTAAGGCATCAAGCCACTGTCCGAGTTTTATAAGAGTGCACAAGGGTCCGAGTTCTTTTGGTTGTGGGTTTGTCCGAGTTTTAAAGGCAAATGGGTTGTCCGACTTTTGTATTAATGATGTAGTCCGTCTTTTGTGTTAATGTGGGATCCGACCTTTTAATGCTCATCATGTTGTCCGAGTTTGTTTAATGTGGTTAAGTCCGACCTGTTACTTGTGTGGTAGTGTCCGACCTTATACTTGAATATGAGACTTTGATTGTTATTTTATGTGAAGTCCAACCTTTTAGTTGTATACACACATGATCCGAGCATTTGTTGTGTCATGTAGTCAGGATTGTAGTAACAATGCATGGTCGAGTTCTGTTAATTCAGTAAGCATGTCAAAGACAAGTTGATTAATCCTGTTAATTGTTAAACCTGTTTATTCAGTTAATGTATTGGTCCTGTTGAATGCTAACTCTGTCAAGTGCGTTAACGGTATGAAGCATGTTAACTGCCTGTTAATCTTGTCAAGCATAAATGGTGCGATTTTGACTAAACTGCATACGTGATATGTGATAACTGTTTAAACACACTTCGTGACATAAATGGCATGCGAACATGAACTGATTTAATACACGTGCACACTATAGGACTTGACTGATTACCTGTGAGCGCATAACCTAGCATACCGAGCAAACCAAGGTGAGTTCACACAGCCAAGGCATGGGATTCCCGGGTTGGGAATTCGGTTAGAAAATTTGAAATGGATAATTACTCGTACTTACACTATTGCTAGACTATATACCATCGTCCTCAGGTTAGTCAGGACAGTTACGTAAAACCTACGTAAACTAGTATCTACCACTGTCTCCCGGGTCGGGAGGACACTTACGTAAAACCTACGTAAACTTATACCTACTACTGTCTTCCGGGTCGGAAGGACACTTACGTAAAACCTACGTAAACCCCACGCGTACCACTGTCCTCGGGGAAGGGCACTCACGTAAAACCTACGTGACCTTGTACGTATTCCTGTTCTCGGATAAGAAGAACACATGGTTACAATAGTCTAGTAAGGATAAACATGGGAAGCCCCCATTAGTAATAAATATAATCATGGGAAACCCCCACTATTAGTACATACATACATGGGAAGCCCCCACTAAATGAACATACGATTTTGCTATTTCAAACTTACTTTCTGTGAACTCGCTCAACTAGTTGTTGACTCTCTGCTTCATGCCTTGCAGGACCTTAGGTACATATGGAGCTTGCACAGGGAGGAGCAAGTCGTTGTGGACAAGGATCGTGAATGCTATGATTGAACATTATGACATTACAAACTTATTTATGATTGGGCTTTCCTTTATTTGCTTCCGCTAAACATTGAACTATTACTTATGTTTTGAACACCTTTCATATGGATGGGTTTGGTTTAATGACATTTACTTTTACTATATACGTTGTTCTATATGATTGGTGGCTTGATCCTGGTCAGTCACGCTCCCAAGCGGTGATACTCCGCGTGTGGATTTTGGGGGTGTGACACATGGACCATTGTGTTCCATGTTGAACGTTATGAACTTTAAACTATGTTTTGGTTATTAAAACTTTACTATGCTTCCGCTGATTTCTTGAATGTGTTTGATTACTTTTGGACACCAATTATATTGTGGTTGGTTGTATTATTTAATTTCATTGTTCAATATGATTGGTGGCTTGATCCTGGTCATGTCATGCTCCCTGCGGTGATGTACATGTGGATTTTGGGGGTGTGACAGATTGGTATTAGAGCCATTGGTTATAGTGAACTTGGTTTTAAAAAGGGAAAAAGCTTTTGACAAAACCAGACTATAACCTGTACAGTGCTCAACGATCCACAACGACGCTTCGCTCCACGTGCAAGACTCAACATTATAGGTGATATGGTTTGTGTTTATATTGCCTGCCTGTTAGTTTACATAGTGCATTGTTCATAACATGCTTAGTCAACGTAACGACTGTTGTTTTAAACCCACGTGTGCTTGCTCTCTTCTGTCTTCCCACACTTATGCACTTTCGCGACACTCCTCTCACTTATGCTTTTCTTTGATGTGAAGATCATGAGTGGACGTTTGAACTTGACTCAAGCCCAGCTGACGGCTCTTATCAATGAACGAGTTGCTGAGGCACTCGCAGCAGTCCCTGCAGGAGGTATAACCTGCCATTTCGACCTATCTTAGGATGTTTAGATCCCACTCTCGCGAACAAACTCTCATGTATAACCTTGTCCTTTCTCTCTTGTGCAACAGGTCAGCATGCTCAACCCCCTATATGCACGTTCAAAACATTCATGGATTGCCGACCCAGTACCTTCAACGGCACAGAAGGAGCAGTAGGCCTTCTTCACTGGTTCGAGAAGCTTGAATCGGTCTTCGAAATGTGTGAATTCCCTGAAGCTCGAAGGGTGAAATTTGCTACTGGAACACTTGAAGGCATCGCATTGACTTGGTGGAAAGCGCAAGTTCAAGTGCTAGGGTTGGCAGCTGCTAATGCCACCCCATGGAACGACTTCAAGGAGCTGATTAAAGAGGAGTACTGCAATCGTGACGACATCCACAAGTTAGAGGTGGAGTTCTTCAATTTGAAGATGTCGGGGTCTGAAATTGAAGCATACACGAAGAGATCAAACGAGCTGGCTATCTTGTGTCCTACTATGGTGGACCTTCCCATCAAACGTATCGAGCTGTACCTCAAGGGTTTAGTGCCAGAAATTCAGAGCCACGTGACTTCAGCTAACCTTGGTACCATTCAACAAGTTATACGACTAGCTCATCGTCTCACTGACCAGGCGGTGGAGCAAAACAGGTTGCCCAAACGTATTAGTGCTACAACTATATTTGATGCTCCTAGTGACAACAAGCGAAAATGGGATGGAAACTCTAGCAAAGGTTCTACTTCTATTCAGTCTCAGTCTCAGCAGGGAAAGACTGACGACTTCAAGAGTCCTGGTCAGCAATCCTCAAGCAGTCAGAATCAAAGTCAAAGTGGGTACAAGGGTAATCACCCCAAGTGCAATCGTTGTGGGTATCACTACAGCGGGCCGTGCACAAAAGGCAATTGTCAGAGGTGTAACAAACCTGGCCATGCGGCCAAGGATTGCAGGAGTCTCTATCCTGCGAATCAGCGACGACAGCAACAGCAGCAGACCCCACCGAATCCGCGTCAGCTGCAACAACAATAGCAGGGTAACAACAAAGGATGTTTTCAGTGTGGTGCTGAAGGCCACTTCAAGAGAGACTGTCCCCAGTTGAACCAGAATCAGAACAACAACAACAACAACAACCAGGGAAATGGAAACAACGGGGGTATCAATGGTGGCAATGGTGCCAGGGGTCGTGCGTTCGTGATTGGTCAGGGAGATGCGAGGAACGATCCCAACGTTGTGATGGGTAAGTTTCTACTGGATGACTTCTTTGTTTCAGTTTTATTTGATATGGGTGCCGATACTAGTTATGTGTCTTAAAAGTTAGTCAGATGCTTAAGCATACCCCAACACTTATGAACACCAAGCACATTGTAGAACTAGCGAATGGTAAAAATCGTGAAGCCACACACATAGTTAAGAGTTGTAAACTCGTTCTTGCTAATTAGATCTTCACTATCGACCTCATTCCTATCGTTTTGGGTAGTTTCGATGTTGTTACTGGGATGGATTGGTTGTCTCAACACCAAGCAGAGATCATTTGCAGGGAGAAAATTGTTCGCATCCCTCGTTATGGTGAAGAACCTCTTGTAATTCATGGTGACAAAAGTGGTGCTGTGGTGGGCATCATATGTTTCCTTAAGGCCCAGAAGTGTTTGCGTAAGGGACACACTGCCACATTAGCTCTCGTTACTGACACCTCAACGAAAGAGAAGAAGATAGAAGACATCTCTATTGTACGCGACTTTCCAGAGGTATTTCCCGAGGAATTACCTGGTCTTCCGCCTCATAGACAAGTGGAGTTTCAAATCGAGCTAGCTCCTGGAGCAGCATCCATAGCTCGTGCACCTTATCGATTAGCCCCATCAGAACTAGAGGAACTGTCTGCACAACTACAAGAACACTTGGACAAAGGTTTCATTCGTCCTAGCTCTTCGCCCTGGGGAGCTCCAGTATTGTTTGTGAAGAAGAAGGATGGTACCTTCCGTATGTGTATCGATTATCGTGAGCTCAACAAAGTGACCGTGAAGAATCGTTATCCCCTTCCGCGTATTGATGACCTATTCGACCAACTGCAAGGGTCGAGCTACTATTCAAAGATTGACCTGAGGTCGTGATATCACCAGCTAAGAGTCCGAGAGGAGGACGTCTCCAAGACAGCATTCAGGACTCGTTACGGACACTACGAGTTTCTGGTTATGGCTTTCGGGCTAACAAACGCACCTGCGATCTTCATAGATCTTATGAACCGAGTGTGCAAACCTTACCTGGATAACTTTGTGATTGTCTTCATCGACAACATCCTGATCTATTCTAAGAGTCAGGATGAACATGAGCATTATCTCCGGCTTATCCTGGAACTTCTTCGAGCAGAGTAGCTGTACGCTATGCTTTCTAAATGCGACTTTTGGCTTCGTGAGGTCCACTTCTTAGGCCATGTGGTAAACGAGGATGGGATTCATGTGGATCCATCCAAGGTTGACTCGATCAAAAACTGGCCTGCACCCCGTACACCAACCGAAATCCGCCAATTCTTGGGCTTGGCGTATTACTACGGAAGGTTCATCAAGGGTTTCTCCAAGATTGCGTAACCCCTCACTTCACTGACTCAGAAGGGTGTCACCTACCGTTGGGGTGATGCCCAGGAGTCTGCGTTTCAGAACTTAAAGGAAAGACTTTACAGGGCACCTATTCTCTCATTGCCAGAGGGCACAGACGATTTCGTGGTTTATTGTGACGCGTCGATTCAAGGTCTTAGTTGTGTGTTGATGCAAGGGGATAAAGTTATCGCGTATGCATCGCGCCAACTTAAAGTTCATGAAAGGAACTACACTACTCATGATCTGGAGCTGGGAGCTGTTGTTTTTGCACTCAAGATATGGTGGCATTACATGTATGGTACCAAGTGCACCATTTACACCGATCACAGGAGTCTCCAACATATTTTCGAACAGAAGGAGTTGAACATGCGACAACGTCGATGGGTCGAACTCCTGAATGATTATGAGTGTGCAATCAAGTACCATCCGGGCAAAGCCAATGTTGTGGCCGACGCCCTCAGCTGGAACGAGTCTAAACCTAATCGTGTACGTGCGTTACAACTTACCATTCACTATAGTCTTCCTGCTCAGATACGAGATGCTCAGGTTGAAGCATTGAAGGCGGAGAACATCAGGGCTGAGTCTCTGCGAGGATCGAGGAAAAGGTTAGAACAAAAGGAAGACGGTGCTTATTACGTAACATGGCGCATCTAGGTTCCACTCTATGGTAACCTACGTGAGCTTGTGATGGATGAAGTACACAAGTCACGTTACTCGGTACATCCTGGTTCTGATAAGATGTACCACGATCTCAAGACTACGTATTGGTGGCCAAGTATGAAAGCCAACATAGCAACCTATGTTAGTAAATGTTTGACTTGTGCGAGAGTCAAAATCGAGTACCAGAAACCATCAGGCCTACTTCAACAACCAGAGATACCGACATGGAAATGGGAGCAAATTTCCATGGATTTCGTTACTGGCCTGCCTAGATCTCAATGCGGAAATGATACCATTTGGGTGATCATGGATCGACTGACCAAGTCTGCACACTTTTTGGCTATCAAAGAAACGGATAAGTTCTCTACTCTAGCAGATGTCTATCTTAAGGAAGTAGTCTCGAGGCACGGGGTGCCAACCTCCATCATTTCTGATCGTGACTCACGTTTTACATCTGAGTTGTGGCAAGCTATGCACACGTCCTTTGGCTCTCGACTAGACATGAGCACGACATATCATCCACAGACGGATGGGCAGTCTGAGCGCACCATCCAAACCCTGGAAGACATACTTAGGGCATGTGTGATCGACTTTGGTAACGGCTGGGAAAAGCATCTCCCGTAAGTGGAGTTTTCATATAACAACAGTTACCACACCAGTATCCAGGCTACTCCGTTTGAGGCATTATACGGGCGTAAGTGCCGATCACCTCTATGTTGGGCAGAGGTAGGCGACAGCCAAATCACTGGCCCAGAACTCGTCGTAGACACAACCGAGAAGATTGCTCAGATACGGCAACGAATGGCGACGGCTCATGATCGTCAGAAAAACTACGCTGATAAGCGCAGAAAACATTCGAGTTCCAGGTTGGGGATCGAGTGCTACTCAAAGTCTCACCTTGGAAATGTGTTGTTCGTTTTGGAAAGCGAGGCAAACTCAACCCGCGATACGTCGAACCTTTCAAAATCACAGAGAAAATAGGCAAAGTGGCCTACAAACTGAACCTACCCGAAGAACTAAGCGGAGTTCACAATGTTTTCCACGTGTCGAATCTGAAGACGTGTCTGTCAGATGAGACCCTCATAGTTCCTCTCAAGGAACTCACCATCAACGATCAGCTGAGATTCGTCAAAGAACCTGTACAGATTACAGACCGAGACGTTAAGGTTCTCAAGCGTACCAGAATTCCTCTTGTTCGAGTTCGTTGGAACTCCCGTCGTGGCCCAGAGTTTACCTGGGAACGAGAAGACCAGATGAAACACAAGTATCCCTAGTTGTTCGAAAGCAGTGAAACAACTACTGAGGCTAAAGCTACTACGGAATTTCGGGACGAGATTCCAAACCAACGGGGGAAGGATGTGACACCCCAGGAAAACCAGGAAAACCATGCAACTTAACTAGCTTCCTCAGTGAGTACGTGCTAAATTTCGGGACAAAATTTCTTTCAACTTGGGGATGATGTGATAACTCGTATTTCAAAACCTGTTTTGTGTTTAATGTAACGTGTATGAACTCTATGTGACTAATTTATATGTTGGTTTTAATGAATGAATGTTACATGTTTTGTGAATGTGTGTAATGTATGTATATGATGTAATCGCACAACATTAATCCGACCGCACAAGCCATTGGGCTTCGGTTTCACACAACTTTCGGCCCAGTCCTCTTGAATTTGAAACCAATGGGCAGCCCATGATGGGTTTGGCCACCCACCTATTTAAACCAAGACATAACCCTTATGAGGTTTTATTTCCTCATTGTTTGCAAAGCACCTAAAACACACCAAACCCTAAATCTCTCTCACTCTCCCTCTGAAACTCGACGGCAAACATCCCCTCTCCATCGAAGAATTTCTTGATTCAGATCACCCTTTCGTTCTACCTTCTAACCGGTTAGTGTTCTTATTATTGGTTGTATGTTGAATGATGTTGTGATCGATGTGATTCTATATAATGGTTTAGGGATGCTCGTTATTGATTGTAATGAGATTTAGTGTTCGTTTATCGGCTCATATGTGTAGTATGATTAGATCATGATAGGGTTGATAATTGTATGGTGTTAAGATGATCTAGAACCGAATGTATGTAAATTGGCTGTGATGTGTTGAACTCGGATGAATCGTATGGATAGGTTGTATGTGTTAATCCTAGTGTTTAATCCGATTGAATGTTATGATAGGTTGTTGTCATGATTGGATGTCAATTAGGGTTTATATGAATTAAATGATGATTGCTTGATTTGATCGAGATATGCATGATTTGAAACTGTTAGTTTTGTTGATTGATAAATTGCATAAATGGAAACCATGTAACTGATTGCCATAATTTCGGGATAATGAAAACTGATCGCACAAGTCCCTTAATCGCACAAGAGCTGAACATACAAGCTCTTGAATCGCACAAGGGACTGATCGCACAAGACAGTCGCACAAGTTAAGGCACAACTAGTTAGAACACAGTGTACAACACAGCATTGCATGATCGCACAAGACTTGTGGATCGCATAAGACAGTGCCGATCGCACAAGCCTTGGGCCACACACAGTAGTTAGACTTACTGTATGTATTGGGCCGAATGGCCCAACCCAGTCGCACAACTTAACTGGATCGCACAAGTCCGTCCGGACCGCACAAGACCAAAGTTTGTTATTAGTTGGGCCGTGTTTATATGTTTGGGCTTTTTGATTGTTGGGCTGGCCACACTCTGGATCACACAACATGTTGTGGATCGCACAAGGTTGTGCTGATAACACAACATGTTGGGCCGGGGTAGTTGTTCGGGTTTCAATTGCTCCAATCGCACAAGATGTTATTGGGCCTGCATACTTCAGCCCAATACATCTTGATCGCACAACCATGGGTTTTATGTGATTAACTTATCTGTTTAGCATGTGCAATGTGTATGCCATGATCACTACGTGTTAGTTCTATGTAAACATACATGCACTACTTGAACCTAGACCTGACTTGTATGGTAACCATGTTAGGACGTGGTTGACCACATATAGCTCAAGTGACCTTTTCGTGTATCTGCCGAGCAAACCAAGGTGAGTTCACACTCTCCACAAGGCATGGGATTCCCAGGGGTTGGGAACGGGTAAAGGATTTAAACTGAAACTGCGTGGTCTCCTGGTTTAGAACACGTACACACCCTCTTAATTGAAGGGTGACAACATGGATAAGGATTTAATTGGAAACTGCGTAATCTCCTGGTTTGGAACACGTACACACCCTCTTTACTGAAGGGTGACAACACGGATACTAGACCGAAATTCTCTATCATAAAGTCACTCATTTTATATCGACTTAATCGCCGGGCCAATGGCGAGCGGGTCATTAGTTAGATAGCGCTATTTAGGTTTGACAAGCCTCACACCGTGCCGCAGAGGACGGGCGTGAACTAATGGATCTGGGCACTAGTCAATAATGATAGACATTGACGTCAGGGCACCAACTTACTTTAGTAAGTGGTCGATATGGTAACTGGTCTGGTGATTCACATGGGGAAGCCCCCACTGGTTATGGATATGATTTGGGAACTGGTTAACTTATAGTTTACGAATGAATACCAGGTTTTGGAACCACCTTAAAACGAATACCAACTGTGAACTCGCTCAACTTTGTTGTTGACTCGTTGTTGCATGCCTTGCAGGTCGTTAGAGGTTTAGCTGGAGCTTGCATGAGCAGGAGGAGTCGTTGTGGGACATGGACCATTGTGTGCCATGTTGAACTTTATGAACTTTAAACTATTTTTTGGTTATTAAAACTTTACTATGCTTCCGCTGATTTCTTGAATGTGTTTGATTACTTTTGGACACCAATTATATTGTGGTTGGTTGTATTATTTAATTTCATTGTCCAATATGATTGGTGGCTTGATCCTGGTCATGTCACGCTCCCTGCGGTGATACTCCGCGTGTGGATTTTGGGGGTGTGACAATTTGAACATGTTGAAAATTATTTAAGTGTTAAAGTCAGAACATTACATGGTCGGGTGGTAATCCGATCGGGTGGCAACTCAATCGGACGGCAATCCGTTCAATGTTCCAAACGTCAATTATTGAAATGAAAGTTGAGTGTGGGATCTTAGGTGCAATCTGATCAGGTAGGAGTCCGGTCGGGTGGCAATCCGATCGGACAGCAATACGATCGGACGGCAATCCGTCCCAGATGATCTGGTCGTCTTCTTCCTTGGTTGTTTTGATAGTTTGTCGTTTCCTCGAGATGATTTGATAGTGTGCTAAACAACCGAAACCTCGTCAATACTTAGTAACCCGATCGGACATGAATCACCCTAGCCCGACCAGTTAACTGTTCGAGACGGTGTTTCATGTTTAACCCGAGTCAGTAATCTCATGGATAGAATTCAGATCTTGGACCAACACATCAACAAGAAAGAGTAGAAGATCAGAACAAGCTCCGATTCTATCGGTTTTGAGTGCATTGAGTGTAAAAGAGTTGAAAGAATGTTGGGCAAACCATCTTTCAATCCTTTTCACCATGAATATGTCCTGATCTATGAAAGATCCTTGGTTATCTATGAGGAAATCGTTCAGATCTAAGTTGTTCTTGAAGGATTGAAGCCAAAACATGAAGTTCTCATGAACACCATGATGACATCATCCTAGAACACCTCAAATCCAGTGATTTCACGGTTAAAAGTTAAGATTCAAAAGATAGAAAGGTGTAGTAGTGCGTGTAGATCAAGAATGTACAAGATTTAGGTTGAAAACTTACAAGAATCGTGAGAAATCTGTAGAAAAGCGAGCTAGAGTGAGTAGGGCAGAGAGAGAGCTGTCAACATCAAATGATGTTAACATATGGGGTATTTATAGGCTTTCCATAAAAGGAAAGGGGAGGAGAGGGCTGGCCACTCGATTGGAGTGATTCGTGCGACGAGTTTTTGTAACACTCTACTTTTGATTTAGGAGTTCTTACCGACAAGACAAGAATATTAAATATAACATTAAACCAAAACGTTAATATTGTCCTTAACTTAGTACTTATGAGTTTAACAATTGTTCAAAGACAACATTAGGATACTTAAGTATTCCATCATTTACATAAATCTTATTTAATAACTAATAATAACAAAAGTTGCCGAACTAGATCTTGGATGTGTTCGGTTCGGGAGCATGCGTACTTGCAATACCTAAAAGCTGGAAATTTTAACAAATATTAATATTAGAATCTTTTAGGAAATACGCATAATCGAAACTACGCTTAAAAACAGATTCGATTTACTATGATATACAAAATTTAACAAAAATGGCTGGGCTCCACCGTAACATACGGTGGACACCGTAAGTTACGGTAGCCACTGGGCAACAATGGTCTGCCGTAAGACAGTAGAGAACTGTCGTAACAATTTACCCTCTACCGTAAGTTACGGTAGCTACCGTAACTTACGGTAGCTTCTGCATATTCTTCCTGTTTTGCTGTTTTGACCCGTTTGTTCCAGTTTTGCACTTTTAAGACATTAAAGTACAATACGGGACATTACTTCGTAACAAAAGTGACCCATCTTTGGGTTCTTTATGTTTAACACCCACGCTCCCATTACCGGTTTGCGTGTTTAATACGATTCTACCCATTACCCGGGCTTATAGATTACGGATAAGGTACTCCCATCACCCGGTTTGTACCTACCCATAATGACTCTCTTGATTTACCATTATGAAATCCATCATTTAAGCAAACCAAACCATTTAAATCCTCACATCCTAAATTATTAACAAAAATCGATGACAAACTAATTTACAATAGTAATGAAGCGTTAGCAACATACCTCAAAGCTTTCCCTTCAAACTAGCGTCCGCACTGGCTTGACTTCCCGACGCCTCGCTCGTGTTGCCTAGAACATACAAGCCAATTATCATTAGAACCTTTCGGCTCATAACTAAAGCTTGTTACTTTACCAACACCACAATTTGTGTCGATCAACGTCTTTTAGGCATTTTATCGAGCATCTTATGTGCATGACTTCTCACAATTCATAATTAAGTTCAACATTTGTCATTTAGCCATGATAAACATCAATTTAGGCAATTTCACATAATTTTCACATTAATAAATTCTGAACCTATTTCATGAAACTTGAATTACACTAGGATAACATCATAATCCTAATGTTCCATACTTTTCTACTAAATTCTCATATCACCTCTAATGGTGATTATGAACTTTACAAGAATTAGGCCAAATTTCAACAAGAAATCGACTAGGGTTCATCCCGATACACTATTTCAATCAAAACAACTATCATGCATGCTCAGATTCGAATCTCATGAATTTATCTAGAATTTAAGATAGAACCAAATCATGAAATTTCGCATACCTTACGATCCCTTAGCCAAGGTGATCACAAATCTACATTCAGATTTTAATTTGGACTTGAATTGAACCTTCGATTGGTGAATTTTGTGTATGTTAGGGTTTGATGGAGAAACCTCCTGGTCGCCCTATGCTCTGGTCGATCAGACACACACTTAGGTGTGTGTTTGGTGTGTTGTTTTACTAATAATAATTCAAGTTACATATTTGACAAGTTTGGTCCCTCAATTATACATAAGCTTTAGAAAGGGCATTTTAATCATACTTGTCCTATTATGTCAAGATACTAACTAACTAGGTTATCCTTTCCTAGTCTTTTTATTTCAACTTATTACTGAAATTTAGTTTAAAATACAACATTTATATTTTCGGGGTGTTACAAGTCCACCCTCCTTAAAGAGGGTTTCGTCCCCGAAACCGCTTTATGTCTAAAATTTATAGTGCATGCACGTACCGAAAATGTCACACCCCGATTTCCACGTGTATCACCGGTGGGCCCGGTGGGGGATTACCGTGACGTAGTTGGCAACAATATAGTCAAACCACACAATATTTAAATGCACAGCGGAAGCATAAAGATAGATTATATTTCAACCATCAAATGTAATATCCAAGTATCACAAGTAGTTGAAATGAATCCACAGGGGATTAAAATAAAATAGAAAATAATGGTTCAACAGATAATGGCATCCCAAGCTGGCGAGACTCTAACGATGCTAAGGAGTGGCCAGCCTATTACGTGTAGATCCTGCATTTAATCTTTTGGGGAAAATACGTCAGTTTACACTGGTAAATACATTCAACCGACACTTTTGAAAAAGGTTTAATAAAATTGATTTGAATGCACAAGGCACAAACTCTTTATAACTTGGGATAATTTATAAATTAAATCTTGTAAAAGAATTACATGTTCACTATGCGTTCGGTCGCCCGGGTCGTGCTGGGTTTAAGGTTAATAGACACGCCACATAGCATAAAGCCGTGGCGGGAAAACCAACGGTTATACCTTTATAAATATAGACACATTGTCGGGTGTACGTCTACACCCGCGTGTCGGGGTCGTGGCCATTTCGTAAAATGATGCCAAGGATATCCGGGACATGGTAATTAAGCTCCCAAAGGCGTAAAGCCAACAAAACCAATTTTTAAACTGGTCAAATTGATAATACCCAACTACTAATGAGTTGGGGTCAATTGCCCGACCAAGCGGTATTTTAAATACCGTAACCCAAGCCCGTATAACGGAAAATAAGTTAAAAGTATTTACCTGAGCAAGTAATAACCTCAATCAAACAAATGCAAGTATCTTTTACTGGTCTCCTATTCTGGAACGAAGGTTTATAACAACCTATTAGAATCCTAACGGGTCTTTAATTTAGCCTTAGCTTAGACCGGTCAGTTTCAAAGCATAGATACGGTTTAATCGCGTGAAAGGCGAAAACCGGGAATGGAATGTGATTTGGACCCAACAAGTTTGAAGACTTGTTTTATATGGGTCATATAAACACATTCTGGATTTTGAAGTGAAAACGATAAGGTTTGACCCGTTTCGGCTAGTTTATGTAAACTAGTTACATAAACCGAACCATGCGCGCAAAAGGCGTAACGGGTAACCGTAAGAGTCCTACACGGGTTTCCTAAGTTAATATGCTATAAAGAGGTTGTGGTATCAGTAGGATACCTTCCATAATGCCCGTAATGCGTTTAATTCCAATATACGCCCGTAGGGGTATTTTGGGTCATTTTAAAGATTATAAAAGAGGTTTCCGAGTTCTACAAGAAATCTGAGTTTTCCGAACAGTTTATAAAGTTCAAAATACTTTATTTACTATTTAAAATCAGTAGCAACTGGAATTGGGTAAAAAGACCATGTAGAACTCAAGTTATGTCCGAAAAGGGTATATTCGGTATTTACCGAACCGATGCCATAACCGCAGGTTATGAGCAGGTTAAAAATTATTAAAAATCTTTAAAAATCCCAAAATATTATTTTACATCAGTGTGTAAAGGATTTGGTGTCGAAAATTGGGTTTAGATAGGCTTTATGCTTATTGCGCCATTTAATTACTAAAGTTTCCGTAATTGCGCTATTTAGCATAACTCCTATTCTAGACCTCAAATTGACATAAAATGTTAGGGACATGCTTAGAAATCAGTAACTAAGGTTATTGTCCTTTCACATGTCCAAAACTCTCGTTTTAAAGTAAAAAGGGCGTTATGGTCAACTTTTAAGCTTTTAACGGAAATGTGCTAAAGACTCGGACAAACAACGACCCGGTCACAGAGGGTTATACCATCATGTAACCTGTTCCTAAGAGAGTCCTAAGGCATATCTAGATCATACCATAACGGGTCAGAACTGAAGTCAAAGCAAAAGTCAAAGCTTTGCGACTTTCAGTTCCGAACCGGGTCAAAAGAGTAAATGGTCGGATCAAACAAGGTTAGACTAGTTAATATACTTATTATCATGTTATATGAGTGTTAAAACAGGTTACATGCCGTCTACATTACTGATTATGCATAAAATCGCAAATTAGCATTTTGTTGACTTTTTCTAAGCAAGTTTGACTCGACATTCGGACTAGTTAGAGTGGGAATCAGAGGGTGCCCTTTTAGGGGTTCAATGCCCACATAATTGCCAACATATAACTACCTTTGATTCGACAAATCACTGGGCCATTTGTGATTTATTGTTAAGTCAATCGTTAATTACGACGGATGGAGGGTGGAGCATACTTACAAGAGTCCTATGCACGACCAAGGATGAGTATTGAAGGCTCTTGAGCTCCAGAAGTGATCAAGAAAGCAGTTGAAGGTGTGAAGAACTTGGTTGCAACTCCTGGCCCTTTTATAGCAAATTTGGGACCTTAGATCATTGCCACACAAGTCTACAAGTGTTCTTAGATCACCAACATGTGCCCTGAGTGCTAGGGGACGTTTAGGGGGCACCCATTCTCTCATTATTGCTCAGAAAGTCGGTTAAAACACCAAACAGTGCTCCTGTCTGACTTTTCTACATCTGGGGGGCTGACGCGGCCCGCGTTAAGGATCACTTAACCTTTACGCGGGTCGCCAGAATCCTTCTGACAAGCCCATATTTTCTACTGTCCATGCGGCCCGCGTAAGATCGCTTGATTCTTTAACGCGGCCCGCCTGAGACCTGATTTTCAAGATTTTCAAATCTTTTGTAATTATTTCACTGGCCTTTCGGTTTCGAAGGGGTAACTTTGCGTTTTGGGCCTCGTTTATTTTCGAATAAGGGCCTCGGAACTTTTACCCAACTTATTAACCCTTGGTTAATTTATTATTACCCGAAAAGTCTTAACTTTCAAAGTTTGACGCTTTTAACCCTTTTTAACGAATTCGAACATAACTTTCTCGATTTAAAACGGAACTTCGTGAAATTTATATCGTACATTCTAGTGAGCGTAATTTACTGTTACAAAGTATCGGGTTTGTCAAAGGGTCACTCAGAGGTATAACTTAAACATGTTGACACATTTAACCCCTGCAGTTTGTAATTTCTCACTTCTTTCCACATTTCGTTCCGTACGATCCATGATTCATTCGTTTGAAGGTACGAGCATCATTTAGGGTTACTGTACAGTATATTTATCCCTCGTTGACATCTTTAACCCTCGAATTCACATACTTTCAATGTTTGTCAACTTTAGTCCTTTATTTAGTATTTAATACCACGTGTAAACCTAAGACACGTGTCAATACATTATCGGACGCAAAATTTCGAGGTGTTACATCCTCACCCCCTTAAAAGAAATCTCGACCTCGAGATTTATTGGAATAAATGAGGGTACTTTTCTTTCATCGTGGATTCTACTTCCCACGTGTACTCGGGACCTCTACGGGCATCCCATTTTACCTTCAGAATCGGTATATACTTCCTGCGAAGCTTCTTGACTTGTCGATCCTCGATTGACACAGGTTTTTCAACGAACTTTAAGCTCTCATCGATGTGTACATCTGTATGCGGTATAACCAGTGATTCGTCAGCGAAACACTTCTTCAGGTTACAGATGTGGAACACGTTGTGGATACCACTGAGCTCTTCCGGTATGTTTAACTTATAGGCAACCGATCCGACACGTTCGATTACCTCGAAGGGTCCAATATATCTCGGGCTTAACTTGCCTTCTTACCGAATCGCATCACCCCTTCCAGGGCGATACCTTAAGCAATACTTTGTCGCCTACTTCGAAATTGAAAGGCTTACGCTTCAAATCTGCGTAGCTTTTCTGCCTATCTCGGGCGGCTTTCAATCGATCGCGAATTTGGACAATCTTGTCCGTTGTTTCAAATATAATATCAGGTCCTGTCATCTGGACATCTCCAACTTCTGCCCAACAAACGGGTGTTCTACACTTTCTACGATATAAGGCTTCAAAAGGTGCAGCCTTAATGCTTGTATGGTAGCTGTTGTTATATGAGAACTCGACTAATGGTAGGTGGCTATCCCAACTGCCACCTAAGTCGATTGCACATGCACGAAGCATGTCTTCCAACGTCTGAATTGTACGCTCACTCTGTCCATCTGTCTGAGGGTGGTAAGCAGTACTGAAGTTTAGCTGTGTGCCTAAAGATTGTTGGAAACTTTTGCAAAAGTGTGACGTGTATCTGGTATCTCTATCCGAGATAATAGACACAGGCACGCCATGAAGGGCTACAATCTTGTCTACAAACAACTCGGCTAACATATCGGAGCTATGAGTCTCCTTTATGGGTAGGAAATGTGCTGACTTGGTCAGTCTATCAACTATTACCCATATTGTATCGTTTCCCTTCTTTGTTTTTGGCAACTTGGTGATGAAATCCATCGTCACCATTTCCCACTTCCACTCGGGGAGTTCAGGCTGTTGTAGCAAGCCCGATGGCTTTTGATGCTCGGCTTTTACTTGCGCACAAGTCAAGCACTTTGCTACATAGGTGGCTATAGACTTTTTCAAGCCTATCCACCAAAAGTTTGCCTTCAAATCCTGATACATTTTATCAGCCCCAGGATGAACGGAATATCGGGAACTGTGGGCTTCCTGAAGTATAACGTCTCGAATACCTCCATAAACAGGAACCCATATCCTTCCATAAAATCTCAGAATTCCGTCCTTGCCATAGGATAACTGCTCTTCAGTTACTCCTAGCTTTTCGTTAGGATAGTTAGTTGCTGACACAGCTTCTTTCTGTGCAGCTAACAATCTCTCATTCAGACTGTTCTTGATTTCAATGCTCTTGGCATTGATTCTTATTGGTTTCACTCTTTCTTTTCTGCTCAAGGCATCTGCGACTACGTTGGCCTTACCTGGATGGTATCTTATTTCACAGTCATAATCGTTCAGAGTTTCCATCCAACGTCGCTGCCTCATATTCAAATCTTTCTGATTGAACAGATGCTGAAGGCTTTTGTGATCAGAATAGATCACAAATTTAATGCCATATAAGTAATGCCTCCAAAGCTTTAGTGCAAATACAACGGCACCCAACTCCAAGTCATGGGTGGTGTAATTATTTTCATGCATCTTTAATTGTCGTGAAGCATAGGCAATCACCTTGCCCCTCTGCATAAGCACACAACCCATACCGGTGTGCGATGCATCACAATATACGACAAATTCTTCCATTCCTTCCGGCAATGTCAACACTGGAGCATTGCTTAGCTTCTGTTTGAGGATATCAAAAGCTTCTTGCTGCTTAGGGCCCCAATTAAACTTTATACTCTTCCTAGTTAAGGAAGTTAGGGGTGCAGCAATCCTTGAGAAGTTTTCGATGAAGCGTCTGTAGTATCCTGCTAGACCTAGGAAACTGCGAATCTCCGTAGGCGTCTTCGGCTCCTGCCAATTCATGACGGCTTCAACTTTGGCGGGATCCACTTGGATACCACGCTCACTGACTACATGTCCAAGGAATTGGACTTCTCGTAACCAAAATTCACATTTAGAGAATTTGGCATAAAGCTTTTCTTGATGGAGTAGTTTAAGAATACATCGGAGATGCTTCTCATGGTCAGTTTGACTCTTCGAGTAAATGAGGATGTCATCGATGAAGACAATGACAAATTTATCTAAATAAGGCTTACAAACACGATTCATGAGATCCATGAATGCGGCAGGCGCATTAGTGAGCCCAAAAGGCATCACCAGGAACTCGAAATGACCATAACGAGTCCTGAAAGCAGTCTTGTGCACATCATCGTCTTTGACCTTCAATTGATGGTACCCTGACCGTAGATCAATCTTGGAAAAATAGCTTGCTCCTTGCAACTGATCGAACAGATCGTCGATCCTGGGCAAAGGATACCTATTTTTGATTGTAACTTTATTCAGCTCACGGTAATCGATGCATAGACACATCGAACCATCTTTCTTCTTGACGAACAGGATCGGTGCTCCCCAAGGAGATGAACTGGGTCTAACAAAACCCTTGGCTAGCAGATCATCTAGCTGCGTCCTCAATTCTTTCATTTCTGTGGGTGCAATCTATAAGGTGCTCTCGCAATAGGTGCTGCTCCTGGAATGATGTCGATACTGAATTCTATTTGCCTGTCTGGTGGCAAACCAGGCAGTTCTTCTGGGAAAACTTCAGGATAGTCAGAGATGACTGGAATGTCTTCAATCTTGGGTTTCTCCTCCCCAATAGTCACATGTGCCATATAAATGACACATCCTTTCTTCAAACATCTGGATGCCTTTAGCATAGACACTTGCGCAGGCAATCCATGTCGAGTATCTCCCTGAATGGTAAGCGGTACTCCAGACGGAGTCTTGATTACCACTTGTTTCTTGTTGCACACAATTTGGGCTTGGTTATGCGATAACCAATCCATACCCAACACTACGTCGAAACCAGCGAGTTTAAAGGGTAATAGGGATAAAGGAAATGAGTGATTCCTAATGGATATAACACATCCATCTAAAACAGTTGAGACTGTTCCCATAGTCCCATCAGCTAGTTCTACTTCATATTTCATATTCAAATTTTTAACAGGCAATTTTAACAACTCACAGAACTTATCATCCATAAAGGATTTATCTGCTCCAGAATCAAACAATACTCTTGCGAATACATCATTAATGAGAAACGTACCGGTTATGACGTTGTCGTTCTGGATAGCCTCTTGAACATTCATCTGAAAGACCCTTGCATTGGTCTTTTTCCCTTCTTCAGCCTTCTTCACTATCTTCGGGCAGTTAGTCTTGATGTGCCCTTTTTCGTTGCAATTATAACAAGTTGCATCCTTGAGTTTCTTGCACTCAAGAGTCCTATGCTCAGAGGACTTGCATATCCCACATGCTTTCGGCTGGGATTTCTGTTCATATCTGCACTTTCCGGAATGGTGCTTCTTGCAAACATTGCAGTTGGGTCTATCGCCCGACTGTCGATCATTCTTCTTGTTCTTTGACCCCTTCTTGTGGTCACGATTCCCCCGGTGCTTCTTGTTAGACCTACGTGAATCATCATCTTCACGTTTCCTCTTCTCACTATCAGCATTTCTCAGAGATCTCTGTCTCACTGCATCCAGTGTGAGAGACAGAGATATATCTGCCACGGATCTAAAAGTAGCAGGCCTAGAAGCCTTCACGCGAGCTTTTATCTCTGGGCCAAACCCCCAATAAAGCGCGCGATCCGTTTGGGTTCCGGTGTTACAAGGTACGGAACCAATCTCGACAGAGTGTTGAAACTCGTGAGATATGCCTGGCAATCCAGGTTCTTCATGACCAGCAATAGGAAATCAGATTCTATCTTCTCAACCTCGTGCTGAGGGCAGTAGTTTTCTTTGATAAGAGCAATGAATTCCTCCCATGACATGCCATACAAAACAGTCTTCCCTGAGGCTTGAACCAATGATCTCCACCATGCTAGGGCTTCACCCTTGAATAATTGGGATACGAACTTCACCACATCCCTCTCAGCACAACCACTAATGTCCACAACTGTGTCCATTTCATCTAGCCAGGTCATACAATCCACCGCGCCTTTTTCCCCAGTAAAATCTCGGGGTTTGCAAGAAACGAAGTATTTATACGTGCAACCCTTGGCGCGAGGTGCATTTTCGAACACTTTATTCTTAGGACGGACACTATTCTCATTTGATGAGTGCCTGTCGTCGTCCTTCTTAGGCTTAGACGGGGTCGAGGGTGGTTTGTTGTGAGATTTAGAATGGGTTTTTGGCTTTGAGTGTGGTGTAGATAGGGTCCTGCTTCGAGACTCGCTGTACTCTTCATATTGCCGATCTAAGGCTTCTTTAACAGCGTTGTCTACCAAAGCTTTTAATTCAGCGCCCATAATATTAATTTGGGCGTTATCATTGTCGTTCTGATTATTAACTCCAGTTGGGTCAGCCATTGCAAACTTGAATCTGTTACAGGAGATAATGACAAAGTTTTATTTAGGAGTTTATTATGGAATTGTCTTTTATGGCAATTCATTAACCATGGTAAACATAGACCATATTTGGTTAATTTGTTACTCACTTTATTTAGGATTTGAACATAACTTATCCTAATTACAAATAATATTGTTAGTGGCACAAAAGCCTAGTCACAAGGACGTTTTATATATTATTAGCCAGGATTTCAGAGAATCAAGGCATGAAGGTTTGAACCATAGTTCTTTTTTTTTCCTTTTCTGACAGGGAGTCATAGGCTACAACTGTCTTTTGTCTTATATGACAATAAGTATGGCCCGTAGGCACTACATCACTAATGGATGTCTAATTAGTGATCATCTTAATTGATGATTTTATACCCATGATTCTTAAATCATTAATTTAGGTCTTGGAATCCTTTGAAAGATTCTTATAAGAATGACGCGTGTGATTTTAACGAATCACATTTTCCAAGAATGTTAACATGTTTACAGAGGTTAACAGGAAACTGAATCTTTTAATCAGGTCTTACCATCTTGGCCCGGCCTTATAATGACACAAGGCTAGATTTCACCATTAAGATTCTTTATTTAATAACTGATAGGCAGATTAATTTAAAAGGAATGATTTTTGATTTATTTATTTTATATAATAGTGCATATAAAGACAGAGACGAAATTTATAACATAACATTCCAATACATATAAAAAGTTACACACTGCCCTAAACGGGACTTTCAATAGACAAAATACCTATGCAGAGGTTTACAGAAAACAAGTCCACGCAGGGACCAAATACATGGATAGATGTCCGCACAGGGACAAAAAGATAAGTCCACACGGGGACTGAAATGCAATTGTCCACGCAGGGACTAAACACGATAAATGTCCACGCAGGGACTAAAATGCTTAAGACAAATGTCCTCGCAGGGACTTGATTGTAATAGTAAATACAATAGAACATATAAGGACTAATGATCTCGCTTCTTCTTCCCCTTTAACAGGTTTGCTAGGCCTTTAAGGATTCCATGATTGTTCTTACGTTCTTGCTCAAAGTCTCGTTCTACCCTATTTAAACGGTGAAGGATTTCTTCCTGCTCCGGTGGGTAAAAACGTGGTTGCTGCGTTACGTGCTGAGCCGGAGTTCTAGTAGGAGCTGGATACCCATGAGCTGCGTATCCTAATCCCCAAGGATCCCCATAAGGTCTATCGGGATGGAGGGCGTTGTAATTGGCCGCTACCACGTATGGGTCGGCATCCGCATAATTATAGTTGCAGTGCGTGTGAGTCGGCTGCTCAAACGGGTTGTACGCTGTGGAACCGGCGTACGCAGGTATAGGGTTATCATACCCAAATGGTGGCGGAGGTGGTGCAACTGGTGCAGAATTCACCTCTGCAGGGTGGCTCGAAGGTTCACCCATTTGTGGTTCTTCAGGCAACGACGGAAAATGACTCGCACTCGAGTGGCGAGGGGTGCTAAAGTGAAATTCCCCTCCTCGGGTGGACATCCGCGCGCCTGATCTCCTACGCCTTGGCGGATATGGAGGTGCTTGCTGAACTGGTGGTGGTGGAGGCGGTGGCGTAACTACCACGAAACGCGAATCCTCGGAAGGATCCTGTTGCTGTTGCTGCTGGTGAGGTGATGAATGGTGAGAGGGCGTAAAGTACCACTCGCACTGGTTAAACCTCGCCTGGAAGCTGTCGGGACCCTGATAAGGCGTTCCATGAAAGGATGACCCATCAAAGATCTCGATAGGATGGTTAGGAGTACCTCTTGCGGGTTCGATGGGATCCGTATCCGCATCCATATCTACCGCATTATCTTCAAAGAAATGGTCTTCGAGTCCTAAAGGGTTATAACCTATTGGTTCTTGGACATAGTCCGCTGGGTTGAACTGGCCTTGGAAGAAAGGAGTAGGATCACCATAAGAACGGTGCGAAACAGAACGCTGGAGAGGTATAAGCGAAGGTTGAGGGTTACAGGGCTCGTTTTCCGAATTTGGTCCAAAAGAGTGACGGTATGAAGGTGTCGAACTGTGTGAGGTGGACCGTCTTGCTGGCTCAAAGAGGTTCCTCCTACGCCTCTGAGGTTCTTCACTCCTTGTGCTGGAAGGAGCTCGCATGTTTGAAGGTCCGGCCTCGTGATCATTGTGAGTAGTGATCGGCCCTTTGCCTCTTCCTCCTCTTCTAATTGCTGGTGGCATATTTCCTGCTTAACACATTTTTAAATCACAATAAACAATGAAAGACAAACTAGAATGACAATTCGAATTTGTCCTATGTTCTTGTCTAGACTCAAGTATGTGCAATTGGGTCATTGAGATTAAACACATAAGGATAGTGTTTAATTCACTCAACGTTGGCTCTGATACCAACCTGTCACAACCCGATTTCCACGTGTATCACCGGTGGGCCCGGTGGGGGATTATCGTGACGTAGTTGGCAACAAAATAGTCAAACCACACAATATTTAAATGCACAGCGGAAGCATAAAGACAGATTATATTTCAACCATCAAATGTAATATCCTAGTATCACAAGTAGTTGAAATGAATCCACAGGGGATCCAAATAAAATAGAAAATAATGGTTCAACAGATAATGGCATCCCAAGCTGGCGAGACTCTAACGATGCTAAGAAGTGGCCAGCCTATTACGTGTAGATCCTGCATTTAATCTTTTGGGGAAAATACGTCAGTTTACACTGGTAAATACATTCAACCGACACTTTTGAAAAAGGTTTAATAAAATTGATTTGAATGCACAAGGCACAAACTCTTTATAACTTGGGATAATTTATAAATTAAATCTTGTAAAAGAATTACATGTTCACTATGCGTTCGGTCTCCCGGGTCGTGCCGGGTTTAAGGTTAATAGACACACCACATAGCATAAAGCCGTGGCGGGAAAACCAATGGTTATACCTTTATAAATATAGACACATTGTCGGGTGTACGCCTACACCCGCGTGTCGGGGTCGTGGCCATTTCGTAAAATGATGCCAAGGATATCCGGGATATGGTCATTAAGCTCCCAAAAGCGTAAAGCCAACAAAACCAATTTTTAAACGGGTCAAATTGTTAATACCCAACTATTAATGAGTTGGGGTCAATTTCCCGACCAAGCGGTATTTTAAATACCGTAACCCAAGCCCGTATAACGGAAAATAAGTTAAAAGTATTTACCTGAGCAAGTAATAACCTCAATCAAACAAATGCAAGTATCTTTTACTGGTCTCCTATTCTGGAACGAAGGTTTATAACAACCTATTAGAATCCTAACGGGTCTTTAATTTAGCCTTAGCTTAGACCGGTCAGTTTCAAAGGATAGATACGGTTTAATCGCGTGAAAGGCGAAAACCGAGAATGGAATGTGATTTGGACCCAACAAGTTTGAAGACTTGTTTTATATGGGTCATATAAACACATTCTGGAATTTGAAGTGAAAACGATAAGGTTTGACCCGTTTCGGCTAGTTTATGTAAACTAGTTACATAAACCGAACCGTGCCGCAAAAGGCATAACGGGTAACCGTAAGAGTCCTACACGGGTTTCCTAAGTTAATATGCTTTAAAGAGGTTGTGGTATCAGTAGGATACCTTCCATAATGCCCGTAATGCGTTTAATTCCAATATACGCCCCGTAGGGGTATTTTGGGTCATTTTAAAGATTATAAAAGAGGTTTCCGAGTTCTACAGGAAATCTGAGTTTTCCGAACAGTTTATAAAGTTCAAAATACTTTATTTACTATTTAAAATCAGTAGCAACTGGAATCGGGTCAAAAGACCATGTAGAACTCAAGTTATGTCCGAAAAGGGTATATTCGGTATTTACCGAACCGATGCCATAACCGCAGGTTATGAGCAGGTTAAAAATTATTAAAAATCTTTAAAAATCCCAAAATATTATTTTACATCAGTGTGTAAAAGATTTGGTGTCGAAAATTGGGTTTAGATAGGCTTTATGCTAATTGCGCCATTTAATTACTGAAGTTTCCGTAATTGCGCTATTTAGCATAACTCCTATTCTAGACCACGGATTGACATGAAATTTTAGGGACATACATAGAAATCAGTAACTAAGGTTATTGTCCTTTCACATGTCCAAAATTCTCGTTTTAAAGTAAAAAGGGCGTTATGGTCAACTTTTAAGCTTTTAACGGAAATGTGCTAAAGACTCGGACAAACAACGACCCGGTCACAGAGGGTTATACCATCATGTAACCTGGTCCTAAGAGAGTCCTAAGGCATATCTAGATCATACCATAATGGGTCAGAACTGAAGTCAAAGCAAAAGTCAAAGCTTTGCGACTTTCGGTTTCGAACCGGGTCAAAATAGTAAATGGTCGGATCAAACAAGCTTAGACTAGTTAATATACTTATTATCATGTTATATGAGTGTTAAAATAGGTTACACGCTGTCTACATTACTGATTATGCATAAAATCGCAAATTAGCATGCTGTTGACTTTTTCTAAGCAAGTTTGACTCGACATTCGGACTAGTTAGAGTAGGAATCAGAGGGTGCCCTTTTAGGGGTTCAATGCCCACATAATTACCAACATATAACTACCTTTGATTCAACAAATCACTGGACCATTTGTGATTTATCGTTAAGTCAATCGTTAATTACGACGGATTGACCTTTAAGCTATAACTATACAAAAACTAAACCACAGAGGGTGAAGCATACTTACAAGAGTCCTATGCACGACCAGGGATGAGTATTGAAGGCTCTTGAGCTCCAGAAGTGATCAAGAAAGCAGTTGAAAGTGTGAAGAACTTGGTTGCAACTCATGGCCCTTTTATAGCAAATTTGGGACCATAGATCATTGCCACACAAGTCTACAAGTGTTCTTAGATCACCAACATGTGTCCTTGAGTGCTAGGGGACGTTTAGGGAGCGCCCATGCTCTCATTATTGCTCAGAAAGTCGGTTAAAACACCAAACAGTGCTCCTGTCCGACTTTTCTACATCTGGGGGCTGACGCGGCCCGCATTAAGGATCACTTAACCTTTACGCGGGTCGCCAGAATCCTTCTGACAAGCCCATATCTTCTACTGTCCATGCGGCTCGCGTAAGATCGCTTGGTTCTTTAACGTGGCCCGCCTGAGACCTAATTTTCAAGATTTTCAAATCTTTTGTAATTATTGCACTGGCCTTTCGGTTTCGAAGGGGTAACTTTGCGTTTTGGGCCTCGTTTATTTACGAATAAGGGCCTCGGAACTTTTACCCAACTTATTAACCCTTAGTTAATTTATTATTACCCGAAAAGTCTTAACTTTCAAAGTTTGACGCTTTTAACCCTTTTTAACGAATTCGATCATAACTTTCTCGTTTTAAAACGGAACTTCGCGAAATTTATATCGTACATTCTAGTGAGCGTAATTTACTGTTACAAAGTCTCGGATTTGTCAAAGGGTCACTCAGAGGTATAACTTAAACATGTTGACACATTTAACCCCTGTAGTTTGTAATTTCTCACTTCTTTCCACATTTCGTTCCGTACGATCCATGATTCATTCGTTTGAAGGTACGAGCATCATTTAGGGTTATTGTACAGTATATTTATCCCTTGTTGACATCTTTAACCCTCGAATTCACATACTTTCAATGTTTGTCAACTTTAGTCCTTTATTTAGTATTTAATACCACGTGTAAACCTAAGACACGTGTCAATACATTATTGGACGCAAAATTTCGAGGTGTTACAGAAAAGTGAAGGGTAGAGTCGTCTCATTTCCTCTTCAGACTCCCAAGTGGTGTCTGATCCTTTCCAGTGTTCCAATTTAACCTTCACTTGGTTGAATTCTTTGTTCCTCAATTTCTTAACTTTACGGTCTAGGATGTCGATAGGCCTCGCTATATAGTTGAGTTTGGTATCAACCTCTATATCATCGAGAGGAACGTAGGCCGTATCATCCGCTAAACACTTCCGCAGATGCGAGACATGGAAAGTACTGTGTATCCCACTTAGTTCCTCTAGTAATTCTTGTCGGTACGCCACCTTACCCACTCGTTCCAGAATTTTAAAAGGCCCTATTAATGCGGACTCAACTTTCCTCGTTTTCGGAATCGGATAATTCCCTTCCACGGAGATACCTTAAGCATCACCCTATCGCCAATTTGAAATTCGATTGGCCTTCGTCTCTTATCGGCATATGATTTTTGCCGATCCCGAGCAGCCTTCAAATGGGCCCGGATCTTATCAATTTTCTCGTTCGTAACCCGAAGCACATCTTTATGAGCAAGCTCTCGAGGGCCTACTTCTCCCCAGCATATCGGCGTCCTACATTTTCTCCCGTAAAGCATTTCATATGGGGCTCCACCAATGCTTGAATGGTAGCTGTTGTTATATGAAAACTCCACTAACGGCAGATACACCTCCCAACTACCACCGAAATCTATTATACATGCTCGAAGCATATCTTCTAACGTCTGTGTTGTTCGCTCACTTTGCCTGTCGGTTTGCGGGTGATATGCGGTGCTAACCAACAGCTTGGTACCCATTTGTTCTTGAAATTCGCGCCAAAAATTTGAAGTAAACCGGGCATCTCTATCAGACACGATAGTTACCGGCACTCCGTGGCGCGCTATGATCTCGTTCACGTATACTTCCGACATCTTCTCAGAGGTGTAGGTTTCCCGAATAGGGATAAAGTGAGTGCTCTTGGTTAGTCTATCTACAACTACCCAAATGGCGTCAAATCCCCGAGCCGTTCTTGGCAGTTTCGTCAGCAGGTCCATGGTAACATGTTCCCATTTCCAAATCGGAATAGCTAGTGGTTGGAGTTTGCCATAAGGTTTTTGATGCTCCGCTTTGACTTTTAAACACGTCATGCACTTCTCCACGTATTTAGCCACATCTCTTTTCATCCCTGGCCACCAATAGTTTTGTTTCAAATCTCTATACATCTTGGTTGCTGCAGGATGGATCGAATAGCGAGACTTATGAGCCTCGTCTAGTAGAAGATCTTTAACACCACATGTGTTTGGGACCCAAATCCTACCATTCCGTTATTTCATCCCATTACTCCCTTCCACAAGATCTTTTGTCATCCCTTTTATACGTCCTTTCTTCCAGTTTTCTTCCCTTACTGCTTTGATCTAGGCTCCTCGAATTCGTTCAAGCAAGCTTGAGGTTACTACCAGCTGCATAGACCGTACTCGAATTGGAGTGTATTCATCTTTTCAGCTAAGGGCATCCGCTACCACATTAGCCTTTCCGGGGTGATAGTGGATTTCGCAGTCATAGTCCTTCACCACTTCTAACCAACGCCTCTGCCTCATATTTAACTCATTCTGATCGAAGAAGTACTTCAAACTTTTATGGTCAGTGAAAATAGTACTTTCACACCATACAAGTAATGCCTCCAGATTTTTAAGGCGAAGACTACGGCTGCCAACTCAAGATCATGAGTCGGGTACTTTGTTTCATGCGGCTTAAGTTGCCTAGAGGCATATGCGATCACCCTTCCCCTTTGCATTAGCACACACCCAAGGCCTAGGTGTGATGCATCTGAATACACTACCATATCCTCCGTACCATCTGGTAAAGTTAACATCAGTGCACAGGTTAACTTTTCTTTTAAGGTCTGAAATGCCTTTTCCTGATCGCTTCCCTAGACGAACTTCTCATTCTTGCGGGTCAACTTGGTCAAAGGCGCTGCAATCTTGGAGAAATCCTAAATGAATCTCCGATAGTAACCTGCCAACCCCAAGAAACTTCTAATTTCGGATGGATTCTTTGGAGGGTTCCATTTTGACACCGCTTCCACCTTCGACGGATCCACCAATGTTCCCTCGGCACTTATGACGTGCCCTAAGAATTGCACCTCTCGTAACCAGAAGGCGCATTTTGAGAATTTAGCATATAATCTTTCTCGCCTTAATACCTCCAACACTTCTCGTAAATGGTTAACATGATCCGCCTCGTTTTTTGAATAAATGAGGATGTCATCTATAAAGACAATCACCGACCTATCGAGCATCGGCTTGCAAACCCGGTTCATGAGGTCCATGAAAGCCGCGGGCGCATTCGTTAATCCGAAAGACATCACGAGGAATTCAAAATGTCCATATCGTGTACGGAACGCCGTTTTTGGTACATCGTTTTCCTTTACCCTTAATTGGTGGTAACCCGATCTCAAATCGATTTTTGAAAACCAGCTAGCGCCTTGTAATTGATCGAACAAGTCTTCGATCCTCGGGAGCGGGTATCGATTCTTTACCGTGGGTTTATTTAACTCCCGGCAATCAATACCCATCCGCATGCTCCCGTCCTTCTTCTTTACAAATAACACTGGCGCTCCCCAAGGAGATACACTAGGCCGGATAAATCCCTTTTCGAGTAAATCTTGTAACTGGGACATTAATTCTTGCAGTTCCGACGGTGCCAGTCTATAAGGTGTCTTAGCAACTGGTTTAGCACCCGGAGTCAGTTCAATCCCGAATTCTATTTCATGCTCTGGCGGCATTCCTGGAAGATCCTCGGGAAAGACGTCTTTGAATTCACGCACCACCGGTACGTCTTTAATCCTTGGTGTCTCTTTTTCCACATCACGTACATAAGTTAAATATGCCTTACACCCGTGTAGTATAAACTTGTGAGCTTCTATCATAGAACATATCATGGGATTACAAGCCTTCTCCCCATAGATGATGACACGCTTCCCGCTTGGAGACGTTAAGTGTATCTCCTTACGTAAGCATATCACCTTAGCGTGGTATCGAGACAACCAGTCCATTCCAACTACCACTTGAAATTCACCCATGGACATGGTATTAGATCAATGGAGTATTCCTCGCCATCGATGTCCAGTTTGCATTCCCGACATATATCACAAACAATGAAACTTTTGTTATTACCTACTTCTACTTCCATTGGCATAGGCAATTTAGTTAATGTAAACAAAGGGTTTTGAATAAATCTATGAGAAACAAAAGACTTATTCGCACTTGTATCAAACAAAACACGTGCAAGGACAGAATTTACAGTAAATATACATGTAACCACATCTGGTTCCATCTTTGCTTCAGCAGCGGTGATTTGGAACGACCTTGCCTTAGCTTTTGGGGTTTCATTCTTGGAGTCAGCACTCCCTTTCTTTCCCGTTAGTTCCGGACATTCTGACTTTTTATGACCCGACTGATAACACTTATAGCACACCATCACTTTGTCTGGGCAGTTTAAAACCCCATGCCCCGTCTTGCCGCATGCAACGCAAGGTTTGTTCTTAAAGTAACATTCACCTTTATGAGCGCGTCCACATATTTTGCAACTCGGAGAACCTCCTTTTGCATTTCTTTTCTTCGAAGATTCAGCTACATTTGACTTCTTTGTGGGACTCGGGTTTTCATCCAAGGCCCTTCTCTCACCTCTTTCAACTTGCCTTTTTAGTTCAATCTCGCGCTCTCGTGCTGCATTGATTATGTCGGTAAGGCTTTGGTAATGTGAGGGAGTCATAAACTCCCTATATTCAGCCCTCAGCATGGTATGATAGTAATAGATTTTCTGTTCTTCGGTTTTGACCAACTCATCACAAAACTTGAGCTTATCCATAAATGTCCCCGTAATTTTATCAACGGTTTCACCCTTTTGCCTCAATTGCATGAATTCTTCTTTTATCTTATTGATTACTATCTTGGGGCTATGATGTTTGAGAAATGGTGTCTTAAAATCCTCCCAAGTCATCGCCCTCGTTGCTTCGACACCCCTTTCATTCCTGAGGTTGTCCCACCAATCCTTGGCTTGGCCTCTAAGTTGGCCAGTTCCATAAGCCACAAAATCGCTTTCATCACAATGCGTTCATTCGAAAACACCCTCGATATCGCTTATCCACCTTTGACAAGCAATTGGATCCACCTCTCCATTGAAGATCGGGGGTTTACAGACCATAAACTTGTTGTAAGAACAACCTTTCTTTTCTTTAGCCTTGCCTCTATCATTGGTAAGGTCTTCTCTTAATTCACCCATCTTTTCCTCCATAGTCAAAAGTAAGGTGTTTTGCGTCATTTCCATAAATCTTGGTAGGCTAGCTCCAATTGCCCTTCCGACTTCCTCGGCAATCTTTTCTTTCAACTCGTCGGTAGTGAGGGATAGGACATTGTCACTAGCACCTCCCGACATCTTCTTACTGAAGTGTTAAAATAATTCGATAAATAATCTGTTCAATCACTCTCATGCCTTTACATGAGAATTCATACTCGCTATTCGGCCAAGTATATAACTTTGCGTTAACCGTTTATACTAAGTGTACTTCCCGGGTTCGAGTATATTACTATACTCCTCCCATACACAATAAATCATTATTCCTTCTAATCTTTTAATTTAAAATTTGCTTTAAATAAATTCTTACCGGATGTTGATCAAGCCTTGAACCGAACACATTTGTCTTTAACCTTAGCTCTGATTACCAACTTGTAACACTCTACTTTTGATTTAGGAGTTCTTACCGACATGACAAGAATATTAAATATAACATTAAACCAAAACATTAATATTGACCTTAACTTATTACTTATGAGTTTAACAATTGTTCAAAGACAACATTAGGATACTTAAGTATTCCATCATTTACATAAGTCTTATTTAATAACTAATAATAACAAAAGTTGCGGAACTAGATCTTGAATGTGTTCGGTTCGGGAGCATCGACTCGATCATCATCCATGTACTTGTAATACCTAAAAGCTGGAAATTTTAACAAATATTAGTATTAGAATCTTTTAGGAAATACGCATAATCGAAACTACGCTTAAAAACGGATTCGATTTACTATGATATATAAAATTTAACAAAAATGGCTCGGCTCCACCGTAACTTACGGTGGACACCGTAAGTTACGGTAGCCACTGGGCAACAATGGTCTGCCGTAAGACAGTAGAGAACTACCGTAACAATTTACCCTCTACCGTAAGTTACGGTAGCTACCGTAACTTACGGTAGCTTCTGCATATTCTGTTGGATCAGTTTCGTGACCCTAAATAGTCAAGTTGAGTAGTTCATCATCATTTACAAAGGAGGAATCAATGTAAACAACGTCAAACAGCTTGTTTCCTTTCAATCTTTTACTTTACTGATTAATCCTGAGCTTTTACACGTTCTGATTACAATTTGGCAGCACCTCGGCTCAGAAACAGCTCCCTAATTCCGCTCCAACTGAACCTACCTCTCACCTATTTATAGAGTGGGTGATTCCGCTTGAAACACACTCAAGCGGACCCTGATTCCGCTTCAACCAGTTCAAGCGGAACCTCTACATTAGGTTTCGAGTGGAATTACAAGTATTTCTGATTTCGCTTGAAATGTCCAAAGACACTTTCAAGCAGAATCACATATATTAACATGTAATTTCACACTTTTCTAGAATTCCATGCACTGATCTATCCTATCTAGACATAAGACTCAATTAAGACGAAGTTAACAGACACTGGATGCACCAACATACTCCCCCTTGGATGTTGACGAAGTCTTCGGCGTCGAGTCTTCAGTCTTTGTCTCTTTCCAAATTGTCTTCTCGTAAAAGCTCTCTTCAAATCTTCAAACTTCAATCTTCAATCTCCAAGCTCCCCTTTGAATGTTGATCCAGAATCTAAACTCCCCCTTTCACAGACTCCCCCTCTTGATAAGCTGGGACTTGATTTCTGGTTCAAACTTTAACATTTTGTTGCCATGGGGATGTTAATCCAGTTACCTGTTTCTCAAACATATAACATTACAATCTATACAAACTTAAAAACTTTTTAACTGTTCATCAGTTTTAGAAATCCACTCAAGTATTCAGGTCCAAGTTAATGACCCTGATTACTCAATTAATCTACCAAGTCCAAATTAATGACCTTGGTTGATCTTATGACAAAACAAACTGATTTTTTGTTCAAGAATTTTCAAACATTTTCTGAAAATAACAAGTTTCAAGTTAATGAACTTGTTGTTGACTTTTCAACAATCAGACTTTATCAAGATAAGCTCTCCTCATCCTCTAGTCCAGAAACTTCCTGCATCTGCGTCAACTTTGAGAATCTAACGATCAACTTTCCACTTTGGTTTGTCGGAAAATAAAGCAGAAATGAAAAATCTTTTTGGATTTTTAATAAAGTTTCTAAACTAGAAATGAAATACAGAAACTTAAATGCAGAATGTAATGAAAGTAAAATATTTACAAACATATTTTTGGTGAGCGTTTTAGGGAATCATATCAGCTATCAGACAAGTTACTAGCACCGTTAAGCTTTAATTTCATACCTAGATTTAAACAATTCACTTAGATTGTCGATATGCTGATCCACTTAAATTCTCACACAATTTTCAATCTGCTCAGGATACGAATTAGGTGTTTTAAGAACTTAAACTCATTCATGTGTCCCACCTCTTAAATATAGTCCCGTATCCAGATCCCAATATTCAGTCTTACAGGTGAGTATACCACAGATGATATCTGTAAAGGGTTAGATGCGAAACCGAGAGAGCTCAGGTCAGAACTTCCGTTCAGCAGAGAGATGACGGTTCAACTTTCGGTGTGTCCCCTTTAGAGGATCTTTTGTTTCAACATCACACGATTATCATTTTGTAATGTTTCATCGTTTTTTATGCTGAGGGTGTTGCTATGTTTCAAGCAATGCGAAAAGTATTATTCGGGGACTAGGTCAGAACTTCCATTCAGCAGAAGTCCCGGAATAATACCCCAGATATCACTGAGGATAAAGACCTAGTATTTCAGAAAGAGGGACTTTTCAAACAAGATTTAAGGGGTTACCTATATATCCAAGTAGTGTTCCCCACAAAATAAGCAAGTTTGAATTTTTATGTTTATATCCCAAACAGACCTACTAAATGTATAAAAACCTATCGACACATCATCAGCGAGACTGTTTAACACTTTTAAACTTTATAAATCTTTAGCGTACCGTAACTGCAAACTGATGTACTATCATTTTCCCTTTTTACACAAGCCCTTTTTCAGATTTCTATCGTGTTTGAATTTTGAAATTTTATCATGTTTCTGGATTTTTGAATTTTTTACTGTTTTTGTATTTTCTGAAAATATTTACTCCCCCTAAATACCAAAACAAGTAAAAAATTGACAAACCATTGCAGATTGTTTCTCATCTTCATCTACAACAGTACCTTCATCAACGCCAATAATTCCATCCGACACCGAGAAAAGCATCATACCGTTCAGTTTTAAAAGATATTTAAAACGTGTTTTATCAAAAGCTTTGGTATGTAAATTAGCTTTCTGTTCGTCAGTGTGGATTTTCTCAATTCGTATCAACTTCTTCTCGAAGCAATCTCGGATGAAGTGATGTCGAATTTCTATGTGTTTAGTTTTAGCGTGATGTACTGGATTTTTTGTTATATTAATAGCGGCCTCATTATCAACAAAGAGAGGTGTGTTAAGAAACTGCAAACCGTAGTCGCGCATCTGTTGCTGTATCCACAAGATCTGAGAGCAGCAACTGCTAGCAGATACGTACTCCGCTTCACATGTGGATAGCGCCACAGACGTTTGCTTCTTACACTGCCAGGTGACCAGACGAGGTCCAAAGAACTGGCATCCTGCTGTTGTTGATTTTGCATTGACTTTGCAGCATCTGAAATCTGAGTCGGAATACCCTTCGAGCGTAAAGTCGCCTTTTCTAGGATACCACAACCCCAATGTTGGAGTTCCCTTCAGGTAGCGTAATATCCTCTTCACAATAACCATATGCGAAGCTCTCGGGTTAGATTGAAATCTTGCTGCGAGGCACGTTGGATACATTATATCGGGTCTAGAAGCAGTTAAGTACATCAATGAACCAATCATGGAACGATAAAACGTCTCATCTGCTCTGTCTTCGGTGAGATCTGGGTGTATCCCATGATTTGTTGCTAATGGGGTTGACGCTGGAGTAGAACCTGACATCCCAAATTTCTCTAGAATATCATGAACGTACTTCGTCTGGTAAATGAAAATTCCCTCAGTTAGTTGTTCAACTTGTAGACCCAAAAGGAATTTCATCTCCCCCATTGATGACATTTCGAATTTTTGCTTCATCACTTGTTCGAAATCTTTGCACAAATTCTCATTCATTGACACAAATATTATGTCGTCCACGTATATTTGAACTATCAGAAGATGTCCGTCGACCTCTTTAGAGAGGAGAGAGGCATCCACTTTTCCACGAATAAAGCTGTTGGCTAGTAGGTGTTGAGACAAAGTCACGTACCAAGCTCTCGGGGCCTGGTGTAAACCATACAGCGCTTTGTCCAGCAAGTAAACCTTGTTTTTGTGGATTGGATCGGTAAAGCCCGGTGGCTATCCGACATATACCTCCTTTTTAACCTTCCCATAAAGAAACGCCGATTTCATATCTAGCTGATATACTTTGAAGTTCTTCCAAGATGCAAATGCCAGGAAAATTCTGATTGCTTCTAGTCGAGCTACAGGAGCGTACATCTCAGTAAAATCGATACCCTCTTGTTGACTAAAGCCCTGGACAACGAGTCAAGCTTTGTTTCGTACAACAACTCCTCTATCGTCTCTCTTACACTTAAACACCCATTTTGTGTTGATCTTCCTGTAACCATCAGACAAGTCTACTAACTTCCACACTCCCAACTTTTCAAACTGACTCAACTATTCTTGCATCGCATTGACCCAAGAATCTTCAGTTAGCGCCTCTTTGTATGTTCGCGGTTCGATCTGCGAAATAAAACAACTCAATGAAAATTCAGTTTGTAAAGGTGCTACTGTAGAATAAAAACATGTAAGGCCTTGGTCAATTTGACGTCTAGTGCGAACGCCTGATTGCAACTCTCCAATGATCAGCTCCTCTGGATGGTATGAAAGAGTTCTTGGCATTACTTCGCTCGGAACATATACATCACCTTCCAGATTAGTAACATTCTGATTTGCACCTTGTTCACTGATAGGATCTGTTTGACTTGAACTCTGAATTTGCTCCCCCTTAGAATCTGAATCACCACGATCAAATATCGGCATACTCTCAGATTCTTGATTATCATTTTGTTCCGTCTGATTATCATGAGCAACTTCATTTTTTATCATGTTCACCAGCGTTGCTTGGACCTGTTTCATTGTCATTAGAAGTTTGGCGTGGTCGTGTAGAATACTCAGCTGGGAACCTTTCTTGCGATGACTCGTACTCTCTCAGAATATCCAACTCATCAAAGAAATCTTCTTCTTCTTCTGGTTCTTCCATCACGTCAAACGAATCCCACAAAGTGTCGTAATGATATCGCCATGAATCTCCAGGGTTTTGCGACGGCATTGTATTACCTTGACATTCAACATTTGGAGCTTCAATAATCTGCTTCTCACTTGGAACGAAGACACGTCGTAAAGGACTTGCATAACCAATGAATATTCCCTCAACACTCTTCGGACCAAACTTTCCAAAAGGCTCTAGAACAGTACAGGGTGACCCGAACGGTTCAAGATACTTCAGATTTGGTTTGCGGTTACTGATCAACTCAAAGCACGTTTTGTTGAATTTCTTGACAGTGAGAACTCTGTTGAGCGTATAGCATGCGGCGGAAACAGCTTCCGCCCAAAAATTTAACGGAAGCTTTGAATCAGCAAGCATAGTTCTAGCCGTTTCAATTAGTGTCCTGTTTTTGCGTTCTGCGACTCCATTCTGCTGCGGAGTGTACGGAGCACTAAACTCATGCAATATACCTCTTTAATCACAAAATTCTTCCATCTTGTTGTTCTTGAATTCAGTACCATTATCACTTCTGATTCTTTTTATACGCCTTTGGTACAGATTTTCAATTTTCCTGAACAACGCCATCAAACTGTCAAACGTTTCATCTTTCGACTTCAAGAATGATACCCACGAAAATCTTGAATAATCATCAGTAACCACAAGACAATAGAGATCTCCTGTAATACTTTTGACATTCACAGGACCAAACAAATCCATGTGAAGTCTCTCCAGAGGTCTTGAAACTGAATTAACTTGCTTTTTAAGGTGTGACTTCTTCTTCTGCTTGCCTTTGATGCAGCTAATGCACTCCCCTTCCAGATGAAAACCTTTGACATGAACACCCATAACTAAATCATTATGCACCAGGTGATTCATTTTCCTCAGATGTATATGACCCATTTTCCGGTGCCATAATTGCGATTCTTTCTCCGTTGCTTTTGACACAAAACAATGAGCCTGACCCGTGGTTGTAGTAGCTACGCTCATGTCCAACACGTACAGATAGTTGAATCTTGGTGCCCTCATGATAATCCATTCTTCAGGGATAACAAATCCTGGCTTCAAGATCAAACATTCTTTGTCAGTGAAGTGAGTGGTATACATCCTGTCACAAATCTGCGAGATACTCAGCAGATTATTCTCTAGCTCAGCAATGTAATTAACTCTTTCAAACGTCACAATCCCATTGGATAACATTCCTTCACTAATAATCCTACCACCTTGATTTCCTGCGAAACCCACATATCCTCCATTGAAATTTCTAACATCGTACAGCAACGTTGTCTTCCCCGTCGTGTGCCGAGAAGCTCCACTATCCATAATCCATCGTGAAACGGATCTCGGAAGCTCCTGCACAAACCACAAACACTTTAGTTAGATTTGGATGCTACCCAAGCCTGTTTTGACTCAGGTAACTCAACTTTGATGTGAGATTTTGTAGTGTAAAGTGGCGGAAAATTTTTATCATTCATCTTTAAGCTTTCTTCAGACCCAACATCAACCTTTTTATATAAGAAAAACTCATCTTTTTGAGGTTGACCAGATGGTTGGTCTTTCTTTTGAACATTTTTCTTCTCAGATTTTTGCATTTCTTTCTCAAGTTTCTCATAATAATCCAAAGGAACATTCATCTTTACCGGTGTGGTAGAAGATGACTGTTTTTCAGTCTCAGTAACCTTTGGCTTTGGAACATTTTCTTTCTTATCAACCACTTTCGGCTTCCATATTTGTTGAGCTGATGCAACTCGCTTGTAAAACTTATCGTTTTTAGTTACCACCTTTTTAGCAGGTTCAGTTTTGACTTTGATGTTTTCATTTTTCAAAACCTTTTTCTCAACAACCAATGGTCTTTTGCCCTTCACATCATCTTTCTTTCTTTGATTCTTCACAACTTCAGTCTTAGGCTTCAAGTTGGTACACTTTCGTGCAATATGTCCAACTTGATTGCATTTGAAGCATGTTCGAGTGTCAACTACTCGACTTGTGCCTTCAGACTGAGGCTGTGAGGCCTTCTTCTCAAAGAACTCTTTGTTTGATTTCGAAAAGATTTTAGATTCTTCATCAGAAAGTGAACTCGAACTGTTTACAAACACTTTCTTCTCAACAAACCTTCTGTTTTGAACATTCCCTTTCTGATAAGTCTTACCACCCTGATATCCACCCGACCATTTTTTTCGATTTTTGTGATAAAAACATGGTGGAACAACTGGCTTCTTGTAGTAAGCTTTATCTTTTTCAAAATTCATTTGTCTTTTTGTTTGATTTAAACTGTTCACTTCTGACAGAACAACTTCAATCAATTTGAACACATTTGTCAGTTTAGCAACATTTACATTCTCAAGTGGAAACTCAGAATCCGAAAACAACTTATCTGAACCCAACATCTTGTACATGACAAGATTTGGTCCTTCATTTAAGTTGTTCTTGGACTTTGGTTTCGGAATGTACTTGTCCAAGAAACATTCATCTTCATCAGTAGTGTCACTTTCAGATTTTAGAAAATTCTCAACCACACTTTTTACAACATCAGTTTGGACACTATCCTCATCGGAAGATGAAGTGAATGTGACATCTATTGTGTCAGGAAGTTTCACCTCATTTTCATCATCATCATTAACCAACCCTGATTATTTCTTAGAATAATTGTTCAAAACTGGTGGTGGAACTTGATGATACCCCACCCCTGTTCCATCAGAGAATACATCTTTGCCTGCTTTGTTTTTCCTAATAGGTTTGGGAACAATGTGTTGCAAAACAAAGCTTGTGGAGTTGTAACTGGTCAATTTCATATTGATGTGCTCATTCTCAATCTTAGCTTCTTCAAACTGAAGCTTCAACTTAGCAATCTCATCCAGTTGCTTGTTGATTTGTTCTTCTTTGTGTTTAAGAACCACAGTCAAAATGCTCATTTTCTTTTCTTGTTTTACTGTTTCGTTCATCAGAATCTTGAATTGTTTGTTTTAACTTGTTAAACTTTTCTGAGAGTTGACGATTTTCATGAATTAGTTTTTCATTCTCTTTCCTAATTCTTTCTACTTCAATTTTATCATTGTCAATTTTCTAAGTCAACTTTTTAACTTGATCATTTGAAAATTTGAGCATTTTGTCACGATCAAGAATCTGATCTTCAACCTTCCTGACACTTTTTGTCAGATCATTAACCTTCGTATCTTTGAGGTAATCTTGTGTACTACAAACTTTGCAGTTTTTCATGCAATGTTTGTAGTCACCGTCACCTTTGACTTTTTTACCTGTCTCACTTGATGACGCATTTGAACTGACCTGGCTTTTAGACTCAGATACAGACTTAGAGTCTACCTCAAGTGCTTTAGCAGCCAGCACCTTGTCAGCCATCTTTCCAAAGTTTTTAGCGTTCAACTCCAGTGAAGTATCAATGATTCCTTCATCTATCTTCTTTGGCTTTTGCTCCTGCTCTTTTTCTTTCTCTTTCTCTTTCTCTTCACCACATCCCCACCATTCTCTCTGTTGAGACTCTTCAAGTTCAGCAAATTCTGCAGTCATAGCTTCAAGACTAAGAGTCTTTGGATCAATAGCAATGTTTCCTTCAGGATCAAGGTAACATTCTCTATCTGCATCCCATCTTTTTGCTCTCTTTGCTTCAGTGTGTACACGAGAAAGTCTCATCATTTTCCATTCAGCTCTCTGTCATCTATCATTTGCTTTATCTGCTTCTGTTCTGGTGTCTCTGAACGGTTTGACTTCTTCTTTTGCAACAAACGCATAACCTACTGCGTCTTCCTCAGGTAGCAGCTCGCTCCAGTCAAAACCTTCATCGTCATGAATGACGGCAAGAGCTCTAGATTTTTCTTTGTTTTCAATCTGCTTCATCCTGGGGGGTTCAGCCTTGTTCTAATGATAAATTGCCTTCTTGTAGTAATCTTCTCTGAACGGATTTTCAGAATCATCAGCATATGCGTTTCGGCACTCTCTTTTAAAATGACCTTTCTGTTTACACTTGAAACAGGTCACTTTTGATTTATCAAAGCCAAACTTGGTAGAAGGTCCACCAATAGACTTTCTTCCTGTAATCTCCATGAAACGCTGTGCCCTTCGAACTGCACTGGCCATACACCACCTTATGTCGATCAATTCCATCTCCTCAGGATCTATCTGATCGTAGTCTTCCTTTGTTAGGTTGGTGTTGCCTATCTTGCCTGCCACAAGGCTCTCATACGATTTAAGCACAAATGCTAAGAAAACCATCTGCTGCTTTGCAGATTCTTCGCTGAAATTTTGACCATTCTTCAAATCTACAGCGATATCGCATTGAAATAAGTTCTTTGATGCAGATTGGCTTGAAGGTGTTGAAGAAGATCCACTGTGGAAACCACTATGAGGTGTTTCATGATTCACAGTATTTGAACTTTCTGCAGAAAATGCTGTTCTTGGAGACCCAGTCTTTGGTAGATTTACTCTGTAGTACAGCTCCACATTCTGCTGATAGGCTGAATTATTGACTTTAGATTTCTTGATCTCCAACTCGTGGCTTTCTAGTCTTTCGATAAGCAAATCCACAGTCAACACTTCTGGCGGCTTGATGGTGTTCTTCAACATTAAGGCAAAGTATTGCCAATCTTGATCATTCGGCAATGAATCAAACAACTTGTCGACCAACTCCTCCTGAGTATAAGTGATTCCATGCCTAGCCAGCTCCATCTTCAGATGCCCAAATCTCTCGATCATTTTACAAACAGATTCATTCTTCATACAACCAAATAAATCAAACTCTTTACGCAACAATTTCTTTTTGTTTTTCACAATCTCAGCACTACCTACACACTTAACTCTCAGTTTTTCCCAAAGATCTTTTGAATTTGCATACTCGATCAATGAAATTATATCATCTCTGACTGACTGATGAATCAACGCTATGCATTTTTGTTCAGCAATGTATCTTTCAACATCATCAGTATCTGTCAAACTTTCACCAACACGTTCTCCTGAAGTATAACCATTCTTTAAATTTTTCCAGCTTGGAAATGTGAATGCTTTAAGCTACTCCTCAAATCTTGTAGCCCACCGATTATAATCTTCGATTGCCATCAGTTTAGGAGGCTTGTTGTATGTACCATAAGCACTTTCTACGCTCATTGCATCAGAAAGAATCTTCTTCGCATTTGGTGTTGGGGTAGTTTCATTCGTGTTGTTTGTTGTGCCATCTCCCAAACCACTAGTATAAGCAAACACATCACAGAATGGATTCATGAACAAATCATCCATTTTAAGTACCTGAAACGGTCAACAAACACTTAGAAAACTTTTGGTTTTGAAAAACAACAATTTTCAAGCGAAATAAGCTGAAGCGAAATCAGCTTTTCAAGTTAAACCTGTTTCAAGCTAAATCAGCTATTCAAGCGAAATAAGATTTTGAAGCGGAAACAGATTTTTCAAGCGAAATCTCTTATTTCACTTGGAATTTCAAGCGAAATCAGACAATAGTTTCAAGCGAGATCTGATTTCAAGCGGAATCAGTCTATTACTTTCAAGCGAAATATGAATTTTCAAACGGAAACTGTTATTTCGCTTTAAATGGCCATAGATTTCAAGCGGAATTAGCAAGCACTCGTTCAAGCGGAATAAGGTTTTTGGCCCATTTTTATCAGTTTTAATTCGAATTTTGATCTGATTCTTTGTAGGGTTTGTTAATACTATGTTTTACGTGACATATGTGAAATTTAGGCCATTTCAACCATAAAATCTTGTTCAAATAAGAAAAGAATGAGTAGAAGTGAGAAAATCCGGTAGAATCAAGCTGAATTGGTATGAACTCCTCGTCCTGAGCTCTGATACCACTTGTTGGATCGGTTTCGTGACCCTAAATAGTCAAGTTGAGAAGTTCATCATCATTTACAAAGGCGGAATCAATGTAAACAACGTCAAACAGCTTGTTTCCTTTCAATCTTTTACTTTACTGATTAATCCTGAGCTTTTACACGTTCTGATTACAATTTGGCAGCAGCTCGGCTCAGAAACAGCTCCCTAATTCCGCTCCAAAGGAACCTACCTCTCACCTATTTATAGAGTGGGTGATTCCGCTTGAAACACACTCAAGCAAACCCTGATTCCGCTTCAACCAGTTCAAGCGGAACCTCTACATTAGGTTTCGAGCGGAATTACAAGTATTTCTGATTTCGCTTGAAATGTCCAATGACACTTTCAAGGGGAATCACATATATTAACATGTAATTTCACACTTTTCTAGAATTCCATGCACTGATATATCCTATCTAGATATAAGACTCAATTAAGACGAACTTAACAGACACTGGATGCACCAACATATTCTTCCTGTTTTGCTGTTTTGACCCGTTTGTTCCAGTTTTACACTTTTAAGACATAAAAGCACAATACGGGACATTACTTCGTAACAAAAATGACCCATCTTTGGGTTCTTTATGTTCAACACCCACGCTCCCGTTACCGGTTTGGGTGTTTAATACGATACTACCCATTACCCGGGCTTATAGATTATGGATAAGGTACTCCCATCACCCGGTTTGTACCTACCCTTAATGACTCGCTTGATTTATCGTTATGAAATCCATCATTTAAGCAAACCAAACCATTTAAATCCTCACATCCTAAATTACTAACAAAAATCAATGACAAACTAAATTACAATAGTAATGAAGCGTTAGCAACATACCTTAAAGCTTTCCCTTCAAACGAGCGTCCGCACCGGCTTAATTTCCCGACGCCTCGCTCGTGTTGCCTAGAACATACAAGCCAATTATCATTAGGACCTTTCGGCTCATAACTAAAGCTTGTTACTTTACCAACATAACAATTTGTGTCGATCAACGTCTTTTAGGCATTTTATCGAGCATCTTATGTGCATGACTTCTCACAATTCATAATTAAGTTTAACATTTGTCATTTAGCCATGATAAACATCAATTTAGGCAATTTCACATAATTTTCACATTAATAAATTCTGAACCTATTTCATAAAACTTGAATTACACTAGGATAACATCATAATCCTAATGTTCCATACTTTTCTACAAAATTCTCATATCACCTCTAATGGTGATTATGAACTTTACAAGAATTAGGCCAAATTTCAACAAGAAATCGACTAGGGTTCATCCCTATAGACTATTTCAATCAAAACAACTATCATGCATGCTCAAATTCGAATCTCATGAATTTATCTAGAATTTAAGATAGAACCAAATGATGAAATTTTGCATACCTTACGACCCCTTAGCCAAGGTGATCACAAATCTATATTCAGATTTTAATTTGGACTTGTATTGAACCTTCGATTGGTACTTTTGTGTATGTTAGGGTTTGATGGAGAAACCTCCTGGTCGCCCTATGCTCTGGTCGATCAAACTTAGGTGTGTGTTTGGTGTGTTGTTTTACTAATAATAATTCAAGTTTCAGATTTGACAAGTCTGGTCCCTCAATTATACATGATGTGCGTGAAGTGTGTTATATTTTTGATGAGTATTTAAGCCCTTTTTACACCTTTAGCCAAGTTTTAAATTTATAAAACACGATATTTACTAACACTAAACACACATATGGGCAAGTGCACCCATCGTAGACGTAGTATAGTGTTGGTAAGATACCGAGGTCGTCCAAGGACACAAGAGCTTTTAGTACCGGTTTATCCTCAACGTCTAACCAAATCAAAAAGTGAGAAAAATGTTTTAAACTAAGAAAAATAAAAACTAACTAAATGCTGAAAAATAAATTAAAATAAAAACAGATAGACAAGATGAATCACTTGGATCCGACACGTGTATTAGTATAACCTTTGATTATTTTCGCACTTTTGCACTTGTTTAAGAGATTATCTTAGTTATTGTAGTAGGCCCCTCTTTTGAAGGCGACGTTACCCTCAACCCAGTAGTTTGAGTCAGCAAGGATACAATCCTAAAGGGTCGGATTATTGAAAGATAATGAATTAAGTTATTAATGCAAATTGTGGTAGGCCCCGCTTTTGGCGGTAACGTTACCCTCGGCTAAGTAGTCTGAGTCAGCAGGGATACGGTCCTAAATAGCCGGGTTATAGTATTAATAGTAGTTAACTTATGAGGGGGTCAAAGAGTTTGGATCCCCGCCATCCAATACCTATGGGCATTGAAGGAGATCCTACTAAAATTGACCCAGGTCCCAAGCAGGACCTCTAAACGCTGAACAAGGGCAAGACCCTTACCAAACCGTTCCCTTAACCCCCGACCAGGTAGCCAATATACCTCCATATAGACCGTGGAGATATGAATGGTGAAAATCTTTTATTTTATATAGACAGTAAAATAATTCCAAGATACCACGGACAAACGATAAGGAAAGATCACCTTCAACATAAGTAACTAGTTATTAAAGTCATTAATACAAAACCAAATAAAAAGTGCAAAAGATTAAAAATAAAAAGTATAATACTAAACACTTGTCTTCATCAAGTGATGTAAGAGACTTAGGCAATCATGGCCTTGATTGTCAAGAACTCTTACGATCAATCTTGGATCCCGAGACGACTCACACACTCTACGATGGACAATGGATGATGGTGGTGGATGATGGTGTTATGGTGGTGGTGGGTGGTGGATGAAGTGTGAGAGAGGTGGTGTGCCAAGGGATGAGAGAGAATGAAACCAAGCTCCTCTATTTATAGGCTGAACAGAAGGCTGGACACGGCCCCGTGTCCGCTAGACACGGCCCCGTGCCCGTCTGACATTCTCTCTCTTCATTAATTGTAATTCGCAATTACAATTAATGCGCCTGCTGTACTTTCACCACGCCCCCGTGCCCGCTGGACACGGCCCCGTGGTGGGCAATGGAAGCTTCTACTGGTTTGTCTTTTCTGCTGCTTCCTGGGCACGCCCCCGTGTTCGCTGGACACGGGGCGTGTTCAGACTCTGTTTCTTCTTCTTTGCCTTGGGAGGTGCCGTTGAGGGTCCGGGCAGTCTACTTTTGTTCCTTTTCTTGTATTTATGGTAGAATTAGTTGTCTTTTTGCTTCTTTTGTGATTTTGAGCTCATTTCATCCTGAAAATATAAAAGGAAGACAAAAACACTCTTTTTCCAACATTAGTACTTAAAAAGGGTTAGTTTTATGCCTTTATTGATGTGATTTATATGTTGCATTTTACACACATCAAATACCCCCACACTTGAACTTTTGCTTGTCCTCAAGCAAAACTCTTTAAATGTGGCTTACACTCCCAAATGGAATAGGTAGAAGAGAAGTTTTTAGCTTGTCCTAGAGTGTCGGGAATCCAAGGTCTTTGTAAGTTTTATTTTTATTTATTTACAATCCTATTCGTTATGATTTATTTTGAACGTTTCATAAGACAAATTACTTATTTGGGCATAGCATGCCTCATTAAAATTCCATTTATATACAAGTTCACATACCTCACGGGAGATCACTCAACACTCGGCCAAAGGTGTATATTTTAGTGAATCACTCGAGAGCGGCACGGAACTTACGCCTTCCATAGGCTTGCCAAGCAATCAATCCTCCTCCTTTTTAACTTTTTACCTTTGTAAATATCAAGAGGACTTTTGGGTGAAGGGTTAGGCTTGGGTTAAAGGTGGGTGGTTGGGCTAGTAGTTAGTAAAAAGGGCTAAAATCGTAAAAAGCGTCGGTTTTCGTAAAATACCTTGTTTTTAGTGATTTTTTTTTGTTTTGAAGTATTTCTCCAAACAAGCTTTTTATATAGCTTTTGTTTGTTTTTGACTTCATCATATTTTTTTTTCACATAAAAAGGCGAGTTTATGAAAAACCGAGCTTGTTACTAAAATAAAGGGTGAAAAATAAAAAGGTTTTTGGTGGGTAAAAAGGGTTTTTGGGGTAATGAAATGAAAGGTTTAGGCTCAAAGGGGCTATCTAGGGGGATTTTGGGTAGGTGATAAAAAAATGAAAAATAATGGTTTTGAAAGAAAATGGTTAGTCCTAATGCCTCCATCATTTACTTACTTGGGTTTAAGTTGGTAAGGACCGGGAATGTATCGTCGTGGCAAGTTCTAGATTTGTAAGAACCAAGCGGCTATTCACACAAGAAACGAAAAATGAGCATTTAGTCAAAATATGTATATTTTTATGCTCAATAAAGGCTCAAAACTCACTTTTGTGGGAATGGGTTTTTAATGTGATCAAGTATATATAATCGAATTTTTAACTAGACTTGTTATGCCGTTTCATAATTTTCTTATGTTGGTTCTTTTTTTATCACGACGCTATCGGTTGTAAACTTGTAAAAATATAACCTTTTTAGAACTTGTTATTCCCAACTTAAACTAAGACAAGTAAATAAAAAAAAATGAAAAAGTTTTTGAAAAAATTTGGGGTGTTTAGCGGTTTCAATAGAGTTTTGTGTAAGGCTTGTGTTTAGGATTTTGCAAAATTTCAAGGTTTTAGCATCCCCCCCACACTTAAATTACACATTGTCCTCAATGTGTCCAAAAATAATGTTTTTGGTTGATTAGAATGTGTAAAAGTGGGTTTAAAAACAAAGATTTGTGTTACTGGCATCCTGGACACGGCCCCGTGTTGACCGGGCACGGCCCCGTGGTCAAGTGCCAGTAACAAAAATTAGAAAATTGAAACAGAAGCCTGGACACGGGGGCGTGTCCGCTGAACACGGCCCGTGTCCAGTTACCTGAACTGGGTGATTTTCTGCAGGGGGCTCAGCACGGGGCCGTGTTGGTTGGGCACGGCCCGTGTTGAGCCTTCTGTGATGGAGATTTTTGTCGGGTTGCTCTGTTCTTTTTGCATGGTTCCATTTTTCTCGTTCCCTTTTTCATCCATTACCACCATGAGTGTGTTTTATACTCAAGACAACCATCAATCATAAAAACCATCATAACATTGAAAAATTACAATAAAGTTAGCTAAATAACTAGGGGATACATGAGGTTATCATAAGGGTTCTACTTATTTAGGAAAATTTCGGGGATAGCTTCCCGATGTAGAAACACTCTCTAGCCTATGGCTCCTCGGTTATCACTCAAAGCCATTCTTCTATCTCCCTTGGGAGGTAGAAGATAGCTTCATTCTCTTCGGTGTTTTGAGAGGGAGCGCTCACCGGAACTCCTTGCACCACCCTTGGTTGAGGCACTTGGTGCATGGCGTGCCATTCGGCTGGAATGATAACCTCGGGTACTACATTCCACGCCCTTTGGGTTATCACCGGGACCAAAGGTGGGAAAGCGAGAAGGTTTAACCTTTGGTGCAGGAGGCTTACTTCTCGCAGGCAGCCCTCCAAGCCTACCGTCAGATGATTAATACGGTCCACCAATGCTTCTTCTACACCCGTCATCTCGTCTATGGCTTCCCTTAAAGCATAAACGTAGTTTACTAGGGAATCCTCCGCCGTGGATGACCTCCTTCCATTTCGGTTATTTCTCGAAGACGCTCCACTGTTTCTGCTGGCCATTTTCTGCGAAATAAGCCGAAGATAACTAAACTTTTGCAAAACAGTACCTCGAACACGGCCCCGTGCTTAGCGAGCACGGCCCCGTGTTCAGCTGTCTGCAGGATTTTTGTCCAACGATTCTAGGTTTTTATTTTAATACACTTTTATTGTGTTTTAAGCTCAGATAATTTAAAACAAAGTTATAGAACTAACTTTAGACAAGAATCCGTAGCCAAAAATCTTACAAACCTTTCATAGAAGGTTGAAATCATAGATTTCCAAGCTTCCATGGAGGTGATGTTTGAAAAAAAATTTTTGGAAGAAGGAGAAATGGACAAAAGTGGAAAAGACAAGATGGTCCTTAGGAACCTTCTTTTAGCACTTACCTAGGATGGTATATGTGAAGATCCCAGGAATCTCTGCTTGGTGAAGTGGTCAAAAGTGAGCAGGATTCAGGCTGCATTTAAAGAAAACGACAGCACACTGGACACGGCCCCGTGTCCGCTGGACACGGCCCCGTGTGCAGAGAAAATCCTGACACATTTTGTCCGTATTCTGATAGAATCAGTAGAAAATCTTCTGAGTGAACACGGGGGCGTGTTGACCGGGCACGGCCCCGTGTCGGAGGGCTGTTTTATGGAGTTTTGCCTTTACTAAGGAGCTAATTCTTATCGGGTGGCTCTTGACTTGTTGGAACAACCCCAAAGTGCCTAAGATACCTTAATTGTCCTATACTAAGGCGAGAACGCAAGAGGTTGTCGGTGAGGGTAATTCCTATTTTCATTCTAGGTGGACAAGTCCAACCCTTTTCCGGGCACTCGTTAAAGAAGGTGTATGCCGAATCGCTCAGGTCTATGTATGCACCGAACGAAGTCGATGGGGAGTCCTTCACGGCACAATCGGCACAGGGACGACTATCGTCCACGTGAAGTGTGTTATATTTTTGATGAGTATTTAAGCCCTTTTTACACTTTTAGCCAAGTTTTAAATTTATAAAAAACGATATTTACTAACACTAAACACACATATGGGCAAGTGCACCCATCGTGGACGTAGTATAGTGTTGGTAAGATACCGAGGTCGTCCAAGGACACAAGAGCTTTTAGTACCGGTTTATCCTCAACGTCTAACCAAATCAAAAAGTGAGAAAAATGTTTTAAACTAAGAAAAATAAAAACTAACTAAATGCTGAAAAATAAAATAAAAACAGATAGACAAGATGAATCACTTGGATCCGACACGTGTATTAGTATAACCTTTGATTATTTTCGCACTTTTGCACTTGTTTAAGAGATTATCTTAGTTATTGTAGTAGGCCCCTCTTTTGAAGGCGACGTTACCCTCAACCCAGTAGTTTGAGTCAGCAAGGATACAATCCTAAAGGGTCGGATTATTGAAAGATAATGAATTAAGTTATTAATGCAAATTGTGGTAGGCCCCGCTTTTGGCGGTGACGTTACCCTCGGCTAAGTAGTCTGAGTCAGCAGGGATACGGTCCTAAATAGCCGGGTTATAGTATTAATAGTAGTTAACTTATGAGGGGGTCAAAGAGTTTGGATCCCCGCCATCCAATACCTATGGGCATTGAAGGAGATCCTACTAAAATTGACCCAGGTCCCAAGCAGGACCTCTAAACGCTGAACAAGGGCAAGACCCTTACCAAACCGTTCCCTTAACCCCCGACCAGGTAGCCAACATACCTCCATATAAACCGTGGAGATATGAATGGTGAAAATCTTTTATTTTATATAGACAGTAAAATAATGCCAAGACACCACGGACAAACGATAAGGAAAGATCACCTTCAACATAAGTAACTAGTTATTAAAGTCATTAATACAAAACCAAATAAAAAGTGCAAAAGATTAAAAATAAAAAGTATTATACTAAACACTTGTCTTCACCAAGTGATGTAAGAGACTTAGGCAATCATGGCCTTGATTGTCAAGAACTCTTACGATCAATCTTGGATCCCGAGACGACTCACACACTCTACGATGGACAATGGATGATGGTGGTGGATGATGGTGTTATGGTGGTGGTGGGTGGTGGATGAAGTGTGAGAGAGGTGGTGTGCCAAGGGATGAGAGAGAATGAAACCAAGCTCCTCTATTTATAGGCTGAACAGAAGGCTTGACATGGCCCCGTGTCCGCTGGACACGGCCCCGTGCCCGTCTGACATTCTCTCTCTTCATTAATTGTAATTCGCAATTACAATTAATGCGCCTACTGTACTTTCACCACGCCCCCGTGCCCGCTGGACACGGCCCCGTGGTGGGCAATGGAAGCTTCTACTGGTTTGTCTTTTCTGCTGCTTCCTGGGCACGCCCCCGTGTTCGCTGGACACGGGGCGTGTTCAGACTCTGTTTCTTCTTCTTTGCCTTGGGAGGTGCCGTTGAGGGTCGGGCAGTCTACTTTTGTTCCTTTTCTTGTATTTATGGTAGAATTAGTTGTCTTTTTGCTTCTTTTGTGATTTTGAGCTCATTTCATCCTGAAAATACAAAAGGAAGACAAAAACACTCTTTTTCCAACATTAGTACTTAAAAAGGGTTAGTTTTATGCCTTTATTGATGTGATTTATATGTTGCATTTTACACACATCAATACATAAGCTATAGAAAGGGCATTTTAATTATACTTGTCCAATTATGTCAAGATACTAACTAACTAGGTTATCCTTTCCTAGTCTTTTTATTTCAACTTATTACTGAAATTTAGTTTAAAATACAACATTTGTATTTTCGGGGTGTTACAGTTTTGCGATTTCAATTCGCGTGTTGAGCGTTGCGATGCGATAGCGTTTCCTATTCAAATTACTTTTAATCCCAACTACTATATCTAACATACAATCATCCTAATTAACTTGCGTTCAACGTTTGCGATTCGATTGCGATTGAGTTTCGATTAACCACCACAACATAACATAAATAAACATGTACAAGTAACACATAAGAGGCACACACACATAAAACTATATCCAGAACGCGTAAATCGAGTTGCGAGTGCGATTGCGATTGCTATAGCGATAACACAATAAAACATGCGATAAATATCGATTAAACCTCGATTATTAACAAGTACTTCCACATAATACAACTAACGTAAAGCATATGATAGACTATCTACAAGTCAAAGAAGTCAAAGCAGGAATTGAGCAAGGAGTGACAGATCGCAATTAGCAATCTTGTCTCCCTTTGACTTTAATCTTGACTTTGACTTTGACTTCCGAAACACAGGGTGTTACAGCCTCCCCTAGTTGAGGGAATTTCGTCCCGAAATTAGGCCGAAGCCGTAACAAATAACTGCGGGTACTTCGCCTTCATGTCGCTTTCGAGTTCCCAAGTGAACTCTGCGCCTCAATTGCCTTCGCATCGAACCTTCACAATAGGAATGCGCAAGCATCTGAGCTGCTTGGTTTGGCGATCCATGATCTTGACAGGCTTCTCCACGAAGTGTAGTGTTTCGTTTACTTGAAGATCTTCTAGGGGTACAATTAAATCATGCTCAGCCAGGCACTTTCGGAGGTTCGAAACATGGAAAGTCGGGTGGACGTTGCTAAGTTCCTCTGGTAGTTCGAGTCTGTAGGTGAATTTTCCGATCCTTTCTAGAATCTTAAAAGGTCCAACATATCGAGGCGCTAGTTTCCCTTTCTTGCCGAATCTGACCACACCCTTCCAAGGTGATACCTTTAGGAGTACGTAGTCGCCAACGTCAAATTCAAGGGGCTTGCATCGTCTATCGGCGTAACTTTTCTGACGACTCTGAGCTTTCAGCAGATTGTCTCGAATTTGGAGGACTTTGTCAATCGTTTCTTGTAGTACCTCAGGACCGGTTAATTGCGAGTGCCTGATCTCGTGCCATACAATAGGCGACCAACATTTTCTTCCGTATAAAGCCTCAAACGGTGCCATTTGAATGCTGGAATGATAACTATTATTATACGAGAATTCGACTAAAGGCAGGTAAGCGTCCCAATTACCACCGAAATCTATGACACACGAACGAAGCATGTTTTCAAGAGTACGGGTCGTTTTATCAGTCTGACCGTCGGTTTGAGGGTGGAATGCGATATTAGATGAAGCGTAGTACCGACAGCCGCTTGAAACGTTTACCACAGACGCGAGGTAAACCAAGCATCACGGTCAGAGATGATGTCGCGAGGCGTTCCATGTCGACAAATGATCTCATCGGTGTAGATTCAGGCTAATCGTTCTACCTTGTAGTCTTCTCGTATTGGCAGAAAATGCGCAGATTTGGTCAAACAGTCAACGACAACCCAGATACTGTCGTGACTTGATGGCGTACGCGGAAGTTTCGTTATGAAGTCTATAGCTATGCTTTCCCACTTCCACATAGGGATCGGGTCTTGTTCGAGTAAGCCAGAGGGTCTTTGGTGTTCAGCCTTGACTTTCGAGCAAGTTAGGCACTTTCCGACGTAGAGAGCGATATCCCTCTTCATGCCCGGCCACTAGTACTTGTAGCGAAGGTCCTGGTACATTTTATCGGCACGTGGATGAATATAATACCGGGATTTGTGGGCTTCGTCCATCAAAATCTGTCGTAAATCGGTCCGCTTAGGGATCCAAATTCGGTCTAGATAATGGAATATCCCATTCCAATTATTAACAAGATGGGCTCCATCGTGGTAGATCTTTTCCTTCTTCAACGTGCGTTCAGTAAAACACGCGTGCTGGGCTTCGCGGATAAGGGTTTCGAGATGATGCTGGGCTGGAACATTACGAGTGCTATGCAGATAGCTTCGTCGGCTTAATGCGTCGGCAACGACATTTGCTTTGCCTGGATGGTAAAGAATCTCACAGTCGTAATCGTTGAGAAGTTCTACCCACCGGCGTTGATGCATATTGAGTTCTTTCTGGTCAAAGATATGTTGCAGGCTCCTATGCTCGGTGAAGATCGTACACTTGGTACCATAGAGGTAGTGTCGCCAAATCTCTAACGCAAAAACAACTGCGCCTAGCTCGAGGTCATGGGTTGTATAGTTCTTCTTGTGGATCTTGAGCTGACGAGATGCGTAGGCGATAACCTTGTCTCGTTGCATGAGAACACAACCAACGCCAAGGTTCGAGGCATCGCAATAGACGATAAAGTCGTCGTTTCCGTCGGGTAAGGTGAGGACAAGAGCATTGCAAAGCATATGCTTGAGGGTTTGAAAGCAGACTCTTGTTCGGTTCCCCGAACAAAAGGCTTGTCTTTATGCGTGAGAGCGGTAAGCGGCACAACGATTTTTGAGAACCCTTCGATAAATCGATGACAATAGCCCGCTAGTCCGAGAAAAGAACGGACTTCAGACGGGTTCTTCGGCGTAACCCAACTCTTAACTGCTTCAATCTTCGCAGGATCGACATGAATACCTTGACTATTGACAATGTGACCGAGGAATTGAACCTCCTCCAGCCAAAATTCGCACTTGGAGAACTTGGCGTAGAGTCGATTCCCTTGGAGTAACTCGAGAACCAAACGTAGATGTTGCGCGTGTTCGACTTTCGACTTGGAATAGATCAGGATATCGTCGATGAACACGATGACGAAGCGGTCAAGTAATGGTTTACACACGCGATTCATCAGATCCATGAAAACCGCGGGTGCGTTGGTTAAACCGAAAGGCATAACAACGAACTCATAATGGCCGTATCGAGTGCGAAAAGCGGTTTGGGTATATCCTCCTCTTGGGTGCGTAGTTGGTGGTAGCCAGAGCGTCAGGGGATAACGATTCTTGATTGTCAATTTATTCAATTCCCGACAGTCGATGCACATCCTGAACGGCCCATCCTTCTTTTTGACGAAAAGGACTGGTGCGCCCCATGGTGAGGTGTTCGAGTGAATGAAGCCTTTATCTAGCAGTTCCTGGAGCTGACTCGAGAGTTCACACATTTCGAATGGAGCGAGTCGATAAGGAGCTCTAGCAATAGGGTTTGCTCCAGGAATGAGGTCGATACGAAAGTCGATATCACGACTTGGCGGAAGTCCGGGAAGATCCTTAGGAAAAACGTTAGGAAATTCTCGAACCACAGGAACGTCTTTCACTTCTGTCTTTCCTTTCTTTACCTCCTCCGCTACTACAATGTTAGCCAAGAAAGCTCTATTCCTTGCGGAGATACTTGCTAGCTTGGACACATGACATGGAGATTAAGACCTTTCGAAGCAGTTTCACCATAAACACATAATACATCACCATTCACGAGCGAGAATCGAATCATCTTATCAAAGCACACAACTTCAGCATGGTTTTCACGAAGAAAGTCCACGCCTACTGTGATGTCAAAACTTCCGAGCTGCATCGGAATGAGATCAATCAGAAAGATGTGATTGTTGAGCTCAAGAGTACAATCACGAAGAACAAAATTATCGGCGACAGTTCTTCTGGTGGCGACTTCGACATCGAACGTCGAGGGGAGATGGGAGCGTTTACGATTAAGGAGCTTCTCGAACTCGAACGATACAAAACAGTTATTGGCTCCAGTATCAAACAAACACGAAGCATAAATACCATTCACGAGAAATGTACCATTAACCACATTGTTGTCGGCTTGGGCTTGGCGCGCATTGATGTTGAAGGTTCTGGCGCGGGCGGCTTGTTGCTGTTGCTGTTGAGGCTGTTGCTGCTGCTGCTGTTGCTGAGGCTGCTGCTGCTGGGGCTCTTGTTTCACAACCCTGTTTGGGCACATGTTCGCGAAGTGGTTGGGATCACCACACGCGAAGCAGACTCTGGCGTTGACCGCGGGTGCCTGAGCCGCTTGTTGGCCTTGATGAGCTGGAAGCAGAGCTTGATGAGCAGTGGCTTGAGCTGGTGCTTGTCGAGGCCCAGTATGGAAATTAGCGGTGAAGTGGCCGTACATGTTGCAATGCATGCAGAATCTACAGGCGATACCCACTGGATGATGATAAGTACAGGTTGGGCAAGCATGATGTGGGCCAGTGTATGCACGCTTTGCTGGCGGTGCATAGGTAACTGGTGCTGGAGCTGGTCGGTGCTGGGTTTGCTGCTGAGCTGGTACGGCTTGAAGCGGGGCAGCAGTGGTAGTGACAGCACAGTTCTTGTTGCTGGAGCTGTTGTTGTTGTTCTTCCTCTTGCGACGAGAGGGCTTTGATGACTGAGAAGCGGTGGCGGTATCAGCGGTTGGTGTGGCAGTAGCTTGGTGCAGGTTCTTCGAAGCTTTATCCCAAAAACCAGCTTTTACTCGCTTGTCGTTGATTTCAGTGGCAGGCAGGTAGGTTTCTTCGATCGTTGATGGCATTGAAGCATGCACAAAATCTACAACACAGTCTGGCAGAGCTCAAATGTACTTCTTGATTGTCATGTCCGTAGTCTTGACTTTGTCAGGACAGATAATACTGAGCTGCTTGAAGCGAGCAGTTTGAGCAGCGTTGTCACCATCCTTCTGTTTAATGTGCCAGAATTCATCCTCCAACTTTTGGCGCTCATGGGGAGGGCAAAACTCTTCGAGCATGACGTTCTTCAACTCGTCCCATGACAGACCATAAGCTGCGTCATTTCTGCATTTGTTCCTCTCGGCCGTCCACCAGTCTAAAGTGTGAGACTGGAAGACGCCGGTAGCATTCAGAGTGCGGAGATTGTCAGGACATCCACTCTGACGCAAGGTGACCTCGATTGAGTTGAACCATTGAAACAAGGCCGTAGGGCCATCTTTGCCAGTGAACTCTTTCGGTCCGCATGCCTTAAACTGCTTGAAGCTGAAAGCAGCTTTAGGGGTTTCAGTCCTGGATTCTTCGGACGATTTGCTCATGTTCTCATATAGTTCACTCACGATCTGATGAACAGCCTTTGCCATTTGCTTGGCGACGAGAGTAGCAAGGCGTTTGTCTTTCTGGTTCTGGCGAGGAGTGCGTGTGTGACGGGATCCGGATGACGACATTGTCTGCAACAGACATCGTCATAGGACTCAGACACAACATAGTCGAATCTCACCTCATGCGTCTAATACTACTACAGCTCAGGAATACGATCACGTAAACACATAGGCACATAATCACAGATTCACATAAGCACAGAAGCACATAAGCACGTAAGGCACAGAAACACAGAAGCATATAAGCACGCAATTCACCTAGAAGCACATAGAGGCAGTCAAATACAGAAACCTATCATTCAAAGTCCGCGAGCGTTCGAGAATAGCGATCACGAATAACATAGCGAGTAGTATAGTATAAGCGTGTAACATAGCATGCGATCATCCATAAATAGCGATTTGTTGGCGTATTGAGATAGCGGTACAGATAAATCACGTAAGTCACATAAAAATCGACAAATATCAGAGTCAGCAGTAGCGAGCTCAGAATTAAACACATAAAAATCGAGAATGGATTGTCTGCGGCTGATAGACGTCGACTACCCAAAGTGATTCGACTATTCACAAAGACTTTTGGTACACACTTTGGCCTTCAGGACTGTGCTCTCGCCTCGAATTTGGGCGATCGGCATGTAACCTTCCAGTCATATCGTGACTTCAAGTCGTTGGAGTCCGTCGAGACTTTGGTGAGAGTTTGTAAAAACCAAAATGAGATCGGAACGAGTCGTCAAGGTTCGGGTTTCACCCCTGACTTAACAACTATGTCCCTGTTTTGTTAAAAATAGAGAAGTATTATGCGTCAAAGTATGGATTTCACTCCTGATTCGATGCAAATCCTCCTATTTGTAGATAAAAATGCGGGTCGAACAAGCAATTTAGTCGAGAGTGTGCGGTTTTCACACCTAATCTCGACCTAATTGCTCGTTCAGTTTTGAAAATTATAGTGCAGTAATAGTATAGCGTAGGCCAGAAATAGCGAGAAGTAGCAAGTAAGCTCGTACATAATCCCTACAGGATATGCACAAGTCGGTCTGTTGGTACCTAACTATAGACTAGGTCGTTTCTAAGACGTCGACCCATACTAGGTCGAGTCTTGCCTAATTCCCTATAGTTATGGCTCTGATACCAATCTGTCACACCCCAACCGATGGCGGAAACATCAGGGGGCGGCAATGAGCGAAACAGATTGTCCAGAAGTTTCCATAACAAGTATAATTACCAATTATTTAAAGCATCACATCCCATACCATGACATAACAGATAACATATTTATTACAGACAAAATCTAGTCAAATTGTTCTGTTCCGACATCTCAGATTTCAAGTACAGACAATTGTTTATTCGTTTCTAGACCTTTCCTAGCCTCGATTTCACAGTAAGCCAAGCATATAAACATCCTAAGCACCTGTCACACATGTTAAAGTAAAAGTCAATACACATAGTGTAAAGGTGAGCATATAAGTTTAATAGATATAATAGAGTTCGAAATCGTTACGCATAACCAGCACGTACACAGTGTAAAATGAGGCATGTTAGTTATCGACATGAACCTATCGATACCAATGACTGCGGGTTGACTGCCCAAGGCAGTTCGTAATACACACTCACCACTGTGAGCCATGTAACAAATTGTCCTTAACAACCCCTGAGTGAACAGGTGCTGAGTCCAAACTATAGTACCATCGTTGCTAAGGCAGGTAGACAACATTCCATGTGTAAACATAACAAACAAGCATTCATTAAGTCACGTATAACATGCGGTAACGGTTAGCGTTAAAGTATTGCGTAGTGTGTTCGATGTGATTTAGAATAAGTAACGTATGTAACACCCAAAAGTGCGTAAAGCAAAAAGGGATCGAGTATACTCACAGCGATTGATGGATTGAAGGGAGGGCTAGAGAGTAAGGTTAGCCTGATCAAAACGATTGCATAAACGATAAGCGGCGCGGAAAATGGTACAAAGTGTCAGTGGATCGGACAGCAATCCGATCAGGTGGCAATCCGATTGGGTGGCCGGTCGATCAGATGACAATCTGTTCGGGTGGTCGCCCGATCGGGTGGCCACTCGATTGGATTGTCACCTCGTTTGGGATGGATGTGTTTGTGTATGATGGCTTGTCTTTTGAAGTTTTCGTTGTAGCATTTTGAAAACAGAGAAGTATCTCTACTTTTCAGGTCGGTCAATCGAACGGCTGTTCGATCGAAGAGCGATCCGATTGGCGAGGCTTCTCAGGTTGAGAACAAGTTCTCCGCCGGACGGTCACTCGATCGGATAGCAATCCGATCGGGTGGCAATCTGTATGCATCTGAACATGTTGAAAATTGTTTAAGTGTTAAAGTCAGAACATTACATGGTCGGGTGGTAATCCGATCGGGTGGCAACTCAATCGGACGGCAATCCATTCAATGTTCCAAACGTCAATTATTGAAATGAAAGTTGAGTGTGGGACCCAAGGTGCAATCCGATCGGGTGGCAGTCCGGTCGGGTGGCAATCCGATCGGACGACAATCTGATCGGACGGTAATCCGTCCCAGATGACCTGGTCGTCTTCTTCCTTGGGTGTTTTGATAGTTTGTCGTTTCCTCGAGATGATTTGATAGCGTGCTAAACAACAGATGCCTCGTCAATACTTAGTAACCCGATCGGACAGGAATCACCTTAGCCGGACCAGTTAACTGTTCGAGACGGTGTTTCATGTTTAACCCGAGTCGGTAATCTCATGGATAGAATTTAGTTCTTGAACTAACACATCAACAAGAAAGAGTAGAAGATCAGAACAAGCTCCGTCTATCGGTTTTAAGTGCATTGAGTGTAAAAGAGTTGAAAGAAAGTTGGGAAAACCATCTTTTAGACCTTTTCACCATGAATATGCCCAGATCTATGAAAGATCCTTGGTTATCTATGTGGAAATCGTTTAGATCTAAGTTGTTCTTGAAGGATTGAAGCCAAAACATGAAGTTCTCATGAACACCATGATGACATCATCCTAGAACACCTCAAATCTAGTGATTTCACGGTTAAAAGTTAAGATTCAAAAGATAGAAAGGTGCAGGAGTGCGTGTAGATCAAGAAAGTACAAGATTTAGATGGAAAACTTACAAGAATCGCGAGAAATCTAAAGAAAAATGGGCTGGAGCGAATAGGGCAGAGAGAGAGCTGTCAACATCAAATGATGTTGACATATGGGGTATTTATAGGCTTTCCATAAAAGGAAATGGGAGGAGAGGGTTGGACGATCGGGTGGCAGCTCGATCGAGTGGCACCTTGATCGAGTGGCAGCTCGATCGACTGGCCACTCGATTGGAGTGATCCGCGCGACGAGTTTTGCGATTTCGATTCGCGTGTTGAGCGTTGCGATGCGATAGCATTTCCTATTGAAATTACTTTTAATCCCAACTACTATATCTAACATACAATCATCCTAATTAACTTGCGTTCAGCGTTTGTGATTCGATTGCGATTGAGTTTTGAATGTGTTTTGATTAACCACCATAACATAACATAAATAAACATGCACAAGTAACACATAAGAGGCACACACACACACATAAAACAATATCTAGAACGCGTAATTCGAGTTGCGAGTGCGATTGCGATAGCGATAACACAATAAAACATGCGATAAATATCGATTAAACCTCGATTATTAACAAGTACTTCCACATAATACAACTAACGTAAAGCATAAGATAGACTATCTACAAGTCAAAGAAGTCAAAGCAGGAATTGAGCAAGGAGTGACAGATCGCAATCAGCAATCTTGTCTCCCTTTGACTCCAATCTTGACTTTGACTTTGACTTTCGAAACACGAGGTGTTACATGGACCTTATGTTTGACTGTGTTGACTGGCCCGTTATATATAGCAGGCCCGATGTGGTTGCTCCACCGCCTTTGTTTCGTTATTGCAATGATGATTCTAGTAGGTGGAGAGGGTGGTGTCGTGGTGGTGAGAGGGTGATGTTGTGGTGGCGATGGTGGTTCTGGTGGAGTGTGGTGGCGGAAGGGTGAGGGTGCAAAGGTGGGTGGAATAGGTTGAAGATGGAGAGGGTGGGTCCCACAAAGAAAGATCAGAGGTGTTTGATTGGGTGGGGCCAATTGAATTTATAAAGGTTTTATTGTTTTTATTATTTTGTTTTGTAGTAAGGGCATTTTAGTAATTTCACATTCACCTAACACCAAAAACTAACCTCCATCCGCACCAGAGACTATCCGGGAACGAAATTGCAAAAGTTGGGGAATATAGCTGTAATTTTAGAAAGTTGGGTACTAAGAGCATCCCCAATAAGGTGTATTTGAGTGTTTTTAAGGAGAGAGAAATGTGAGGTGGATGAGAGAGAGTGTGAGGTGGAGGAGAGAAGGTGTGGTGATGTATGTAGTGAAAAACATTTATTTAAGGAGAGTGAAAGGTGTTGTGAGAGGGAGGGAGGAGAGAGAGTATTGTTTTTAGGTGATAGGAATGAGGCAAGAGAGAGAATGTTTGTGATTGGTGGGGCAATGCCACCTTAGCATCATAAAAACATCAAAAAACACCCCTATTGGGGATACCCTAAAGGTGAAAAATGAACAAACCACAGGGACTATCCAGCCATTTTTTTCTTATAATAATAATAAAAAAAAAATATAAAGATTGGCATGGGAAGTGGGATGTGGAAGGTTTTTAAAATGTGAGATAAATTTTAAAAAATACTAATTTTTAGTTAAATTATAGGGTTAAAGATGATGGATGAGATGTGAATGCTCTTAAGATGAATTTTAGGGTTTGCCAAGATAATAGGATATAGATCGTAAAGAAAGAGTAGAGATGATTGAGAGATGGAGTAGAGAGAGAAAGATAGTTTTTAATAAAAACAAGAGTTAATTACATAAATGGGTCATGTGGTTTATACATAGTTTCGCCTTTAGGTACTAACTTTTTTTAACAGGTTTAGGTTTTATGGTTTCAATTTTGTAACACCTTTGGGTATTAACACCAAAATTATCAATATAATGACTAAAATACCATTCCATTCTTTTTAATTTTATCAATGTAACACCTTTGGGTACTAACACCTAATTTTATTTAAGTTCAAATCAATTTTACAAAATCATTTTTTTTTTATTTTCATCTTTTTATTATATCTCTTAATTAACATAAAATCTTTTTAATTTTTTATTTATAAAACTTTTGATTTGGATATTGATTTTAAACTATTGTTTATCGTTTGATGGAAGAGAAAATGGATGGTATAATATTAGATTTGATCATTACTAAATGGTAGGCTTGAAAGTTTGCGTTTAACATGTTCTTCTTCCATATGGATTCGGTTTTATGTTTTCAACATTTAACCAATAGGTTAAATCTCCTTGCTTTTTTTTAGCTTAATCAGTTTAACCCATTATAAAATTAAATATAACTAATCAGTGGATGTTCTTGCGCCATAAAACTAAATAGTTTTACTTATTCTTTTTATTTCCGTCTTTAACAGAGCCCTTGTATGTACATCGTCAAACATGCTATCTATGTGTCAGCTGTTTTTGTTGGATATGATGATATAATTAGTATTTTAAAGTAACCTGACTCGATTAGCCCCAAAATACTAATTGGTAGTATAACTTTTATAAATAAGTTATTAAAATCAATTTTAGAAGAAAAAATATAATAAGACAAAATAGATAATAGTTAAAATCGTAAACGTAAGAAAGAGAAGAAAGAATAATAATAATAATAATAATAATAATAATAATAATAATAATAATAATAATAATAATAATAATAATAATAATAAAAGCATATAGAGATAGATATGGGGAGTGGGATGTGGGAGGTTTTTTAAAATGCGAGATAAATTTTAAAAAGTAGTGATTGATAGTTAAATTATAGGGTTAAAGATGATGGATGGGATGTGAATGCTCATAAGATGAATTTTAGCGTTTGCCAAAATTATAGGATAGATTGTAGAGAAAGAGTAGAGATGATTTAGTGATGGAGTACAGAGAGAGATATTTTTTAGAAGAAACCTTATTTTTATTTTAATAAAAACAAATTAAGTTGGGCGGATTTGACAAAACTACCCTCATTTATAAAGCATATGACAAGATTTAACAAAAAAAAAAAAATTAACTGGATTAAAGAGCATAACGTGTAAGATCTGTAAACATAAAGTACGAATCCCTTCAATTTTAAAGTCAAATGATAATCTTTGAAATTTGATATAAACTTTATGGACAATTTTTACAATTTACTCTAAGAAAATAGTAATAATAAAAGAAAATATTCAAATAATACTGCGCCATTTTCTTTTACAAGCAAATAGATTTTTCATAGCATTAATTTCCTGATCATAGCCATCAAGGATGGATCTAGGGTTATCTCAGATCTTTCTTAGCAAAATGCATGTTAACAATTCCACGGATAAGATGTAACAATGAATGAAAGGGTAATAAAAACAAAACGTCTACACTGTCTGCAACAATTTAAAATTTCAATATTATATATTGATCGAACAAAGTTGTATAAAAAAAATTAAATTCTTCAGCTCTAGACTCTAGTTATATATGTATGGTGAGTACACTTATATTAGATTTCCACAACTATTACCTATATATCCTAATGAGGGTAAAAAGGACTATGGTACTACAAAATTGCTTCCCTTTTAATATTTGAATCTATTGCCACTGCTCCTATATATGTATGTGAAGTTAATTATTTTTGGGTGGGTGAGATCTTGGGACATGGTAATCAGCATTGAGCGCCATGTAACTTGGGAGCGTTTTCACTTCAACATGATGATGATGACGATGGTGGTGGTGGTGATTTTGGTGATGTATCTTCCTAGTTCTCTTGGGCAGTTTATGATCACAATCAATAGGGTTTGCAATCGTAGAAGAAGTTGTCTTTGAAGCCATTCCTTCACCATTTATAAGTTCTTCGTTCAACTTCTCCATCATTTTTCTCACGCCGAGTATTTTTTGCTTTACAACCACTTCAACACCTACGGAAACATGGTCCTAAAAAGTAATGAAAAAGTACATGAGTAATATACTTTATAAGAATTCTTCAATAAGTTTGGACTAGTATATGGTGATGATTTTTCTCTCATATTTCTATTAAGATTCAAATACACGATTGAAAACAAACAATAAAATTGTTAATGGCTCCAATAAAACACAGTTAAAACATATTAAAACCAATGGTGGTGTGTTTTAAAAGAGAACATACATTGGTTTTGAAATTGAACCATAAACAACGCGTTATTTCACAGGGTAGGCAATTTTGAGGATACGAAAACAGTTAGGTTTTTGGTTGGTCTATGTAACGCGTTTAACAAACAAGTCGTGTATTGGGTTGAAACATGTTGTGTTCAAGTTAATTATCCAATAATCTTAATTACAAAAACTAGAGAAATATATTTTTATGAGTTCCACCCGCCAACCCATTTAAAACATTCACAACTTTACTAGTTTACAGCCTGTTAACTAGTTTACAATTATATTGCAACCTGATAATAAAGCATCAACCTGTTTGGCTTGTTCATATCAAGGTTATAAGAGTGATGTTTCGGTTATAGATAATCGACACAAATAAACATATCAGTTGTCTTCATGGTCAAGTTTGTAAAATTCACCTTTCCATGCCGGGACAACATGGTCCTATCTCTTACAACTTTGTCTCTAGACATCACCGACATGTTTTCAGTATCTGTAGATGCATAAGAATATAACGCACAAATATATTTATATTCATATTCATATTATATAAGCGTTAATACATCAAAATTATATGAAGAAATCTAAGAAACAAGATTGTTGGGATATACCTTCTTGAAGATAATGTGTAACACGGTGAAGTAACATCGAGATGACTGCATAGGCAAAGATACTAAACCTTATGGAAGCCATTGTGTTACTTGTTTCTTTCTCTGCATGTATATTCTAGCTTTTAAAACAACAAGAGACCGAGAAAATGGAATTGGATGGAGAGAATTCATCATTTATAGACCCAAGATTCAAGTCAAAGTCAAAATGAAGGATATATTTGTTTTAGTTGTTATCCCAATAAATTATTTAGAAGTTGGTACTTTTTGATGACTCGATCAGATTCGTCTTTTTTAAGTTCAAATTCAAACTATATATATTTAAAAGAGTCTTCACAGTTTGAGGTTGAGACAGTTGAAATTTGAGACAAATAACACAATCTACTGTGTTCATATAAAATTTATATACTTATATACACTACATTCTCAATGCATGGAATAGTGCTAGGCTGCGCAATCCCCTGTTTAGCTGAATAAAATACAATGTTATCCCTACTTTAAAATTATGAATATGCCTCATGTTAAAAATTACGATTTTGTCCCAGTTAAAAGTTACAATATTGTCATCGTTTTAGCTTTTGACAAATTGATGTAATTTTTATTCGTGTCAGGCAACCTAGCACTCGCTCATTGCTTCTGATAAATTCAGTTTTGCCCCAACTCAAAATTACAGTTTTGCTATCTTTTTAGCTTTTTTTCCAAACAAAACTATGATAATGTTTTTCTAATTGGTTGATAAATATTTGGCCTAAAGTCCTGCAACGCGAACGGGCATACAACTAGTTGAAGAATATGTCCTTTGATTTCTAATTTATTTTGAATTTATAACGACTATAACGAACCGACGTGTTTTACTTTTATTATGTTTTATTATTATAATTACTTCTAACAATTTTTAGTTTTTTCTTTTATAACTTTTAAGATACGATATTTTTATACATTTTCAAGTATGGGGTCGTAACATGTTTATTTTTATCTACATCTTGATATAAATTTTGTTCAAATTCAAGTAATGAAAGAATTGTACAAGTGATCAAAACGCAAACGCACATATAATCTAAGTTATCTCACGATTTAGTTTCTTTTTTTTTTTTTTTTGTATATTATGACGCCATTTACCCTTTCGGTCATTATAGGACTCAATATAACGCAATAATTTTTTTATCTACGCCTTGATTAAAGTTTTGTTCAAAATAAATCAACTATAATTGATTTTTTTCTTCACGCTGATGAATGAATCGATATCGTGCAAACAACATCCATAACTGTATCGATATTCATTTTAACAGTTTCCTAATTTCGTTTAAATCAGAGTTGTATCCGCAATAGAGTATTTTCTGGTTTCGTAAGCTAATCTAGTGTCGGTGTCATACCAGTACCATGAAGAACCGAAGTGATATCGTCCGAACAACTACGATATCGGTATTGGTATTCGTTTATAGTTTTTGATCAATATGAAATACGTGTCAGTTGCTCACCCAAATGTCAGTATCATACTTGTGTCGTGCTGGTATCTAAAGGAAATAAATCACTACCGACCAAAAACTCATCCCCTAATGTTAAAACCGAACTAAAAAAACCGAACTGCGCAAAAAAACCAAGAAAGGATCAAACTTAAATTTACGGTTCGCTTACCGTTTTGCATTTTATGAAATCCTAAAAACCGAACCGAACTACCTAATTTTTTTTTAATGTTTGATACATATTTATTTAGAATTATTAATTTATTCTTGAATGTTAAGTATCTATAATAAGAACATTAATGTTTATTTATCTTTGAAATAATTTATTCATTGCCTATGGAAAATAACAAAATTTAACATAAAAGTTAAATAATTTTCAGATTATTATAAAATAAAATGGATATTACGCAATTAACATAAATGTTTATTTATGTTTTTATTTTTGAATCTTGATAATTTGTTTCAAAAACTCTGGACCGAACCATTGCTAAACCGAAAAAATTGAAACCAAACGGTTATAAAAAACTAAAAACAGAACATTTCGTTTTCCCTTTTACCGTAAAACCAAACTGAATCAAACCGCGCACACCTCTACGATACATGAACTCGTTATAGAAATCAACATGTGTTTTACATCGTCTGAAAACAATAAAAACGAACATCGGTACCGGTAATGTTGTTCAAACGGTCAACAACTCTACCTGCAACAAAGCAATCCAAAGTTTGTGTTTAGTGATGAACGTCCTAACCCGGTAGTTTTATATGAAACTAACAAGGCATGATATTCCTTCATTTATGTCTTCTTGGATATAAATATATAAAAATATAGTTCCTCTCCAAAGGACATTTTTTCTTACAAAGTGTAAGAAGTCTATATAAGCATTGTGTTTTAATTTTTAGGCATTGTATTTTAGATTTTTTGTTTGGTATGGTATTATATAGAACAACATGACACGTAACAATTTAAAACATAAATAAATATATTCTAGGCATGAAATCTAAAACACTATGCAAGGAAAGTTAATCAATGTGTTTTATATTTAATGCTTAGAATACATTGATTGTGTTTTAAATGTTTGAGGTTTTTCTATATAATATGGTGCTAAAATTATCTGATAAAAAAAACAACCAAAATCATTTTTTTTAATACAACGCTCATTTATATAGTATAAATTTACATAGTATAAATTAGTAAGATTTGTATGCATAGAGTGTTGTACTATATGCTTTGGGCAATTTTCAAAAAACAAAAGTTGAAATTTTACTTTTAACCCAAATTTTTTAATATTTTGCAATTTTAACTTCACAAATTTGATTTTTTTTTTTACTTTAAAACCAAAACTTTTCTTCATTTACAGTTTAACCTCAACTTTTCTTCATATTTAACTTTGGTCCCCTATGCTTTTCAACTTTCGCAGATTTTCTTTTACATTTTGCGAGTTACCACGAAGCAATGTGTGTGTGTGGTTCAACGTTTTTACCTTTCATTCATAATTTGCGAGGTAATACGACGCAACGTCCATGTGTAGTTCAATATTTTACGTCTATTATTTTCCATTTCATAGGTTCGTTGCAACGCATGAGTCATTAATTGACTTTGTTATTTTTTTTATATGTTATATCTTCTGGTTTCTTACAATTTTAACCTCCCAAAAATGATTTTCTTTTACTTTTAACCCAAAACTTGTTATCTTTTGTAGTTTAACCTCACAACTTTTTTTACTTTCAACTTTGGTCCGCTATACTTTTCATCCTACCCAAATTTTCGTTTAACGTTTCGTACTAAATTTTGCGAGTTACTTGAACGTTTTTATGTTTCATTTTGCGAGTTAACACGGCGCAACGTCCATGTGTTGTTCAATATTTTTACGTTATTTTTTCTCAGTTGACTGGTTCATCATAATGCATGAGTCCTAGATCGACTTAGTTTTCTTTTTAAATGTTCAACATTTCGGTCTATTTCTTCGCTTTAACACGCCAGAACTTCAGCATTGGTGGTTGCTGACGATTGTGTGGGCTTGGTGCTATTTAATATGCTTTAATGCCCCCGTCGCAACCCAGTCCAGTGGTGCTTAATTATAGTTATTATATAATTTCCATTGGAACTTGGGAGAGCCCCTAGTTATAATTAAAATACAACATTAAGTACATAATTTATTGTTTAAATAATTCAATTTCTTCTTTCAAAATCACTCTTAATAAATCTTTTTACATATGTGTAAATACAAAAAAATTTACACATGTGTAAATGGCAAATTTACACATGTATAGATGTGTAATTTTTTTATTTACTAGTACATGTAATTTAAACGTGTAAATTTATTTTCTAATATTGTATTCGAATAAAAATAATAATGAGAAGTGTAAAAAGAAATTTGAATTTGAATGGTTTTTTTTTTATCAAGTTCTCGTGTTTCTCACGAAATTTATGCGTTCTCATTTTAACACTACCTTATATGTGTGTGTTTGTTTGTATAACTCAAATTGTAGCGTTGTTCTAGGATTTTATGTCTCGTGATGAGTCGGTGGCTTGGGTTGTTTGTAGAGGACGTAACATTGGTTAAATCATTTTGACCCTACGATCGAAGACAAAAGGTAATGGGTAGTTAGCAGTGTTGATGAAGATATGGCTTAAATGCAACCATGGTGGCGAATACAAGGATACCACCACAATTAGACGTGATGGTAGCAAAAAAATGGGATCTGGAGGGGCACTTGTATGTTAGGAGATTGTTGTCGATGGAATACTTTTTGGTGGTGAAGCTATCATAGCAAAAGATGGAACCACGTAACACGTTGTCAACCATAAGGGAATAGAACCCCTAGAGCGTGTGTGTTCAGAGAGACGAAGATTAAAAACGAGAAGAAAGTTAATGAAACTCCAGTGTAGGTGCTGGAAAACCTAAAGCATTCTAGAAAGTATGTTTCTTATACTCTGGGAGATCCCTCTATAAAAGTCATAGAGAAGGTTTTTTTTTTTCATCCTATGTCATACGACATGTTGCGCTCATTCCATGTGTTGATGATTGATGCGACGTACAAAACGAACATGTACAAACTTCCATTTGTTCAAGTTGTGGGTGTGATCTCGACAGACCATACATTTAGTATTGATCATACGTTTATATCGAAAGAATGGGAGGACAACTTCAAATGGGTGCTACAGAGGATTAAATATATGTTGCAAAAGTGTGTGGAGTTTCTTATTATAATAACAAACAGGGACCAAGCTCTCATGATGTGTGTGATAAAATATTCCCGAACTCTTCCAAGTGTCTATGCAGGTGGCACATCCACGAGATTAGGGTTCGATGAGTCGGTTTCAACACCATTGGAATGAGGTTAATCGGAGATCGTTTGACCTAGTTTCATACGTTTCCTTGGTTAAGATCATTTTATATCGTTACCAACCCCCATACATACGTACATGCATACACACAAAAATGCATACATACCATGGGGAGATGGACTATTCTTCAAATAATCAGTATTTGTAGTTTGAGTGGGGCACTAATGCGTTAACATGGTGCCCGAAGTTTCGTAGAATGACAGACCGACCCAGACGGTCGTTGACTGGGGTGTTCTACGGGTGCTTGACGAGGAAGAGAATACCCGAGGCTTAATCCAATAGGATACACCCTATGATCGCTTGTTAGATCTTGTGTTCCGACCGTTGTACCAGGAATTGGTTGTGTGGAGTTTCTCTCGATATTCATGTTTCGCCCTCGCCAGGCCAGAGAGCTAGAGGAGATAGATGGCCAGGTTTAGCCAGTGCCGCCTTCGAAGGGTTCGTTTCGTATGTTTAAGGAGTGACACAATATGTTTCTAGCTATATGGGCGGTGGTTGCCGGCTTGTACTCAGAGTCGAAGACGGTCACCCTGATTTACAAGGAGAGGATCACAATCGAGGATGTCGATGAACTTATCAGATTTTGTCGCTGATAGCTGATGGTCCCTGGGACGGACCAAGGGGAGGGTCTCATATATTATGGATCCCCTTTACAGATATCTGCATAGGCTTATTGCCATATCCATCACGACACGTGGCAAAAACTAGAAGTAGTGCATTAAGCCAGACTTGTTCTTTCTCTGGTGTCTGTTAACTACTAGGACGTGTGCTTTAGCGATGTGTTTGGCGTAGTACTTTACTTCGTACTGTCATAGGTAGGAGCGGGGTTTGATATTCGATGGGTCGTACATCAACATTGTTGCACGATCTCTACAGGTTATTCTTACCCCCTCCATCTTAACCCCATCCCCCTCCCAACGATCTTGTTTAGATAGGCATACAACATGTGCATCATGCTCAAGTTTGCAGGAATTTGCCTTCGATTCTGCACTAGGGGCGGCTCGAAAGGTTGTAGGAATCGGCTTTCGATTCACACAGGCAGATCAGGATCCTAGCCCGGCATAGTCATGATCGTTGTCTGTTTTTTGTATTTCACATATAGCTATATTTTTTATCTATATACAAACTAATGTTATATAATAGCCCTGTACTACACATATATGAGGCATATTGGAGGATATAGTGCTAAGCCCAGATGAGATGGACGGTCGAGATTAATCGGCACCGCCTCCAGAGGTTTCGTTTCGTATGTTTGGGGAGCGACACAATATGTTGCTATCTAGGTGGGTTGTGGTTACAGACATGTACACAAAGCCGGAAACACCCACCCCGCTTTACACAGAGGGGATCACTGTCACGGAAAACCTGCCCAAGTATAGTTGTTTACTTCCCTTATAGGCAACATACAAACCAAAATTCGCCCAAGTTTGAAAAAAAAACCATCTCATAGATGGCGTATAAGAGACATAAAACGCTATACTCTGCGTAATGCCCAACCACTAAACACATATTAACACCTGCAACTTTGACTTTTAATGTTACACAATGCACGCCCCATATAGCCCTATAGGAGACATATAGGTGATGGTTGGGTGTTGAAATAAAATGGTAGGGTGTGCAAATAACAAGCCTTTTTTACATTATTAAAGTAGAGTTCGCGTACAAATACGCTTAACGTACAAAATGTACGAACGGAAAAGGAAAGCAAAAAAACGCGATGACATTTTCGTAATTATTCGATTAGTAGAGTAATTATCAAAATTACTCTACATGTGTATCAAATAACATAAAATTCAAAATTACTCTACAAGTGTATCATAATTACTCTACTAGTTTATCATTAATACACTACTACAAGATATCATACAAAATTACTCTAAAGTGCATCAAACAACATAAATTTTAAAATTACTCTACAAGTGCATCAAACAACTAGTCATTCAAAATTATTCTACAAGTGCATCATATTTACTCTACATTTGATAATTACTCTAATAGAATAATTGTGAAAAATGTCACCGCGTTTTTTTTTTTTTACTTTTGGCGATAAAAGTATTTTTAAGAGTATTTGTATTTGCTCTTTTTTACATTATTAATTCTCTTTTTAGTAAAGAATTATGTATATTTTATTAACAAATTAAACTAAAATCAATCTGCGATATGCAATGGTCTCGTAGACGACAAAGGGTTGATGGCCAACTTTGAAGTGCTGTTTGGGTCAAACACTAGACATGTGAGTCATGTGACTCGTTAAAACGAGGTTTAATAATATTCCGTACACATGAATGGTTTTAAGAAAGTCAAAAAGAAACGTCCAATAGCTAGGTTGTCTACCACCAACATCCCCCCTTGAACGTTGCACTGATCTTGTGATACACAAAATTTAAATATTTAACAATAATTTGTTGTGAAATATATCTGTAAAGTAACACAAAGGAAGAAAAGTGACATATAATAAGAAAAAAATTCATCTTTTTAGGTGCATCTACATACTCGGTAGCACACAACCTTTAAATTTATAAAAAAAAAAAAAGAAAAGAAATTCGTCAAATATATTTTCTGCTAACTGAAAAACACAGAGAATGCCCTAAACAAAGTCATTGACATTGTGAAATCTAAACGAAATAAGTAATAACTATTTAGAAGCAGGAACTAATTGTGTATTCTGAAATCTAATTATGTTGTGGTTCTTGGCCCTTTGCCCGTTTGGGTCGGGGGTGTGTGTTGTTTGACCTTTTGCCCAGTTAGGTCAGATGTGTGTTTAATGAAGTTTTCTTAAAAAAAAAAAATATTTAGAAGCTAGAATGAATATTAAGAACTCAGTTAAATAATATTAATTATTAATCACACGGATAAAAAATCTAAATCAGAGATAAAATTTAACATATGTTAGAAGTTTATCAGTTTTATAAATGAGAGCTTGGTTATCTATCTATATCTATATCTATATCTATATCTATATCTATAGTCTATATATATAATAAAAGAAACCAATTTAGGGACACTTATGATTATATTAGGCCATCTCTTATAGATAATTATTATTTTAGTTTAATATTTTTCTAATTAATTATAGATAATTATCCTACTAAATATTATTTAGTTTAATATATTATATTATAGATAACCCTCTTATTAAATATTATTAGTTTAATATCTTATTGATAAATATTATTAGTTTAATTTCTGTGAGTTTTATATATTCATAAATCTTAAGTATAAAACGACTTATTTCACTCTTCCATATTTACACCATGCACACTTTACTTTGTTATTTCACTTTACTCTCTATTTAGACCATATACCCTCTACTTTAGTTCAATTTCTTTATAGTCTATTCGGTTAACGTTATACTCGGTATTTCATATCCACCTCCCTTTTTGTAGTGTTGTTTGTCACATTTGTAGGTTTGGTTATGGATCCATGATATGAAAACAAATTATGTTATCGATTGAAACAACCGATGATGTGAACATCTATATACTATATAGTTAAAGAAACCAATATGTGACACGTGTCATTCATTGGAGGCACCAATTTTGGGGGTTTTCCGCCTTTCTTTTATATTTATTATTTAGTATATAAATTAGATTTTTTACTATTATTAGTATTTTTATTATTTATCAAATATATTGATTACTTAAAATTTATATATAAGACTTTATCCAAAATTATATTTATTTAATACACCATTAATCCAAAATTATATTTATTTAATATACTATTAATCTAAAATTACATTTATTCAACTCGTGTAATACATAGAGTTTTTAAAGATTTAACTTTTTTATTATTTGGTATATAAATTACAATACACGAGGTTCTTAAAAATATAATATTTTTTATTATTTAATATATAAAATTACATTTATTCAACCCGTGTAATAAATGAGGTTTTTAAAGATATATTGTTTTATTATTTAGTATGTAAAATAACATTTTTTAACCCGTGTAATACACGGGGTAATAATCTAGTATAATAATAAACATATTAATAAATAAAAATGAAAAGAAAAGTATATAAAGTTAGAAAAAAGTTAAAATACATATAGTCTTTTAAAATTAGGAAGTCATATGAAGGGTATAAAACGGACTTTGACTGAACTTATTCTAGCGCCATTGAAACCGTTTCGTCAAGCTCTACTATTTTGGTCAAAAACTGGTAACATCAATTTACTAACTAAATTGAGATAGTGAGGTGAGATGCTCTTTGAAAATGGTAAGTTTGTTGTTGAGGATCCTGAAGCGAATGTCAGGATCCTGGTTTAGAAAACAGATTTTTGGGTTGTTAAGTTTTCTAAAATGATTGAAATGTGATTAACAAAGTATGAGTGTTGTAAATAATCAGAAACACACATGATAAGTTATGGGGAAAAGCCCTTGATCTCTTCGAAAGATGATCGCTGGCTCAAAAACCTTGGGAGCTGGAAACTAGCTAGCCCTGGTATTACTATGAACTTGAAAGATATTACAATACTAAGCTTGATCGATCGGAATCTAAGTGTTACAGAGCTTGTTGCGATTGCAATGTGTGTGTATATTGAGCAAGAAGTAGATCCTAAAACGATATGATTAGCTATTTATAGTATACAACTCGAAAAATATCCTAACTATAAGTGACCATTGCAAGTCCTTCGACTTCTTTCCACACGTCTTCTCAACTTGTTTCGCGACATATCCGCAAGCCTTCATCTTCTGACCGTTACGAGGGAATATTCTTGCGAATACTTCTAGGAAGGTGTTTTGGTCAAAAATCACACAAGGATAATGCAACCAAACTTTATGTAAACGGGGAATGATGCTTGGTATGATGAACAAAGTGAAGGATCACTTAAATATAAAATGCACAAGTGACACAAGGATTTATACGAGGAAAAAGCCCTTGATCAATGAATGATCTCCGGCATAAAAAACCTCGGGTGATGGAAACTACCGATCACCAAACTTCAATATAACAAATAAAGGTTACAACTTCGGATGGTAACGAGCTAAGTACAAGGATCACTATAGTATCGTGTGCCAAAGCGTGAGGGAAGTGTGTTGTGTCTTCCGAATGTGGAAGAGTGCTATTTATACAAGTGTGAGTGGCCCTATTTTAGGTAAATAGACTAACTATTAGCTCGTTACCCCTTTAGGAATAAAAGTAAATCTAGCCTAAATTATCGCCCTTAAATTATGCCGAGTTTCCATATCGTCCACAACGTTCATCTCTGATTAAGCATATGCCAAAGTTGTAAAGACGAGTCCCTTGTTTACGTTGCTAAGAGCGGATCCTGCCAGACATTCCTGCAAGATAACATTAAATCCAATGAAAACAACTGTTAGTATGAGGATCCCTGTGATGGTCCATGATCCTGATCCTGGAACTCTTCTGAGGATCACTATCTGCCAAAGAAATAAGGATCACTGGTTAGGATTATATGTAAGGATCATAAGTCATAAAAATCCAGCCCTAACAGAAGGGATGAAACAAATGTTAGTAATACTGGGACTCAGGATCCTTTGTCATGTCAGGATACCGCAACATGTTCAAGACATCAGGATCTAGGATCTTGAGTGTAAAAATTAAAATCCCTAACAATTGTCCTCAAATTTTATGGTTGTTGATTAACAGCTGTAATATTTCGAATTTTCAAATTTCAAATAAAACATGTGGATGAGATTAAAGGATAAAGCTCCGACCCGGTTACCCATGCTGATTTGATTATTACTGCCCTCGTTATAACCACTAACCCTATATTCACACTCGCCATTCCAATCGACGAGAGTAAAAGCTCAGGTTAGTTCTAGTTCTCTTTCATAAAGTTTCTTTTTGTTTCTCTTTCAAAAAAAAAAAACCTGCAAATGGTGAAGAAATCTCTCTGATCGTTAAGCTCAACCGTTGTTTCTGAGTTCACGGATCAGAAGATCCTGGATGCCTGTGAGAGGGAACTTTGTTCCTTCGATGACCATGATATTGCGTGCTTGAATGCTTCTGACGTTCTCCTCGAGAATGCCGTAATTCGACCCTACGATCTCACATCCAAAGCCAACCTATGCTCCACCCAATGGGTGTGTTTTCTGTTCTATCCCTTTAGTATCGGATTCACATTCTCGTTCTCAGCCTTCGTGAAAGAGTTTTTCCAAGTTACCAAAATTTGCTACTCCCAAGTCATGCCCATGCTGTGGAGGATCCTCTATGTCCTCGACAAGCTGAACCAAGCCCATTCCCTAGACATCAGCATTTTTGAACTCGCTGATATATATATATAAGCTTAGAACCCATGGTACCTGCCGCTTCATGCTTCGAATCAAACCTTGCGAAAATCCTTTAGTTCTGAAAACCAAACAGAACAACAAGGACTGGAGGGCTAAGTTATTTTTCATTCACAGAGATTCGATCCCCAATGGCCAATCATCACATCTTCATCATGTTAGGAAGGGTAGGATTCGGTAAGATCCTTGAGCAATAGGGTTTATCCGATATACTTTTTCTGATCTTTGTTTTCTTGTTCACATGCAGCTTTCAATTTAAGCAATCGATCACCTACAACAGAAGGCTGAAGAAGGAAAGATCATAATTTTGTTAGCTTTTCCTGAAGTAGAGAGAACCTTCCAGCTGGATCTTGCCCTGATAGAAGCGAGCCTCAATTCCCACTTCTGCGTATCCAACATGTCTTCAGGTGAGTTTAGTCTTTCTATTTCTTTTTTTTTTGTTCTTGCATGCACAGGATCCTGAGAGAATATGATGTGTGCATGAAGCCAGAAAGCTGCTGGCCAGTTTGACCTCTCTGGGATCCTCAGCTACGTCTCCGGTGACATCTTTGTGAAGAAGGAGGATCTTGCTCCCTCTGCTCCCAAGACCAGGGCTCTACCACTGCGCTCAAAAGCTTTTGCTGGCAACAAGCAAAAGGTTCCTGAAGTTGTGGACTTGGAGGCCTTCGATAACCTAGAACCTGCTGAGATCACCAAAAAGCTTTAATCTATCCAGAGTGTGGTAAGTAAAGTAAACTTCAGGATCCTTGAAATGTTTCAGGATCCTCAACGTATGTTGATATTTTGTTAATATGCAGGCCCTTTCCAATTCCTTGTTAGCCTTGATGAGGCTGAAAAGAAGAACTCTGCTATTTCCGAGAAGATAGACAACATGGCTTAGCTGGCAAACTATATGATGAAGTACTCTGAAGAGCTCCATCTCCAGCTTGAGTCATCAAAGAAGGAGCACAAGGATCTTCATGAGGCACACTCTAAGTAGCTGGAGTAACTCGACAATGACACCAAAAGATCAGTTGTCCTCAGTGTCGTCCAAGCGAAGATCAAGATGTGGGAGGTGGCTAAGGCGGAAGGTAACGAGGTCAAGGCTTGGGATTTGGAGCAGTGGAAGCCCGTTGTGGCCAAGATTGGAGGGAAGGTTGGTTCTACTTAACCTGAAGCCGAGATGGTGGACGAGGCAGAGACAAGCAACGCTAGTCAGGATCCAGAGGCTGAAGCTGGTGAGGGTGAAGGTGGAGCAGTGTAGGTACATAAACAGGGGAATGATGGATATTATTACCTAGGCTGGAGCCTCGTTTTTTATGAAGCTTTATTCGTTGATAGTGATTGTGGTTGTGAACAAAAACAATTTTAATTTTTGTCTCCTAATGGTTCCTCAGATGGATTTGAACAATAGTAGATAGTGACCCTGAGTGGATGGGCCTAGGTTTTGGGTGAAGCTCAGGTCACTTTTAGGTTTAACAACGGATGGTTCAGGCGGAGAGTGTAGATCCCAATATCAATCCGGATCACAGTGGTTGGTTGTTTTAGTCCAAAACACCTATTGATTAAGTGTTTGAACTATGAAAAAGTTAAGAACAATCAAGAATGAAGATGAAGCTAATGGATTGATGAATACAACAAGTGTTGTATTGAATCCAAACAAGTATATAGATCAATAAAGCACATTGGAATACAGATTTAAGCACAATATCAAAGATTTAATGTAAACAACACTTCATTCACCAAAGAGCCAAAAGCTTGGCAAATGTTACAATGCTTGGGCTATATATATTGCCTGACTTGCCAGCAAATTTATAAATTTGCTGGAATCTTAACTACACCAAGTCAGGATTTCTAGTTTCATGAAATTACAAAATAAGCCCGTATACTAGTAAATTAGCTACAAGCAACTATAAAACTAATCCAGTACAAGTATGAACGATCTCAAAAGTTCCAACAATATCCCCCCTAGATCGTTGCATACTTGTCTTCTCATTCTTCAGTTGTTTCCACTGGATTCTCTGTAGCTGGCTTTTCAGGCTCTTTGGGATTGTCTTCATGCACTGCCGTTTCTGGTGCTGCTTGAGTCTCGATTGGTGCAACCAGAGTTTCTTGAGCAGTAACAGCTTCACTTGTTGGTGGATCCTCCATAGTGGCCTCATATGTGGATGAGGCCGGAGGTGATGATGTTGGCTGAGAGGTTGTGGTGGGCTCTGTTGTTGAAGCGGAGGTCTTTTCTTTCTTTCTTTCTTTCATGTTTCTTCTTTTTCCTCGCTTCCTTCTTCTTTTCCTTAGTTTCTTTTCTTTTCTCGATTTTGTCTACGAGATCCAGCATTTCTCTCTTTATCTTCCAGGCTCGATCTACCGCTCGCTGAAATAACATGGCCTCCTCAAGATTAGCATTTCCAGCTCCAACGTTTATGCGGCTTGCATTTAGTACCGTTAGATCGGAGAGTCCAAACATAAACACGTCCATTGGGTCCAAGATTCGGATATCCACGTGTTTTGGTCAAAAAATCAAGCAATGATAATGCAACCAAACTCTCTGTTACGGGGAATGATGCTTGAATTATTGAACGATATAAAGGATCACTCTGAAATGCAATGAACAAATGACACAGAGATTTATACGAGGAAAAAGCCCTTGATCAATGAATGATCTCCGGCATAAAAAACCTCGGGTGATGGAAACTACCGATCACCAACTCAAATTAAACAAGAAATGTATTACAACTTCGGATGATAGCGAGCTAGTTACAAGGATCACTATAGTGTAATGTGTATAAAAGTGTGTAATCGCCAAGTGAATGGTTACGAGCTGGTGAGAGCAGTTACTAGTGTGTGTTTAGCCAAAATTAGCCAAGTGTTTCTATCTTAGCTCGCTATCCCATTTAAAAATAGAAAAAATCTAAGCTAACAAACATTCCACAATTCATGCAAGTCTCCCACGAACTCCATAACGTCCATATTGGCCAAGCACGTGCGGAATAAACATGGAATATGCTCTAGGAATATCGCTAAGACCAAGTCCAAGCTCGTACTCCTGCAAAACAACATCATATTCAAAGTAGACAATCGTTAGTATAAGGATCCTTATGATGATCCATGATCCTGATCCTGCAATACTTCTGAGGATCACTAATTCAAACAGAAGTGAGGATCACTATCCCACCAGCAATTGAGGATCACAAATCATTGGAAAATCCTCCCCTAACAATTGCCCCCAAAATATAAGGAGTAATATTGTAAATAACGAGTTATATTTTGTCGTCCTTATCTGCAACGAATCATCCAGCAAACTAGCCGTTATAAGCGGACTAGCCGTTGAGATCCTGACGTCACTGAGGTGACTATCCTGAAAAATCATCATTATAAATGGCAGTTAGAGATAAGGGCTAGAGAGCATTTAAATTCGAGCGTTTCTTCTTTAAATCCTCATCAGAAGACTTGTTCAGGTACTCCTCTCTCTCCTTTCTCTCTTCATCTTCTTACTCTGTTTTTCTTCTTCTCCACCATTATAATCAAAATGATGCTACGATCCTCACCCGGCAAGGATCACAAGAAGAACAGCCCCCTGAAGAGCCAAGGGATCATCAAAGATTCCGTAAAAGAACGCTGCTGCTTCACCGATCCACAAATCGATAGAATTCGCCATTGCTTCCCGGCGAATACCATTTTCAAACCATTTGATCCCACCGTTTTAAGCGACTACGCCTCTGAAACCTGGATAGAATTTCCAGTCACCCCATTTACCATAGGATATACCTACCCTTTTCCAGCTTTCACTCAATCCTTCTTCTCTCTTACCGGCATCTCTTTCATCCAAGCGATGCTTATGGTCTGGAGGGTCTTGATCACCCTTGAAAGGATCATCGAACAGCATGGTATTGATCTAGGAATGTCAGAGCTTTCAGAAATGTATGATCTTGTTAGCCATGGGTCTCACCGATATCTGCTCAAACATAAGCCTGGCCAAGAACATCCTATCTTTAAAGCCACTAAGAACGACACCAACTAGAAACGGCGATTCTTCTTCGTCAGAAGGGACTCCATCCCTGACGGAAAGGATCTGCCTAGAAAGTGGGCCACTCATGGTAGGATAGAGGATCCTTAGAAGGATCACTAGATGAAAACTTGCTTCTGACCAGGATCACTAACATGTTTTCATTCTTTTGTGCAGCTATTTCTGTTTCTCATCTCTTCAAAACACCTGCAACGAAGGAAAGGCTTGCTGCTTTCCGGAGACTTGATCCTGCAACATGATCATTCAAAGCAAACACCCAGGATTCTCAAGAGGTATCCTCAGGTTCTGTCACCATGTCAAGTAAGTATCCGTGTTTATATGTGATTAAATGATTAAATAAAATAAGGATACTTATCTATTTTGAATGTGTAGGTGATGGAAAATCCTCAAGATCTGCCTCCAAATTCAGTGTCACTGACCTTGACACTGTGCAATCCTCGAAGAAGAAGCTTCCTGCCAGTCCAACTGCTTCGATCCCCAAGGCACCCACTAAAGGCAGAGGTGGCAAGAAAAGGAAGACCTCTGAAGCTGAGAATCTACAAGGCTTGCCTCTGCTCTGTCACCAGTTCCTTGAGTACTTTAATGAGGTAAGGATCACTGACTCAGCTTAGGTATCCTGCTCACTTGAGGATCACGTGATCCTGATCTTTACACCATCTTCTTTACAGAAATTTGCTGAGATTGAAGACTACGTTGGAAACGTTGAAGAAATTGAGCAAAAGTACTCTGATCTCCAACAAGTTTCTGTGCTCAAGGATCACAAGATTGCTGCTCTCGAGAAAGACCTCCAAGATGCCAAGGCCCAGACGGCTAAAGTCCTGATCAACACTGACTATGAGAAACATGAGCTCATGGAGGGTGCCAAGGTCTCTGCTGCTATTGCTATGTACAAGACCAAATTGCAGATGGCCCTGGAAGCTCAGGATCCTGAGTTTGACAGGAGCAACTGGGATGTTGAGGGCTGGAAGGCTAGGCTGGCTGAGCTGGAGGATGAGGAAGAGGCTGAGGAGATCCTAACAATCGAGGCTGGAGGCAGTGGCAAGGATCAGGGTGGAGAGGCAAGCGGAGCTGGAGATAGTGATGCAGCGAAGGTGTAGGCTGCAACAATGGGCGATGATGGACACTTCTAGACATAGCCGGAGCCCATTTTTTAGGTTGGATAGTGGTTTTATGGTTATGGTGTTTTGATCTCGAACAATGATGGTTGGTCTGTACTTTGAACAATAGTTTTTAGGGTTAAGGATCTATGATCCTTTGAACAACAGGTAGGATAATATGTGGTGGAGGGATCCTCTGTTTGGGGTATGAAGCCACTTGTTATCCTGCCGCCTTTTATTTCCTGCACTGCTATGACCGCATGAACAATGGACACCCTTTGCCAACCTATGTGGACGGGCCACGTTTTGCTGGTAGAAATGTGGGTTGACAATTTTGACAACCTTAAAGGGTTAGACATTTTGTGAATAAATAAAACTTTAACTTTTTGGCTTATCCTGTGGTGTTATCCTTGTATATCCTTTAAATTTTCAATTGTTTTGATATACACTTGTCTGAATAGGAAAAGTTAAACAAATTAAGTTTAAAAATTTTAGGATATGATTCAGGATCAAATATCCTATAGTTGAAAAGTTCCAAAAATTAGTATATTTTAAGGATCATAAGTTCAGTTGTCAAAGTATAAGGGTTATTCAAATGAATAAAGGATAAAATCAAAATAGTTAAGGATCATACCTGAGAATCCAAGTTAGGATCCTAACCTTTGACATTATAATCAGGATAACCATAAGACAAACCTTAGTAGAAGGTAAGGATTAAGGATCCTTAGTTGTTTAACTTCGAAAACCTGAAATAGAATATAACTTGGGACTAAGCCAACATATAAAACAAGTTAGTAACTGGGGACAAGCCCAAAGGATAACTGGGGACAAGCCCAAAGGATCGTGTGTAAACTGGAGTATGGCCCTTACTGGCAACTATCCAAACTTAGTGACATGAAAATGCCAAAACCTTAGCTAACGTGAAAACGTTAGAAACCTTAGGAACGGATGTATGGTACGTCTACCATTATACGTAGGATCCTGGGTACAGCCAGTACAATGAAATTGCCAGACCCTAAAACGAGTACTGGTCCCATTGCTGTGAACTGTACCAAGATCATCGTGCGCTACTGGCGATACTGGGGTCAAGCCCAAATAACTGGGGTCAAGCCCAAATAACTGGGGTCAAGCCCAAAGGATAACTGGATACTTCTGTGGATAATCAATCCTTTGTTAAGGATACATGAACCTTCAAAACTCTGAATCAAGTGAAAGGAGGATAAAGGATGCAGGATCCTTATCCTTATATAAGAAAATAAAAGAATGAAATAGTTTGAGATTAGGATGTTACCAAAATGAGGATCATCTGTTCTGCAAGGATCCTTCAAGGATACTCGTCATGTGAGGATCACGGATCCTTGTCACATGAAGCATTTCTTCAAATGGACAGCATTCCAGGCTCTTGGTAGCAAATCACCTTCCATTGTCAGCAACCGATATGCCCCCTTTCCTGCCTCAGCTTCGATCAAGTAAGGACCTTCCCACTTTAGAGCCAACTTTCTATCAGGATGATTAGTGGTATTCTGAAATGCTTTCCTTAGTACCATATCACCAACTTGGAATTTCCTGATCCTAACATTTTTGTTGTAGGCTCCAGCCATCCTTTGTTGATAACTGGCCATCCTTATCCTTGCCAAATCCCTGAGTTCTTCTATAGTATCTAGGTCTTGAACCAAGTTTCCAGCATTTTCTTCAGGATCACGAATGCTTGTTCTTGCAGTAGGAACCACCATCTCTGTAGGGATCACTGATTCTGCCCCAAATACCAAAGAAAATGGAGTTTGGCCAGTAGCATTCTTGGGAGTTATCCTATCAGCCCAAAGCACATAGGGTAGTTCTTCTGCCCACTTTTGTGACAACCCGCAAATTGGAAGAGTCTCTTCTTTGCGATGATTCCTTATTGCTTGCATGTACGTTATTTGATGTATGAAAATGTTTGACCATAAGCGAGTGAATACAAGTTTATGCACTTTGTGAATGTAGTTTTTTTTGTTATGTAAGATGTGTATGATGTAACCGGTGTCGTACATGGTTACGGGTCAAACACCTTGCGAACAAACCGAACATTTAATCGAGTGACCCAAGTGTCTCGGTCCAGTAACCTTGAGCCCATGGTGGAACCAAGTGAGCCTAGCCCACCCTCTCCTTATTTCCTGTACGCGTGAATACATGAAAGCATTCACATAGCCTTTCCAATTTGTTACAAACCCTAGAGCCCCTCTTGAACCCGACGGCTGTACCTCAAGTTCGTGAAGCCCTTCCCTCAGTCTCATCTGATTCTCGGTTAGTAAATTCTTTCCTTTTAATTGTTTTGGGTCCCCTGTTATGTGTGATCTTGTGAGCAATTAGTAATTAATATAATGTATGTGATCTCTTGAATGTATGGTGATTTATATGCTACATACAATCTTCCTATTACAAAGTGATAAATATGCAGATTCCATAATGAGAGTGGCGGCCCATGCGTGATCTGATCAAACTATAATGTCTGATATGCATGTGAACAATAGTCAAGGTTGTCAGCCATCAAATAAAAGGTTCAATCACAATTAGAGGGGCCATTAAGATATCTGAATAAGGTTGTCAACATGTGCGACGATGATGATTTTGTGGGATCCAATCTGAATGTCTTGACAATGATTATTTTATAATTCTTTGTAATGATGAATTCCAGATCTATGTAACTAATCGATATTGATGAGATGTGATAAGATAGAGTTGTGTGATCATTATAAAAGCCTTGCAAATTGTCGATAATTAGTTTGAGCAAATCTGATGTGGGTGGTGATGAATGGACCAAAGTTTTCCTTGCTTTTCCTTAGTGGGCCGCCAATATGCATCAGAATTTAGTGGGCTGAGAGTTATTGTGTTGACTTTTTGGGCAGCATACATATGGATGTTGAATGCATCGATGTTTACCTGTTACTTTGAGTTGATGTTTGACACATCTGGTCGAGGGCATGCTTGTTAATTTGTGTTATAAATTGGCTGGTTAATAAGATGCAATGTTATTAATTTATGTGTATGATTTGATTATGTGTTGGAAGTTCATAGAATCATCACTAGACGATAGAAGCCATATTGATAATTAAGTTGTTGCGTGCATAATTCAGGTCAGGAAGTTTAGAAGGGAATTGTGTGATGAAATTGATAAACCTGAATGGTATGTATTTGACTTAGTTTAGAATATAAATCTGGAATAAAAAGAGTAGACGTTGCACATAGGGTTGTGATTCGGTAAGGTTAACAGGGGTTGAGTTTGGGCCGCACAAAATGATTGATTTCACACATGCCAATTAACCTATTAAATTGGACCTCACACATCATTGAATTCAACTTGGGCTGCTTCACATGAGAAGCAAATGGCCTAACTGCTGGACTATTTGGACCGGACCGAATGAGTATTGCACAGCTCATGTAACGGGCCTCGTATGCCGCTGGGCCGCGTAACCCCTTGATAAACTGATTGTAGATGGGCTTCACAGCTGGCCCAAAGCGCACAGTTGGGTTTGGTGATTTAGAACTGACAATAGGAATCTATTTGATTATTACTTGGTCTATGTTTCATGTGTAGTTAAATTAGAAAAATATGAGAAGTTGTGGTGGAAAAGGACTGCACGTTCACTTTATGAATTTGAATTGGTAACTTGCAGTTTGAGTGGGCTAATGAATTAGAATTAATGGCATGCAAACTCATGTTGGGTCGAATACTTCTTTGGGCCGCACCTTGATACCGGGCCACACACACACATGTTAAATTAATTATGTGGGCTGGTCTCCGATGGGCCGCGCATCCTCTTTAAATTGCATGAATTACATTGGGCTTTGTAGATGAATGTGAGTAATATATGTATGTGAGTATCATGTTATGGGCTGTTACTTGTCCGAATTGTAAGTTGGTGTTAGCAATGGAGTATGCTTGTAAATTAAATCGGTAGGTTAATACAACTATATTAAATGGGCTGAAACTCTAATTAACTGTTTTGTAATATGATTGGCTACTGTGACTTGCATGATAATACGTGAGATACGTGTATGCTACTTGTGTAATATGAGTATGAAACTATGCGACTTGAGTCTATATGAAACTGATTGGCTTTGACAATTATGCTAGGACTTGATTGATCAACTTGAATACGTAAATAAACATACCGAGCAAACCAAAGGTGAGTTCACTACTTTTGAGCATGCGTCCCGGTGGTTGGGACAGTCAGTGGGTATCCCGTGGAGGGATAAATCTTTTGGGTAAAACTGGGATGTTGGATAATATTCTCACTCTCTATCTTTTAAGTCCCATCTTTTGCTATCGTGGGTGGTAGCGGGGTATTAGTTGGTAGCGCTACTTAGGTTTGGCACCCTCACCCCGTTCCTAAGAGAGGGCGGGTGTGAACTAGTGACCCAGTCAGGCCCAGTGCTTTGATAGGAGCACTGGGGAACGAGCAAAACATACATCAGGAGCCGTCTTGTTCAGTATCGAGATATTATCAACATTACTTTTGGAATTAAATTCAATGGATTAACTAAACACTTGGTAACCAACGTTTTCGTAAAACTATGAACTCACCAGCGTTGTCTAATACACTTGTTGCATGCTCGCAGGTCGATAGATATCTTGGATTTGGGAACTTGCTGTCTGGTGTAGCTGGAGTGGTCATGGGTCGGACTGGATGGATTCAAGTGATTGAATTATTGATATTATACATTGGCTTTGAAACAGTATAACTTTGGTTTACTATTTGCTTCCGCTGAACTAGTTGGGATTTATTAAACTTATTATTGGTACAGTTCATTAATAATTGGTATTTTCATTTGCAAATTTATTTTGAGTTCATCATGATTAGTGGCTCGCTATGGGTTGTCACACGCCTGGCAGGGCTTCTATGGGTGGTATTTTGGGGGTGTGACAACTTTCCTTTCTTGGATCCAAGCTTCTTTTTCAAGTTATTGATGATGATCTTGTTAGATGATTCTGCCTGACCATTAGCTTGTGGGTGGACTGGTGTTGATGTTATCATCTTAATCCCCCAGCTGTCACAAAAATTAGTCGTTCTACTCCCAATAAATTGGGATCCATTATCACATACAATTTCAGAAGGAATACCAAATCTAGTAATAATGTTTCTTTTAATGAAGGATATAACTTCCTTTTCTTTGACTTGGGCAAAGGCTTCAGCTTCTATCCACTTGGAGAAGTAATCAGTCATAGCAAGCATGAACACTTTTCCACCAGGTGCCTTAGGAAGCTTACCAACTATATCCATTCCCCATCTCATAAATGGCCAAGAGGAGGATATAGGATGCAAAAGTTCAGCTGGTTGATGAAGGATACTACTATGTCTTTGGCAAGAATCACACTTCTTGGCATATTCCACAGCATCCTTCTTCATAGTAGGCCAATAGTATCCTGTCCTCAGGATCCTTGAGAACAATGCTCTGCCCCCGGTGTGGTTTCCACAATCTCCTTCATGGAAATCTTTTAAGACTTCTTGGATTTTAGGATCCTCAATGAATCTTAGACATGGTCCTGCAAGAGATTGTTTATACAACATATTATTCAATATTGTAAATTGGGATACCTTAATTTTGAAAGCCCTTGGGTTTTCTCCTGTAGGAATCTCTCCATGTTGTATGTATCTCATGATTGGGAGGATCCATGATCCTGAATGAGATTGAGTATCATCACTAGGGATGATTGCAGAATCCTCTCCTATCTCCATAGCCACATGATCCTCGATAGCAGGGGTCAGGATGTGGATAATGGGAATACTTATTGTTTTGGTCAAAAATTAAGCTAAGACAATGTAACCAAACTTTCTGTAGTGAGGTATGATGCCTGAATTGAAGAATAATAATAAGGATCACTCAGAAATGAAATGCACAAGTGACACAAAGATTTATACGAGGAAAAAGCCCTTGATTAATGAATGATCTCCGGCATAAAAAACCTCGGGTGATGGAAACTACCGATCACCAACTCAAATTAAACAATAAACGTGTTACAACTTCGGATGATAGCGAGCTAAGTACAAGGATCACTATAGTGTATTGTGTAAATAATGTGTGAAATTGCTAAGTGTTTCGCCGAGAGCTGGTGAGAGCAGTTGCACGAGTGTGTGTGTAGCCAAAAAATAGCCAAGTGTCTTCTAATTAGCTCGCTACCCCTTTAAAATAGAAAAGTAACTACACTAACTAACATTCCGCAAATGATGCAAGTCCTCCACGACTCCATAACGTCCACTTCCAGCCAAGCACGTGCGGAATAATCGTGGAATATTCTCCAGGAACGTTGCCAAGACCAAGTCCAAGCTGATACTCCTGCAAAATAATACCATATTCAAAGTAGACAATCATTAGTATAAGGATCCTTAGGATGATCCATGGTCCTGATCCTGAATCACTTCTGAGGATCACTAGTTGACATAGAAGTGAGGATCACAAACAGAAAAATAATTGAGGATCACAGGTCATTTAGAAATCCTCCCTTAACAATTGCCCCCAAAATATAAGGAGTAGTTATGTAAATAAACGAGTTGTATTTTGTCGTTCTTATCCGCAACGAACTAACGGATATATAGCCGTTAAGATCGAACTAGCCGTTACCCTTTTGACGTCATTGAAGTGACTAGCCTGCAAGATCATGATTATAAATAAGAGTTAGAGATAGGGATCAATCCGCATTTAAAATCAAGAGAAACTCCCTTTATACTCGTATCCGAAGATCAATCAGGTACTCCTCTCTCCTTCTTTCTCTTTTTACTCTGTTTTTCTTTCTTTACCATCATCACGACAAGAATGATGCTCCGATCCTCTCCCGCTAAGGATCACCAGAAGAACAGCCCTTTGAAGAGCCAAGGGATCATCAAAGATTTAGCGAATGAGAGGTGCTGCTTTACTGATCCACAAGTTGACAGAATCCGGCACCGCTTTCCGGCGAACACCTTTTTCAAACCGTTCGATCCCACTGTTCTGAGCGATTATATTTCAGAGACTTGGGTAGCTTTCCCGGTCACTCCTTTCACCATAGGATACTCGTATCCTTTCCCTGAATTCACCCAGTCTTTCTTCTCCCTCACCGGCATCTCCTATATTCAAGCTATGCCAATGATCTGGAGGGTCTTATATACCCTTGAAAGGATCATTGAGCAAGAAGGGATTGATTTATGAATGTCGGAGTTGGCAGAGACGTATGACCTCACGACGTTTGGATCCCATCGATATCTATTCAAGCGAAAACCCGGTGAAGAACACCCCATTTTCAAAGCCACCAAGAACGATACACACTGGAAACGGCGTTTTTTCTTTGTCAGAAGGGATTCTATCCCAAACGGAAAGGATCTACCAAGGAAGTGGACCACCAATGGTAGGATAGAGGATCCTGAGAAGGATAACCAGATAATCTTGTTGTTGTATAAGGAACACTAACACCCTTTTGTTTTTTGTTGTACAGCTGTCTCTGTTTCACACCTTATACCATCACCTGTCACTGAGGAAAGGCTTGCTGCTTTTAGAAGACTCGAACCTACAACAAGTTCATTCAAAACAAACACCCAGGATTCACAAGAAGTATCCTCAGGTTCGATCACCATGTCAAGTAAGTATCCTGTTTCTTGTATAGTTAAAGACTTAAATAAATAGTTTAAATAGAAGTAAGAAAAGGATACTTATCTGTCTTGAATGTGTAGGTGCCGGAATATCTTCCAAGCCTGCCTCCAAATTCAGCATTGCCGATCTCGACACTGTACGATCCACCAAGAAGAAGGCCACTACAAGCCCTAGTGTCTCGATTCCTAACGCACCCACTAAGGGAAGAGGTGGCAAAAAGAGGAAAAACTCTGAGGTTGAGGATCTGCAAGGCCTGCCACTGATCCGCCACCAGTTCCTTGAATACTTCAATGACGTGAGGATCACTGATTCTGCCTAGGTATCCTGCTTATTTGAGGATCACTTGATCTTGAACTGTGCTCTATCTTTTTTGCAGAAATTTGCTGAGATTGAAGACTATGTTGGGAGCGTTGAGGAGCTGGACAAGAAGATTGCTGACCTCCAACAAGTCGCAGTGCTCAAGGATCTCAAAATTGCTGATCTTGAAAAGGCCCTTCAAGACGCCAAGACCCAGACAGCTAAAATCCTGATTGACATTAACTACGAGAAGCATGAGCTCGTGGAAGGTGCAAAAGTCTCCGCTGCCATCACAATGTACAAGACAAAACTGAAGATGGCCCAGGAAGCTCAAGATCCTGAATTCGACAGAAGCAGCTGGGATGTTGAGGGCTGGAAGGCGAGGCTAGCTGATCTGGAGGATGATGAAGAGGCTGAAGAGGTTTTGGCAATCGAGGCTGGAGACAGTGGAAAGGATCAGGTGAAGGATACTGGAGCTGGAGGGGATGATGATGTAGCGAAGGTGTAGGCTGCATGATTGGGCGATGGTGGACACTTCTAGACATAGCCGGAGCCCAATTTTTAAATTTGGTAGTGGTTTTTTGTGATTGTGATGTTTTAAACAATGATGGTCTGTACTTGAACAATAGTTTTAGGTTTAAGGATCAAGGATCCTTTGGACAATAGGTAGGATTACAAATGGTGGAGGGATCCTCTGTTTGGGGGATGAAGCCATTGTGATCCTGCCGCCTTTAATTTCCTGCACTTGCTATAACCGCATAAACAATGGATACCCTTTGCCAACCCATGTGGACGGGCCACGTTTTGCTGGTAGAAACGTGGGTTGGCAATTTTAACAACCTTAAATGGTTTAAACGTTTGTTAATAAATAAAACTTTAACTTTTGACTTATCCTGTGACGTTATCCTTGTTATTATTTTACTTTTCAACTGCTATAATGTTCACTTTGTTCAAACTTATCAAGCCTTGAAAAATTTGAAAAATATCCAAAAAGTTTAAGATATGATCAAGGATCACATATCCCATAATCGATAAGTTCTGAAAAATAATATAGTTTAAGAATCACAAGTTCAGTTGTCAAAGTATAAGGGTTATTTCAAATAAATGAGGAATAAAATCAAAATAGTTAAGGATCATACCTGAGAATCCAAGTTAGGATCCTAACCCTTAATATTATAATCAGGATAACCATAAGACAAACCTTAGGAGAAGATAAGGATCAAGGATCCTTGGACGTTTAGCTTCAAAAACCTGAAATAGGATACAACTTGGGACTAAGCCAATATAAGATAAAAGTTAGCAACTGGGGACAAGCCCAAGGATAACTGGGGACAAGCCCAAGGATCGTATGTAAACTGGAGTATGGCCCTCACTGGCGACTATCCAAACTTAGTGACATGAAAATGCCAAAACCTTAGCTAACGTGAAAACGTTAGAAACCTTAGGAACGGATGTATGGTACGTCTACCATTATACGTAGGATCCTAGGTATAGCCAGTACAATGGAATTGTCAGCCCCTAAAGCGAGTACTGGTCCCACTGCCATGAACTATACCAGGATCATCGTGCGCTACTGGAAAAACTGGGGTCAAGCCCAAATAACTGGGGTCAAGCCCAAATAACTGGTTGCTTCTGTGGATAACCAACCCTTTGCTAAGGATACCTAAACCTTCAAAACTCAGAATCACGTGAAAGGTGGATAGAGGATGCAGGATCCTTATCCTTATGTGAGAAAGTAAGAGAATGAAATAGTTTGAGATTAGAATGTTACCAAAATAAGGATCATTTGTGCTCTAAGGATCCTTCAAGGATACTTATCATGTGAGGATCATGGATCCTTATCACATGAAGTACTTCTTCAAATGGACAACATTCCAGGCTCTAGGTAGCAAATCACCTTCCATTGTTAGCAATCGATATGCCCCTTTCCTGCGTCAGCTTCAATCAAGTAAGGTCCTTCCCATTTTGGTGCCAACTTTCCATCAGCAGGATTGGTGGTATTCTGAAATGCTTTCCTCAACACCATATCACCAACTTGGAACTTCCTGATCCTGACATTTTAATTGTAGGCTCCAGCCATCCTCTGCTGATAACTGGCCATCCTTATCCTTGCCAAATCCCTGATTTCTTCTATAGTGTCAAGGTCTTGAACCAAGTTTTCATCATTTTCTTCAGGATCACGAATACTTGTTCTAGCAGTTGGAACCACCATTTCTGTAGGGATCACTGATCCTGCCCCAAATACCAAAGAAAATGGAGTTTGGCCTGTAGCATTCTTAGGAGTTGTCCTGTCAGCCCAAAGCACATAAGGTAGTTCTTCTGCCCATTTTCCTTTCTTGGATCCAAGCTTCTTTTTCAAATTGTTGATGATGATCTTGTTGGATGATTCTGCCCGACCATTAGCTTGTGAGTGGACTGGTGTTGATGTTATCATCTTAATCCCCCAGCTGTCACAAAAGTTAGTAGTTCTGCCCCCAATAAATTGGGAACCATTATCACATATAATTTCAGAAGGAATACCAAATCTAGTTATAATATTTCTTTTAATGAAGGATATAACTTCCTTTTCTCTGACTTGGGCAAAAGCTTCAGCCTCTATCCACTTGGAGAAGTAATCAGTCATAGCCAGCATGAACACTTTTCCACCAGGTGCCTAAGGAAGCTTACCAACTATATCCATACCCCATCTCATAAATGGCCAAGAGGAGGATATAGGATGCAAAAATTCAGCCGGTTGATGAAGGATATTGCTGTGTCTCTGACAAGGATCACACTTCTTAGCATACTCCACAGCATCTCTCTTCATAGTTGGCCAATAGTATCCAGTCCTTATGATCCTTGAGAATAATGCCCTGCCCCCAGTGTGGTTTCCACAATCTCCTTCTTGGAAATCCTTTAGGACTTCTTGGATTTCAGGATCCTCAATGCAGCTTAAATATGGTCCTGCAAGAGATCGTTAATAAAACATATTATTTAATATTGTGAATTGAGATACCTTGATTTTTAAAGCCCTAGGGTTTTCTCCTGTAGGAATCTCTCCATGTTGTAAGTATCTCATGATTGGGAGGATCCATGATCCTGAATGAGATAGAGTATCATCACTGGGGATGATTGCAGAATCCTCTCCTATCTCCATAGCCACATGATCCTCGATGGCAGGGGTCAGGATATGGATAATTGGGATACTTATATCCTCTGGGATCTTCAAGATGATCCTAGATTAGCCAATGCATCAGCTTCTGTATTTTCTTCCCTTGGTACCTGTGTCAAACTAAAGGAAACAAAAGAGAGTGCCAATTCTTTGACTATCTCCAAATATTTGGTTAGCTTTTCACCTTTAACAGCATAGGATCCATTAAAGTGATTAGTGATTAGTAATGAATCTACATGTACCTCAAGATACCTGATCCTCATATGCTTAGCGATTTGCAAACCAACTATCAAGGCTTCATATTCAGCCTCATTGTTAGCAGTTTGGAACTCACAAGCTATAGAGTGGGGCATTATGTCCCCCTGTGGCGATTTTAGTAGTATTCCAAGCCCTGTTCCTTTGACATTTGAGGATCCATCAGTATAGAGTATCCAAGGATCCTTGGTCTCCTCTAGCTGCTGGACTTCTAATTCTGCTTCCTTTTGCAAATCACTACTGAAATCTGCCACAAAGTCAGCTAATGCTTGGGATTTAATGGCTGTCCTTGGCTCATATCTTATATCATAAGCACTAATCTTCACTGCCCACTTAGCCATCCTTCCTGACATTTCAGGTTTCCTGAGAACATTCTTAATTGGAAAATTAGTTTTAACAATAATGGCATGAGTTTCAAAGTAATGTCTCAATTTAGTAGATGCCATAATTAATGCAAGGATAAGTTTTTCTAAGTGTGAATACCTGGATTCAGCATCAAGTAAACTCTTACTTACATAATAGACAGGATGTTGTGTACCTTCGTGATCCTTAACAAGGACGGCACTTACTTCTTTTGAGGATAGCGCAAGATATAAGGATAACACATCTCCTTTTTCTGGTTTCATCAAGGCAGGAGCCGAGGACAGGTAATCCTTGAGAGCTTTGAGAGCATTTTCGTGCTTATCAGTCCAATCAAACTTTTTGTTCTTCCTCAAGATATCATAGAACTCTTTACATTTCTCTGAGGATTTGGATATGAATCTGTTCAGGGCTGCAATCCTGCCTGTTAGCCTCTGAACATCCTTAGCGTTGGCCGGGGACTTGATGTTTATTATAGCTTTGATCTGTTCTGGACTGGCTTCAATGCCTCTCTTTGTCACCATATATCCTGTGAATTTACCTGCTTTAACACCAAAGTGACACTTTGAAGGATTAAGTTTCATGTTATATCTGTCAAGGATATTGAATGCTTCCTCCCAGTCTCTCAGGTGATCCTCAGCCTTTTTGGATTTAACCACCATGTCGTCTATATAAACTTCCATAGTCTGTCCAATCTGATCCTTAAACATCATATTTACTAGCCTTTGATAAGTTGCACCTGCATTTCTCAGTCCAAATGGCATAGCAGTATAACAGTATATACTAGTTGGAGTCATAAAGGCTGTATCCTCTTGATAAGATGGTTCCATCTGAATTTGTTGAAATCCAGATGAAGCATCCATAAAAGTTAACAGTTCATGACCCGCGGTTGCATCCACCATGGAGTCAATGTGGGGTAATGGGAAAGGATCCTTGGGACATGCCTTATTTAAATCAGTGAAATCGACACATACCCTCCACTTTCCGTTTTTCTTTTGAACAACAACCACATTGGCCAACCATCTTGGATACTTGACCTCTCTAATCATACCTGTTTGGAGTAATTTTTCTACCTCCTCCTGGATAATGGCATTTCTCTCTGGTGCAAACTTCCTCCTCTTTTGATGGATTGGTTTGAACGACATGTCAATGCCAAGTTTGTGAGTTATTATATCTTTAGATATACCTGTCATGTCTTTGTGTTTCCATGCAAAGGTAGTTTTTCTCCTTTTGAGGAAGGATACTAGGTCTTCTTTCATTTTGCCAAGGATCCCTGATCCTATGTAAACTTTAGATTCAGGATCATCAGGATCCATAAGGATCTCTACTACATCCTGCTCTCTTGCCTCCAAGACATCTCTTGGAGGATGCTTTGATTGCTATTGCTCCCTTGACTTTGAGGCAGGTTTCATTGATGAAGTGTAGCAGTTCTTAGCCTCCTGCTGATCATTATCAATTTTCACTATCCCCCATGGGCTAGGAAGCTTCACACATTGATGATAAGTGGATGGGACTGCCTTCATGTCATGTATCCAAGGCCTGCCAAGGATAACATTACAACAAGATAAACAATCAATAACACAAAATTTTTGGTAAGAATGCAGCCCTTCGATATAAATTGGGAGGATCCTGAATGATATCGGATTCGGGAATATTCATCTTCTTAAGAACATCAAGCTGGATGATATTCACAGAGCTTCCTTCGTCTATAAGGATCCTGCGAACAAAATGGTTAGAAATAAAAAGAGTAATAACCAAACCATCGTGATGAGGATCCTGAATGTCAACACGATCATCCTCATCAAAAGTTATGATTTTTCCTTCGGAGACACTGGATGTTCGAATGGGTCTATCCCCATTATCCATCTTGGTTTCCTTTGCATGTCTTTTGGCTGCTAAAAATGATGTTCCACAAATGTCTGATCCTCCAGAAATGAAGTTTATAACTTGTGCGTCTGCGGGAGGGGCTGGAGCTTTCTCCGGGATCCTTTCAGGATCCTGAGTTCTTGACTTCTTTCTCCCCAATAATTCTTTCAAGTGCCCCTTGCTCAACAAGTATCCAATTTCTTTTCTCAATGCGATGCATTTTTCTGTGAGATGACCAAAATCTTCGTGGTATGCACACCATTTTGATTTATCTTTCGTTGCAGATGGTTTGTCATTCTTTATCGGCCACCTGGCTTTATCACCTAGATTCTGCATCGCAAGGATTAGTTCATTGTTATCAACAGAAAAACAATATTCAGAAATTGGAGGATAATCCTCATCTTCCTCTTCCTGTTCTACAGCATGCACATTCTGGTTGTCAGACTTGTTATAGGATCTGAACTTGTTGTTCTTGAATGGGGATCCTTGCTTCTCTTGCTTTGAGGATCCTGCCAACCTCTCCTGGATCCTCTTGTCATCCTCTAGCCGGATGAACCTAAGTGCCCGGGTTCTTACCTCGTCTAGGTTCCTGCATGGTGTCATAACAAGATCATCATAGAACAATGAATCCCTAAGCAATCCCATTTTAAAGGCTTCAACAGACGTTGCTATATCTAGGTTAGGGATATCTAAGGATTCTTTACTAAACTTAGTGATATAATCCCTTAATGATTCATTATGACCTTGGGTTATCCTATATAAATCACTAGTTACATGCTTAAATTTTCTACTACAAGAAAACTGATTATTAAACAGGTTAACTGATTAGTAAACGAGGTAATAGAGTAAGGGGAAGACTTAGCAGCCATTTAAGAGCCGATCCAGTAAGGGTGGATCCAAATCCCTTGCACAGGCATGCTTCCTTTAACCTTTCTGGGATGGGATTGATCTCCATCCTTTCCCTGTATTGTGCTATGTGTTCTTCAGGATCCGTTGAGCCATCATATAACTTCATGGTTGGCACGTGGAACCTCTTGGGTATCTCGGCATCACAGATGGGTGGTGCAAAACGAGATATCTTATGGCTCCCATCTGCAATCTCCGGTATAGGCTTGACTACTCGTGGAACACTTGATATCATATCCTTCAACTTTTTGCAATTCTCTAGCCATGGCATGGTTGATACCTGTATCCTGCATAAGGCCATGGTTAGTGTTAGGGCTAGATTTTTATCATACATGATCCTTACATATGATCCTAACCAGTGATCCTTGTTTCTTTAGCAGATAGTGATCCTCAGCGGGACTACAGGATCAGGATCATGGACCATTATAGGATCCTCATACTAACAGTTGCCTTCATTGAATTAAAATGATGTTATGCAGGAACATCTAGCAGGATCCGCTCTTAACATCACGATCAAAGGACGCGTCTTTACAATTATAGCATGTGCTTAATCGGAGATGGACGTTGCAAAGGATATGGAAACTTGGCATGATTTAAGGGCAACAATTTAGGCTAGATTTACTTTTATTTCTAAAGGGGTAATGAGCTGATTATTAGTCTTTTTACCTAAAATAGGTCACCTACACTTGTATATATAACACTCTTCCCCATGCGGAAACACACAACACAATTCTCACACGCTTAGACACTCGAAACTATAGTGATCCTTGTACTCAGCTCATTATCATCCGAAGTTGTAACCATATTTTGATATATTGAAGTTTGGTGATCGGTAGTTGCCATCACCCGAGGTTTTTTATGCCGGAGATCATACATTGATCAAGGGCTTTTTCCTCGTATAAATCATTGTGTCTTTGCATATTTCACACTGAAGTGATCCTATACTTTTTCAATAAACCAAGCATCATACCCCATTTACATAAAGTTTGGTTGCATTATCCTTGTGTGATTTTTTGACCAAAACAGTTTGGCGCCCACCGTGGGGCAATTGGTGCTTCATTCATAAGAAAACCTTTTTGTTCGAAATTATTTCAAAGAATTACATGGCTTCATCATTGAAGAATACGTCCACGACAATGTCTGCAGTCACCTCGTCCCAGAACACTCTGCCTCCACCACCGGCAGGATCCCAGAAAAATGCTGAGAAGAGACCAAATCCTATCTTCTCTAAACCTCCATCCTCTTCTGCTATGAATTCTTCTGTTCCTAGTACTAGTGATGTGTTTGCTTTAATTTTGCAGATGAAGGATCGTATGCGGCGGCAGGATGAAACCAATGAAAGGATCCTCAGGGAAATTGGAGATCTCAAAAGACAAAAGAAGGCGGCAGAGGATCATTCCCCACTGATGCCCAAATCTCTGAGCTTTGATACTCCAATGATCACTTCTCAGCCATCGGGAGTTCCAGACGTGCAAATTATGGGAGAATCAAGAGGATTGCACCTCGGATCGACAGCAATGACTCAGGCATCAGGCTCACACTTTCAGCCGGCAGGATCCTATTCCCAGCATATGGGATCCTTCATGAATTCAGGAGCCTATCCGGGAGCACAACAGTTTCAAGGATCCTACTTTGTTCCAGGATCATCCCAGGGTCAAGGATCCTCCTTTGTTCCAGGATCATCCCAGGTTCAAGGACCCTTCCTTGTTCCAGGATCGTCCCAGGTTCAAGGATCCTCCTTCGTTCCAGGATCATCCCAGATACCAGGATCCTTCCAGATGCCAGGATCCCTAAAAAGTTTGCAAACAGGAAGTCTAGATGTCCATCAAGGGGACTTCATTCCAATGCAGACCATTGCTTCCACTGGTCCCTCCGTTATCCCAGAATCCCAGCAATATGGATTCACTAACTTGAACTCAATGGGAGGTAACACTTTAAATAATTATCTTACCACTAACCATGGATTCATGCAGGATACAGGTATCAATCATGCTATGGCCAGGGAGTTGCAGAAGCTAAAAGATATGATCTCAAGTGTTCCAGGGGTAGTCAAGCCTATCCCAGAGATTGCAGATGGAAGCCATAAGGTATCTCGCTTTGCACCACCAATTTGTGATGCAGAGGTACCCAAAAGGTTCCATATCCCTACTATGAAGCTGTATGATGGTACAACGGATCCTGAGGAGCACATAGCACAATACCGGGAAAGGATGGAGATCAATCCAATCTTGGAAAACCTAAAGGAAGCATGCCTATGTAAAGGATTTGGATCCACTCTTACTGGATCAGCTCTTAAATGGCTGCTAAGTCTTCCCCCTTACTCTATTACTTCATTTGCTAATTTAGTTAATTTATTCAATAACCAATTCTCTTGTAGTAGAAAATTTGAAAGATTAACTAGTGATTTATATAGGGTAACTCAAAGTCATAATGAATCATTAAGGGATTATATAACTAAATTCAGTAAAGAATCCTTGGACATTCCCAACTTGGATATAGCTACGGCTGTTGAAGCCTTCAAAATGGGACTGCTTAAGGATCCATTATTCTATGATGATCTTGTTATGACACCATGCAGGAATCTAGATGAAGTAAGAACTCGGGCACTCAGGTTCATCCGGCTAGAGGATGACAAGAGGATCCAGGAGAGACAAGTAGGATCCTCAAAACAGGAGAAGCAAGGATCCTCCTTCAAGAACAATAAATTCAAATCCTACCATAGAAGTGACAACCAGAATGTGCATGCTGTTGACCAAGAAGAGGATGATGAAGATTATCCTCCAATCTCAGAATATTGTTTTTCCGTTGATAATCATGAACTAATCCTTGCAATGCAGAATCTAGGAGAAAAAGCTAGGTGGCCCAGGAAGAATGATAAACCATCCGGGACTAAAGACAAGTCAAAATGGTGTGCATACCATGAGGATTTTGGGCATCTAACTGAAGAATGCATAGCTTTAAGAAAAGAAATTGGATATCTGTTAAGCAAGGGGCATCTAAAAAAATTGTTAGGAAGAAAAAAGCAAAGGACTCAGGATCCTGAAAGGATCCCTGAAAAGGCTCCAGCCCCTCCGGCGAATGCACAAGTGATCAACTTTATTTCCGGAGGATCAGATATTTGTGGTACATCCTTCTCGGCAGCCAAAAGGCATGCAAAGGAAGCAAAAATGGATAATGGAGAAAGACCTATTCGAACATCAAGTGTCTCGGAAGGAAAGAAGATAACGTTTGATGAGGATGATCGCATTAACATCCAGGATCCTCATCATGATAGTTTAGTTATTACTCTCTTTATCTCTAACCATTTTGTCCGCAGGATCCTTATTGACGGAGGAAGCTCAGTGAACATTATCCAGCTTGATGTTCTGAAGAAAATGGGTATCCCAGAATTAGACATCACACCAAGATCCTCCGTGCTTGTAGGATTCAGTGGAGAAACGAAGAAAACTCTGGGGGACATCAAACTCCCAATCTACGTGGAAGGATTACACAATTATCAAAAATATTGTGTTATTGACTGTTTGTCTTGTTGCAATGTTATCCTTGGCAGGCCCTGGATACATGATATGAAAGCAGTCCCATCCACCTATCATCAATGTGTGAAAATCCCTAGCCCATGGGGGATAATCAAGATCGACAGTGATCAGCAAGAGGCTAAGGATTGTTATACCACATCCATGAAGCCAACCTCGAAGCCAAGGGAGCAATAGCAATTACAGTATCCTCCGAGGAATGTCTTGGAGGCAAGGGAACAAGATGTGGATGAAATCCTCTTGGATCCTAGTTGTTAGGGCTGGATTTTTACAATACATGATCCTCACGTGTGATCCTAACCAGTGATCCTTGTTTCTTTGGCAGATAGTGATCCTCAGCAGAGTTCCAGGATCAGGATCACGGACCATCATAGGATCCTCATGCTAACAGTTGCTTTCGTTGAATTTAATGTTGTTTTGCAGGACATCTAGCAGGATCCGCTCTTAAGCATCACAATCAAAGGACGCGTCTTTACAACTATAGCATGTGCTTAATCGGAGATGGACGTTGTGAAGGATATGGAAACTTGGCATGATTTAAGGGCGATAATTTAGGCTAGATTTACTTTTATTTCTAAAGGGGTAATGAGCTGATTATTAGTCTTTTTACCTAAAATAGGTCACCTACACTTGTATATATAACACTCTTCCCCATTCGGAAGAACACACAACACAATTCTCACACGCTTAGACACTCGAAACTATAGTGATCCTTGTACTCAGCTCATTATCATCCGAAGTTGTAACTATTTTTCTTATATTAAAGTTTGGTGATCGGTAGTTGCCATCACCCGAGGTTTTCTATGTCGGAGATCATATATTGATCAAGGGCTTTTTCCTCGTATAAATCATTGTGTCTTTGCATATTTTATACTGAAGTGATCCTTTACTTTTTCAATAAACCAAGCATCATACCCCGTTTACATAAAGTTTGGTTGCATTATCCTTTGTGTGATTTTTGACCAAAACAGTTTGGCGCCCACCGTGGGGCAATTGGTGCTTCATTCATAAGAAAACCTTTTGTTCGAGATCATTTCAAAGAATTACATGGCTTCATCATTGAAAAACATGTCCACGGCGATGTCTGCAGTCACCTCGTCTCAGAACACTCTGCCTCCTCCACCGGCAGGATCCCAGAAGAATGCTGAGAAGAGACCAACTCCTACTAACTCTAAACCTCCATCTTCTCCTGCTATGAATTCTTATACTCCCAGTACTAGTGACGTATTTACTTTGATTTTGCAGATGAAGGATCGTATGCAGCGGCAGGATGAAACTAATGAAAGGATCCTCAGGGAAATTGGAGATCTCAAAAGACAAAAGAAAACGGCAGAGGATCATTCCCCACTGATGCCCAAATCCTTGAGCTTTGATACTCCAATGATCACTTCTCAGCCATCGGAAATTCCAGACGTGCAAATTATGGGAGAATCAAGAGGATTGCACCTCGGATCGACAGCAATGACTCAGGCATCAGGCTCACACTTTCAATCGGCAGGATCCTATCCCCAGCATATGGGATCCTTCATGAATTCGGGAGCCTATCCGGGAGCACAGCAGTTTCAAGGATCCTACTTTGTTCCAGGATCATCCCAGGGTCAAGGATCCTCCTTTGTTCCAGGATCATCCCAGGTTCAAGGATCCTCCTTCGTTCGAGGATCATCCCAGATACCAGGATCCTTCCAGATGCCAGGATCCCTAAAAAGTTTGCAAACAGGAAGTCTAGATGTCCATCAAGGGGACTTCATTCCTATGCAGACCATTGCTTCCACTGGTCCCTCCGTTATTCCAGAATCCCAGCAATATGGATTCACTAACTTGAACCCAATGGGAGGTAACACTTTAAATAACTATCTTACCACTAACCATGGATTCATGCAGGATACAGGTATCAATCATGCTATGGCCAGGGAGTTGCAGAAGCTAAAAGATATGATCTCAAGTGTTCCAGGGGTAGTCAAGCCTATCCCAGAGATTGCAGATGGAAGCCATAAGGTATCTCGCTTTGCACCACCAATTTGTGATGCAGAGGTACCCAAAAGGTTCCATATCCCTACTATGAAGCTGTATGATGGTACGACGGATCCTGAGGAGCACATAGCACAACACAGGGAAAGGATGGAGATCAATCCAATCCCGGAAAAGCTAAAGGAAGCATGCCTATGTAAAGGATTTGGATCCACTCTTACTGGATCAGCTCTTAAATGGCTGCTAAGTCTTCCCCCTTACTCTATTACTTCATTTGCTAATTTAGTTAATTTATTCAATAACCAATTCTCTTGTAGTAGAAAATTTGAAAGATTAACTGGTGATTTATATAGGGTAACTCAAAGTCATAATGAATCATTAAGGGATTATATAACTAAATTCAGTAAAGAATCCTTGGACATTCCCAACTTGGATATGGCTACGGCAGTTGAAGCCTTCAAAATGGGACTGCTTAAGGATTCATTATTCTATGATGATCTTGTTATGACACCATGCAGGAATCTAGATGAAGTAAGAACTCGGGCACTCAGGTTCATCCGGCTAGAGGATGACAAGAGGATCCAGGAGAGACAAGTAGGATCCTCAAAACAGGAGAAGCAAGGATCCTCCTTCAAGAGCAATAAGTTCAAATCCTACCATAGAAACGACAACCAGAATGTGCATGCTGTTGACCAAGAAGAGGATGATGAAGATTATCCTCCAATCTCAGAATATTGTTTTTCCGTTGATAATCATGAGCTAATCCTTGCAATGCAGAATCTAGGAGAAAAAGCTAGGTGGCCCAGGAAGAATGATAAACCATCCGGGACTAAAGACAAGTCAAAATGGTGTGCATACCATGAGGATTTCGGGCATCTAACTGGAGAATGCATAGCTTTAAGAAAAGAAATTGGATATCTGTTAAGCAAGGGGCACCTAAAAGAATTGTTGGGAAGAAAAAAGCAAAGGACTCAGGATCCTGAAAGGATCCCTGAAAAGGCTCCAGCACCTCCAGCAAATGCACAAGTGATCAACTTTATTTCCGGAGGATCAGACATCTGTGGTACATCCTTCTCGGCGGCCAAAAGGCATGCAAAGGAGTCAAAAATGGATAATGGAGAAAGACCTATTAGAACATCAAGTGTCTCAGAAGGGAAGATGATAACGTTTGATGAGGATGATCGCATTAACATTCAGGATCCTCATCATGATAGTTTAGCTATTACTCTCTTTATCTCTAACCATTTTGTCCGCAGGATCCTTATTGACGGAGGAAGCTCAGTGAACATTATCCAGCTTGATGTTCTGAAGAAAATGGGTATCCCAGAATCAGACATCACACCAAGATCCTCCGTGCTTGTAGGATTCAGTGGAGAAACGAAGAAAACTCTGGGGGACATCAAACTCCCAATCTACGTGGAAGGATTACATAATTATCAGAAATTTTGTGTCATTGATTGTTTATCTTGTTGCAATGTTATCCTTGGCAGACCTTGGATACATGATATGAAAGCAGTCCCATCCACCTACCATCAATGTGTGAAGCTCCCTAGCCCATGGGGAATAATCAAGATCGACAGTGATCAGCAGGAGGCTAAGGATTGTTATACCTCATCCATGAAGCCAACCGCGAAGCCAAGGGAGCAATAGCAATTACAGTATCCTCCGAGGAATGTCTTGGAGGCAAGGGAACAAGATGTGGACGAAATCCTCTTGGATCCTAGTGATCCTGAATAAAAAATCTATATCGGATCAGGGATCCTTGGCAAGATGAAAGAAGACTTAATATCCTTCCTCAAAAGAAGAAAATCTACCTTTGCTTGGAAACATGAAGATATGACAGGTATATCTAAGGATATTATTACTCACAAACTTGGCATTGACAGGTCTATCAAACCAATCCATCAAAAAAGGAGGAAGTTTGCACCAGAAAGGAATGCCATTATCCAAGAAGAAGTAGAGAGACTACTTCGAGCAGGTATGATCAGAGAGGTAAAATATCCAAAATGGTTAGCCAATGTGGTCGTTGTCCAAAAGAAAAACGGAAAGTGGAGGGTGTGTGTCGATTTCACTGATCTGAATAAGGCATGTCCCAAGGATCCTTTCCCATTACCCCACATTGACTCCATGGTGGATGCAACAGCGGGGCATGAACTGTTGACCTTTATGGATGCATCATCTGGATTCCAACAAATTCAGATGGAACCATCTGGCCAAGAGGATACAGCCTTTATGACCCCAACCGGTTTATATTGTTATATTGCCATTCCTTTTGGATTAAGAAATGCAGGTGCAACATATCAAAGGTTGGTGAATATGATGTTCAAAGATCAAATTGGACAAACTATGGAAGTATACATAGATGATATGGTAGTCAAATCAAAGAAAGCTGAGGATCACCTAAGGGATTTGGAAGAAGCATTTGATATCCTTGATAATTATAACATGAAGCTTAATCCTTCAAAATGCCACTTTGGCGTTAAGGCAGGTAAATTCCTAGGTATATGGTAACTCAGAGGGGCATTGAAGCAAGTCCGGAGCAAATTAAAGCACTAGTGAACATCAAGTCCCCTGCCAATGCTAAGTATGTGCAAAGGCTAACAGGCAGGATAGCAGCTCTGAACAGGTTCATATCAAAATCCTCAGAAAAATGTAAAGAATTTTACGATATCCTAAGGAAGAACAAGAAGTTTGAATGGACTGAGAAACATGAGAATGCTTTACAAGCCCTTAAAGAATATATGTCCTCAGCACCAGCATTATCAAAACCCGAAAAAGGAGATGCGTTATCCTTATACCTGGCGGTATCCTCAACCGCTGTAAGTGCTGCCCTTGTTAAGGATCACGAAGGTACACAATATCCTATCTACTATGTAAGTAAGAGTTTACTTGATGCCGAATCCAGGTACTCACACCTCGAAAAACTTATTCTTGCATTAATCATGGCATCAACTAAGTTAAGGCATTATTTTGAAACCCATACTATTGTTGTTAGAACTAACTTTCCAATTAAGAATGTCCTCAGGAAACCAGAGATGTCAGGAAGAATGGCTAAGTGGGCAGTAAAGCTTAGTGCCCATGATATAAGATATGAGCCAAGAACAGCCATTAAATCCCAAGCACTAGCTGACTTTGTGGCTGATTTCAGTAGTGATCTACAAAAAGAAGCAGAATTGGAGGTCCAGCAGCTGGATGAGACCAAGGATCCTTGGATACTACACACCGATGGATCCTCAAATGTCAAGGGCACAGGGCTCGGGATACTGCTAAAATCGCCACAGGGGGACATAATACCCCACTCCATAGCCTGTGAGTTCCAAGCAACTAACAATGAGGCTGAATATGAAGCCTTAATTGCTGGCTTACAAATTGCTAAGGATATGGGGATAAAGTATCTTAAAGTATATGTAGACTCATTATTGATCACCAATAACTTTAATGGATCCTATGCTGTTAAAGGAGAAAAACTAACCAAATATTTAGAGATAGTCAAGGAATTGGCACTCTCTTTTGTCTCTTTCAGCTTAACACAGGTACCAAGGGAGGATAACACGGAAGCTGATGCATTGGCCAACCTAGGATCATCCTTAAAGATTACAGAAGATATAAGTATCCCTATCATCCATATCCTGGCTCCTGCCATTGAAAATCAGGTGGCCATGGAAATAGAAGAGGATACTGCAGTAATCCCTAGTGAAGAAGCTCAATCTTATGCAGGATCATGGATCTCACCAATCATGAGATACTTGCAATACGGGGAGATTCCGATGGGAGAAAATCCTAGAGCTTTCAGGATTAAGGTATCTCAATTCACAATCTTAAATAATGTATTATATAAACGATCTCTTGCAGGACCATATTTAAGATGTGTCAAGGATCCTGAAATTGAAGAAGTGTTAAGAGACTTCCATGAAGGAGATTGTGGAAACCACACTGGGGGCAGAGCATTATTCTCAAGGATCCTTAGAACAGGATACTACTGGCCGACTATGAAAAGGGATGCTGTAGAATATGCTAAGAAATGTGATCCATGTCAAAGACACAGCAATATCCTCCATCAGCTAGCCGAATTGCTACACCCTATACCATCCTCTTGGCCATTCATGAGATGGGGGATGGATGTAGTTGGCAAGCTCCCTAAAGCACCTGGTGGAAAAGTGTTTATGCTTGCCATGACTGACTACTTCTCTAAGTGGATAGAAGCTGAAGCCTTTGCTCAAGTCAGAGAAAAAGAAGTTATATCCTTTATCAAAAGAAACATTATAACTAGATTTGGCATTCCCTCTGAAATTGTATGTGATAATGGTTCCCAATTCATTGGAAGCAGAACCACTAACTTTTGTGACAGTTGGGGAATTAAGATGATAACATCAACACCAGTTCATCCACAAGCCAATGGCCAAGCAGAATCATCCAACAAGATCATCATCAACAATCTGAAGAAGAAGCTAGGATCCAAGAAGGGAAAATGGGCAGAGGAGTTACCTTATGTGCTATGGGCTGATAGGACAACTCCCAAGAATGCCACTGGTCAAACACCTTTCTCTTTAGTATTTGGGGCAGAAGCAGTGATCCCAACAGAGATGGTGATCCCAACTGCTAGAACAAGTGCTCGTGATCCTGAAGAGAATGCTACAATCCTGGCTCAGGATTTGGATACTATTGAGGAAATTAGGGATCTGGCTAGGATAAGGATGGCAAGCTACCAACAAAGAATGGCTGGTGCTTACAACAAAAATGTTAGGATAAGGAAGTTTCAAGTCGGAGATATGGTGTTGAGAAAAGCATTCCAAAACACTATTAATCCTGCTGACGGGAAGTTAGCACCAAAGTGGGAAGGCCCTTACTTGATTGAAGCTGAAGCAGGAAAGGGGGCATACAGATTTCTAACTATGGAAGGAAACTTGTTACCACGAGCCTGGAATGCTGTTCACTTAAAGAGATACTTTATGTGAACATGATCCTTCAAGCATGTGATCCTTACACTGAAGTATCCTCGAAGGATCCCGGTGATGTTAGTGATCCTTACTCTGGTAATGTCCTTATCTTAAAACTATTACATTTCCTTACTTTTTACCTAAGGATAAGGATCATGTATCCTTCATCCTCTTCTCACGAACCATTTGAGTTATGATAGTTCAGGTATCTACAGCATATCGTCAAAGATCTTCAAAAGCAACGCAGATCCTTGGGTTGAACCCCAGTTATCCTTGGGATTATCCCCAGTTTCCGCCAACAGCGCACGATGATCCTGATATAGTTCACGTCTTTGGGACCAGTACCCACTTCCGGGGCTGACAACCTCATCGTACTGGCTATACCCAGGATCCTACGTATAATGGTAGACGTACCATACATCCGTTCCTAAGGTTTCTAACGTCTTCACGTTAGCTAAGGTTTTGACATTTTCATGTCACTAAGTTTGGATAGTCGCCAGTAAGGGCCATACTCCAGTTTACATACGATCCTTTGGGCTTGTCCCCAGTTATCCTTTGGGCTTGTCCCCAGTTATCCTTTGGGATCATCCCCAGTTATCCTTTGGGCATGTCCCCAGCTACTAATTTATCTTTTACATTGGCTTAGTCCCAAGTTATGTTCCATTTTTCAGGTTCTCGAAGTTAAACAAATAAGGATCCTTAATCCTTATTATCCGTTAAAATTTCACTTATGGTTATCTTGATTAAAGGTTAGGATCCTAACTTGGATCCTCAGGTATGATCCTTGACTATTTTGATTATACTAAACAACCCTTACACTTTGACAACTAAACCTATGATCCTTGAAATTGATTGCTTCAAAAATTTTCAGTGTCAGGATATTTGATCTAGGATCATATCCTGAATTTATTAAACATGGTTTGCTCAACTCTTGTTACATTAACAAATATGTTTCTAAAACAAACTGGAAAATAAGAAGATAAATAAAGGATAACAACACGAGATAAGCCAGAAAGATTAAAGTTATATTATTAACAAAAGGATCTTAAACCTTTTCAAAAAGTTGTCAAAATTGCCAACCCACATTTCTACCAGCAAAACGTGGCTCGTCCACATGGGTTGGCAAAGGGTGTCCATTGTCTATGCGGTCTTAGCAGGTGCAGGAAATTAAAGGCGGCAGGATCACAAAGGCTTCATCCCCCAAACAGAGGATCCCTCCACCATTTGCGATCCTACCTATTGTTCAAAGGATCCAGGATCCTTAACCCTAAAAACTATTGTTCAAAGTTACAAACCATAATTGTTTCAAACATCAACAACCACAAAAAAAAAACCACTACCAAACTTAAAAAATTGGGCTCCGGCCTAGTCTCGAAATATCCATCATTGCCCAATCCTGCAGCTCAAACCTTCGCTGCTCCATCACCACCCTCCAACATTGGGATATCCTCAGCATCATCATCATCCTCCAACTCTGCCAGCCTTGCCTTCCAACCTTCCACGTCCCATGTGCCTTTGTCAAAGGAAGGATCCTGAGCCTCCGCAGCCATCTACAGCTGGATCTTATACATGGTTATCGCAGCAGAGACCTTAGCATCCTGGGTGATATCATGCTTCTCGTAGTCAAACTTGATCAGTGCTTTGACAGCTTCATCCTTGGTAGCCCGGAGCTCCTTCTCAAGATCAGCTATCTTGAGATCCTTCAGCACACCCATCTGTTGGAGGTCGGCAATTTGGCGATCTTGATCTTTAACGTGGTTAACATAAGTCTCTATTTCAGTAAATTTCTGCAAGAAAAACAAGATATGACGTCAGACATAGGTGATCCTCAAAACCGTTAGGATAACCAACGGGGGCAGTGATCCTAACCTCGTTGAAATAATCAAGAAACTGCTGGCGGATCAGGGGAAATCCTTGAAGATCCTCAGAAGCCTTTCTCTTCTTTCCCTTACCCCTGATAGGAGCTTTAGGGGCTGAAGCAGAGGGACTAGCAGCAGGGGTCTTCTTCCTTGAAGACTTGACATTGGCAAGTTCATCAATCCCGAACTTGGAGGCAGACTTGACAGATTTCCCAGCACCTACATAATCAAAACAAGATAAGTTCCCTTATTAACTAAACAGTCTTACATATAACTTACTTTTTAATAAGGATACTTACTTGACATAGTGGCAGATGCGGAGGATACTTCTTGTGAATCTTGGACGGTGACTTGAAAACTTCTGGTCTCAGGATCAAGCTTTTTGAAAGCTAAAACTCTCTCTCTTGCAGCAGGACTTAACTTGAGATGAGCAACGGATATAGCTGCACAAAAGACAAAGAAGACATTAGTGATCCTCATCATAAGAGACAAGTCTGATAGTGATCCTTCCAGGATCCTCTATCCTAACATGAGTGGCCCACTCCTTGGGCAGATCCTTCCCGTTAGGGATGGTATCCCTCCTAACAAAGAAGAAACGTCGCTTCCAGTTTGTGTCATTTTTGGTAACCTTAAAAACAGGGTGATCCTCCCCGGCTTTCCGTTTCAGCAAGTATCGACAGGAACCAAACGTGGTAAGATTATATAGCTCAGCCAGCTCCGACATCCCTAAGTCAATCCCTTCCTGCTCGATGATCCTCTCAAAGGTATATAGAACCCTCCAGATCATCGGCATGACTTGGATATAGAACATGCCGGTCAGAGAAAAGAAGGATTGGGTGAAGGCTGGAAAAGGATATGAATATCCTATGATAAACGGAGTTGCAGGAAAGGCCACCCAGGCGTCAGAAACAAAATCACTCAGAGCGGTGGGAGTAAAAGACTTGAAGACAGTATCCGCCGGAAAACAGTGACGGATCATATCAACATGAGCATCAGTAAAGCAGCATCTCTCCGTGGGAGAATCTTTAATGATCCCTTGGCTTTTCAGGGGGCTGCTCTTCTAGTGATCCTTATGAGGGGAATTCCGGAGCAACATACTAACCGAAGAATGAAAACAGAGGAGCAGAAAAACAGAGTAAAGGAAGGAAGAAGGAAGAGAGGAGAATACCTGATCGATCTTCGGTAGAGATTATAAAGGGAGTATATCTTGAATTTAAATGCAGATTGATCCTAACCCTATCTCCTATTTATAATCATGATTTGCAGGGATGTCACCTCAATGACGTAAAGGTTGCAACGGCTAGTCCGGTTATAACGGCTAGTTATCCGGGTCGCCCGTTACAGATAGGATCAAAGCAAAATATAACTCGTTAATTTACAATAAACTCCTTATATTTTGGGGGCAATTGTTAGGGCTGGATTTTTACAATACATGATCCTCACGTGTGATCCTAACTAGTGATCCTTGTTTCTTTGGCAGATAGTGATCCTCAGCAGAGTTCCAGGATCAGGATCACGGACCATCATAGGATCCTCATGCTAACAGTTGCTTTAATTGAATTTAATGTTGTTTTGCAGGACATCTAGCAGGATCCGCTCTTAAGCATCACAATCAAAGGACGCGTCTTTACAACTATAGCATGTGCTTAATCGGAGATGGACGTTGTGAAGGATATGGAAACTTGGCATGATTTAAGGGCGATAATTTAGGCTAGATTTACTTTTATTTCTAAAGGGGTAATGAGCTGATTATTAGTCTTTTTACCTAAAATAGGTCACCTACACTTGTATATATAACACTCTTCCCCATTCGGAAGAACACACAACACAATTCTCACATGCTTAGACACTCGAAACTATAGTGATCCTTGTACTCAGCTCATTATCATCCGAAGTTGTAACTATTTTTCTTATATTAAAGTTTGGTGATCGGTAGTTGCCATCACCCGAGGTTTTTTATGCCGGAGATCATATATTGATCAAGGGCTTTTTCCTCGTATAAATCATTGTGTCTTTGCATATTTTATACTGAAGTGATCCTTTACTTTTTCAATAAACCAAGCATCATACCCCGTTTACATAAAGTTTGGTTGCATTATCCTTTGTGTGATTTTTGACCAAAACACTAGTGATCCTGAATCAAAAATCTATATCGGATCAGGGATCCTTGGCAAGATGAAAGAAGACATGATATCCTTCCTCAAAAGAAGAAAGACTACCTTTGCATGGAAGCACGAAGATATGACAGGTATATCTAAGGATATCATAACTCATAAACTTGGCATTGACAGGTCTATCAAACTAATCCATCAAAAAAGGAGGAAGTGTGCACCAGAAAGGAATGCCATTATCCAAGAAAAAGTAGAGAGACTACTTCGAGCAGGTATGATCAGAGAGGTAAAATATCCAAAATGGTTAGCCAATGTGGTCGTTGTCCAAAAGAAAAACGGAAAGTGGAGGGTATGTGTCGATTTCACTGATCTGAATAAGGCATGTCCCAAGGATCCTTTCCCATTACCCCACATTGACTCCATGGTGGATGCAACAGCGGGGCATGAACTGTTGACCTTTATGGATGCATCATCTGGATTCCAACAAATTCAGATGGAACCATCTGACCTAGAGGATACAGCCTTTATGACCCCAACAGGTTTGTATTGTTATATTGCCATGCCTTTTGGATTAAGAAATGCAGGTGCAACATATCAAAGGCTGGTGAATATGATGTTCAAAGATCAAATTGGACAAACTATGGAAGTATACATAGATGATATGGTAGTCAAATCAAAGAAAGCTGAGGATCACCTAAGGGATTTGGAAGAAGCATTTGATATCCTTGATAATTATAACATGAAGCTTAATCCTTCAAAATGCCACTTTGGTGTTAAGGCAGGTAAATTCCTAGGATATATGGTAACTCAGAGGGGTATTGAAGCAAGTTCGGAGCAAATTAAAGCACTGGTGAATATCAAATCCCCTGCCAATGCTAAGGATGTGCAAAGGCTAACAGGCAGGATAGCAGCTCTGAACAGGTTCATATCAAAATCCTCAGAAAAATGTAAAGAATTTTACGATATCCTAAGGAAGAACAAGAAGTTTGAATGGACTGAGAAACATGAGAATGCTTTACAAGCCCTTAAAGAATATATGTCCTCAGCACCAGCATTAACAAAACCCGAAAAAGGAGATGTGTTATCCTTATATCTGGCGGTATCCTCAACCGTTGTAAGTGCTGTCCTTGTTAAGGATCACGAAGGTACACAATATCCTATCTACTATGTAAGTAAGAGTTTACTTGATGCCGAATCCAGGTACTCACACCTCGAAAAACTTATTCTTGCATTAATCATGGCATCAACCAAGTTAAGGCATTATTTTGAAACCCATACTATTGTTGTTAGAACTAATTTTCCAATCAAGAATGTCCTCAGGAAACCAGAGATGTCCGGAAGAATGGCTAAGTGGGCAGTAAAGCTTAGTGCCCATGATATAAGATACGAGCCAAGAACAGCCATTAAATCCCAAGCACTAGCTGACTTTGTGGCTGATTTCAGTAGTGATCTACAAAAAGAAGCAGAATTGGAGGTCCAGCAGCTGGATGAGACCAAGGATCCTTGGATACTACACACTGATGGATCCTCAAATGTAAAGGGCACAGGGCTCGGGATACTACTAAAATCGCCACAGGGGGACATAATACCCCACTCCATAGCCTGTGAGTTCCAAGCAACTAACAATGAGGCTGAATATGAAGCCTTAATTGCTGGCTTACAAATTGCTAAGGATATGGGGGTGAAGTATCTTAAAGTATATGTAGACTCATTATTGATCACCAATCACTTTAATGGATCCTATGCTGTTAAAGGAGAAAAACTAACCAAATATTTAGAGATAGTCAAGGAATTGGCACTCTCTTTTGTCTCTTTCAGCTTAACACAGGTACCAAGGGAGGAGAACACAGAAGCTGATGCATTGGCCAACCTAGGATCATCCTTGAAGATTCCAGAAGACATAAGTATCCCTATCATCCATATCCTGGCTCCTGCTATTAAAAATCAGGTGGCCATGGAAATAGAAGAGGATACTGCAGTGATCCCTAGTGAAGAAGCTCAGTCTTATTCAGGATCATGGATCTCACCAATCATGAGATACTTGCAATACGGGGAGATTCCGATGGGAGAAAATCCTAGAGCTTTCAGGACTAAGGTATCTCAATTCACAATTTTGAAAAATGTATTATATAAACGATCTCTTGCAGGACCATATTTAAGATGTATCGAGGATCCTGAAATTGAAGAAGTGTTGAGAGACTTCCATGAAGGAGATTGTGGAAACCACACTGGGGGCAGAGCATTATTCTCAAGGATCCTTAGAACAGGATACTACTGGCCAACTATGAAAAGGGATGCTGTAGAATATGCTAAGAAGTGTGATCCTTGTCAAAGACACAGCAATATCCTCCATCAGCCAGCTGAATTTTTACACCCAATACCATCCTCTTGGCCATTCATGAGATGGGGGATGGATATAGTTGGCAAGCTTCCTAAAGCACTTGGTGGAAAAGTGTTTATGCTTGCCATGACCGACTACTTCTCCAAATGGATAGAAGCTGAAGCTTTTGCTCAAGTCAGAGAAAAGGAAGTTATATCCTTTATTAAAAGAAACATTATAACTAGATTTGGCATTCCCTCTGAAATTGTATGTGATAATGGTTCCCAATTCATTGGAAGCAGAACCACTAACTTTTGTGACAGTTGGGGAATTAAGATGATAACATCAACACCAGTTCATCCACAAGCCAATGGTCAAGCAGAATCATCCAACAAGATCATCATCAACAATCTGAAGAAGAAGCTAGGATCCAAGAAGGGGAAATGGGCAGAGGAGTTACCTTATGTGCTATGGGCTGACAGGACAACTCCCAAGAATGCCACTGGTCAAACACCTTTCTCTTTAGTATTTGGGGCAGAAGCAGTGATCCCAACAGAGATGGTGATCCCAACTGCTAGAACAAGCGCTCGTGATCCTGAAGAGAATGCTACAATCCTGGCTCAGGATTTGGATACTATTGAGGAAATCAGGGATCTGGCTAGGATAAGGATGGCAAGCTACCAATAAAGAATGGCTGGTGCTTACAACAAAAATGTTAGGATAAGGAAGTTCCAAGTCGGAGATATGGTGTTGAGAAAAGCATTCCAAAACACTATCAATCCTGCTGACGGGAAGTTAGCACCAAAGTGGGAAGGCCCTTACTTGATTGAAGCTGAAGCAGGAAAGGGGGCATACAGATTGCTAACCATGGAAGGAAATTTGTTACCAAGAGCCTGGAATGCTGTTCACTTAAAGAGATACTTTATGTGAACATGATCCTTCAAGCATGTGATCCTTACATTGAAGTATCCTCGAAGGATCCCGGTGATGTCAGTGATCCTTACTCTGGTAATGTCCTTATCTTAAAACTATTACATTTCCTTACTTTTTACCAAAGGATAAGGATCCTGTATCCTTCATCATCTTCTCACGAACCATTTGAGTTATGATAGTTCAGGTATCTACAGCATATCGTCAAAGATCTTCAAAAGCAACACAGATCCTTGGGTTCAACCCCAGTTATCCTTGGGATTATCCCCAGTTTCCGCCAGCAGCGCACGATGATCCTGATATAGTTCACGTCTTTGGGACCAGTACCCACTTCCGGGGCTGACAACCTCATCGTACTGGCTATACCCAGGATCCTACGTATAATGGTAGACGTACCATACATCCGTTCCTAAGGTTTCTAACGTTTTCACGTTAGCTAAGGTTTTGACATTTTCATGTCACTAAGTTTGGATAGCCGCCAGTAAGGGCCATACTCCAGTTTACATACGATCCTTTGGGCTTGTCCCCAGTTATCCTTCGGGCTTGTCCCCAGTTATCCTTTGGGCTTGTCCCCAGTTATCCTTTGGGCTTGTCCCCAGTGATCCTTTGGGATCATCCCCAGTTATCCTTTGGGCATGTCCCCAGTTATTAATTTATCTTTTACATTGGCTTAGTCCCAAGTTATGTTCCGTTTTTCAGGTTCTCGAAGTTAAACAAATAAGGATCCTTAATCCTTATTATCCGTTAAAATTTCACTTTTGGTTATCTTGATTAAAGGTTAGGATCCTAACTTAGATCCTCAGGTATGATCCTTGACGATTTTGATTATACTAAACAACCCTTACACTTTGACAACTAAACCTATGATCCTTGAAATTGATTGCTTCAAAAATTTTCAGTGTCAGGATATTTGATCTGGGATCATATCCTAAATTCATTAAACATGGTTTGCTCAAGCTCTTGTTACTCTAACAAATATATTTCTAAAAAACAACTGGAAAATAAGAGGATAAATAAAGGATAACAAAACAAGATAAGCCAGAAAGATTAAAGTTATTTTATTAACAAAGGATCTTAAACCCTTTCAAAAAAGTTGTCAAAATTGCCAACCCACATTTCTACCAGCAAAACGTGGCCCGTCCACATGGGTTGGCAAAGGGTGTCCATTGTCTATGCGGTCTTAGCAGGTGCAGGAAATTAAAGGCGGCAGGATCACAAAGGCTTCATCCCCCAAACAGAGGATCCCTCCACCAGTTGCGATCCTACCTATTGTCCAAAGGATCCAGGATCCTTAACCCTAAAAACTATTGTTTAAGTACAGACCATCATTGTTTCAAAACATCACAACCACAAACAAACCACTACCAAACTTAAAAAATTGGGCTCCGGCCTAGTCTCGAAATATCCATCATCGCCCAATCCAGCAGCTTAAACCTTCGCTGCTCCATCACCACCAGCTTCTCCACCCTGATCCATGCCAGCATCACCACCTTCAAGCATAGGGATATCCTCAGCTTCATCATCGTCCTCCAATTCCGCCAGCCTTGCCTTCCAGCCTTCCACATCCCATGTGCCTTTGTCAAAGGAAGGATCCTGAGCCTCCGCAGCCATCTGCAGCTGGATCTTGTACATGGTTATCGCAGCAGAGACCTTAGCATCCTGGGTGATGTCACGCTTCTCGTAGTCAAAGCTGATCAGTGCTTTGACAGCTTTATCCTTGGTAGCCCGGAGCTCCTTCTCAAGATCAGCTATCTTGAGATCCTTCAGCACACCCATCTGTTGAAGCTCGGCAATTTGGCGGTCTTGATCTTCAACGTGGTTAACATAAGTCTCTATTTCGGTGAACTTCTGCAAGAAAAACAGGATATGACGTCAGACACAGGTGATCCTCAAAACCGCCAGGATAACCAACAGTGGCAGTGATCCTAACCTCGTTGAAATAATCAAGAAACTGCTGGCGGATCAGGGGAAATCCTTGAAGATCCTCAGAAGCCTTTCTCTTCTTTCCCTTACCCCTAATAGGAGCTTTAGGGGCTGAAGCAGAGGGACTAGCAGCAGGGGTCTTCTTCCTTGAAGGCTTGACATTGGGGAGTTCATCAATACCAAACTTGGAGGCAGACTTGACATATTTCCCAGCGCCTACATAATCAAAACAAGATAAGTGCTTTAACTAATTTAAAAATCCTACATAGAACTACTTTTTAATGAAGATACTTACATGACATTGTGGCAGATGCGGAAGATACTTCCTGTGAATCTTGAATGGCAATTTGAAAACTCCTGATTTCAGGATCAAGCTTCTTGAAAGCTAGAACCCTCTCTCTTGCAGCAGGGGTTAACTTGAGATAAGCAATGGAGATAGCTGCACAATAAATAAAAAACAAAGAAAGACATTAGTGACCCTCATCATAAGAGACAAGTCTGATGGTGATCCTTCCAGGATCCTCTATCCTACCATGAGTGGCCCACTCCTTGGGCAGATCCTTCCCGTTAGGGATGGTATCCCTCCTAACAAAGAAGAAACGTCGCTTCCAGTTTGTGTCATTTTTGGTAACCTTAAAAACAGGGTGATCCTCCCCGGCTTTCCGTTTCAGCAAGTATCGACAGGAACCAAACGTGGTAAGATCATATAGCTCAGCCAGCTCCGACATCCCTAAGTCAATCCCCTCCTGCTCGATGATCCTCTCAAGGGTATACAGAACCCTCCAGATCATCGGCATGGCTTGGATATAGGACATGCCGGTCAGGGAAAAGAAGGATTGGGTGAAGGCTGGAAAAGGATATGAATATCCTATGGTAAACGGAGTTGCAGGAAAGGCCACCCAGGTGTCGGAAACAAAATCGCTCAAAGCGGTGGAAGTGAATGACTTGAAGATAGCGTCCGCCGGAAAACAGTGACGGATCCTATCAACATGAGCATCAGTGAAGCAGCACCTCTCAGCAGCTGAGTCTTTGACGATCCCTTGGCTTTTCAGGGGACTGTTCTTCTTGTGATCCTTGTGAGGAGAGTTCCGGAGCAACATATTCGCGGAAGAATAGAAAGAGAAAGAAAAACAGAGTAAGAGAATGAAAGAAAAGAAGAAGAATACCTGATCGATCTTTCGGATGAGATTATAAAGGGAGTACCTCTTGAATTTAAATGCAGATTGATCCTAACCCTATCTCCTATTTATAATCATGATTTGCAGGGATTGTCACATCTATGACGTAAGGGTTGCAACGGCTAGTTCGAGATTAACGGCTAGTTATCCGAGTCGTTCGTTGCAGATAAGATCAAAGCAAAATATAACTCGTTAATTTACAATAAACTCCTTATATTTTGGGGGCAATTGTTAGGGCTGGATTTTTATCATACATGATCCTTACATATGATCCTAACCAGTGATCCTTGTTTCTTTAGCAGATAGTGATCCTCAGCAGGACTACAGGATCAGGATCATGGACCATTATAGGATCCTCATACTAACAGTTGCCTTCATTGAATTAAAATGATGTTATGCAGGAACATCTAGCAGGATCCGCTCTTAACATCACGATCAAAGGACGCGTCTTTACAATTATAGCATGTGCTTAATCGGAGATGGACGTTGCAAAGGATATGGAAACTTGGCATGATTTAAGGGCAACAATTTAGGCTAGATTTACTTTTATTTCTAAAGGGGTAATGAGCTGATTATTAGTCTTTTTACCTAAAATAGGTCACCTACACTTGTATATATAACACTCTTCCCCATTCGGAAACACACAACACAATTCTCACACGCTTAGACACTCGAAACTATAGTGATCCTTGTACTCAGCTCATTATCATCCGAAGTTGTAACCATATTTTGATATATTGAAGTTTGGTGATCGGTAGTTGCCATCACCCGAGGTTTTTTATGCCGGAGATCATACATTGATCAAGGGCTTTTTCCTCGTATAAATCATTGTGTCTTTGCATATTTCACACTGAAGTGATCCTTTACTTTTTCAATAAACCAAGCATCATACCCCATTTACATAAAGTTTGGTTGCATTATCCTTGTGTGATTTTTTGACCAAAACAGTTAGTGGTATAAGAATTATTGAAAGTGTTACCTCCCATTGGGTTCAAGTTAGGAACACCGGATGTGAATCCATATTGTTGAGACTTTGGAATGACTGAAGGACCAGTAGAAGCAATGGTCTGCATTAGAATGAAATCTCCTTGATGGATATCTGAATACCCAGATTGCAAACTCCTTAAGGATCCAGGAAACTGGAAGGATCCATGAAACTGAGAGGATCCTTAAACATGGGAGGATCCTTGAACATGGGAGGATCCTTGAATCTGAGAGGATCCTTGAACATGGGAGGATCCTTGAACCTGAGAGGATCCTTGAACCTGAGAGGATCCTTGAACCTGCGAGGATCCTTGAGTCTGAGAGGATCCTTGAAACGGCCAGAACCCTTGTATCTGCTGCGCTCCCAAGTATCCTCCTGAGCTAGCGAAGGATCCTATATGCTGAGGGAGGGATCCTGCTGGTTGGAAGTATGATCCCGATGCCTGAGTCATTGCTGATGACCCATAGTGCACTCCTTTTGGTCCTCCCACATATTGAACGTCTGGAACCACTGAAGGCTGAGAAGTCATGACCGGAGTATCGAAATTCAAAGATCTGGGCATCAATGGGGAATGATCCTCTGCCGATCTCTTCTATTTCTTGATGTCTCCAATTTCTCTAAGAATCCTCTCATTCGTCTTATCCTGCTGCTGTATATGCTCCTTCATCTGCAAAATTAAAGTAAACAAGTCACTAGTAGTAGGAGTATAAGAAGCAGAAGAAGTTGGAGGTTTTGAGAAAATGGGAGTTGGTTTCTTCTCGGCGTTTTTCTGAGATCCAGAAGGTGGTGGAGGCAAAGGTGGAATGCCCTGGGATGATTGGCTGCAGACATCGCACTGGAAGCGTTCTTTGATGATGAAGCCATCTGGTTGGATGAAATGAACCAAAATGATCACAAATAGAAGAATTTCTTAGGAATGAAGCACCAATTGCCCCACGGTGGGCGGCAAACTGTTTTGGTCAAAAATCAAGCTAAGACAATGTAACCAAACTTTCTGTAGTGAGGTATGATGCTTGAATTAAAGAATAACAATAAGGATCACTCAGAAATGAAATGCACAAGTGACACAAAGATTTATACGAGGAAAAAGCCCTTGATCAATGAATGATCTCCGGCATAAAAAACCTCGGGTGATGGAAACTACCGATCACCAACTCAAATTAAACAATAAACGTGTTACAACTTCGGATGATAGCGAGCTAAGTACAAGGATCACTATAGTGTATTGTGTAAATAATGTGTGAAATTGCTAAGTGTTTCGCCGAGAGCTGGTGAGAGCAGTTGCACGAGTGTGTGTGTAGCCAAAAAAAAAAGCCATGTGTCTTCTAATTAGCTCGCTACCCCTTTAAAATAGAAAAGAAACTACACTAACTAACATTCCGCAAATCATGCAAGTCCTCCACGACTCCATAACGTCCACTTCCAGCCAAGCACGTGCGGAATAATCGTGGAATATTCTCCAGGAACGTTGCCAAGACCAAGTCCAAGCTGATACTCCTGCAAAATAATACCATATTCAAAGTAGACAATCATTAGTATAAGGATCCTTATGATGATCCATGATCCTGATCCTGAATCACTTCTGAGGATTACTAGTTGACATAGAAGTGAGGATCACCAAACAGAACAATAATTGAGGATCACAGGTCATTTAGAAATCCTCCCTTAACACTTATATCCTCCGGGATCTTCAAAGATGATCCTAGATTAGCCAATGCATCAGCTTCTGTATTTTCTTCCCTTGGTACCTATGTCAAACTAAAGGAAACAAAAGAGAGTGCCAATTCTTTGACTATCTCCAAATATTTGGTTAGCTTTTCACCTTTAACAGCATAGGATCCATTAAAGTGATTAGTGATTAATAATGAATCTACGTGTACCTCAAGATACCTGATCCTCATATGCTTAGCAATTTGCAAATCAGCTATCAAGGCTTCATATTCAGCCTCATTGTTTGTAGTTTGGAACTCACAAGCTATAGAGTGGGGTATTATGTCCCCCTGTGGTGATTTTAGTAGTATTCCAAGCCCTGTTCCTTTAACATTAGAGGATCCATCAGTATAGAGTGTCCAAGGATCCTTAGTTTCCTCTAGCTGTTGGACTTCTAACTCGGCTTCTCTTTGCAAGTCACTACTGAAATCTGCCACAAAGTCAGCTAAGGCTTGGGACTTAATTGCTGTTATAGGCTCATATCTTATATCATAAGCACTGAGCTTCACAGCCCACTTAGCCATCCTTCCTGACATTTCAGGTTTCCTGAGAACATTCTTGATTGGAAAATTAGTTTTAACAATAATGGTATGAGTTTCAAAATAATGTCTTAATTTAGTGGATGCCATGATTAAAGCAAGAATAAGTTTTTCCAAATGAGAATACCTGGACTCAGCATCAAGCAAACTCTTACATACATAGTAAACAGGATGTTGTGTACCTTCGTGATCCTTAACAAGGACATCACTTACTGCTTTTGAGGATACCGCGAGATATAAGTGTTTTGGTCAAAAATCACACAAGGATAATGCAACCAAACTCTAAGTAAATGGGGAATGATGCTTGGTTTATTGAAAAAGTAAAGGATCACTTCAGTATGAAATATGCAAAGACACAATGATTTATACGAGGAAAAAGCCCTTGATCAATGTATGATCTTCGGCATAAAAAACCTCGGGTGATGGCAACTACCGATCACCAACTTCAATATATCCAAATATGGTTACAACTTCGGATGATAATGAGCTGAGTACAAGGATCACTATCGTAAAGTGTGTCTAAGCGTGTGAGAATTGTGTTGTGTGTCTTCCGAATGGGGAAGAGTATTTATATATACAAGTGTAGGTGGCCTATTTTAGGTAAAAAGACTAATAATCAGCTCATTACCCCTTTAGAAATAAAAGTAAATCTAGCCTAAATTGTCGCCCTTAAATCATGCCAAGTTTCCATATCCTTTGCAACGTTCATCTCTGATTGAGCGTGTGCCAAAATTGTAAAGACGCGTCCCTTGATTGTGATGCTAAGAGCGGATCCTGCTAGTCATTCCTGCAAAACAACATTAAAGTTAATGAAAGCAACTGTTAGCATGAGGATCCTATGATGGTCCGTGATCCTGATCCTGGAACTCTGCTGAGGATCACTATCTGCCAAAGAAACAAGGATCACTGGTTAGGATCACATGTAAGGATCATGTATTATAAAAATCCAGCCCTAACAATTGCCCCCAAAATATAAGGAGTTTATTGTAAATTAACGAGTTATATTTTGCTTTGATCTTATCTGCAACGGGCGACTCGGATAACTAGCCGTTATAATCGGACTAGCCGTTGCAACCCTTACGTCATTGAAGTGACAACTCTGCAGATCATGATTATAAATAGGAGATAGAGTTAGGATCAATTTGCATTTAAATTCAAGATATACTCCCTTTATAATCTCGTCCGAAGATCGATCAGGTATTCTCCTCTTTTCTTTCTTCCTTCTTTTACTCTGTTTTTCTGCTCCTCTGTTTACATTCTTCTGTTAGTATGTTGCTCCGAAATTCCCCTCACAAGGATCACAAGAAGAGCAGCCCCCCGAAAAGCCAAGGGATCATTAAAGACTCTCCTACTGAGAGATGCTGCTTCACCGATGCTCACGTCGATAGGATCCGTCACTGTTTTCCGGCGGATGCTATCTTCAAGTCATTCACTTCCACCACTTTAAGCGATTTTATCTCTGACACATGGGTGGCCTTTCCTGTAACTCCGTTCACCATAGGATATTCATATCCTTTTCCAACTTTCACCCAATCTTTCTTTTCTCTGACCGGCATGTCTTATATTCAAGCCATGCCAATGATCTGGAGGGTTTTGTATACCCTGGAAAGGATCATTGAGCAAGAAGGGATTGATTTAGGAATGGCGGAGCTGGCTGAGATGTATGATCTCACAACGTTTGGATCCTGTTGATAATTGTTGAAACGGAAAGCTGGGGAGGATCACCCTGTTCTTAAGGTTACCAAAAATGATACGAACTGGAAGCGGCGATTCTTCTTTGTTAAGAGGGATACCATCCCTAATGGGGAGGATCTGCCCAAGGAGTGGGCTACTCATGGTAGGATAGAGGATCCTGGAAGGATCACTATCAGACTTGTTCCTTAAGGCGAGGATTCCTAATATTCTGTTTTTTGTGCAGCCATATCTATTGCTCATCTCAAGTTAACTCCTGCTGCAAGAGAGAGAGTTCTAGCCTTCAAAAAGCTTGATCCTGAGACCAGAAGTTTTCAAGTTGCTACCCAGGATTCACAGGAAGTATCCTCCGCATCTGCCACTATGTCAAGTAAGTATCTTTATTTAAAAAGCAGTTCTATGTAAGATTTTAAATTAGTTAGGGTACTTATCTTGTTTTGATTGTGTAGGCGCTGGGAAATCTGTCAAGTCTGCCTCCAAGTTTGGTATTGACGAGCTTGCCAATGTCAAGTCCACAAGGAAGAAGACCCTTGCTGCTAGTCCCTCTGCTTCAGCCCCTAAAGCTCCTATTAGGGGTAAGGGAAAAAAGAGAAAGGCTTCTGAGGATCTTCAAGGATTTCCCCTGCTCCGCCAGCAGTTTCTTGATTATGTTAATGAAGTAAGGATCATTGCCCCTGTTGGTTATCCTGCTTGAATATCCTGCTTTAATATCCTGCCTGTATATCCTGCTTCTTTGAGGATCACCTGGTCCTGAACTTACCTTTTTCCCTTTCTGCAGAAACTTGCTGAAATAGAAACCTACCTTGGCCACGTCGAGGATCAGGATCGCCAAATCGCCGACCTCCAACAAATGGGCGTGTTGAAGGATCTCAAGATAGCTGATCTTGAGAAGGAACTCCGGGCTACAAAGGATGAAGCTGCTTAAATGCTGGTCAACATGGATGGTGAGAAGCAGGAGATCACCCAGGATGCCAAGGTTTCTGCCGCAATAGCTATGTATAAGATACAACTGCAGATGGCTGCGGAGGCCCAGGATCCTGCCTTTGATAAAAGCTCATGGGACGTGGAGGGTTGGAAGGCAAGATTGGCAGAGCTGGAGGACGAGGACGAAGCTGAGGAGATCCCAATGCTGGAAGGTGGTGAGGCTGGCAAGGATCAGGGTGGAGATGGAGCAGCAAAGGTTTGAGCTGCAGGATTGGGCGATGATGGATATTTCGAGACTAGGCCGGAGCCCAATTTTTTAAGTTTGGTAGTGGTTTTTGTGGTTGTGATGTTTGAAACAATTTATGGTCTGTAACTTAAACAATAGTTTTTAGGGTTAAGGATCATGGATCCTTTGAACAATAGGTAGGATCGCAAATGGTGGAGGGATCCTCTGTTTGGGGGATGAAGCCTTTGTGATCCTGCCGCTTTTAATTTCCTGCACCTGCTATGACCGCATAGACAATGGACACCCTTTGCCAACCCATGTGGACGGGCCACGTTTTGCTGGTAGAAACGTGGGTTGGCAATTTTGACAATTTTTTTGAAAGGGTTTAAGATCCTTTGTTAATAAAATAACTTTAATCTTTCTGGCTTACCTTGTTTCGTTATCCTTTATTTATCCTGTTGTTGTCCAATTACTTTGGAAATATATTTGTTAGAATAACAGAAGTTGAGCAAATCATGTTTCATAAATTTAGGATATGATCCTAGATCAAATATCCTATCATTGAAAATTTTCAAGGTAGTTTATTTCAAGGATCATAGGTTTAGCTGTCAAAGTGCAAGGGTTGTTCAGAATAATGAGTATAATCAAAATAGTCAAGGATCATACCTGAGGATCCAAGCTAGGATCCTAACCTTTAATCAAGATAACCGTAGATGAGATTTTAATAGATAATAAGGATTAAGGATCCTTATTTGTTTAACTTCGAAAACCTGAAAAATGGAACATAACTTGGGACTAAGCCAATGTAAAGGATAAATTAGTAGCTGGGGACATGCCCGAAGGATAACTGGGGACAAGCCCAAAGGATCACTGGGGACAAGCCCAAAGGATAACTGGGGACAAGCCCAAGGATCGTATGTAAACTGGAGTATGGCCCTTACTGGCGACTATCCAAGCTTGGTGACATGAAAATGTCAAAACCTTAGCTAACGTGAAAACGTTAGAAACCTTAGGAACGGATGTATGGTACGTCTACCATTATACGTAGGATCCTAGGTATAGCCAGTACGATGAGGTTGTCAGCCCCGAAAGTGGGTACTGGTCCCAAAGACGTGAAGTATACCAGGATCATCGTGCGCTACTGGCGAAAACTGGGGACAAGCCCAAGGATAACTGGGGTTGAACCCAAGGATCTGTGGTGCTTTTGAAGATCTTTAACGATATGCTGAAGACACCTGGACTATCATAACTCAAATTCTCGTGAGAGAAGGATGAAGGATACGTGATCCTTATCCTTAGGTAAAAATAAGAAAATGGAAAAGTTTTGAGATAAGGATTTTACCAGAGTAAAGGATCACTGATGTCGCCGGGATCCTTCGAGGATGCTTCCAATGTAAGGATCATATGCTTGGAGGATCCTGTTCACATGAAATATTTCTTTAGGTGAACAGCATTCCAGGCTCTAGGTAACAAATTTCCTTCCATGGTTAGCAATCTATATGCCCCTTTTCCTGCTTCAGCTTCAATCAAGTAAGGGCCTTCCCATTTTGGTGCTAATTTTCCGTCAGCAGGATTGATAGTGTTTTGGAATGCTTTGCTCAACACCATATCCCCGACTTGGAACTTCCTTATCCTGACATTTTTATTGTAAGCACCAGCCATTCTTTGTTGGTAGCTTGCCATCCTTATCCTAGCCAAATCCCTGATTTCCTCAATAGTATCCAAGTCTTGAGCTAAGATTGCAGCATTCTCTTCAGGATCACGAGTACTTGTTCTAGCAGTTGGAACCACCATTTCTGTTGGGATCACTGCTTCTGCCCCAAATACTAAAGAGAAGGGTGTTTGACCAGTGGCATTCTTGGGAGTTGTTCTATTAGCCTATAGCACATAAGGCAATTCCTCTGCCCATTTCCCCTTCTTGGATCCTAGCTTCTTCTTCAGATTGTTGATGATGATCTTGTTGGATGATTCTGCTTGACCATTGGCTTGTGGATGGACTGGTGTTGATGTTATCATCTTAATTCCCCAACTGTCAAAAAAGTTAGTGGTTCTGCTCCTAATGAATTGGGAACCATTATCACATACAATTTCAGAGGGAATGCCAAATCTGGTTATAATGTTTCTCTTAATAAAGGATATAACTTCCTTTTCTCTGACTTGAGCAAAAGCTTCAGCTTCTATCCACTTGGAGAAGTAATCGGTCATGGCAAGCATAAATACTTTTCCACCAGGTGCTTTAGGGAGCTTGCCAACTATATCCATCTCCCATCTCATGAATGGCCAAGAGGATGGTATTGGATGCAAAAATTCAGCTGGCTGATGAAGGATATTGCTGTGTCTAAATATTTGGTTAGTTTTTCTCCTTTAACAGCATAGGATCCATTAAAGTGATTGGTGATCAATAATGAGTCTACATATACTTTAAGATATTTCACCCCCATATCCTTAGCAATTTGCAAGCCAGCAATTAAGGCTTCATATTCAGCCTCATTGTTAGTTGCTTGGAACTCACAGGCTATGGAGAGGGGTATTATGTCCCCCTGTGGCGATTTTAGTAGTATCCCGAGCCCTGTGCCCTTGACATTTGAGGATCCATCAGTGTGTAGTATCCAAGGATCCTTGGTCTCATCCAGCTGCTGGACTTCCAATTCTACTTCCTTTTGTAGATCACTACTGAAATCAGCCACAAAGTCAGCTAGTGCTTGGGATTTGATGGCTGTTCTAGGCTCATATCTTATATCATGGGCACTAAGCTTTACTGCCCACTTAGCCATTCTTCCGGACATCTCTGGTTTCCTGAGGACATTCTTGATTGGAAAATTAGTTCTAACAACAATAGTGTGGGTTTCAAAATAATGTCTTAACTTAGTTGATGCCATAATTAATGCGAGAATAAGTTTCTCAAGGTGTGAGTACCTGGATTCTGCATCAAGTAAACTCTTACTTACATAGTAAATAGGATGTTGTGTACCTTCGTGATCCTTAACAAGGACAGCACTTACAGCGGTTGAGGATACCGCTAGGTATAAGGATAACACATCTCCTTTTCCGGGTTTCATTAATGCTGGTGCTGAGGACATATATTCTTTAAGGGCTTGTAAAGCATTCTCATGCTTTTCAGTCCATTCAAATTTCTTGTTTTTCCTTAGGATATCATAAAATTCTTTACATCTTTCTGAGGATTTTGATATGAACCTGTTTAAAGCTGCTATCCTGCCTGTTAGCCTTTGCACATCCTTAGCATTGGCAGGGGATTTGATATTCACCAATGCTTTAATTTGTTCTGGGCTTGCTTCAATGCCCCTCTGAGTTACCATATATCCTAGAAATTTACCTGCTTTAACACCAAAGTGACATTTCGAAGGATTAAGCTTCATGTTATAATTATCAAGGATATCAAATGCTTCCTCCAAGTCCCTTAGGTGATCCTCAGCTTTCTTTGACTTGACTACCATATCATCTATGTATACTTCCATAGTTTGTCCTATTTGATCTTTGAACATCATATTCACCAGCCTTTGATATGTTGCACCTGCATTTCTTAGTCCAAAAGGCATGTCAATATAACAATATAAACCGGTTGGGGTCATAAAGGCTGTATCCTCTTGGTCAGATGGTTCCATCTGAATTTGTTGGAATCCAGATGATGCATCCATAAAGGTCAACAGTTCATGCCCCGCCGTTGCATCCACCATGGAGTCAATGTGGGGTAGTGGGAAAGGATCCTTGGGACATGCCTTATTCAGATCAGTGAAATCGACACATACCCTCCACTTTCCGTTTTTCTTTTGGACAACAACCACATTGGCTAACCATTTTGGATATTTTACCTCTCTGATCATACCTGCTCGAAGTAGTCTCTCTACTTCTTCTTGGATAATGGCATTCCTTTCTGGTGCAAACTTCCTCCTTTTTTGATGGATTGGTTTGATAGACCTGTCAATGCCAAGTTTATGAGTGATAATATCCTTAGATATACCTGTCATATCTTCATGTTTCCATGCAAAGGTAGATTTTCTTCTTTTGAGGAAGGATATTATGTCTTCTTTCAACTCGCCAAGGATCCCTGATCCGATATAGATTTTTGATTCAGGATCACTAGGATCCAAAAGGATTTCGTCCACATCCTGTTCCCTTGCCTCCAAGACACTCCTTGGAGGATACTGTAATTGCTATTGCTCCCTTGGCTTTGAGGTTGGTTTCATGGATGAGGTATAGCAATCCTTAGTCACTGTCGATCTTGATTATCCCCCATGGGCTAGGGAGTTTCACACATTGATGGTAGGTAGATGGGACTGCTTTCATATCATGTATCCAGGGCCTGCCAAGGATAACATTACAACAAGATAAACAGTCAATGACACAAAATTTTTGATAATTATGTAATCCTTCCACGTAGATTGGGGGTTTAATGTCCCCCAGAGTTTTCTTCGTTTCTCCACTGAATCCCACAAGCACGGAGGATCTTGGTGTGATGTCTGATTCTGGGATACCCATTTTCTTTAGAACATCAAGCTGGATAATGTTTACTGAGCTTCCTCCGTCGATAAGGATCCTGCGGACAAAATGGTTAGAAATAAAGAGAGTAATAACTAAACTATCATGATGAGGATCCTGGATGTTAATGCGATCATCCTCATCAAACGTTATCGTCTTTCCTTCCGAGACACTTGATGTTCGAATAGGTCTTTCTCCATTATCCATTTTTGCTTCCTTTGCATGCCTTTTGGCTGCCGAGAAGGATGTACCACAAATATCTGATCCTCCGGAAATAAAGTTGATCACTTGTGCATTCGCCGGAGGGGCTGGAGCCTTTTCAGGGATCCTTTCAGGATCCTGAGTCCTTTGCTTTTTCTTCCCAACAATTCTTTCAAATGTCCCTTGCTTAGCAGATATCCAATTTCTTTTCTTAATGCTATGCATTCTTCAGTTAGATGCCCGAAATCCTCGTGGTATGCACACCACTTTGACTTGTCTTTAGTCCCGGATGGTTTGTCATTCTTTCTGGGCCATCTGGCTTTTTCTCCTAGATTCTGCATTGCAAGGATTAGTTCGTGATTGTCAACAGAAAAACAATATTCAGAAATCGGAGGATAATCCTCATCATCCTCTTCCTGGTTAACAGCATGCACGTTCTGGTTGTCATTTCTATGGTAGGATTTGAACTTATTGTTCTTGAAAGAGGATCCTTGTTTTTCCTGTTTTGAGGATCCTACTTGCCTCTCCTGGATCCTCTTGTCATCCTCTATCCGGATGAACCTGAGTGCCCGAGTTCTTACTTCATCTAGGTTCCTGCATGGTGTCATAACAAGATCATCATAGAACAATGAATCCTTAAGCAGTCCCATTTTGAAGGCCTCAACAGCCG